>NC_089503.1:154796561-155445936 GCF_036850995.1 Saccopteryx leptura
TCATTAAAAAGTTATACAATTATGGCAAATTTTAAAATATGATTATGCATGTCATCCAACTAAGTCCATTTATGTTTTTTATATATACATATTCATACATGCACATGTAAATGTACATGCATGTCATATGCTGATTGCCAAGAACTGTTTTAGTCATTTGGAGAACAAGGTTACACTGCTGACTGGAAATATAAAATCTAGTAGAAGTTGGATTAAATTAATTGTTACAATATAGTATGATAAGTTTAGAGAACTTTTTTTTTTTTACAGAGACAGAGAGTCAGAGAGAGGGATAGATAGGAACAGACAGGTATGAAGAGAGATGAGAAGCATCAATCATTAGTTTTTCGTTGCGACACCTTAGTTGTTCATTGATTGCTTTCTCATATGTGCCTTGACAGAGGGCCTTTAGCAGACCTAGTAACCCCTTGCTGGAGCCAGCAACCTTGGGTCCAAGCTGGTGAGTTTTTGCTCAAACCAGATGGGCCCGCGCTCAAGCTGCTGACCTCAGGGTCTCGAACCTGGGTCCTCCACATCCCAGTCTGATGCTTTATCCACTGCACCACTGCCTGGTCAGGCAAGAGAATATTAATACAATTTGAGAGAGTCATAAATAAAATATAAGTTTGAGTAGAAATTTATATTTGAGAAGGAAGATAAAAGAAAGAAGCCCTTCCTAGTAGAGAAAACAACATTTAAAAAGGTATAGTTTGGGCAATTCTTTTGGTATTAAGTAACAGTTAGTTTAGGATCATTAAGATCTTTGTTGTGAAAACAATGAGAAAAAGGCCGAGGAAGTAAGTTGAAGCTACATTGCGGGGGGGAAAAGATTTATTAGCTTCAGGTTTAACCTAGAGAGTGAAACTATGGCACGGCACACTCTTCTTTATGCTGAAATTACTGGGTTATGATTCTCAGAGTACATATTTAAGACTTTATAATAAATACGAGAACCATAAACACGTACAATGATGTTTCCGTTATTACCACCATCACCATCACCATCATCATCATCATCTACTTTGCTCATTGAATTGGGAGCTATAACGAAGCAGGAACTCTACTAAATACTGAAGATACTTAGGAGGTATTTTTTAATGAAGGCTGAGAAATAATTAGCATAAACATGTCCTATTGGAGTTTACTGTCTAAAGGTGAAGACAGGCATTGAAAACCCAGACAAAAATCTCTATAGCCATAATTGTGAAAACGGCAATGGTGGAAGTGTGTAAGACTCTAAAAATAAATGACATGGAGCTGTGACTCAGACTTGAGGTCCAGAAAGGACTCTGTGAGTAGTAAGTGACATGTAAGGTAAAATCTAAAATATCAAGAGGAGTTACAAAAACCAATAAGGAGAGGAAGGCAGGAAAGAGGAGAGGGTGTCCCAGGCAGTGACGAACAGGCCATGAGTGGAGAATCTTGGCACATTGGAGAAATGGAGAGAGAATAACAAAGAAAATATGTTACCCTCCTATTTTGGAGCTCACATTAGTAAAGTGACTGTGTGTGAGATAGTTCACTATTAGCTAGTGAACATGAAACAAAACAAATAAATACAAATATTAAAGTTGGGAGTGTGTTCATACTTCACACATCCTGTTGAAAAGAAACAAAACTAAGATCTATAGACTGATGTGGTTATTTCTGAGCTTACTATTTGTCTGAATTGCAAAACCTGAAGACAGGTACTTGACATTGTATTGAATGTTTCTCACAGTGGACTCCATGGACCATCTGAAAAATAATCAACAGAGAAGCTTATTAAAAATGCATATTCCTGGACTTCAATGTTTCTCATTCACACATACTAAATGAGAATTTCTTAGGCAAAACTCACACATTTGCATTTTAATAAACTTTCCTGGCTGTATTTACTCACACTGAATTTTGAGAATCACAAATGTAGTCACTGGGAGGCACCTTTAACTGTTACTGCCAAGATCAGTAAAGAAATAATGTAATCACTGGGAGGCACCTTTAACTGTTACTGCCAAGATCAGTAAAGAAATAATTTCTGCTTCCCTTGCCACCTGACGAAAGTTGGAACGAGCACTTTAGACGCTCCGTGACCTTTCCTTTGTCCCGTCTACTGGAAGAAGTGTATCTTATCTGATGGATGGCATGGGGTGAGTCTGACACCCGCAGGGTCAATTGACAGAGGCAGAACCAGTGTGTTAAAATGAAATAGGAATAAAAGCGGCTCTTTCGTTTTCCCTTCTATGTAGCTGTCAGCATCTCAAGCTGCACTGTTTTTTTTCCTCTTCCAATGTTCATGTAAGAAACCCATTGCTGCAGGACCTCTCCCCTCCATGGCATGATAGTCTCCAGTGAACGGGTATTTAAATTCATTTCAGGGAGAGAGGGAGGAGGCAATGTCACATCTAAATCCAGTTTTATCAGAAATCCTTGTGTTGTAGGTAGTAAAGCTGTTACTTTTATTTTATTTGCCCCCTTGCAACTTGGTCAGAGATCAGGATGTGGCAGGTAGAGGTGTTATTAGTACCCTAAAAACCTCCAACACAGAGTGCAGGTCAAGTACATCTCTATAGCTTTCAAGGGGTTTTATCTTTGAAAAAAGGAAGAAGGCATGGTGCTTTGTGAGGGTCTATGACTATACTTTATCAAATTGACTTATTAAGTTAATACAAGGAACGTTAGTTCCCCGATATTAACCCACAGCACAGCTGGAGTATGGAGGGCCTCTCATACCCATGTTTTGTGTTGTATCTCCTCTTAACAATATTGAAAATGCAAGTGAGGAAGTCATCAGTGAAATGATTCAAACAACTTCCCGTAACTGAACGCCATAGGTTCCCAGACTGAAGGGCCGAGAGAGGGGCTAGGTCAAAACAGCTTGGCTGATGGCCCATGACTTAAACACTTTAAATCACTGAGGTAATAACTGGATTCTGCCATTTTCCAGAAGGGTGAGGGAAAAGAGATCAGCTTACATAAAGAATGAAGAATCAGGATGTTTTTCGACTTCTCAACAGGAATGCTGGCAGCTAGAAGTTAACGGGGTAACACCTCCATAATACTGAAGGAAGATGACTTTGCAACCTAAAGTTCAGCCGGTAGCCAAACTATCAATCAGGTATGGGCACAGAAGGTAACGGTCTGAAGACATTTGCCCCCATAAACCTTTTCTTGTGAAGCTACTGCAGAATGCTTTCCCCAAAATCAATAAACAGGGTACCTCCTTAAGGAGCAAGAATCTAGGCCCAGAGAACAGGGGCACTTATGCTGTTGTAAACAGGATAATGAAGGGAAATCACAGCATTATAACAGCGGGCGCACAACACAATCAACAGTTCAAATGCTATGGAGGTGTTTACCTGAAACCTAAGTACTTTTAATGTCACCCTATTAAATTTAATTTCTAAATTACAACAGTGGGCCAGATGTGTAGGGTAATTAGTGTATAAAAGGTCTCCAGCAAGGATCGCTTCAAGAAAAAGAAAATTAAGCTAGTAAGTCACCTTGCATGACTGACTTTGTGGAAAATAGTACTAAAAGGTCTTGTTTAGTGTGAGAAATATTCACAACGGTTACCGGGAAATTAAGCAAAGAGAAAACAAAACAATTGTTAAATTCTAAAAAAAGTAACATAGGACCACATAATTATAATACATTACAAACCTCATCAGTGAATAACATTTTCTTGAGTGCATATTGTAACACTGAATATAAATATATGAAATTTTCAAGTTAAGAGAGAAGAATTAGATGGGATGGTAGGGTAAGTGGGCTAAATTTCATTTACTATAATGCAAAAATAGTAATAGCTAATTGATAAATTTAAGATAATAGCATATTAAGTATTTAAAAGTGCTTTGAGGGGCAGTAGAGTTTGCCATCTTAAAATTAGCCTTCTCTGAGATATTGATTTTTTTAAGTAGGTTATTCTTCAGGAATAAAGGACCCAAGACAAGACTTTGACCTTCCCCTTACCTGCCTAAAGGAATTGAACTCGAGAAACCTGTTCTGGACAGGAGCTATCATCACAGATAACTACACTTTAATATAAATTCAGTGTGGCAGACAGGGATGAACCAAGCAATGTCTATTAGACTCTCCTCTGTGTCCCTTTGTTTCCGGATGGCTTAGCAAGGGTTTGTTTATCAAATGTTTTCTTCTTTTTATCTACCTGTAATTTAAATTGCTGACCCTTCCTTTAAATTCCAAACCACTATCCCTCTTTCTCCTTAGTTCAAAATGGCAAATAGCCTCAACTGCCCAGTCTTCTCTCTGGTCCCATATTCCAGTAGAACCCTTGTGTGTAGAGACTAATATATTTGGTCCTATTAATCTGTCTCATGTCAGTTTTAATTATTAGAACAGCCAGAAGAACTTAGAAGGAGCACAGAACCAAACAAGCTGAAAGTGGTTGCTCTGAGGGTGGATGGAGAATGAAGTAGGAGAGTTCTTGCAGGTAACTCTATTCTAGGTCTCTTGGAACCATTGGAGTCCTTAAACCATGTATTTCTTCAGAAAAATAATATTTTTCATGAACATAAATTTTAATGGCATGACAGATGTTTAATAATGTTAATTAAGTATAAAATGCTTACAGCTGATAATAATTTTTTACTAAATAAAAGAGAAGCATCAAATTAACAAAGTTTAGGAAGAGAGTATTAAGATTTGATGAGGGTATGGGGAAATGCTGGTGAAGAGATAAACTATTCAGGAAGACAGTTTTACAAAGTACATCAAGAATTAATAATATGCATTTTCCAAATTATAGAAATTTTGTTTCTTTTCTCTTTGCAGGGAGAATAAATAAACAGCTATGCAAAAATCAAAGACAGTTTCCTTGTTTCTGACTGCAACTACAGGGTGAGCATCCCACACAGAGACGGCTCAAGCCAGGCCTTGGCTGGAATGCTATCTTCTCCGTGAGGCTTCTCTCAGCAGCCTGATTAAAGTCGAAACTCTCCGACCTCTTAGCCAGTCTTTTGTAAATTCCCTGCATGGCATTTGCCTGTACATTGCCTGATCTACTCACCCTTCCCCCTAGACTGTCAGCTTCAAGAGGACAGGGACCTTTTCTATTATTATTCTTAATTGTATCAACAATACCTAATGTCATAGGTGCTAAATAAACATTTTCATTAAAATAAATTAACAAAATAGTGTGTAGAGGTTACTTTATGAGGCCAAATTAGGTTTATTGATATGAAGATGGGTCTACTGTATATTAAATAAGGAAAGAAGGACATAGCGTGTAATATAATTTGACTTTTATAAGATTATAAAATTTTTATGCACGGAATAGGAAGAGAATGAAGTGTATTGTGTTAATTTATGTGTTTACATTTTGACTATTTTACTTCCTGAACTTTTTTTCTAAGGAACATATATTATACATGTATGAAAAATAAAAATCATTTCATGTTTAATTCATAAGATAACCATTATGAATCTAGGCATTTTCAAAATGGCAATGAAATACTATACTCCTTTTCTGTAAATGCAGATTCCAGGTTGTTTTAGGGAGTATAACAACTTGACTATTAAAGAACCTCATCCCCCCAGAGACCAGAAGCAACCACTCTGCAAGGCAACACCATTGGCCGGCAGCTTTACAATTTACAAACTGACAATTATTATTCGGAGGGGCATGTTACAAAACATAAATGAAAATCAATAGTCATATTTGGGCAATAGAAAAATAAACACAATTTTCCAACTAAAGCCTCCTCTACCGACTTATAACAGGCTTCTGCTACACCCTGTTTCACTCCCTTTTTGTGGGGTCACCTGTTTCCTGAATTTGAGATCCAAGACACACCAAGGTCTCCTGAGAGAAGCAGTCCAGGTGACCGTGGAGAACTGAGACGCTGAGACCTGACTCCCTGCTTCCCATCTTGGCCAGTGACTGAGGACAAGCACTGATGCCTGACAAGGACATGAGGCAATCATTAATATATAACAAAAAGCAAAAATTACTATTTTTTAAACAAGAATTAGTCACAGGAGAAAAAATAAGAGCACCAAGAAGGTGAGTGAGAAAGACAAAAAGAGAGAAGGTTTGAGAGGAGGATATTGAGGGTGTCAGAAATTGAAAATGAAAAATGTAACATATCTTGATTTTTATTTTATTGAAAAGCAACCCAAAAATGGGAGAGAGATTTTTTTTTTTCTGGGACTATCTCTTTGAACTGCCCACACACACAGGCTGAGCTACTTGGATTATCATTCCACGGCTCTTCAAATGGAGATTAAATTTCACATACTGAAGTACCAGATTGCGAATTCCCTCCTTTTGAGGCTTGTACCCTGCTGCTAACCTAACTCGAAATCAACAGAAACAACCAGGTAGTCGGGGCAGTATGTTTCTCCATGGTATGAGGCTCCGTGTGTTTGTTTTCCAGTCCCGTGTCCCTCTGTTGTTATTGGACAGGTTGATCCCCCTCCCCCCATCTGCATGGCTTCATTCTCAAAGAGATATTGAAAGAAATAATGGAATATCAACCAAAACAACTATGCTTATTCTGCATTCCACATAGCAGGCTGACAGCAAATTACCATTTTGCAATATATATCCAGGCAAGAATTATGGCTGCAGCTTTTTAACTTGTTGATGCTTGTTCTTTATAAGAATAACATTTAATTTTTTTCCCCTGATTTCTGACTGGAAAGTAATTTTCTTCAGCTTGAGCAGGAAATATTATGGCTTTTGTTCTGCTTTCTGGAGATATATTGGAAGCGTTGATATTTTTTATAATATTTCTTAATGTCATCATACTATCTGAATAACATATTCTGGGAAGGATGGAGGCCCAACTATGATCAGTACCATCTTCACTATTCTGAAACCAAAGGTACGAACTCATTGAGGAAACCTGCTATTGTGGGAATTCATGTTTCTTATTTGCTCAACGTTAGGAGGTGCCAGGTTAGAGATCCTGGCTTCCAGTGGAGGATCCTTCTATCAGATGATGTAGTGAGGGTTCCACCTAACCCAATGCCATTGGCGTCACTTATTCATTAATGGTCCTTCTTACCCGTAGATCCTGAGAATTACTATACTGGTAGTGGGAATTGATCCTACATTTTAGAAGTAGAATGGTGGCAGGGAGTATGCCTGGAATTCAGGGAAATCACTAGGACAATTTTTGGTGCGTCCATACCTGGTAAGCTATGAATGGAGATGTCAGCAATAACCACTTGACTAGATTCTCAGACTCCTCAGTGACCCCCCATTCAGTAAGTGACCTAGACCCACAGAAGTGATGTCTGAGGCTGCCAAGAATCCAGCATGACTGACAGAGGAGACCAGAAAAATGACTGTGGCCTTTGACCCAACTGGAGGAGTGAGGAGTCTCCCTTTAATCTTGGTTGTGTTGTTGCTGTATAGACAGATGAGAGAGAAAAATACAAGTGTTAACAGTAAGTACTAGAAGTGTACAGTTCAGATCTGATCATTGAAATAGGTCACAAAAGGGGAAATGTTAATGTGGTTATGAAAATCAAAAATTTTATGTTATTCATATAGGATATGTTATGCAGATAAAGTTCTTAAATATCACCACTAACACATTAGTTATTATGTGAATTAGGTAGTATCAAAACTACATTGTATATTTAACAAATATAATCACACATGTTCTAAACCTTTCCTTCGGGATGGGATGACTAAAGAGATTGTTCTAAGCTAGAGAAAAATTATAGAATTCCTGATAATCAAGCATAATATATGTTGATTTTTTATAATAAATCAGTGTTCAAGCCATATTTTTTCCCCATAAGAACAAATACAAATAAGTCACATTTATAAGATTCTGCAGCTTTAAAGTCTCCTCTCTTATGAATTCTTCATACCTGATTTACTTGCTAATTTTATCCCTCCATAGAGGAACCGGTATTCATTTATATAGAACTTGACACAGCCATCTGGCAAAATAACTAAATCAACAATCACCACTGAAAATACTTTTGACAAGAATCTTTTCCTAGAATGATGTAATGTATTCAATTGGCCCTTGTACATTTGGTGCATGACATTGTGATAACCAAATTCTAAAGCATTGTTAACATATTCTCTCTCATCAGCTGTCTGATATAAAATATGGGATAACAAAAAATTTTACATTAAGGTTTAATGTCCAATTTATACATTCACGTGTTCAGAGATGATAAACTAACAGGCAACTGATGAGATTCATAGCATTCTATTTGGTTCCTCGTCCTGAGTTTGTGATATATATACCGTATTTCCTTAGGTGTATTTTAATGTGGCCTCACAGTTTTATAAAAACAGGTATGACAGGCCCTGGCCGGTTGGCTCAGTAGTAGAGCGTCTGCCTGGTGTGCAGAGGTCCAGGGTTCGATTCCCGGCCAGGGCACATAGGAGAAGCGCCCATCTGCTTCTCCACCCCTCCCCCTCTCCTTCCTCTCTCTCTCTTCCCCTCCCGCAGCCGAGGCTCCATTGGAGCAAAGATGGCCCTGGCGCTGGGGATGGCTCCTTGGCCTCTGCCCCAGGCACTAGAGTGGCTCTGGTCGCAACAGAGCGACGCCCTGGAGGGGCAGAGCATCGCCCCCTGGTGGGCAGAGCGTCGCCCCCTGGTGGGCGTGCCGGGTGGATCCCGGTCGGGCTCATGCGGGAGTCTGTCTGACTGTCTCTCCCCGTTTCTAGCTTCAGAAAAATACAATAAAAACAAAAACAAAAACAAAAAAACAACAGGTATGACATAAATTATAAACATCTGAATATTTAAATATATAAGATTTTACAATAGAGCGACTTCAATAAATCAGACACCAGCCAGATAACGTATGCTGAGGCTTTACCAAGTGTGACATACCTTACTAAGGACTGTGGAGAGATGAAAGAGATTAAGTCCTTCAAAAAACCAGACATGCAGGAAGAAAATATACCACCTTTGCTCTTGAGGAGCACATGATCTAGTAAGCAAATAGTGCAGTATAAGATAAATATACAATATAGTATTGGAAAAGCCTTAAAAGGAAATGCGTATAGGAAGCCATGGTAACTCAGAATATAGCTATGGCTCTATCTAGCAAGCCAGGGAAAGTGTTTGAGGATGGATGAAGCTGGTAGTGAGTCTCACAGGACAGAGACAAAGATACAGGAGCGTGATGTTCAGCGCTGTCACTTCCACGGTAAAGACTTGAAAATGAGAAAGAAGGCACATGTAGACCATGGATATCTTCTGATAGGACTGGAGCATGGGTACAGGGAATTCCCTAACAGCATGACAGCATGTTAGGGAATTACAGAAATGAATCTGAGCAGGCAGTAGGAGAATTTTTTTTGTAAGATTCCTCCATTATCTTTTTAAAAATTATATAATATTTGAATTCCCCTATCTAAAGTTACCATTTTAGTTTAATATAAAACTAGTTTTGCTTGCAAATATTTGATTTGAATGAGAGGTTCCTGAAAAGACCTGACAAGTTTCTTTTACTGTTTCAAATATATATATATTATATCTCCATATGCCTTCAAAAGTTTAAGAAGCAAAAAAAAAAAAAAATGATAAGAAGTTCAGAATAAATGAACCTAAGATTTACTGTAATTATTGGTTAGCACTAGAAAATTCACCGCTGGACCTTTCTGGCTATGTTTACAGAATATGGAGAATTCTGCTGCTGATTTCTTTTTTCTTTTTAATTGAATTTATTAAGGTGACATTATTTAACATAATTTTACATGTTTCAGGCGCCCAATTCTACAACACATGCCTGTACACCATATTGTGTTCATCCTTCACCCAAGTCCATCACTATTTATAGCTCCATGCCCTCCTTCACCTCCCCACCCCCCAACAACCATGTAATGAACAGAATTAATAAACAAGCAAAATAGAGACAGAATCCACTGCTGATTTCTCAGCCATTACCTTAGTAACTCTAAATTAGTTCCAACCATATACTTACATCATAGAGAGCTTTTAATATTCTTGGGGGAAAAGTACCTATTATGCTAAAAGAATAACATTTTCAAAATGATGTTGGTCACAATATAATGCAATTCATTTATTTTCCATTGTCAAAAAACCAAAGTATACTGTTGACAGGGAAAAGATAAAAGTGCATTCAGTTCTCAGAATAAAGTCAGGAGCTGAATAATTTTTCTTGTTGTTGTTGGCCAATGAATAGGCTTTTGAGAACATTTATTTTGATGAAAGAATGGAGTTTAGTCAAAACCACTGAATCACTGAAAAACTAAAATGTTTGTGAAAATGCATGAGGCCAGAAATTCAAGTACCCAGCTGTTTTTTTTTTTCCAACAAACTTGTATTATACTGTTGGATTTTGTAACTAAAATAATCACCCTTGTGTATTTTCTCAATCAGTTGAAAGGATTGAACCTAAGGTAGTTTATACCTTTTAAAACAGTAATAAAATAGTCTCAAAGTCTATTTTCAAGTGAAATGAAAATTCCTGATGCAAATTTGTGAATTTGATTACATATCTAGGAAATCTAAATCTTGAGATGAAATTTTATATTTAATTACCTATTTTCCTAATTTCCCTTATAGAGATATATTACATCATAATTAAATGATTAATTTGACATTAAAATGGCATTAGAAGAAGTTTTTTTGACATTTTGTATTGTCAGAATAAAAAATGCATGGCTGTATTAAATTCCAGGAACACTGGTGCCCGAAGGGCCATTTTTAGAAGCACTGAAAACTGAAAAGGACCCAGAAGACATTCTTTGAGCTGCTCTAATTCTTCTGAGGTCACTTTCAAATCCAGATAATTGGTTGGCTCCACCATTAAAGTCTGTCCCACCAATAGATGTCAGAACAATAATACTATACCAGAATCAATTTTTCATAACAGCGCCAAGTCAGAGTTCTCATCGTGAAACGTGAATCAGTATCGTGTAAGACTACTATAATTGACTAAATAGCTGTCCTCTTTGTTCCAACGGCACTTCTTCAGTCATTCAATTTTCAACTTACTCAATGAAACTTAGGCCAACATCATTAAACTTCATAGTCCACATGCATAATTTCAATGTATATGGAGAAGACATTAGTAATATAATAGACTCACTTGCATTTTGCACTAGGTACAATAAATGGTGAAAAATAGAGTTCATTGCCCTCACTGATCTTGATAGATCAGATAGTGATGATTGCGTAAAAATAATGAGTCACAAAAATGCAGGGATTCAGATTCATACTCTTTAGGACAAAATAAGTATGCTTTCATTTTCTTTACTGTGCACTAAAAAAAAAAGTGGGGCTAGATAAATTGAGTCCAATTCTCATTTTGTAACTCGTGTTGATTCCTATGGTGTGATGATTCATATAGTCATCCATTCAGTCACAGCAAACTTCCTGATGGGCTTGCTCATGGCCAAGGCCTGTGCTAACTGCAATGCAAAGTCAAATTAGTCAAGGAGCTTACTCTGTAAATTGAGCTTATTTAAATTCACTGAGCCTGTTTCCTAATCAGTAATATGAGATGTTATTTCTTTTTCCCTGGTAATAAGGATGTTAGCTCTCTTGACTATATTAAATGTGGTTAAATTAGATGCATCCACACAAATACACACTCAACATATGACTTCTTTCTCCAAATTTTAAAATTATTAACCAGATAAGATTTTCCACATGCATTTGGAAAGAACAAAAAATGGTTTTTCCATGGTATCATAAAATTTAACTTCAAATCCAGAGGACTCAGATTCACAGTTGAGTCGTCATGTTGATTTTGTTTGTTTGTTTGTTTAAAGGCAGGCAAACATGTTTGATGTATGAAATAGGATTTTTTCTTTCTTGAGAGCCATCTGTTACAGCATTGGAACTGAGCCAGCCCCACCTCCCCTGATAAATAGACAGGTGGTTAATTGACTCTAAATTCACAGTACTCAGGTTTGTACAATATTGAGCAAGTCATCATTTGGGACTTTAGAAATAAATTTATAGTTGAAAGTGGATAAGAAACCAGAAAACAAAGAAACAGGATGAGTCATTATGACCCTTGTGAATAAATGATTCACACCTATGGACAAGAGACAAAACTACCAATGTATAGGGAACACTGACTCACAGACGGCTGTTTGAGTCATCCTATAGGCTAACAATAGTTCATCAGAGCCTCTCAAGTGTAACCTGAATATGATAAAAGAATGGCTGTATGAACACTGATAAGAACAGCATATTGCCAATCTTGACTTCTGTGATATTACCTATAGCCCAGTTACAATCAATGCCCAACAAAATCGGTCCATTTCCACATAGCTGTTTCTTATCTCCTTTTCTCTCAGAATAGTAATATAAAACTTCATCTAATTTAGTGTAAACAGTAATATGTCTTATATTAAATATATTGTCTATAGACTGAAGTTGATCCTTACCGTTGCTCTAATCTTCTTCAGAATTCCTCAAAGATTGCTGCTTCTAAAACCCTTCCTATTCTACCTATTTCCATGCTTATCATCTTGTCCTATTTTCTCTACAGATGATATACCATCAATGGATGTGATGATTCCACTAGCTATTCTTCAAATATTACCAGAAAGGTGTTTATCTCAGATCTATCTTTCTAGTCTGGTCCTCTTTACTGAGCACAAGAGTTGGAATTTCAGCTGCTCACTCACAATTTCCACAATGATATCCAAGCAACATTACAAATTGGGTCCAGAAATAAACTCAGTGTCTTGACCTCATCACCCAGGTCTTTCTCTTGCTGTTTTCTTTTTAACTCACTAAATGAAATAAGCATGATGCAAATGACTGATACCAGTAACTACACTTCAACACCCATGTAGCCCATCCTTAACTATTTAGACTCTTAAATTCCTAATTCTTCCTTGTCTAGATATAATATTTCCTAATTTTGTTTATATTGTTTGCCTTCAATACAATCTGTATCACGTATTATAATTAGACTCTACTATCTATCCTAGAATACTGTGTTATACTTCTTAGTATAGTCTCAACTTCTAGTATTGTCTCAGACACATAGTTAAAAACTGGTGAATGTTATTTAAGCAAATTAATCTACCTTCCTTACACATTTTTAGTGTTATAAAAAGGTAAAATCAGGATGTTTCATATTCCTCCTGAAAAGAAAAAAAGAAAAGGGATTTAAAATTAATACTTTGGGATCTATTTCCTTGACTACCGAGTAAGAAATGACCCATTAATGGAACCACCTATAATTTCTTTAGAATAAGTAAGGTGGCCCTGGCCGGTTGGCTCAGTGGTAGAGCGTCGGGCTGGCGTGCAGAAGTCCCGGGTTCGATTCCCGGCCAGGGCACACAGGAGAAGCGCCCAGCTGCTTCTCCACCCATCCCCCTCTCCTTCCTCTCTGTCTCTCTCTTCCCCTCCCGCAGCCAGGCTCCATTGGAGCAAAGATGGCCCGGGCACTGGGGATGGCTCCTTGGCCTCTGCCCCAGGCGCTAGAGTGGCTCTGGTCGCAACAGAGCGACGCCCGGAGGAGCAGAGCATCGCCCCCTGGTGGGCGTGCCGGGTGGATCCCGGTCAGGCGCATGTGGGAGTCTGTCTGACTGTCTCTCCCCGTTTCCAGCTTCAGAAAAATTAAAAAAAAAAAAAAAAGAATAAGTAAGGAAGAAAATGTAAGAATTAGTGTAAAGGGAAGATCTACCCTCCACACTTAGAAAAAAAAATTTTGTATATCTTTCAGGGGAAAATCAAACCCATTATAAGATTGTTCCATTAAAACAGTTTGTTATTAATAGACATTGAAGATATTACTTTGGATGAGTTAGTCAATGAATAAATATCTTCTAACTTCAATTTTGAAGAGACTTCATCATGTGAAGCATACTTAGCACCCATAAATGCTCTATTTATGAAAGATATATTTATAGGCAGTGTAAGAGAATTCATCTTCTCTTTATTTTAATTAAGAAAGTCAAGCTGAAATTAACTTAAATCTGATTTGCATAACATGTTACTTGCTACATCTTGAAAAAGGTACACAAACAAAATGTGGTCTTAAAAAAGGACCAAATTGTCACTCTCCAAAATAAAAGAACAGATTAAAGTGTGATAGTAGCCAAACTATTTAACAGTTTAATGACAAAACTGATCCTGTCATTTAAAGGCAATTCATTAGGATGTGGAAGTGATATTACATTTGGTCTGACCAATGCTTCTAGTCACCATTTCATACAAAAACATCTGCTACTGCCAACAGCCAGTTTCAGATACTTTTTACCCATTTACCTCTTCCCCAACACTCTCCCAAACACTTCAAGCTGATTTTCTCTTATTCTCAAAAGATATTCTCTCTTCTTAGTACCAGGTTAATATAATTTGCCATATTCACAGGGAGATTTGCTCCAGAAATATCTTATATGATGAATGGAAGTAGATTAGAATTCAAGGGCTAATGGAAAATCTTGAGTCCTGCCTCCTTGGAGAAATATAATGTTATGATAATACAAGATAATGAAACAAACTTTTAAAAATATATATCATGTGGTATATAGCACCTCATCTGAGAACAGACCCAAATTTACTGAAAGAAAGCCTTCTGGGGTCAAAATCTCTACTGTCAACCAGTGATCTCACAGGCACACTTCAAACCCTGGAGATAAACATTCACAGAATAATGCTACTGGAGGGGTAACAAGATTCCTAGGTAAACCATCAGCCTCCCGCTTTGAGGAAGCTTTCGGCACATGTTGAACATTGAGAGAATGGTCGAGCTTTGTGGTTAAGTAAGCAACAACATGAGCACAACAAATCTAACAACTGTAGGGGTCACACACTCCCTAAAGCTCATCGGTGTTTCCCTCCTGATCAGTCTCCAGTCTCACACTGTCTGTGCCTCAAAAGAGTGGACTCACCCACCTGACTGGGGAGGGAAGGAGCACACTCCATGGAGCTCAGTCCTGGCACGTTCTCTTCCTCTGGGAGGGAGCTGCTCCTCCAGGGAGGTCACCCTGTCCAATCCAAGGGGTCAATACTGGGGAGCTCACCTGCTCATAGATAAAAGCGACATTTTTATCAATAGAGAAATATTTTTTGGCGTCCATCTGTCTTATTTCTCAGTTGGCTCAGAACTGTGGTAGGTAAGATACATGTTATAATTTGGAGACTCTAACTTTCAAGTTTTTTGATACCTTAGAACTTCCTCCTAGTGTTAAAAACTAAACATACTGAGCACTAAATGAGCTAATGTACGTATATCAGGTGTTGAGTACATTGGTATAGGACCTAATTCACGGTCATGCTCCTTTTTTCTTCTTTAACTTCAGGTCCTTTTGCTGCTGCTTCAAAAGCTACCTACTACTTCTTTAGCTGCTCCTACTATTGCTGTCACTATTTTAAAACAGAGGCTGCTGCTACAGCATAAATTAGACACAACGTTCGAGTTGGGTATTGTGATTTTAGGCCACTATGTATTATAAAAGGGCATCGTTCTAAAGAAATGTCCTTTTGGTTGCCTTCAAATTGAGGAGCTGAGTTTCTGTCTAGTTGATATTTGTGCTGTGTCTGTGTTGTTGGTTGTTTATCCAGTCTTTCTTGCCTGATCATTTTTCTTACCTTTAACAAGTCTCTTACATTCCGACTTCTTTTGAATGCTCCAGAACCTACCAATCAATCAATGGATTGTGTACTAGTGCCTTTTAAAATTCAGGGATGTTTTGCATGGGAAGCGAGTCTTGGCAATGGAGCCTGGTCTGGCCCTTCACATGGTCTTGTATATCCCGTTGTCTCGCCCTTCAATTACCTAAAGCCAATAAATGACAAGCACAGTGAACGGTTCTGCTGACCTCTCCCAAGGTGATTCTACCCCTTTGCAAATTAAAAAAAGAATGAGGAGTGTTATTGCCATAAATTTTTAACACTGGAGCAGCATGTTTCCCAAATTTTGCTAAAATGAAATTAAAAGCTACTAAAATTATGCTGTGGTTATAGCATTTGGATATGTTGTCCTAGAAGTAGCCAAGTTGGATGTTTTTCTCAGTTTCTGGAATATGAATAGAGATAGCACAGAATGTACAGCATGAGTTATTTGTACAATTAAATGTTGCAACTGCCATGGTGACGAAGTGGAGCAATCTTGCTTCTCAGCGTCCATTAGTGATAAGCTCTTTGAAAGCCCAATTAATAAATCTAATATTTGTCTATACAAAGCGCTACTTTCTACTCGTTTGACTGTGTTTTATATTGAATTTGCAGGCTGAATAAATAAGTGGGTTAGTTGTTGGTTCAGGGTAGTGAATTAGTCTTTTATCATTTTAGGATAAAGTTTGTGAATTAAAGATCATAACTTCATTAAGTCACTTTTTCATCTGATTCTTAGTAAGCACTTCACATAGTCATAGCCCTATCATAGCTACAGGATGCAAAGAAACTTAAAACACGTTTTTTCATAATGGAAAAAAGTATTACTTTAATTCTAATGAATATATTCTAAAAATTCTAGTTATTACTGTTCTATAAAAAAGTACACTTTGTCCCAAAAATACAAACAGAGGGGTATGACTATGTCTATAGCTGTGACACAAAGCAAGATAGAACATGTGCACTATGAGCAGCACTAAAATAAAGCATCAGGGAAGTTTGGAGGAAAGTGGATTCTACCAGGGAAAGCTTTGTGTAGAGGATGGTGCATATGGGTCAACAGAGCTTCTGGTTCTTTCTGAATCTATGGGGGCAGGGTGTATTCAAAATCCAAGAATGGCCCATGATAGGTGATCAAGTCATACAAATTATATCACCTCAAATGCTATAATAGACATTACACCATTTGGAACTGATGAAGTGACTGAGTCATTGGTGCCTAAAAACATGAATATTGCCTTATTAATTATCATATATATGGCTATTTGAATTTATTTTAAAAGATAGTGAGGTGACTTTATGCTACCAGAGAAAAAAAGCACTACATATGTTCAAGTTGGTTATTTTTAACATAGAGCATCAATTATGCTATATGATTATGCAGACAATTAGAGAGCTTCCAAGCTTAAAAATAAATTTAGCTCAGTCATTCACAAATACTCAAACTCAATTTAACACATGATGCTGTTCATCAAGAATGAGCCACTCAGACAAGTGCTAGTCGATATGGGCCAATTTTGCCATTAAATACACAGGCAGTTCACCCTCTGTCCCTGCTCCCTAATATTTTTAGCTCAGAAAAGTGTTTAAATGAGCTAAGAATCAATCAACCTCTGCTTATCTGCAGCCACCCACCATCTCACATCACAAATGAAAAAAACTCCTATTTTCGGTATTTGGCAGTTAAGATCTTATGGAAAAATTAAAAAGGAACTCTTAAATTGATCGAGGATTAGAATCCCTTCCCTATTTCAAAGTGTGTGCTTGGGATAGCACTCCATTTCTATATTCCCTTTCCAAACCATCAGAACAAACTTCCTTGGGAAACTTTTAAGATCATGTTCTGGAACTCCTTTTAGTCTTTACAGAAAAAGACTCCAATAATGTACGGTTTTTTCATTCTTGTTACAACATTTTACAAGTGTATATGGTCAGGAGTGAGAGCAAGAGAGGCCAGGGTCTGCCCAAGATGAGCCAGAGATGAGACATTCACTAGGAATGCCTCCCTGTGACTCTAGGGAATCAAGTCACCCGCAGGCTGAGGCAGAGTACAGCCAAGCCCACCACTGTTCCCAGGTGAAATGCCAGGAACAGCTGCTTGGCATTGAGCTGAACAGGACAGAATGAAAAGTTGTAAAACACCAGCCAGGACTCATGGAAATTCATATCACCAATTCATAGGACCCCTAAAATACAAGCAACAACTTACTTTAAAGTTCTCTGACTTGTGGTGCCTGGGATACCTTGTAAAAACAAACTCCTGGAGGCAATGCTGCCTAGAGGTTCATGACATGGAATTAGCACCATGGTTAACACCTTGCCTTTAGTAACTTTAACTCCTTTGTCATCTCTACTATTCTCATCTGTGAACTTTTCTCAGCTTTTCTTTGTTTTTGTGGGTTTTTTACAGAGACAGAAAGAGAGAGTCAGAGAGAGGGATAGATAGGGACAGACCAGACAGGAACGCAGAGAGATGAGACGCATCAATCATCAGTTTTTCGTTGCAGCACCTTAGTGTTCATTGATTGCTTTCTCATATGTGCCTTGACTGTGGGGCTACAGCAGAGTGAGTGACCCCTTGCTCAAGCCAGTGACCTTGGGTCCAACCTGGTGAGCTTTGCTCAAACCAGATGAGCCTGCGCTCAAGTTGGCGACCTCGGGGTCTCGAACCTGGGTCCTCTGCATCCCAGTCCAACACCATCCACTGCGCCACCACCTGGTCAGGCAGCTTTTCTTTGTTCTTTAAGGACTTGACATTTTCGAAAAGTTCTAGTCAGGTTATCCTTAGAATGCCCTTCAATTTGGATTTGCCTGAGCTTTTCTCATAATTAGACTGGGGTTATGGGTTTTGATGAAGTACCCTTCTCATCACACAATAACAGAGTGTACTTGATATCACCAAGATATTAATGCCAACCTTGATCACTCGGTTAAGGTGATGTCTGCCAGATCTCTCCATTACAAAGTTACAATTTTTCTATTTCCTTACCTGTATTCATGAGAAGTCAGTCAGTGGGTCGGGCCAACAATCAAGGAAGAGGAGTTTAGCTTTACCACCTGGAGAGAAGAGAAGTACCAAAGCATAGAAACTAATACGCTCATTCATAAATACTTTGGGCAAGATGCTTTGCAGTCAGTCAAATATTCCTGCTCTCCTGAAAGTTTTGCTCACTGACTTGTACACTCACCCACAGACTTCGCCAGCAGCAATAATTACTATGATGTTCTAAGGGTGATTGTCCACATCCCTCAATCTTTCCTTTCCTGGAATTCTCCTATAAAGAAAACTTCTCCTTTCTCCCCAACTTGTTTATTTATTTAATCATTTATTTATATCAATGTTGATTTATGAGTGCTTATTTTAATTTTGGGATTCTTAAACCAGTATTATTTTTTATTTTGTTGGTCAAATTGTTCCATCTCTGGACTTCGAGGTCTTTTTCAGATTGTCTTCTGTGTCATTTAAGTGTGTCCCCAGTCTCATCTGACATTTTCTTGTTCTAACCCTACAATCAGCTATTTCTCCAGAGAGCACTAGTTCCTATTATGGAAGAAAGATATGTATAAAATAAGATCAAGGCACTAAGTATGCTCATTGTTACTGCCTGTAGGACGTCTTGGTGGAGAGAGCTAGGAAATACAGGCAGGCACTCTCCTACGTGTGCCCACATATCTGCTTCTGTGTCTGTCACCTATATACATACAAGAAATAAACTGAGCTTGTGTTGTTCCACCTGACTCTAATCTCTCCTTGTTTACGAATAACTTCTTTCACTGACAGTGAGACACTTGCCAGCAGTTATCTATATATTTATTTATTTATCTGTTCAGCATATATGTAGTTTCAGAACTCTAACACATGCCCAGTAGAGGAGAAACTGATCAAATAGTGTACAATGTTTGTTTATAGTTTATTTAGTCTTTAGATTTATAGAAGCTGTTTCTAAATTAAACCTACATTATTACAGTACTTAAAAATGAAAATTTGAAACTTTTTAAATGAAGTTAGTGTGTTTTAAAAATATCTGTAGAGATACTAAAAAATCATTAACATTACAAAAATTTTGGAAGAAAAACAGAGCAGAAAAGTTGAAAACTTAAAGCCTAATTCGAAAAACACGTTATGGTTTTGTAATTGAAAAACATGGGTGCCCTGCTTTAATAAACCCTGTCAGTTGTGTACAGCCTTTCAGATCTATGTCCCTTTGAGGATAAATTTTATAGGTATATCAGATCAGCTATTAACACAAAATGCAGAAACATGCAGGACTTAAATACAGAATTTTTAATCACCTTACTGCAAAGTAGCAAAATTTCAAAAACATAAATTGATTATACTCAAATCATTGCCACTGTCTGTTTCTGATTAATAATTATAATTAAGAAATATTTTAAACATGATTTAATAAAAATTTATTTTATCTTTTTAATCTCTATTCCTGGGTATGGTTTTTTTTTTATTTTTAATTTTATTTTATTTATTCATTTTTAGAGAGGAGAGAGAAAGGGAAAGAGAGACAGAGAGAGAAGGTGGGGAGGAGCTGGAAGCATCAACTCCCATATGTGCCTTGACCAGGCAAGCCCAGGGTTTCGAACCGGCGACCTCAGTATTTCCAGGTTGACGCTTTATCCACTGAGCCACCACAGGTCAGGCTCTATTCCTGGGTATGGTTTTTAAGAAAATAACACATTAGGAGAAGACAAGATGGCGATGGAGTAGGCGGACGTACAAACTTCCACCTCCCAGAACCAAAGAGGATTACAAACTAATTTTAAGAACCATCATCTGGAAAAACCAACTTTGGACTAAACTAAGAGGACTTTTCAACCAAGGAACACTGAAGAAGCCACACTGAGACTGGTAGGAAAAATGGAAACGCGGAAAGGGCTACCCAGCTCCCTGGAGCGAACGGCAGCCGGGAGAGACTCGCGTGGCAAGAAGTGAGTTTAGTAGAGAGGGGAGTCCCAGGAACAAAGCCCCAGCCTTCAGCTCCAGAGCCTAGAAGAGGTGTATGGACAGTATTTAGCTGGAAACAAGACAGGATACTGTTTGTGAGAAAGAGATTGATTTCTCAGACCCAGGATTCTTCTTAAAGGGACCACAGAGAAAACCTCTCTCACAACCAATCACCCGGGGACAGGGAGAGAGGAGAGGACCAGAGTAGCAGAAGAGAGTGTAAACTAGGAGGCACAGGGAGAAACATTTTGAGAGACAACCACCCTAACCCCTGGGATGAGTCACTCCCAAATCTGAAGTGAATATTTCCCCTGGAAACAGCAATACCAGCAAAGGGAAGCAGGACACCAGCCAAACAAGCTCTCCCACTGCACTCAAAGCAGAGTTGCTTAGAAGGAGGGAGCTTTTGGGACTACAGTAGTGAGTGTTAGGATCTGAGCTGCAGTGCCCCCACCCACACGGCTGAGGGCTCGCCCAAGGGTAGGCAGCGGTGGGCCGCCGAAGCGTGGTTCTGTCAGCAAGGGTGGAAGCCAGCTGGCCACCACTGAGGCTCAGGTGTGAGCTCAGTCTTGCCCGGCTGGGGAGGAGGGGACATGAAAAAGTAGTCAAGCCCAGCTGCGGGCCACCTGCAATCCAGCCTGTGGGGGGGGGGGGGAAGAGAGGAAGGGAAGGTGCCCTGAAAGGGGCAGAGACTCACCCTTGAGCAAGAGTGTAAGAGCACAGCCTTGCCCTGCCCAGGGAACCAAGGCTTATGGCCTGATGCAGGAGCTGGGCCCTCCCACGAGGGTGGAGCCAAAAGCCCAGAACAGGCGGAGTCCTGCTACTGAGCGTGGGCACGCAGTCCTGCTCAGCCTGTGGAGTCAAGGCTTGCAGCTGTCCCAAGACTGGGCTCCTCCTGCAGGGGCGGAGCAAAAACCCGAAATCAGGCAGAGCATAACACCACCCATGGAGGCAGGGCGAAGGCCAAGGCCACCGAGGCTTATACACCACAGCACGTGATAACAGCCACTCCAGTGAAGGAGAGGTGGAAACAACAGCATCAACCCCAGTGGGCAGGCACCAGCAATGCCCATACCCGAACACTCTAAGTAGCAACAGCAGAAGGGGTGGCGGGCCTGCAGACAGACCACACCTAGGGAACACAGAGGCCACACCCAGTGAAGTCCAGTTGCCAAAACCTTCTTTAGACAGACAAAATGAGAAGGCAGAGAAATGCAACATAAATGAATCAAGAGAAATTCCCAAAAAAGGACCTGAATGAGTCAGATATAACCAAATTACTGAACGCAGAGTTCAAAATAATGATTGTTAGTATGCTTAAAGATATTACAACAATAGATGGTCATTACAAACACCTAAATAAAGAGATAGCAAATATAAAAAAGGACATTGAAATAATAAAAAAGAATCAGTCAGAAATGACAAATACAATATCAGAAATGAAGAACACAATGGAAGGAATTAAAAGCAGGATGGATGAAGCTGAGAATCAAATCAGCAAGTTAGAGGACAACATAAATGAAGGCACGGAAGCAGAGCAGAAAAAAGAAAAGAGACTCAAAAAGTCTGAGGAAACTCTAAGAGAGCTCTGTGACAACATGGAGAGAAATAACATCCGCATCATAGGGGTTCCTGAAGAAGAAGAGAAAGAACAAGGGATAGAGACTTTGTTCAAACATATCATAGCTGAAAACTTTCCTCATTTAAGGCAGGAAAACATCTCACAAGTTCAAGAAGCACAGAGAACTCCATTAAAGAGAAACCCAAAGAAATCCACACCAAGACACATCATAATTAAAATACCAAAGCTAAAGTGATAAAGAGAAAATATTAAAAGCTGCTAGAGAAAAAAAGACTATCACCTACAAAGGAGCCTCCATAAGGATGACTTCCGACTTCTCAACAGAAACACTTGAGGCCAAAAGGGAATGGCAAGAAATATTCAAAGTAATGCAGAACAAGAGCCTACAACCAAGACTACTTTATCCAGCAAGGTTATTATTTAAAATTGAAGGAGAGCCCTGGCCAGTTGGCTCAGTGGTAGAGCGTCAGCCTGGTGTGCAGGAGTCCCAGGTTCAATTCCCCACCAGGGCACACAGGAGAAGTGCCCATCTGCTTCTTCACCCCTCCCCCTCTCCTTCTTCTCTGTCTGTCCCTTCCCCTCCCACAGCCAAGGCTCCATTGGAGCAAAGTTGGCCTGGGCGCTGAGGATGGCTCTGTGGCCTCTGCCTCAGGTGCTAGAATGGACCTGGTTGCAAGAGAGCAATGCCCCAGATGGGCAGAGCATTGCCCCCTGGTGGGCGTGCCAGGTGGATCCTGGATGGGCGCATGTGGGAGTCTGTCTGACTGCCTCCCCATTTCCAACTTCAGAAAAATACAAAAAAAAATAAATTAATTAAAAAAAAAATAAAATTGAAGGAGAAATAAAGAGCTTTGCAGACAAAAAAAACCTCAAGGAATTCACTACAACCAAACGAATGCTGCAAGAAATGCTAAGGGGCCTGTTGTAAACAGATCAAAGGAGAAAAAGAATATAACAAAAGAGGAATACAGTTTTAAAGAATAAAATGGCAATAAACAACTACATATCAATAATAACCTTAAATGTAAATGGATTAAATTATCCGATCAAAAGACATAGGGTAGCTGCATGGATAAAAAAACAGGACCCATAATATGCTGTCTATAAGAGACACACCTTAAAACAAAAGATGCACATAGACTGAAGATAAAAGGATGGAAAAAATATTTCACACAAATGGAAATGAAAAAAAAGCTGGGGTAGCAATACTTATATCAGACAAAATAGACTTTAAAACAAAGGCTATAGTAAGAGATAATGAAGGTAACTACATAATGGTAAAGGGAGCAATCCAACAGGAAGAATAACCATTATTAATATCTACGAACCTAATATAAGAGCACCTAAATATATAAAGCAGACTTTGATGGATTTAAAGGGTGAGATCAACAGTAATACTATAATAGTAGGGGATTTTAATACCCCACAAACATCACTAGATAGATCCTCAAGAAAGAAAATTAACAAAGAAATAGCAGACTTAAGGAACATACTAGATCAACTCGATTTAATAGATATCTTCAGAACCTTTCACCCTAAAGCAGCATATATATACATTCTTTTCAAGCACTCATGGTACATTCTCTAGGATAGACCACATGTTAGGGCAGAAAAGCAGTCTCAACAAATTTAAGAAAATTGAAATTATATCAAGCACTTTCTCTGATCACAATGGCATGACTAGAAATCAACCACAATAGAAAAACTGAAAAATACTCAAACACTTGGAAACTAAATAGCATGTTATTAAATAACGAATGGGTTAACAATGAGATAAAAAAGTAATAAAAAAATTCCTAGAAATGAAAAATAATGAGCATACATCAACTCAAAATTTATGGGTCACAGCAAAAGCAGTCCTGAGAGGGAAGTTCAAAGTATTACAAACATACCTTAAGAAGCTAGAAAAAGCTCAAATAAACAACTTGATCTTGCATCTAAAATAACTAGAATAAGAAGAGCAAGTAAAGCCCAAAGGTAGTAGAAAGAAGGAAATAATAAAGATCAGAGTGGAAATAAATGACATAGAAGCTAAAAAAACAATACAGAGAATCAATGAAACCAGGAGCTGGTTCTTTGAAAAGGTAAACAAGATTGATGAACCTTTAATCAGACAAACCAAGAAAAAAAGAGAGAGGATTCAAATAAATAAAATTAGAAATGAGAGTGGAGAAATAACAACAGCCAAAACAGAAATACAAAATATTGTAAGAAATAACTATGAAGAACTGTACGCCAAAAAACTAAACAACCTAGATAAAATGGAGAAGTTCCTTAAAACATATAATCTTCCAAAAATTAATCTGGAAGATCAGAAAACCTAAACAGACCTATTACAACAAATGAGATTGAAACAGTTATCAAAAAACTCCCATAAAAGAAAAGTCCTGGGCCTGATGGCTTCACAAGTGAATTCTACCAAATATTTAAGGAAGAACTCTCTCCTATTCTTCTCAAGTTATTTCAAAAAATTCAAGGGGAAGGAAGACTTCCAAGCTCCTTTTATGAGGCGAGCATAATTCTGATTCCAAAACCAGGTAAAGACAACACAAAGAAAAAAAAGTATAGGCCAATATCCCTGATGAATTTAAATGCTAAAATCCTCAAGAAAATATTAGCAAACTGGATCCAGCAATATATGAAAAAAATCATACAGCATGATCAAGTGGGATTTATTCTGGGAAGGCAAGGCTGGTACAATATTCACAAATTAATCAATGTGATTCATCACATAAACAAAAAGAAGGAGAAAAACCACATGATAATTTCAATAGATGCAGAAAAAGCATTTGATAAAATTCAGCACCCATTCATGATCAAAATCTCAGCAAAGTGGGAATACAGGAAACATACCTCAACATGATAAAGGCCATCTATGACAAACCCACGGCCAACATCATACTCAATGGGAAAAAATTAAAAGCAATCTCCTTAAAATCAGGAACAAGGCAGGGGTGCCCCCTTTCACCACTCTTATTCAACATAGTTCTGGAAGTCCTAGCCACAGCAATCAGACAAGAAAAAGAAATAAAAGGCATCCAAATTGGAAAAGAAGAAGAAAAACTATCATTATTTGCAGATGATATGATATTGTATATAGAAAACCCTAAAGTCTCATTCAAAAAACTACTGGACCTGATAAATGAATTCAGCAAAGTGGCAGGATATAAAATTAATACTCAGAAATCAGAGGCATTTTTATACACTAACAATGAACTGTCAGAAAGAGAAATTAAGGAAGCAATCCCCTTCACCATTGCAACCAAAAAAATAAAGTACCTAGGAATAAATTTAACCAGGGAGATTAAAGACTTGTACTTGGAAAATTATAAAACATTGATAAAAGAAATCAGGGAAGATACAAACAAGTGGAAGCATATACCGTGCTCATGGTTAGGAAGAATAAACATCATTAAAATGTCTATATTACCCAAAGCAATTTGTAAATTCAATGCAATACTGATTAAAATACCAATAACTTACTTCAAAGATATAAAACACATATTCCAAAAATTCATATAGAACCAAAAGAGAACACGAATAGCCTCAGCAATCTTGAAATGGAAGAATAAAGCGGGAGGTATCACACTTCCAGATATCAAGTTATACTACAAGGCCATTGTACTCAAAGCAGCCTGGTACTGGCATAAGAACAGGCATATAGATCAATGGAATAGAACTGAGAACCCAGAAATAAACCACACTTCTATGGATGACTGATATTTGACAATGGAGGTAAGTGCATACATTGGAGTAAAGACAGCCTCTTCAACAAATGGTGTTGGGAAAATTGGACAGCTACATGCAAAAAATTGAAACTTGACCACCAACTTACACCCATTCACAAAAGTAAACTCAAAATGGATAAAAGACTTAAATGTAAGTCGTAAAACCATAAGCATCTTAGAAGAAAACATAGGCAGTAAACTCTCTGACATCTCTCGCAGCAATATATTAATATTAAATATTTGCCGATTTATCTGCACGGGCAAGTGAAATAAAAGACAGGATAAAAAATGGGACTATATCAAACTAGAAAGCTTTTGCACAGCTAAAGACAATAAGAACAGAATAAAAAGACAAACTACACAATGGGAGAACATATTCGACAATATGTCTGATAAGGGGTTAATAACCAAAATTTATAAAGAACTTGTAAAACTCAATACCAAGAAGACAATCCAATCAAAAATGGGCGAAAGAACTGAATAGACACTTCTCCAAAGAGGACACACAGATGGCCAATAGGCATATGAAAAAATGCTCAACATCACTAATCATTCGAGAAATGCAAATTAAAATCACGAGATATCATCTCACATTAGCCAGAATGGCGCTCATCAACAAAACAACACAGAATTAGTGCTGGCGAGGATGTGGAGAAAAGGGAACCCTCCTGCATTGCTGGTGGGAAGACAGACTGCTGCAGCCACTGTGGAAAACAGTATGGAGATTCCTCAAGAAATTAAAAATCGAACTGCCTTTTGACCCAGCTATACCACTGTTAGGAATATACCCCAAGAACATCATAGCACTGTTTCAAAAGGAGAAATGCACCCCCATGTTTATGGCAGCATTATTCACAATAGTGAAGATCTGGAAACAGCCCCAGTGTCTGTCAGAGGACTAGTGAATTAAAAAGTTTTGGTACATATATACTATGGAATACTACTCAGCCATAAGAAGTGATGACATGGGATCATTTACAACAACATGGATGGACCTTGATAACATTATACTGAGTGAAATAAGTAAATCAGAAAAAACTAAAAAAAGAACTATATGATTCCATACAGAGGTGGGACATAAAAATGAGACTCAGAGACATAGACAAGAGTGTGGGGGTTACGGGGTTGGGGGGAGGAGAGGGAGGGTGTTGGGTGTGGGGAGGGACACAAAGAAAACAAGTTAGAAGGTGAGAGAAGACAACTGGACTTTGAGTGATGGGAATGCAGCATAATCAAATGTCAACATAACCTAGAGATGTTTTATCTGAACATATGTACCCGATTTATCAATGTCACCCCATTAAAATTAATTTTAAAAAAAGAGAAAATAACACATTAGTAATAAATGGTAAATATATGCAATCTTTATAAAAGTCACATGGGCATTTGGGAGTGGTGCATCCTAAAGTGTTTTACTATAAAATGAGCTGACAAAGAACATCTGCTGTCCACCTCAGGGGCACAGGCTCAATTATGTGGCCTGCTCCACTGTTTTATGAACACAAGGGGCACACGTTACATTTATGCATTGCCCATGAAATCCTTGTTCTAGAATGTGACTCCTGCATTCGCATTCATAGACATATTTCCCCTGCATTTCAAAGGATTATGACCCAATTAGGCAGAATCAATAACATCAGATGGTTAAAGTGACAGCATCTGAGCTAAGTGACAACAGCACCTGTCAGTGTAAGGACTCTCCATAGCAGAATGTCCCAAAAGAGCCAGTGGGGATGAGGAGGAGGGAGGATGTGCTATTTTGAAACCTTCAGACAAACAAACAAACAAACAAACACAACTCCCCAAAGTTGTCAAATCTTTCCCATTAAAATTGTTTTCAGTATCAGCAAGAACAAATATCCTAACAAGTTTCCCCTATAAATATATATATATAAAACTTAAAATATAGGTTCATTTTAAATCATTTAACAGCATTCTATTCATATTTGACTATAAGATTATATTTTTGTATTTGTGACTTCAAACTATACTATTAATATAACTTTCATATACATCCAGCTTTCTAATCACCCTCTGAGGACTTCCATGTTTTTTCCTCTCATTAGACAAATCCTTAGGCTTAAAGAGAGTCCATGAATGGGTCTGGCTTACACTGTCCCAGCGAAGCATAGGCTCAGATAAAGGCTGGCTTGGGCGTGGGAATTATCACCCTTTAGCTGCCGGTCGTATTTGTTGGCACTGACATCTAATAATTTTTGCTTTCCATAGAAAATTACTTGAAGTATTTCATGTGGTATTAATGTTAAATCCTCTATGAACCAAGCATTATTTCTTCAATCCAGTCAGACAGAGGGGAAAAAAAAAATAAAGAAAGCAAAGTAACGATAGCCAAGATTTAATAACTAGAATCTGTTGTTATTTTCATTACCCGAGTGGGAAAACAGAACACACAAGATAATGGTCTGGAGTCCTCCTCATTTCCCACCTGGAGGTGCCTGCAGTGTGTCACAGTCTGAGATAGAACATCACTTTCTTGAGATTGAATTGACCTCACCTGGGTAGAGAACACCAAACTACTACTTCTGCAAAAATAGTCTGTTTAATAACATATTTTTAATAATTAAAATTTTAAATTTAAACAAGTAATTGATTTACTTTTTATTTTTCTTTGTGGGACTTGCTTCCTAAAAAAGACTTTATTTAACCTGTCAAGAAACCTAGGTCATAAAGTCATATATTATTATTGAAAGATATTTAGCAATGCTTATGATTGTATAAAATGCCACAAGCGCCTGACCTGTGGTGGCGCAGTGATAAAGCGTCGACCTGGAAATGCTGAGGTCACCGGTTCGAAACCCTGGGTTTGCCTGGTCAAGGCACATATGGGAGTTGATGCTTCCTGCTCCTCCCCCCCTTCTGTCTCTCCTCTTTCTCTCTCTCCACCCCCCTTTCTAAAATGAATAAATTAAAAAAAAATGCCACAAGATTGATTCCATAAAGTGCATCATTTCCATGAAGGACCTATCTTGCAAGTTTTATAACGTTTTAATAAAACTTTAAAAGACAATATTAAAGTCACCAATTCTCATCTCTCTTTTGCTGACACCTCCACAAACTATACTTTTATTTTGATTTGGTTCCTAATTTTTCATTCATTCTCATTTATTTAGAGTACTCAACAGTTTAAGAGAATTTATGTGCATTTTATTTATTTTATTTTTTTATTTTTTTTAATAATTTTATTTTTTTAATGGGGTGACATCAATAAATCAGGATACATATATTCAAAGATAACAAGTCCAGGTTATCTTGTCGTTCAATTATGTTGCATACCAACCACCCAAAGTCAGATTGTCCTCTGTCACCTTCTATCTTGTTTTCTTTGTGCCCCTCCCCACCCCCTTTCCCTCTCCCATTCCCCCCTCCCCCCGTAACCACCACACTCTTATCAATGTCTCTTAGTTTCACTATTATGTCCCACCTACGTATGGAATAATACAGTTCCTATTTTTTTCTGATTTACTTATTTCGCTTCGTATCATGTTATCAAGATCCCACCATTTTGCTGTAAATGTTCCGATGTCATCATTTCTTATGGCTGAGTAGTATTCCATAGTGTATATGTGCCACATCTTCTTTATCCAGTCATCTATTGATGGGCTTTTTGGTTGTTTCCATGTCCTGGCCACTGTGAACAATGCTGCAATAAACATGGGGCTGCATGTGTCTTTACGTATCAATGTTTCTGAGTTTTGGGGATATATACCCAGTAGAGGGATTGCTGGGTCATAAGGTAGTTCTATTTTCAGTTTTTTGAGGAACCACCATACTTTCTTCCATAATGGTTGTACTACTTACATTCCCACCAACAGTGTATGAGGGTTCCTTTTTCTCCACAGCCTCTCCAACATTTGCTATTACCTGTCTTGCTAATAACAGCTAATCGAACAGGTGTGAGGTGGTATCTCATTGCCGTTTTGATTTGCATTTCTCTAATAGCTAAAGAAGATGAGCATCTTTTCATATATCTGTTGGCCATTTGTATTTCTTCCTGGGAGAAGTGTCTATTCATATCCTCTTCCCATTTTTTTATTGGATTGTTTGTTTGTTTGTTGTTGAGTTTTATGAGTTCTTTGTATATTTTGGATATTAGGCCCTTATCTGAGCTGTTGTTTGAAAATATCATTTCCCATTTAGTTGGCTTTCTGTTTATTTTGTTATCAGTTTCTCTTGCTGAGCAAAAACTTCTTAGTCTGATATAGTCCCATTCATTAATTTTTACCTTCACTTCTCTTGCCATTGGAGTCAAATTCATAAAATGCTCTTTAAAACCCAGGTCCATGAGTTGAGTACCTATGTCTTCTTCTATGTACTTTATTGTTTCAGGTCTTATGTTTAGATCTTTGATCCATTTTGAGTTAATTTTTGTACAGGGGGAGAGACTGTAGTCCAGTTTCATTCTTTTGCATGTGGCTTTCCAGTTTTCCCAGCACCATTTATTGAAGAGGCTTTCTTTTCTCCATTGTGTGTTGTTGGCCCCTTTATCAAAAATTATTTGACTATATATATGTGGTTTTATTTCTGGACTTTCTATTCTGTTCCATTGGTCTGATTGTCTATTTTTCTGCCAATACCATGCTGTTTTGATTGTCGTGGCCCTATAATATAGTTTGAAGTCAGGTATTGTAATGCCCCCAGCTTCATTTTTTTTCTTTAGGATTGCTTTGGCTATTCGGGGTTTTTTATAGTTCCATATAAATCTGATGATTTTTTGCTCTATTTCTTTAAAAAACGTCATTGGAAGTTTGATTGGAATTGCATTAAATTTGTATATTGCTTTGGGTAATATAGCCATCTTGATTATATTTATTCTTCCTAGCCAAGAACAAGGTATATTCTTCCATCTCATTATATCTTTTTCGATTTCCCTTAACAATGGTTTATAGTTTTCATTATAGAAGTCCTTTACATTCTTTGTTATGTTTATTCCTAAGTGTTTTATTTTTTTTGTTGCAATCGTGAAGGGGATTATTCTTTTGAGTTCCTTCTCAGTTGTTTCATTGTTGGCATATAGAAAGGCTATTGACTTCTGTATGTTAATTTTGTATCCTGCAACCTTACTGTATTGGCTTATTGTTTCTAGTAGTCTTTTTGTGGAGTCTTTGGGGTTTTCGATGTATAGGATCATATCATCTGCAAAAAGTGATACCTTTACTTCTTCTTTTCTGATATGGATGCCTTTTATTTCTATGTCTTGTCTGATTGCTCTGGCTAGAACCTCTAGTACGACACTAAATAAGAGTGGAGAGAGTGGACAACCCTGTCTTGTTCCTGATTTAAGGGGGAAAGCCTTCAGTTTAGTGCCATTTAATATGATGTTAGCTGATGGTTTATCATATATGGCCTTTATCATGTTGAGATATTTTCCTTCTATACCCATTTTGTTGAGAGTCTTAAACATAAAATTGTGTTGTATTTTATCGAAAGCCTTTTCTGCGTCTATTGATAAGATCGTGTGGTCTTTGTTCTTTGTTTTGTTGATATGGTGTATTACGTTAACCGTTTTACGTATGTTGAACCATCCTTGAGATTCTGGGATGAATCCCACTTGATCATGATGTATTATTTTTTTAATATGTTGTTGTATTCGATTTGCTAGTATTTTGTTTAGTATTTTAGCATCTGTATTCATTAGAGATATTGGTCTGTAGTTTTCTTTCTTTGTGCCATCCTTGCCTGGTTTTGGTATGAGGGTTATGTTGGCCTCATAAAATGTGTTTGGAAGTATTGCTTCTTCTTCAATTTTTTGGAAGACTTTGAGTAGAATAGGAACCAAGTCTTCTTTGAATGTTTGATAAAATTCGCTTGTATAGCCGTCAGGGCCTGGACTTTTATTTTGGGGGAGGTTTTTAATGGTTTTTTCTATTTCTTCTCTACTGATAGGTCTGTTTAGGCTTTCTGCTTCTTCTTGACTCAGTCTAGGAAGGTTGTATTGCTCTAGGAATTTATCCATTTCTTCTAGGTTGTTGAATTTAGTGGCATAAAGTTTTTCATAGTATTCTACAATAATTCTTTGTATATCTATGGTGTCCGTGGTGATTTCTCCTCTTTCATTTTGGATTTTGTTTATATGAGTTCTTTCTCTTTTTTCCTTGGTAAGTCTTGCCAAGGGTTTGTCAATTTTGTTGATCTTTTCAAAGAACCAGCTCCTTGTTCTATTAATTTTTTCTATAGTTTTTCTGTTCTCTAATTCATTTATTTCTGCTCTGATTTTTATTATCTCCTTTCTTCGGCTGGTTTTGGGTTGTCTTTGTTCTTCTTTTTCTAGTTCCTTAAGGTGGGAAGTTAAGTGGTTCACTTGGGCTCTCTCTTGTTTGTTCATATATGCCTGAAGTGATATGAACTTCCCTCTTATCACTGCTTTTGCTGCATCCCATAGATTCTGATATGTCGTATTGTCATTTTCATTTGTCTGTATATATCTTTTGATCTCTGCACTTATTTCTTCTTTGACCCATTCATTTTTTAAAAGTATGTTGTTTAGTTTCCACATTTTTGTGGGATTTTTTTCCTCTTTTTTGCAGTTGAATTCTGGTTTCAAGGCTTTATGATCAGAAAATATGCTTGGTACAACTTCAATTTTTCTGAATTTGCTGATGTTGTTTTTGTGGCCCAACATATGGTCAATTCTTGAGAATGATCCATGTACACTGGAGAAAAATGTATACTCAGTCACTTTGGGAAGAAATGTCCTGTAGATGTCTATCATATCCAGGTGCTCTAGTGTTTTGTTTAAGGCCACAATGTCTTTGTTGATTCTCTGTTTGGATGACCGATCTAGAGCTGTCAGCAGTGTATTGAGGTCTCCAAGTATGATTGTGTTTTTGTCAGTTTTTGTTTTAAGATCAATAAGTAGCTGTCTTATATATTTTGGTGCTCCTTGGTTTGGTGCATATATATTAAGAATTGTTATGTCTTCTTGATTCAGTGTCCCCTTAGCCATTATGAAATGGCCATTTTTGTCTCTGAGTACTTTTCCTGTCTTGTAGTCAGCATTATCCGATATGAGTATTGCTACACCTGCTTTTTTTTGGATGTTATTTGCTTGGAGTATTGTTTTCCAGCCTTTCACTTTGAATTTGTTTTTATCCTTGTTACTTAGATGAGTTTCCTGTAGGCAGCATACAGTTGGATTTTCGTTTTTAATCCATTCTGCTACTCTGTGCCTTTTTATTGGTGAGTTTAATCCGTTTACATTTAGTGTAATTATTGATACTTGTGAGTTCCCTATTGCCATTTTATATCTTGCTTTCTGTTAGTTTTGTGTCTTGTTTGATCCTTCTCTTTCGTTTTTCTATCTTTTGTTTTTATTTGGTTGTATTCCATACATCTTTCCTCTGTTGCTATCTTTTTTATCTCATGTGCTTCTGTGGTGGTTTTTTCAATGGTGGTTACCTTTGAGTAATGAAAAGGGTCCCTACCCTGTTCATTGTAGCGAACTATTTTGTGAGTACTTTTGCACTCCATCGTCCTTTGCTACTGTTAATCTCCATCTTCTCCCCCTCTTTCTTTTTGTTGTTGTCACAGTTTCAATTTGGTTTTATTGTGTTCTTCTTGGAGCTTTTACTTGTGGCTCTGTTTTTTTTTTGTTCTTTGTATCTGATTGGAGAACCCCCTTTAGTAATTCCCGGAGTGGGGGTTTTCTGATGATAAATTCCCTCATCTTTTCTGTATCTGTGAATGTTTTTATTTCTCCTTCATATTTGAAGGATAGCTTTGATGGGTATAGTATTCGTGGCTGAAAGTTCCTCTCTTTCAGGACTTTATATATTGGGGTCCACTCTCTTCTAGCTTGTAGAGTTTCTGCTGAGAAATCTGATGATAATCTAATGGGCCTTCCTTTATATGTTGTATTCTTCTTTTCCCTGGCTGCCTTGAGAATTTTTTTTTTTTCTGTTGGTTTGTGTCAATTTCATTATGATATGCCTTGGAGTAGGTTTGTTGGGGTTAAGAAAACTCGGAGTTCTGTTTGCTTCTTGAACTTGAGGCTTTAGTTCTTTCCACAGGCTTGGGAAGTTCTCATCTATTATTTGTTTGAATATGTTCTCCATTCCATTTTCTCTCTCTTCTCCCTCTGATATACCTATTATTCTTATGTTATTCTTTTTGATGGAGTCAGATAATTCTTGTAGGGCTATCTCATTTTTTTTTTATTTTTGCGTCTCTTTCTTCTTCTCTCTGTTGTGCCTCAAGTTGCTTGTCTTCTATTTCACTAATCCTCTCTTCTATCTGACCTGTTCTATTAGCTAAGCTTGTTACTTCATTTTTCAGCTCATGAATTGAGTTTTTCATCTCTGTTTGATTTGTTTTTATAGTTTCAACTTCCTTGGACATATAGTCTTTGTGTTCATTGAGTTGTTTTCTGAGCTCCCTAAATTGCCTTTCTGTGTTTTCTTGTATATCTTAGAGGATTTTTAGGATTTCTATCTTGAATTCTCTGTCATTTAGCTCCAAGGTTTCCAATATATTAAATTTTTTCTCCATAGATTTTTCCTCATCTAGCTGTGTTACCTCTCTTTCTTTTGTATCCATGATATTCGATTTTCTCTTCCTCAATGGCATCTGAGGGTGGTTTTGTTGATAGTATTAATGAGATTTAATAAAGAATAAAAAGTTAAAAAAAGAATAAAAAAATAAAAAATAAAAAAGAGTTGTTTTTTTTAAAAAAATTAATAATGAAATAAAGAAAAATAAAATAAAATAAAAATTTTTAAAAAAGGAAATTATTCCCCCCCTTCTTTTTTCCTCTCCTCTCCTCTCCCCTCTTTCTTGAGAAAATCTTGTGGTGAACTGTGAATTATAACAAACAATGCCTGTGATGGAGGGCCTGAATTGGGGAAAAGTAATAAAGGGGCAAAAAAAAAAAAAGGAAAAAAAAAGAAAAAGAAAAAAAAAAAAAAGAAAAAAAAGAAAAAAAAAGAGTGTATGGACCCACAAAAAGCAAATAAGGAAAAAATTTGGGTCAAGAATAAAATGATTTGCTTTTAGGTGTTGGTTGTCTAAGAGTTATGATGAGAGGAATAAGAGGAAAATGGAAAAATGGGGGGACAAATTAAAAAATTACTATTGTATTTAGTGGAACAAGAACTAGATAAAATGGAGAGTCAGGGATGGGAGCACTGCTAGTGAGTTAAAAAGGTGAAGTAAAAACCCCCCAAAATGCCACAAACATAAGTTTGAGTCCCAGATAAGATAATTTGTTTGTTATTGAGGTTTGAATGAGAGGAGATGTAAAGGAGAAAGGAAGAAACTAATATAGAGGGAGAAAAGAAAGAGAGAGAGAGAAAAAAAGAGGGAACCACTAAAAGAAGAAAAAAGAAAGGAGAGAGAGAGAGAGTTAAGGGTTTTGGAGTGCAACCCTCCTAGAGAGAAAGGAAGAGAAGAGAAAAGATAATGGGAGATGTAACACTTATGGGTAGTGTAGTTCAAGGAGAGGAGAGAGTAAGACCGGCAATGAGTTAATCGGCCAAATTGGAGGAGGAAAAAAAGTATCAAGAATGAAGATAAGAGAAACAAATGAACAAATATAATAAAATGGGATAGGTTATAAAGTCTGCAGATTATTCTTGATTTTGAGAGGTTATCTTCTTGCTTTTTCTTTTCTCTCCCTCTTCCTGGTCGGTGACTCTGTACCCCGGGTTCTGCCCCTTTGGCACGCTCAGGTAGAGATTTGCAGTTTATAAGTCTCTATGGCAATGTCATGTATTGTGCTTTAGTCTCGTTGGCAGTCGAGGCTCATTAGCATTTATAGGCTCCGACAGTGAGAGAGTCCGTGTTCCTGGAGCCTTTCTCCTAGTCTTTCCTTCCTCAATTAGTAGCCTGATAATCCAGCTATGGGGTTGCTGCTGCCTCTGCCTGGATAGTAAGAGGCTCAAAGAGCTGGCAACTCCCCACTCTATTTCCACTCAGCACAGGGCTCTGGGTAAGGCTCAGTCAGTCAGAGCTGCTAGCATAATCAGGCGGGCTTTCCGCCCACTCATAGACCTCTGGCTCTGTCTGCCACTCTGTCCGGTAACACAGGCAGGTGCCCACTTCCGGGGCACTTGGAGGAAACTCTCACTCACTGGCCACGCGCAGACCAGGATATCCGGCCAGCAGTCTCACGCTCTGAGTGAAACCCCCAACCGCAGGGAAAAGTTGCAGCGTTGGAATTGAGTCTCGCTCCCTCCCCGTGCGCGGCTTTTGCAAGGCGCTGGGGCGGCCCGAGATTCTGCTTTGGCCCACACAAAGGCCCCTGACTCTGCCCCTCTGTGCGATAACACGGGCGCGCACTGCCGAGGCACTCGGAGGAATCTCTCATTCACTATCTTCGTGCGCAAACCAGGATATGAGGCCAGCTTCGTTTCCCTCTGAGTGAAAGCCCCTCCAGCACGGAAAATCTCCACCGTTGGAATTAGTTCTCACTCCCTCCCGTGCGTGGCTTTCCCAGGGCGCTGGGGCTGCCCAGAGACTCTGCCCTCGGCCCACAGAAAGGCCTCTGAACCTGCCTCTCCGTGGGGTAACACGGGCACCCACTCTCAGGGCCTAGGAAGAAATCTCTCGCCCACTAACTGCGCACCGACCAGGGTAAAATGGCTGCCCCGCTTGTCTTTCTTTGTTTGGGTTTGGCGCGAGTGTTAGCTTGTATTGCTCGGGTTGCCACAGGATCAGTTTTTCCTTGGCTTGGATTTCCGTGCCACAGCCTGGTTCGGCCGTTTGTGCCGCGGCCTGGATCTATTCACCCCTTTTGCCCGCCTCAGTTTCTATATTCACAGTTACCAGAGAAAGTCGCTCTGTTTAGGTTAGTGAGGAAGGCGGAGCATTTCTTACTCCCTATTTCCTTCGGGGTTTGGTTATATATTTAGCCAATTTTTCACTCGACCATACCTTTGGGTGTATTGCGAAGCATCTGGAGGATCCAAGTATAGGTTTTTCTGTTTCTGGTTGAAGATCTTGTTGAGTTTTGGGGGAGATTTATTGGTTTCGCTTCCTACCCCGCCATTACTCTGATGTCATCTTGCATTTTAAAGCTTTGAGAAAAAAAAATATTTTTGTGCATCTTTTCGTTTCTGAGGTATTTCTTCAAAGCTGTGTTCTCATGGTAGTAGCGCCAAAGTGGGTTATTAAGTTAAGAAGTATATCAATTAGGTAACCTGACTTAATCTTCCAGCATTTGACCTTGAAATAAAAGCAATTGCACAATTTACATCGAATTAGGTGAGAAGAAGCAAGTTACTGGGCTACTCAAGTGTATTCAAAAGACAACAAAAATCTATATAATCTGTCAACATTTCCTCCATTATATATTTTTATCCTGTCACAGATGAAAAATCACCACAAAAATTGAGGTTGTCCTCTCCTGATGCCACAACATTGAGTGGAATTTGTGGTGTTCATCAGTTGGCAATGGGAGTAATCTCTTAAGCCCTACAGAGGGAAGTAATCATGTCTGCCAAGGACCTAATTGAGAAGATCTAGTTCAGGACTTAGGGTTTCCATAAACACAAGCTCCATGTAAAACTCTGGTAAAAATCAAAAAGCAAAGGAAGGATGTCTCTGAATTCTAAAAGTCATTGAGAGAAATTGTGCCTATTGCATTCCATTCATTCTCTGAAATTCACAATGTAGATTAAGCTATTAAAAGCTAATACACACACATGCTAGATAGATAGATAGATAGATGGATAGATAGATAGATAGATAGATAGATAGATAGATAGATAGATAGACTGATAGACTAATACTCTAATACTCTGTGGAACTGACTTTGGGAAATGGTAACTTAGTCACACACTACAGAACCCCCTTTTGAATGATTCACCCTCTGATCCATGTGCAAATACACTTAAAATAGAGAGTTTCAAGAGAGGTGAATATTTTTACTACTCCACATTTTCAAATGAATGAGTTTCTTATTTTTAAATTATAAAATGTAATTGTAAAATATATTTATTTTTTATATCTTCTCCTTGTCTTAAAGTGTGTATTTTTTCATAACACAGTGTTGTGATATCTATATATACATAACAACTACTTAGGTATTCTACATTGTAATCAAAATTATTGTTACATCCTATAAAAATGCCTTACTCATAAATAAGATTCAGAAGAATCCAGAGATAATACACTATGATTTATCAAAGGCTATTTTCTGATGGTTTATTCATTATTATCACATATAAATTGTTTCACTCTGAAAAAATGACATAAAGCAAACTATATTTCAATCTAGCTATTTATCATTATTTGGTCAGATGGGGATTTGAAAATAATATTACTTAGACAATCACTCTTTAGCATACATCATTCCTACAAAGAATAATTGTGTTTTCAAAGGTATTGATTCCCTGTGTGAAAGCAATTTACAAATTAAAAATAAAATCCAAGATTTTCTACTACAATACTACCACCATTTTTTTTAAATCTTGAAGTATATAGGTCTGCTATAACAACAGATGTTTCTTATAAATTTATCTTTTCTTTTTTTCTATTTTTTCTTTCTTTCTTTCTTCTTTCTTTTTTTCTTTCTTTCTTTCTTTCTTTCTTTCTTTCTTTCTTTCTTTCTTTCTTTCTTTCTTTCTTTCTTTCTTTCTTTCTTTTCATTTTTCTGAAGTGAGAAGCAGCGAGACAGCGAGACAGACTCCTGCGTGCGCCCAACCAGGATCCATCCAGCATGCCCACTAGGAAGTGATGCTCTGCCCATATGGGGTGTCGCTCCATTACAACCAGAGCCATTCTAACATCTGAGGTGGAGGCCATGGAGCCATCCTCAGTGCCCGGGCCAATTTTGCTCCAATGGAGCCTTGGCTGTGGGAGATGAGGAGAGAGATAAAGAGGAACGAGAGGGAGAGGGACGGAGAAGCAGATAGGTGCTTCTCCTGTGTGCCCTGGCCTGGAAAAGAACCCAAGACTTCCACACGCTGGGCCGACACTCTACCACTGAGCCAACTGGCCAGGGCCATGAATTTATCTTTAATTTGATTCTGTTGGCAAACTTAGCCAATAAGCTGGGTCATGTATTGCTAAGGACAATATATAACACAACCAAACAGACGTGAGCACTTTTGTTCTGGTTTTCTGTGTTTCATCCCACTTTGGTCACCAGAATCCTGAGATAGTAGAAGTGAGGTTGACTCTCCCCTGACCACATGTCTCACATCTGGGCTGAAGTTTAACCTTTGTTAAGTGAGGATGACTGAGCCAACACTTTCTGATATTATTTAACTATGTGTGAACTTAAGCAAGAACACATACACTGAACTACAAAGAACGCACAATGTGTTCTTAAGTAAACTTTCATTTTTTCCTCACTTAGATACCAGTGAGAATCTTTAAACAGGTTGCTCATGATAAACGTGTTTTTTCCCCAGTCTCTTATCATTGCATTGTCCAACTTTATTTCTGATCATCAGTATCTTACTCCATCTCCTCTGGGATCAATTCATTTACTTGTTTGGGGGCCATTACTAGCAGATTGCATTCTTTCTGGGAATAACATCCTTCCTAAACCCATTTTAGAACACCTTCTTCAATGTGGTAGATTATAATCTCTGAAAGCCTTCATGTCAAATACTCTGAAGAAGTAACTACAAACAGAACTTTTAAGATATATATACACAAATTTTGAAAAATAAAGTCATAATAATTATAATATTATGTTTACATACAAGAATCTGGGTAGAATAGCTAATTTGAGAAATAGGTCAAAAACCAAAAATGCAGAGGCAAGCAGGGTACATTGATTAAGCCAAGGCCTTTACCAGCCACGGCAGAGAGAGAACAGCTGGCTGGGCCTCACATGAGGGCTCTGGGTACGGAGAGGCATGTGCTGGGTCAGAGAGGAAGCAGATCTCATTAGCTGAAGATACTGGGGACAATCATTCTATTTTCAATTCTAAGGTAATTGGATACTGTTTATATCCATAGGATTCATTAGTAGAGCTGAGTTACTTTATATTCAAGTGTGAAAAATGACCTTTTCTTTAGAAAACAATGCTGGACTTAAATTTCTAATAAAAGATTCTCTTGTGTGAAGGATCATGCATTCTGGAAGCAAATTAGCTCCAAATCTTCAAAAGACCCTGTTAATGGGAAGTGTCCTACTCCAGAAAGGTGCATATCTTTGCGACAAAATGACCAATCTAAAAGGATTAAGTATCACTTATTTATAGATGAAACTATATGGGTATGGGTAACATAGCACCCATAAATGGATTTAGTCATTAGTTTTTAAAATGACAATTCTTAATTATTCTTTTACTTTTAATTACTTAAAATATTTCTTTTGAATTGAGATCAGACTATACTTAACATTTCATGTCAGTGTCTGTGTCCACGGGGTAAACATAAAACAATAGTTGAACAAATAGCTAACTGTAGGCCATACTTCTAAGACAGTAGAAATGTCTAGTATTCCAGAGTAATTTGATATACATAAGGCAAGGTGAGTGGATACTTAGAATCTTAGAATCTAATTTAATGCATTATTTAATACTTACCCAATGCTTCAGTTGTAGAATATGCCAAAGCGGTAAATAAGGATATACAAACTAACAGAAATTTGGTGTCTGTAATCTATATGTCAGTATCTGAAATATCTGTATGGAGAGTTGCTGAAACTCAAGTAGAATACCAAGTCTGTGGCCAGTCCTTCCTCCAGTCCTTCCCTTGTGCTATCATTGCCTATTAGCCAGGTCCCTACATTGCACGCAATGTATCAAATAAATGTATCATGTTAGCATTTCCCAGTGCTCAACTCAAAGAACACACTATTCCTGAGGGAGTCTCTTATAAACAAACCAATTTAAATATGGCACCATATTAGCAACAACTGTGTACTATTTTGTTAGACTATGCATTCTAAATGCCTGAAAAAATGTTCTGTTCCAAACATATTTCACTAAAAAAATTTCCTCCTCTCATTTTATTAACGAGCCTCTCTACTATGTAATTGTGAACAACTAGTAGTCTAGAGAAGACAGGCTGAGCGACACTGGTCCGCACCAGGGCTCTGCAGAAAAGCTTGGCTCATGTTTGCCCTGCTCTATTTTTTACCAAGGCAATGGTGGTGGCTTAATGTTTCAATGTTCTGTCACCAAGACTTTGTACTATGTGAGAAATCGTATATTTTACCTGATAAAAAATGCAGTTGCAAAGCTCTAAATAAATCAGAAACTCTTTCAAATACAGCCATTAATGCACGGCAGAGGGCAGTCGGGGAAAATAGGCTTTTCACCCGGCTTGCGTTTTGCCCGGGTCCGCGTATACCCCGACAACCAAAATAAAAGCAAAAGAAGTGATTAATGATGCAATAAGTTGAGCTCGTAGCTAGACAGTATGCTTTATAGGTGAGTCGGAAATCGCAGCTGTATTACATTTATTAAAATTTATTATCTTATCTAATTGTATATTTTAATCACACTTTAATGAAAATTATCATTCCTTCTCCAAATTGAATCAATATAAATCTAATTATTTTGGTTTATTTTGGATATCATTTTTATTCTTGACAAAATATAATATTCTCTTTTTCTGCATATAATTGACATAGCAATCAATAATAATTAAACAAAATGAAGCCCAAATAAGAAGTAAATAATCCCCTTGAGAGGCAGTAGGTCTCACTGGAAATATTATCAGTCTAAGGTGTGTCAAGGCACAAGTTTGTTCCCGATTCCATATTTAACATATTATGTGACTTTTATTAAATAAATATTTTTTCTCCAGCCTCACTTTTCTCACCAATACAAAGAAAAAATCATATCCTTTGCAGTCCTTTCAACATTCCAAATTCTACATTTACTGCATTTTTGAAGCATATATATTATAACACAGCAAGAAGTGGTAGATTTAACTTAAAAGATGTTGGACAAATACAAGTATTTTACTATTTTTATTATTTAACTAGAAATTTATGTTTGATGCTCAAATATGCCTTTATAGCTGTACTCTCCCTCCCTCTCACTGTCTGTCTGTCTTTCCTTCTCTCTCTCTCCTTAACAAAATAAGATTTTATTATTAACACTACTCTGAAACTTAATTTCTTCTACCAGTTAACTATGTATGCCTAAAAAGTCCTTCTAGCCTGACCTGTGGTGGCGCAGTGGATAAAGCGTCGACCTGGAATGCTGAGGTCGCCGGTTCAGAAACCTGCACTTGTCTGGTCAAGGCACATGCGAGAGTTGAGGCTTCCTGCTCCTCCCCCCTTTCTCTCTCATACTCTCTACTCTCTCTCCTCTCTAAAATGAATAAATTAAAAAAAATTAAAACAAAAAGTTTTTCTATTTAGTACATAAATATCTACCATATTCTTTGTGATACTGATATATGATTGAAAATAAATTGCCTTTTGATGGGCATTTAGATTCAGATATTTTCCAATTTGTCGCAGATACAAACAAAACAGTAATTCTTGTGTATCAGTATCTGTACAGCACTGGTACTTTCAGTTTCACCAAAATGATCTTCGAAACAGTGCGGTGATCGCAGGGAGCGTGCGAGGAGGTGGAGGAGGGTATGGGGTGGATAATGGTAATGGATGGAGACTAGTTTGGGGGCATGAACACACAATATAGTATACAGATAATATGTTGTAGAATTAGGCACATGAAACCTGTATAGCTTTGTTAAGCAGTGTCACCCAAATCAATTCAATAAAAAGAAAATAATTTTAAGTGACATATAGATAAAATTGTGGTATACTTTTTCAATGTATGAATTTAGTTATATGTACATGTTTAAACCATTGATACATGTAATAAATTAATTTATAAATACAAAAAAAGTGTATTCATGAGGCAAGGTATATTCATGGTTAACTTTTTAATGGATATCATTTAATTATTTCAAAATAATAATAGGACTTTAAGCCATCATCACTGTGTGCAGGCACTGACCAGAGCTGAAGTCTCAGAGGGTGTGGGGCTTATGACAGGTGACTGTAGAAGTGGCACAGTCCATTTTTCATTTTCAAACAACAACCAGCAGCACTGAGGCGATGAACTAAAATTAAGGCAGATTGAACCTACCAGAATCATGAAGAAGTGTTGATGAGGCCAAGTGTGATAAAATAAAGGCCTGAACCAGGACACGGCTGGACAATTGTAGAAACACCCTAGGATAGATAACTCATGAGACAGATGTGCGATGATGTTGATGGTTAGGCCATAAAACGTGGCCTAGTGAACTGACATGAAGTCCACCTGTCCAGCTTTCACCGTTTCATTCATTCATTCCCTGACAAGTGTTTGAGGAGCAACCACAACATGCCAGTCATGGGTCTGGGCTCCAGGGAGACAACACTGAGCCAAGTCCCTGTCCTTGGGAAGCTTAGTCTCTGCTGACAAGAGAGAGATTAGGAAACAGGTAAGGGAACATGTGCATCAAAGAAAAAGGAAATAAATAAGGAAAAAAGAGAGTAAGAACCTTGATGACAGGGGAATTTCAAATGAGGTGATCGGGCAAAGGCTTTCGAAGATTGTTAGATTAGAGCATAAACCTAAAGAAAGTACAAACTGAAAGCAGTGGCTTATAAAACCACTACGTTCTCAGTCACCAAAAGAACAGTGACAGAGAACCCTACGGAAGTTACTGCTCTAATAATCTGAACAGAAAGGGAAGATGATTCACAGGAAACAATTTGGCACCATCCATAATGGAAACGTCTGGCAGATTAAAACATAGCACCCTTTTAGACGCTGTTACTTCCAGAGGCATTCCATAACAATGTTAGGATTTTGTCATAAGAAATGATCGTCAGGCAACTTAATACATGACCCCATTAGAACAGAGTTTATGAATCTGCCGACAAAAGCAAATGCTTTTTTAAAATTACAGCCAGCTCGTTAAAATAATGACGGCTAATTTAAAGTGCCTTGAAGACTTCTTGGGGCTTTGCAGTGAGTGTGTGTGTGTGTGTCTCTGCCACTCTGGGGACGTCCTTGACTTCCTCCTGGGTTATTTGGGCAGAGCTGCCTCTGTTCTAAATGCACATTGTGCAGCTGATTGCATAACACTACACCGAGTCCTCTGTGGTCTTGCTGCATAGGTAATCAGGATTTAATTCAGAGGTTATAATGCAACAGATAGCAATTCATTTTCACACTATGAAATCGAAGCCTCCAGAGGGTTGACTGTCCAGAAATTGTTTAGTCTTCCTCAGCTTACAAAATGAGTTAGCAATCCATTTTGAAAATGAAAATAATTAAGCCAGTAAAGAAACATGTTTATTTCAACTGTTAACAACTGTTTTCTTATTATCTCATTATTATTATCTTATATTTAGATGAGGCATTTCAGTTTTCATCTTATCAGACTCTCTACCATTATTTTTTACCTCATGGTGGGTTTTCTCTGTCTCTTCAAAGTATGTAGTCTGACCAGGCGGTGGCACAGTGGATAGAGCGTCGGACTGGGATGCGGAAGACCCAGGTTCAAGACCCCAAGGTCACCAGCTTGAGCGCAGGCTCATCTGGTTTGAGCAAAAGCTCACCAGCTTGAGCCCAAGGTCGCTGGCTCGAGCAAGGGGTTACTCAGTCTGCTGAAGGTCCGTGGTCAAGGCACATATAAGAAAGCAATCAATGAACAACTAAGGTGTTGCAACGCACACAAAAAAACTAATGATTGATGCTTCTCATCTCTCTGTTCCTGTCAGTCTGTCCCTGGCTATTCCTCTCTCTGATTCTCTGTTTCTGAAGAAAAAAAAAAGTGTGTACTTGACTGATATATTTATATATTTTACTGTTTAAATGTTGTTTGGGGAGCATGTTTTCCAATATTTTTATCATAATTACTTTCTGAAGAATGCTAGCTGGCTGTGTGTCACACAAAGAAATTAACCATAGAGAAAAAGGGAAGTGAACCTTTAAGATATATTCGCTAACAATTTAATCATGCATTCTTTTAGAAATTGAAATTTCTAACTAAATCTAAATCAATTTTTAACTAAATCGTTCTAAGCTTCAGATGCGTAAAAATTAGTTACCATCGTGTAAGGTGACATTTTAACTTCATTTATTTCTATTTAAGTGGGCACCCATTGATTTGATGCTATATAAAATAACATTTTATAAATTTTTTTGTTCTTAACTATTGGTACTTTATTTTTGAACTTATTTTTTTTTCTTTCTTATATCATTTTGGTAATGTCTCTGTCCTGGCTCAGAGGTAATTACTTACACAACTCACCTTTCTCCTCCTTTAGCATTTTCAAACACCACGTATTCCCCACCTTCAAAGGGTTCAAGCAATATTAGCATTCTTGGTTTGTGCATCAGATATCAAACCATGTAAATAATTACATACTTATATGCAAACCATCCTCAGTGTAAATGCATTATAGAAATAGCATTGGCTTTGTTTTTATCTTGAAGGAACCTGTAACAGAAAATACCTGCCTCCAAATTTTAGCTGATACCAATTCAAAGTTCACGTTGAAAGTTCTAAAGTAATCTGACCCCAATATTCACCCCCATGAATATGTATAAAGAAGACTCTCTGAGTATGACACCCTCCCAATTCTTGATGGACTGAGTGGAGAGCACCATCCATGTTAGTTCTTTATAATGTTCTTTGCCTCAAGTCACAAAAGTTCAGTTTTTTAAATGATGCAGAAAGAAATGATAAGTTAAATATTTATTTTCATATTGAAATGTGTAGATGTTCAAGTGCCAAAGGCAAAAAAATTTAAGAACATTGTACTTTGAGAGAAGGGTGAAAAAAAAATCTACATTTTTTAAAGAGAAAAACAAAAAAAAATCACATCCTGAATTAGATATAGAGGGATATTGGTCTGCTTGTGATAGAGAAAAAATAGTCAATAAATAATGTTTGAATTATATTTCTGTGATAGCCTGTGAATCATAGCTTTAAAATAATTATTCAACAACTGCTCATCAATAATGTTGACTGAAGACCAGCAGAGGTGAGAGAGGACATTCTACTAACTTTCTGGGCACCAAGAATGTTACAATGTTACAAGAGGAGTTGGGAATCACATCTAGTCCCCTAACTTATTATATATTAAGTAACTTATCAGGTTGTCTCTAAAGTTCTGAAATAGACTTTTGTCCCTTAGACAAGATGCAAACTTTTCCAAGTCACAAAATAAGAATTTAAGAATCTTTAAAAAGTTATTACTTATGAACCTGGTCTCATCTCTTCAGGCAGAGGAGAACAGAAGCTACATATCCACGCATGCTGCAAATGGCTTTTCCAGTCTACCTGAACCATTACCAGCTAGAAGCAGCGGTCATTGGGACTTGGACATGAGCTGCAAAGTATAGAATGGTGATAACAATTCCAGTGCCATGAGGACTTTTCCTGGATGTGGACTTTTCCTGGACTCCTGCTCCCTGTGACAGCTCCTATCAGACTGAGCTGTGGTTGGGTTGCATTTTTCAGGGATTTGGCATGGTGATGGGGCCAATTTGGACTTGGTGAACATGTTAAGGACACTACTCTTTAATGGATTCTTGCTGTATTGGCCAAGAGTTTGCTTAAAGGCTTTTAATCACTGTAAAAAAAAAAAATAGAAGACTGGATAAAGAAGATGGGACACATATACACCATGGTATACTATTCAGCTAGAAGAAATGATGACATCAGATCACTTTCAGCAGAATGGTGGAATCTTGATAACATTATGCGGAGTGAAATAAGTGAATCAGAAAAAAACAAGAACTGCAGGATTTCATACATTGGTGGGACATAAAAGCGAAACTAAGAGACATGGACAGGAGTGTGGTGGTTACGGGGGGTGGGGGGAGGGAAGAAGGGAGAGGGGGAGGGGGAGGGGGAGGGGTACAAAGAGGGCTAGATAGAGGGTGACGGAGGACGATCTCTTTTTGGGTGATGGGTATGCAATAGAACTGAATGACAAGATAACCTGGAAATGTTTTCTTTGAATACATGTACCCTGATTTGTTGATGTCACCCCATTAAAATAAAAATTTATTCATTAAAAAAAAGTTATTACTTATGTCTTATTGCCTAAATTTATTTACATGATACCAATGGGAATCTACCATTGTTCAGTCAACAGTACAAATTCATAAAGAAAAGTTATGTGAATGATGTCAGAGTAATGGCGCGGTAGGAAGCGATACCAATAAATCTCCCCCAAAACTCAACAAGATCTTCAACCAGAAACAGAAAAACCTATACTTGGAGCCTCCAGATGCTTCACAATACACCCAAAGGTATGGTCGAGTGAAAAATTGGCTAAATATATAACCAAACACCGAAGGAAATAGGGAGTAAGAAATGCTCCGCCTTCCTCACTAACCTAAACAGGGCGGCTTTCTCTGGTAACTGTAAATATAGAAACTGAGGCGGGCAAAGGGGGTGAATAGATCCAGGCCGTGGCACAAACGGCAGAACCAGGCTGTGGCACGGAGATACAAGCCAAGGAAAAACTGATCCTGTGGCAACCCGGGCAATACAAGCTAACACTCGCGCCAAACCCAAACAAAGAAAGACAAGCGGGGCAGCCATTTTATTCAGAGGCCTTTCTGTGGGCTGAGGGCAGAGTCTCTGGGCAGCCCCAGCGCCCTGGGAAAGCCACGCATGGGAGGGAGTGAGAACTAATTCCAACGGTGGAGATTTTCCGTGCTGGAGGGGCTTTCACTCAGAGGGAAACGAAGCTGGCCTCATATCCTGGTTTGCGCACGAAGATAGTGAATGAGAGATTCCTCCGAGTGCCTCGGCAGTGCGCGCCCGTGTTATCGCACAGAGGGGCAGAGTCAGGGGCCTTTGTGTGGGCCAAAGCAGAATCTCGGGCCGCCCCAGCGCCTTGCAAAAGCCGCGCACGGGGAGGGAGCGAGACTCAATTCCAACGCTGCAACTTTTCCCTGCGGTTGGGGGTTTCACTCAGAGCGTGAGACTGCTGGCCGGATATCCTGGTCTGCGCGTGGCCAGTGAGTGAGAGTTTCCTCCAAGTGCCCCGGAAGTGGGCACCTGCCTGTGTTACCGGACAGAGTGGCAGACAGAGCCAGAGGTCTATGAGTGGGCGGAAAGCCCGCCTGATTATGCTAGCAGCTCTGACTGACTGAGCCTTACCCAGAGCCCTGTGCTGAGTGGAAATAGAGTGGGGAGTTGCCAGCTCTTTGAGCCTCTTACTATCCAGGCAGAGGCAGCAGCAACCCCATAGCTGGATTATCAGGCTACTAATTGAGGAAGGAAAGACTAGGAGAAAGGCTCCAGGAACACGGACTCTCTCACTGTCGGAGCCTATAAATGCTAATGAGCCTCGACTGCCAACGAGACTAAAGCACAATACATGACATTGCCATAGAGACTTATCAACTGCAAATCTCTACCTGAGCGTGCCAAAGGGGCAGAACCCGGGGTACAGAGTCACCGACCAGGAAGAGGGAGAGAAAAGAAAAAGCAAGAAGATAACCTCTCAAAATCAAGAATAATCTGCAGACTTTATAACCTATCCCATTTTATTATATTTGTTCATTTGTTTCTCTTATCTTCATTCTTGATACTTTTTTTCCTCCTCCAATTTGGCCGATTAACTCATTGCCGGTCTTACTCTCTCCTCTCCTTGAACTACACTACCCATAAGTGTTACATCTCCCATTATCTTTTCTCTTCTCTTCCTTTCTCTCTAGGAGGGTTGCACTCCAAAACCCTTAACTCTCTCTCTCTCTCCTTTCTTTTTTCTTCTTTTAGTGGTTCCCTCTTTTTTTCTCTCTCTCTCTTTCTTTTCTCCCTCTATATTAGTTTCTTCCTTTCTCCTTTACATCTCCTCTCATTCAAACCTCAATAACAAACAAATTATCTTATCTGGGACTCAAACTTATGTTTGTGGCATTTTGGGGGGTTTTTACTTCACTTTTTAAACTCACTAGCAGTGCTCCCAACCCTGGCTCTCCATTTTATCTAGTTCTTGTTCCACTAAATACAATAGTAATTTTTTAATTTGTCCCCCCATTTTTCTGTTTTCCTCTTATTCCTCTCATCATAACTCTTAGACAACCAACACCTAAAAGCAAATCATTTTATTCTTGACCCAAATTTTTTCCTTATTTGCTTTTTGTGGGTCCATACACTCTTTTTTTTTCTTTTTTTTCTTTTTTTTTTTTTTCTTTTTCTTTTTTTTTCCTTTTTTTTTTTTTTTTGCCCCTTTATTACTTTGCCCCAATTCAGGCCCTCCATCACAGGCATTGTTTGTTATAATTCACAGTTCACCACAAGATTTTCTCAAGAAAGAGGGGAGAGGAGAGGAGAGGAAAAAAGAAGGGGGGGAATAATTTCCTTTTTTAAAAATTTTTATTTTATTTTATTTTTCTTTATTTCATTATTAATTTTTTTTAAAAAAACTTTTTTTTATTTTTTATTTTTTTATTCTTTTTTTTAACTTTTATTCTTTATTAAATCTCATTAGTACTATCAACAAAACCACCCTCAGATGCCATTAAGGAAGAGAAAATCGAATATCATGGATACAAAAGAAAGAGAGGTAACACAGCTAGATGAGGAAAAATCTATGGAGAAAAAATTTAATATATTGGAAACCTTGGAGCTAAATGACAGAGAATTCAAGATAGAAATCCTAAAAATCCTCTAAGATATACAAGAAAACACAGAAAGGCAATTTAGGGAGCTCAGAAAACAACTCAATGAACACAAAGACTATATGTCCAAGGAAGTTGAAACTATAAAAACAAATCAAACAGAGATGAAAAACTCAATTCACGAGCTGAAAAACGAAGTAACAAGCTTAGCTAATAGAACAGGTCAGATAGAAGAGAGGATTAGTGAAATAGAAGACAAGCAACTTGAGGCACAACAGAGAGAAGAAGAAAGAGACGCAAAAATAAAAAAAAATGAGATAGCCCTACAAGAATTATCTGACTCCATCAAAAAGAATAACATAAGAATAATAGGTATATCAGAGGGAGAAGAGAGAGAAAATGGAATGGAGAACATACTCAAACAAATAATAGATGAGAACTTCCCAAGCCTGTGGAAAGAACTAAAGCCTCAAGTTCAAGAAGCAAACAGAACTCCGAGTTTTCTTAACCCCAACAAACCTACTCCAAGGCATATCATAATAAAATTGACACAAACCAACAGAAAAAAAAAAAATTCTCAAGGCAGCCAGGGAAAAGAAGAATACAACATATAAAGGAAGGCCCATTAGATTATCATCAGATTTCTCAGCAGAAACTCTACAAGCTAGAAGAGAGTGGACCCCAATATATAAAGTCCTGAAAGAGAGGAACTTTCAGCCACGAATACTATACCCATCAAAGCTATCCTTCAAATATGAAGGAGAAATAAAAACATTCACAGATACAGAAAAGATGAGGGAATTTATCATCAGAAAACCCCCACTCCGGGAATTACTAAAGGGGGTTCTCCAATCAGATACAAAGAACAAAAAAAAAAACAGAGCCACAAGTAAAAGCTCCAAGAAGAACACAATAAAACCAAATTGAAACTGTGACAACAACAAAAAGAAAGAGGGGGAGAAGATGGAGATTAACAGTAGCAAAGGACGATGGAGTGCAAAAGTACTCACAAAATAGTTCGCTACAATGAACAGGGTAGGGACCCTTTTCATTACTCAAAGGTAACCACCATTGAAAAAACCACCACAGAAGCACATGAGATAAAAAAGATAGCAACAGAGGAAAGATGTATGGAATACAACCAAATAAAAACAAAAGATGGAAAAACGAAAGAGAAGGATCAAACAAGACACAAAACTAACAGAAAGCAAGATATAAAATGGCAATAGGGAACTCACAAGTATCAATAATTACACTAAATGTAAACGGATTAAACTCACCAATAAAAAGGCACAGAGTAGCAGAATGGATTAAAAAAGAAAATCCAACTGTATGCTGCCTACAGGAAACTCATCTAAGTAACAAGGATAAAAACAAATTCAAAGTGAAAGGCTGGAAAACAATACTCCAAGCAAATAACATCCAAAAAAAAGCAGGTGTAGCAATACTCATATCGGATAATGCTGACTACAAGACAGGAAAAGTACTCAGAGACAAAAATGGCCATTTCATAATGGCTAAGGGGACACTGAATCAAGAAGACATAACAATTCTTAATATATATGCACCAAACCAAGGAGCACCAAAATATATAAGACAGCTACTTATTGATCTTAAAACAAAAACTGACAAAAACACAATCATACTTGGAGACCTCAATACACCGCTGACAGCTCTAGATCGGTCATCCAAACAGAGAATCAACAAAGACATTGTGGCCTTAAACAAAACACTAGAGCACCTGGATATGATAGACATCTACAGGACATTTCTTCCCAAAGTGACTGAGTATACATTTTTCTCCAGTGTACATGGATCATTCTCAAGAATTGACCATATGTTGGGCCACAAAAACAACATCAGCAAATTCAGAAAAATTGAAGTTGTACCAAGCATATTTTCTGATCATAAAGCCTTGAAACTAGAATTCAACTGCAAAAAAGAGGAAAAAAATCCCACAAAAATGTGGAAACTAAACAACATACTTTTAAAAAATGAATGGGTCAAAGAAGAAATAAGTGCAGAGATCAAAAGATATATACAGACAAATGAAAATGACAATACGACATATCAGAATCTATGGGCTGCAGCAAAAGCAGTGATAAGAGGGAAGTTCATATCACTTCAGGCATATATGAACAAACAAGAGAGAGCCCAAGTGAACCACTTAACTTCCCACCTTAAGGAACTAGAAAAAGAAGAACAAAGACAACCCAAAACCAGCCGAAGAAAGGAGATAATAAAAATCAGAGCAGAAATAAATGAATTAGAGAACAGAAAAACTATAGAAAAAATTAATAGAACAAGGAGCTGGTTCTTTGAAAAGATCAACAAAATTGACAAACCCTTGGCAAGACTTACCAAGGAAAAAAGAGAAAGAACTCATATAAACAAAATCCAAAATGAAAGAGGAGAAATCACCACGGACACCATAGATATACAAAGAATTATTGTAGAATACTATGAAAAACTTTATGCCACTAAATTCAACAACCTAGAAGAAATGGATAAATTCCTAGAACAATACAACCTTCCTAGACTGAGTCAAGAAGAAGCAGAAAGCCTAAACAGACCTATCAGTAGAGAAGAAATAGAAAAAACCATTAAAAACCTCCCCCAAAATAAAAGTCCAGGCCCTGACAGCTATACAAGCGAATTTTATCAAACATTCAAAGAAGACTTGGTTCCTATTCTACTCAAAGTCTTCCAAAAAATTGAAGAAGAAGCAATACTTCCAAACACATTTTATGAGGCCAACATAACCCTCATACCAAAACCAGGCAAGGATGGCACAAAGAAAGAAAACTACAGACCAATATCTCTAATGAATACAGATGCTAAAATACTAAACAAAATACTAGCAAATCGAATACAACAACATATTAAAAAAATAATACATCATGATCAAGTGGGATTCATCCCAGAATCTCAAGGATGGTTCAACATACGTAAAACGGTTAACGTAATACACCATATCAACAAAACAAAGAACAAAGACCACACGATCTTATCAATAGACGCAGAAAAGGCTTTCGATAAAATACAACACAATTTTATGTTTAAGACTCTCAACAAAATGGGTATAGAAGGAAAATATCTCAACATGATAAAGGCCATATATGATAAACCATCAGCTAACATCATATTAAATGGCACTAAACTGAAGGCTTTCCCCCTTAAATCAGGAACAAGACAGGGTTGTCCACTCTCTCCACTCTTATTTAGTGTGGTACTAGAGGTTCTAGCCAGAGCAATCAGACAAGACAAAGAAATAAAAGGCATCCATATCAGAAAAGAAGAAGTAAAGGTATCACTTTTTGCAGATGATATGATCCTATACATCGAAAACCCCAAAGACTCCACAAAAAGACTACTAGAAACAATAAGCCAATACAGTAAGGTTGCAGGATACAAAATTAACATACAGAAGTCAATAGCCTTTCTATATGCCAACAATGAAACAACTGAGAAGGAACTCAAAAGAATAATCCCCTTCACGATTGCAACAAAAAAAATAAAACACTTAGGAATAAACATAACAAAGAATGTAAAGGACTTCTATAATGAAAACTATAAACCATTGTTAAGGGAAATCGAAAAAGATATAATGAGATGGAAGAATATACCTTGTTCTTGGCTAGGAAGAATAAATATAATCAAGATGGCTATATTACCCAAAGCAATATACAAATTTAATGCAATTCCAATCAAACTTCCAATGACGTTTTTTAAAGAAATAGAGCAAAAAATCATCAGATTTATATGGAACTATAAAAAACCCCGAATAGCCAAAGCAATCCTAAAGAAAAAAAATGAAGCTGGGGGCATTACAATATCTGACTTCAAACTATATTATAGGGCCACGACAATCAAAACAGCATGGTATTGGCAGAAAAATAGACAATCAGACCAATGGAACAGAATAGAAAGTCCAGAAATAAAACCACATATATATAGTCAAATAATTTTTGATAAAGGGGCCAACAACACACAATGGAGAAAAGAAAGCCTCTTCAATAAATGGTGCTGGGAAAACTGGAAAGCCACATGCAAAAGAATGAAACTGGACTACAGTCTCTCCCCCTGTACAAAAATTAACTCAAAATGGATCAAAGATCTAAACATAAGACCTGAAACAATAAAGTACATAGAAGAAGACATAGGTACTCAACTCATGGACCTGGGTTTTAAAGAGCATTTTATGAATTTGACTCCAATGGCAAGAGAAGTGAAGGCAAAAATTAATGAATGGAACTACATCAGACTAAGAAGTTTTTGCTCAGCAAGAGAAACTGATAACAAAATAAACAGAAAGCCAACTAAATGGGAAATGATATTTTCAAACAACAGCTCAGATAAGGGCCTAATATCCAAAATATACAAAGAACTCATAAAACTCAACAACAAACAAACAAACAATCCAATAAAAAAATGGGAAGAGGATATGAATAGACACTTCTCCCAGGAAGAAATACAAATGGCCAACAGATATATGAAAAGATGCTTATCTTCTTTTCATTAGAGAAATGCAAATCAAAACGGCAATGAGATACCACCTCACACCTGTTCGATTAGCTGTTATTAGCAAGACAGGTAATAGCAAATGTTGGAGAGGCTGTGGAGAAAAAGGAACCCTCATACACTGTTGATGGGAATGTAAAGTAGTACAACCATTATGGAAGAAAGTATGGTGGTTCCTCAAAAAACTGAAAATAGAACTACCTTATGACCCAGCAATCCCTCTACTGGGTATATATCCCCAAAACTCAGAAACATTGATACGTAAAGACACATGCAGCCCCATGTTTATTGCAGCATTGTTCACAGTGGCCAGGACATGGAAACAACCAAAAAACCCATCAATAGATGACTGGATAAAGAAGATGTGGCACATATACACTATGGAATACTACTCAGCCATAAGAAATGATGACATCGGAACATTTACAACAAAATGGTGGGATCTTGATAACATGATACGAAGCGAAATAAGTAAATCAGAAAAAAATAGGAACTGTATTATTCCATACGTAGGTGGGACATAATAGTGAAACTAAGAGACATTGATAAGAGTGTGGTGGTTACGGGGGGAGGGGGGAATGGGAGAGGGAAAGGGGGTGGGGAGGGGCACAAAGAAAACAAGATAGAAGGTGACAGAGGACAATTTGACTTTGGGTGGTGGGTATGCAACATAATTGAACGACAAGATAACCTGGACTTGTTATCTTTGAATATATGTATCCTGATTTATTGATGTCACCCCATTAAAAAAATAAAATTATTAAAAAAAAAAGAAAAGAAAATTTATGTGAAATAATAACTTCATAATATAATAGTAATTAAGACTAGCTAAAATCTACTAAAAAGTTATATGAAACAGATCTGTTACTTAGAATCAAAATCGATTAAAAGTTGTTTTTATGAGGGTTTGGTTGAACCACCAATTGTCCCTCCCACAGATGGTAACAATTGACATCACAAGGTCTGTGTTCTTGTCTGCCTTCCATCAAGTGAGAATTGAGGTAGAGAGTCATTGAGAAACAAGTAACAAGCTATGGGATCACACAGGCCTAGGTTGGATTGTGTTTATGTCACATGTTAGATCTGTGTTCTTGAGTAAGGACTCAATATGACCACTTTCAAGTACTCATTTATCAATAAAGAAAATGACACCCACCAAGATTTTTATGAGAATAAATGATACTAGATACAAAAAGCTCAGGACTTAAGCATCACTTCAAAAGAGAATGATCACACTCAAAGTCTCCTTTTCACAATAATTACTGTTAACTTCACCTTTTACTATCTTGGAAAGAAATGTATCTACAAACACACACACTTAAAAATAATGCAATGCCTCTAACAGTAATACAAACGAGAGGTAAAAGAAAAAGAACTGTATTATAAAGCATTCACTTTAATATCTAAGTATTCAACTACCCTGTTTCCCCGAAAATAAGACATGCCCTGAAAATAAGACCTAGTGCAATTTTTGTTCAAGCTTAGAAATATCAGGCCTCCCCTGAAAATAAGACCTAGCACGTCTTTAGGAGCAAAAATTAATGAAGGACACTGTCTTATTTTTGAGGAAACAGTGTATGACTATTTGCCATGGACAGAGTTGTGTCTCCCCAAAATGCATATGTTAAAGCCCTGACCTCCAATGTGACTGTATTTGAAGACATGGCTTTTATGAGGTAATTGAGGTTACATGAGGTCATAGGTTGGGCCTAACCTAATAAGATTGATGGATTTCTAAGAAGAGAAGGAGGGGGTCTGACCTGTGGTGGCACAGTGGATAAAGCATCGACCTGGAACGCTGAGGTTGCCGGTTCAAAACCTTGGGCTTGCCCGGTCAAGGCACATATGGGAGTCAAAGCTGCTTCCTGCTCCTCCCCCCTTCTCTCTCTCTCTCTCTCTCTCAAATGAATAAATAAATAAAAATAATTTTAAAAAAAAAAGAGAAGGAGGGAGAGATTACTCCCTCTCCACCATGTGGAGGCACAGGGAGAGGTGGCCAGTTACAAGCCAGGAAAGAAGTCCTTGCCAGAAATCGACCATGCGGGCACCTTGACCCTGGACTTCCAGCCTCCAGAAATATGAGAAAATAAATTTCTGTTGTTCTAGCCACCAAGTCCTATCTGTTATGAAAGCTCTAGCTGACTAAGATACTGCGCTAGAAAACAGACTAAAATAGTCACCTGCTTTCAACTGGCTCCTCAGTGCTGGGGGCTGTAACCGTGCACAGCTGGAGGTTATCACTGCCCCCAATGACACAGAAACGTCTGGTTGTGATCTTCTGCCCTGAATATCTACAGTGCCTCCCCATCATTATAATAAGAACTAATCCACCTCCCAAATTTGCAAAAGACTATCTACGGGGAGGTAGTGCCCCTATGGAGAACCACTGAAAAAAGTTCTGAACAACATGGGCTTTGTTATTGTGTAGATATGAGCTTAATTTCTGTTCTATCACGTTGGGACTGTGTAACTGAGGGGAAGTTACCAAAACTTCCTGAACTTCAGTCTTTTGATCTTTAAAAGATTTGGATGTGGGGGGTGGCATGAGATATATACGTAATAGTGTACCTAAGAGAATTAAATAAAATTATCTTTGCAGAGCATTTAGCAGTACAGGGAGCTGGCACAGTTAATTCTAAATATTGTTTGGTTTTAGTACATGAAGTTTAGTTCCTTTGTCCTTGTTTTGCCTAGACTTATAAAACCCGCTACTGCTAACTTCATTTCTGTTTTACAATTTCATAAAATTCACATTCCTGCTGTCTTTTTACACTTGCTCTGGTTTGAATGGCTTGCTATTTTCCCTCTTGCTCTCACCCTTCCTTCTCCCCTCTCATCCAAGTGGGGACCCTTTCCTCCTCATTCCTGCATGTGTGCCCCCATCCCTGTACATTGTCTTTGAAATCCTCATTCATGATTAAAAGAAAAATTAAGCTCTTTAAGAAAACTCTATGATTTGCTTGAGATTTCATCAAGTATCCCCTAAAGACCAATGTTATACCCCTGACACTTACTGAATTGGGGGAACAAATTAGTAGGTTACTTTATCCCACAGGGCTCTGTGTTGTAGCTCATGGCAGAGCACAACAGGACCTACATGAAAGATCACCAGATCTTCAAACTGAGAGCATCTATTTCCCAGAGTAGCTGAACAGCATCTCAGGGGTTCTCACTCATGCTACCTGCATGTGACACAAGACACAAAAGCATATTGTGTGTTATAGCCTTATGTGTGTCAAATGTTACCGAAGACCTTCAGGAAGGGCAAAAGAGAGACAAATGGACATGGTTGGGGTAATACAGGGTTTGACATGCTACCAAACATTTAAAGAAAAGTTAACACAATCTTTTTATAAACTCATAAAAACAGAAGGGAAGGAAACACTACCCTCAATAATTAAATGATATTAGTGTTAACTTGACACTAAAACCAGAGAAAGACATCATAAGAAAGGAAAATCATAGACCCATGTTTCTTTATTAATATAGCTACAAAAACTCTTAACAAATGATCAAATGAAATTCTCACTATATAAAAAAAACACCATACACCATAACCAAGTGGGATTTATCCTAGAAATGAAAGGTTAGTTTATCATATAAAAATAGATTAATATAATACACAATATTAATAGAATAAAGGAAGAAAAGCACAATATTCTCAGTAGATACAGAAAAAGCATTTGACATAATTCAACACATTTTCATGATAAAAAATACCCAATAAACCAGGAATAGAAGAGAACTTTCTCAGCCTGGTGTCATACTTAATGCTAAAAGATTGAATGCTTTCTCTGTAGATCAGGAACTAAACAGGAATATTCATTCTTGCCACTAATAATTAAGATTTTTTTTGAAAGTGTTACTCAGGAAACATAAGGGAAAAATAAAAGGCATCCTGATTAAAGAAGAATTAGTATGGCCCTGGCAGGTTGGCTCAGCAGTAGAGCGTCGGCCTGGCGTGCGGGGGACCCAGGTTCAATTCCCAGCCAGGGCACATAGGAGACGTGCCCATCTGCTTCTCCACCCCCCCTTTTTCCTCTCTGTCTCTCTCTTCCCCTCCCGCAGCCAAGGCTCCATTGGAGCAAAGATGGCCCGGGCGCTGGGGATGGCTCTGTGGCCTCTGCCTCAGGTGCTAGAGTGGCTCTGGTCACAACATGGCGACGCCCAGGATGGGCAGAGCATCGCCCCCTGGTGGGCAGAGCATCGCCCCTGGTGGGCGTGCCGGGTGGATCCCGGTCGGGCGCATGCGGGAGTCTGTCTGACTGTCTCTCCCTGTTTCCAGCTTCAGAAAAATGAAAAAAAAAAAAAAAAAGTATAAGACAAACCAAAAACTAGGAAACAATATCTATAATTAATCTGTCTGAGAAAGATATCCAGAATATATGTACAGGGTGTGGCAAAAGTAGGTTTACAGTTGCTTGTATGAAAAATAATACAATAAGTAAGAAATTTTGATACAACAATAAGCTGTGTTTCACGAGACAACTGGATACTCACAACTGTCAACCTACTTTTGTCCACCTTGTGGGTATGTGTGTGTACACACATGTCATGTGCATTTCTAACTGATTATTTCTTGAAGACATTGGAAGTGGCACTCTATGTTATTATATCCCTCATAGTGTTTGACCTATAATAGTGCTTTTCATATTCAGTGATTTATGAAACAAGAAATATAGGAAAACAATTTGTATGCAACAAACATTTTTCATATACACTAAGGCTCTTCGAAGTAACACATTTTTATTCAAATGAAAGGATTACTTTATATTTTCTTGCTTTATAGGTTTTTTTTAACAATGGCAATCATATATATATATATATATATATATATATATATATATATATATATATATATATATAACAAAGGCAGGACAGGTGTTCTGACACGTAGAAGGGAAAGGGCTATTTAAATCGGAGGTCAATGACTACGTGCCAAATGCCTCTTGTATAATGAATCAGAATTAAGGAAGCTTTGGGGACACAGTCAGGATTTGTGCACTTGTGCTCACCCTTATTAATTATTTTATCTTTGAGAAAGTTACTTCATCTTCCACAGTGTCATAAGTAGAGGAAATAAATGATTTATTACCATAAGACTGTTGTAAAAAATTAACAGAGAAAATCCTAGTGAAGTAAAGTGCTCTGCCCTGGTCTGAGTACAAAGCAAACCTTAAGTCAGGGTCAGCGGTCCTGGTCACTGCGTACCTGTGGAGTCCAGTCATCTTTGTTAAAGGGAGGTTTTACCATAAGCCACTTTTAGACATGCAAATCACAGAAAGCGATCATTTGAACTTGCCATTGGTGGAATACATTGGTCATATGGGGAAGTATCTTATTTAAGGATCGTGCCTTTTACTAAAAATTAAAATGCAGGAGATATAGCTGCGCCCACGTGGCGAATGTGGGAGCTCCTCTTGCGGCACTTTCGGTCCGTCCTGAACATGCAAGTCGACACACCATTTCCCCATTCAGTATTTGGCCTTTTGACTGACAAATCTTCTAGCCAAATATAAAGAAGAATAACCCCTAAAGACCACAAAAAAGAAAATGGAAATGAGAACCCAGAGATAGCTTGAGCAGGACGGGGCAGAAGAGTTTAGAAGAGGCGCTAGTGCCCCCTAGTGTTAAATCTCCTCTAGGTTATTTTTTTTTTAAGTAGGTGTTTAACCAAGGGATTTCAAAGTTTGAAGCAACTAAGCTTTATTCAAAGGTTCCTTCATATTACGCAGCTTCAAAACACATTCATACAACTCGTCTAAGACAGAAAAGCCTTAAACTTTAAAAATGCGCAAAAACGGTCAGTTCACTGAAGAGAAGCCAAAGTACAAATGAGTGGAGACATAAGTTTAGCAGAAGAAATAAATTTTTGTATGTATGTTCACTTAAATAAATAAATGAATAAATAAACATGCTCATTCATTGAAGCAATCAAATAATCAGAATACTGTACATACATTTGAGTGTAGTATTTCAGCCTAAGGAGCTCTACCTGAAGCAGTGTAATGACGGGCTCTGGTTAAACTCCTGACTTAGGCTATTTTTAATGGAAATGCTGACATCCTTAATACAGAGGTATGAACACTTCTATTCTAATAGTATATATAGCCTGCAGACAAGTCTCCCTAAAATGTGCTGAGCTGACTTCTCAGGCTTGAGGCTTTTATTTCACAAGGGCAGGATGTTAAACTCATGACCTTCAAGTGTTCTAAAGGATTGTAACCACTGAGTTAAATAACTAGTTTTATGTTATAGTATAGTAAGTTATTAGTAGCATTGAAGGAGTCTCAAAGGTATAGAAATTGGAAATTACTTCTATAGTTTAGTCAAAATACACTTGAAAGTGCAGACAGCCTTAGCATCCTGTGAGAATTAGAGGTTCCCATAGACTAGGAAGAAGTCTGGATTTTAAATTCTGGTACAAAATTCCACAATTTTTCATTCTGTTTTGCTCCCCCTCCCCAAAGCTTTTCCTAGAGAGCACAGAGGGCCAAATCAATTAAATAAGAATCTTAAATCCTAAGGCAGAGCACAAACACTATCACACAAATGGGGCACAGAGTACCTAAGCAGGCCATTGAACTGAACTCATCATATAGTGACCTGAGCACAATATGCTTATAAAGTCCACAGCGGAAAGAAGATGTAACTATTTTAAACATAATGACACCCGAAAACAGGATATTTCTGGTTTAAGAATTGGAGACTCTGTCACCATTATACACTAGTATTGAATAAATACATTTGAATATCTTTGGATTTCGTTGGAAAATCAATGGACACATAGTTTCTGCCTTTTACCGAGTTACAGCCCAAGCTGAGCGTCATCCGCACTGTGAAGAGAAAACACACGGGGCGTTTCCTGTTCAGAGGCGGGTGGCTCCCACTCCCAAGTTGGCTCAAAGGGCTTAGGGATAAGCCCAGGGCCCTGGAGGAGGGCTCTGTTTCTAATTAACTAGACTCTTGACTTGGACTTGTCACATCACAGTCACCTTACATATTTCCCAGCCGAGGTCCTTTGGACTCTGATCGTTCCACTTTTCTGAACGCCTGGTACCTGCTACTACGACTCGCCTGCCTTCCTCGTCTCAGTAACGGTTCTTGCCAACTCAGTCCCGATTAATATCACCCATTGACCTGCCTTCCCAGGCTGTCCCACTGCCGAATAAATCCAGGTGTTAACATTAACAAGGTACATCTAAATGTCTCTCACCAGATGTATGTGTTATTGAATAATCATCTGGCCTGACCAGGCGGTGGCGCAGTGGATAGAGCATGGGACTGGGATGCGGAGGACCCAGGTTAGAGACCCTGAGGTCGCCAGCTTGAGCACGGGCTCATCTGGTTTGAGCAAAGCTCACCAGCTTGGACCCAAGGTCTCTGGCTTGAGCAAGGGGTCACTCACTATGCTGTAGACCCCCCCCCCCCCGTCAAGGCACATATGAGAAAGCAATCAATGAACAACTAAGGTGCCACAATGAAAAACTGATGATTGATGCTTCTCATCTCTCTCCGTTCCTGTCTGTCTGTCCCTATCTATCCCCCTCTCTGACTCTCTCACTGTCTCTGTAAAAAATAAATAATAAGTAAATAAAAATAATCATCTGTATGTTAGTTTTCATGTATCACATAGAGGTCACAACCAAAATAACAAAACTACATCGCGTCAGATTGGAGATTCAGCAGAGCGGTCATGAAGGTGTGTAGGTCTACCAGTGAAAAACAAAACATCAAGAGACACAATTTTTTTTTTTAACAATGGTGAACTTTGTGGCCATGCAATGAATCCTTTTGTTCTGTATACTGGGTGAAAATATAAATCATGAGAGTTTTACTTAATACTTTGCACAATGCAGGGAAGAGAGCAAGCCCTCAATAAACAAATAGAGAACAATGGAGAGGGAAAAGAGGGAAGAAGGCAGAGGAAAGAAGTGTTGTGAATGTCCTCAACTAAACTGGAAAACCAGCACTGGACAAGCTCTTTGGTAAGCAGGAGTCATACATAACCTGGTTAACAAAACCCTACTCCTCAAAATGCCTACCAAGAGATACGAAGCAGTGCACGCAAGGGCTAGAACAAATACTGTTGAATCACTAAAATTTATTAACAAGCATGCAAAATAAGATAAAATGCAGATGATAGAATCTGCTCCAGGAAGGTCTGGAAAACTCCACTTTGTCTTCAGAAAAAGCACCTGGCCTCAGATGTACGCTTGGAGGCAGATGCAGAATACTCTCTGGTAGGCATCGTTTTACCTGAGTCAGGCGAGAGTCCTCCGTGAGCCCCAGATGTGGCCTGCCTCGTCAGCCTTATTCATGCAGGGGTGCTGTCCGCACAACCGTGCTAGCCAACTGCAGGTCTTAAACACCACTCATTTTCATCAAAGAAAAAAAAAATGTTTTCTAATATGTCTAATGCTAATTAATCAACTGCTTGAGATAGAATTTGATGAATCTGTTTGAATGTCTCCAAACTGTAGAATCTTGATTAGGATATTTCAAATAAATCACTAATTAAACACTGCCCTTAATGAATAGACTGTTACCCTACCCTACACGCTAACCACACACTTCTGCTACAATGTTTATGCTGGAATATTTCAAAGTACATTATCATATTGAAAGAAAGAGAGGAAGGAGAGAATGAAGGAAGGGAGGAGAGACCAAAGGATGGAGAGAGGGAAGGAGAAGGAAAAATTCTCCAGCCACTTTAGCCACTCGTCTGCTATGTATGCACTATTCCATCTATGTTTCATTACTTGACCAAATACATTTTTGTCATGACTTTGGACAGTCTCTCTGCTGGGATTTCTTCTGTTACCTCCCACTCCCCAAAATAACATACAAATTTAACTATATGGTAAATTTTTCATTGACTTTACATAAAACATCTGGTGCTTTGAAATTTTAGCTTCCTTTGCTCCTTTCCTACTCTCCAAAATACTATGTTCACTCATTTCTCAGAAGGCATATGTGTGTTCGTGTGTGTGTGTGTGTGTGTGTGTGTGTCCGTGTGTGTTTATTTTAATGAGGCATTGCTGTGTCTATGTTCCCTGGACTCTTCTGAGCTCCTTAGCTCTTTGGAATTGAATTGATGGAGCTTAATAAAAGGTTCATAAGATAACTTTCCAAGAAATTAATTGAATTACATTTTGCATTAAAATTGTCTTCTATACTATGGTCCACTAAAATATCAATTTCAAGTATTACTTTTCCATTTAAGTATGAAATAAACTTCAGATGGGAAGGAAATGGCAGACAATAGAAGAAAAAGCAATGATGTAAATGGACACAACAGATTTGGATGAGCATTTCAATGTGATAAGAGAAAATAAAGCCAGCAATTTAAAATGTCAACTAACAAGAACAAATTGCTTTTTGAGATCCACGTGGAAAAGCCTCCTTCTCCAAAATGTCTATTTTATTAAGTGTCAAGTTTATTTCTTGGAACATTTCCCAACTTTTAAAATTTAAGCATAATTATTTAATTTATATTTTTCACTAAAGTGTTCATTTTCTACCCACAAATCTTATCTATTGTAATCATTAAGTTATTTTCAGGTTCAAGGGTCAAGCCTATCTAGATTTTAGAAAAAATGATACAGTTAGAGTTCTTGGTCATTGGCAGCCACTCTGAAGAGGTTTTTTTTCCCCCTTAATTTTATACTTAATAGAACATTTAACAGGGTCAAGGTTATGTTTTAGAATCTACTTAACATTTCCTGACTTTTATTTACAGAATATTGTTATGATCTTCTAGATTTAAGATGAACCAGAAATTATACTTTTCCTCAAAGGATAATTGATGGGTATCCCTGCTGGTAGAATGCCAAATTGCCATTCTACTCTCACTCGGATATAATGTTGGGGAGTTTGAAGTCAGCACTCATAAATAACAGGTTGACAGCATCCATAACAACCCCCCCCCACACACACACATACTTGTCACAGTGTTGCAGTGATCCTCAGCCCCCCCCCACACACACATACTTGTCACAGTGTTGCAGTGATCCTCAGCCCCCCCCACACACACACACATACTTGTCACAGTGTTGCAGTGATCCCCCCCCACACACACACATACTTGTCACAGTGTTGCAGTGATCCTCAGCCCCCCCCACACACACACATACTTGTCACAGTGTTGCAATGATCCCCCCCACACACACACACATACTTGTCACAGTGTTGCAGTGATCCTCAGCCCCCGTCACAGTGTTGCAGTGATCCTCAGCCCCCCCACACACACACATACTTGTCACAGTGTTGCAGTGATCCTCAGCCCCCGTCACAGTGTTGCAGTGATCCTCAGCCCCCCCCCACACACACATACTTGTCACAGTGTTGCAGTGATCCTCAGCCCCCACTGGGCAAAATGAGCTCTTGGAAATTTTTATAAACAGAGGTGATCGACCTTCACCTCCATAGAATCTCACTGGATTTGTCTGGAGAAGGCCCAGGTAGCAACATTTTTATAAAACATCTACTTTTCCCCCTAGATTTATGCCAGAACTGGAATATTCTAGGGCTATATTTGATCTTAATGGTTTTTAGAAGGTTTTACTACCATATTTTCAATGAAGTAGCAGCTAGCTAGATGTCACACTTCTAAAAGAAATACTTAGAAAAATACTATGTATCGACTTTTTGGTTATTCTTTGTCCATATACTGAAAGACATTATCTATTGAACGGCATTAATATAGTAAAATAACAGAAGGTAAAGGGAAAGGTACTGTTTGTCTTGAAACAAATGAAACTCTGTCTCTTACAATCTGATTGCCAACTAATCAATTACTAACTAATATAAATTTTCGATTGAAGAAATATCTAATCATGACCATAAAGCTAAAAACATGGCAAAGTGTTCATGTAAATAAAAATCTTTATTAAATTGAAAAAGAATTGAATGGTCCCCAGGGAACTTCAGGAGGAAAGTCACTTTTACCAAAAATCCCAACAAGGAATAAAAAAGACAAACTTCAGTTAATCAAGAGTTATACGACCAGAATCCTAAATAAAGTAGCAATACTGCAATACTTGACTTTTAAAAGAAATTAGTCAAGAGTAAGTACAAATGTCTTACAGAGTCATTAGAGTCCTAGTTCCCCATGTTTGGTCAGTGCTAAATTTGAATGATCAATAGCTCTTTCTTAAGATATTCTGATTATATAAATGTACTCTGTTAGACCACAGTTTCTATATTATTTTTTTTAATAATGAAGTTCTCTACTTAGATAATAGAATTTAAAGTTCAATTTTTTTGTAACTGTAATATAATATTGAAATTTTGTTAAAATAACTATATTTCTCTTAAATTTTTAAAAAATTTAAATGAATGAAAAATTACTATAATTTGAAGACTAATAGGATTGATGAACAATACAACAATAGCTGATGTTCTGGTTTAGAATCAACCAGAATTAAAATTAGAAATATATTAAAGCCCTGGCCGGTTGGCTCAGCGGTAGAGCATCGGCCTAGCGTGCGGAGGACCCGGGTTCGATTCCCGGCCAGGGCACACAGGAGAAGCGCCCATTTGCTTCTCCACCCCTCCGCTGCGCTTTCCTCTCTGTCTCTCTCTTCCCCTCCCGCAGCCAAGGCTCCATTGGAGCAAAGATGGCCCGGGCGCTGGGGATGGCTCTGTGGCCTCTGCCTCAGGCGCTAGAGTGGCTCTGGTCGCAATATGGCGACGCCCAGGATAGGCAGAGCATCGCCCCCCTGGTGGGCAGAGCATCGCCCCTGGTGGGCGTGCCGGGTGGATCCCGGTCGGGCGCATGCGGGAGTCTGTCTGACTGTCTCTCCCTGTTTCCAGCTTCAGAAAAATGAAAAAAAAAAAAAAATATATATATATATATATTAAAAATAAAAGAATCCTCATACTATAGCCCTAATATTTCTAAGGCAGTGGTTCTCAAACTTTTTGAAGTTGGGGAGCATTTAAAACCTTTCAAATAATTGTAGGTGCACATATGTATGGTATTCCAGAGAAATAGGTGCCTGTTGGGGACCAAAAAACCAACAGGGTTTTTGGAGTTTAGATTTTTGGGGGACAGAGGTGTGGGGAGTTGACTGTAAGCTGACAGTCTGCCCAACCCCCCACCTCATTTGCCTGATTAGGTTGCAAAAGGTGGTTAAGTTATGGTGCTGGATTGTTTACACTATCTCCTATGTTATAATAATTAAGTCAAATATTAAAGAAAAAATATAAAATCCAAGCGTGCTTTTATGGTAATTAAATGAAATAATTATGACAAAATTAAACTTATTCTGACATTAGAAAATATTTTTATGTTACATTTTTGTTATGCTTTTTAGAATTCATAAGAAAGAGGGGTTAAAAATTAACAGTTTTTTCATTCTTGTATTTATGAGAAATATGAGCCTAATATGTCCTAGCGCAGGGGTCCCCAAACTACTGCCCGAGGGCCTCATGTGGCCCCCTGAGGCCATTTATCCGGCCCCCGCTGCACTTCCGGAAGGGGTACCTCTTTCATTGGTGGTCAGTGAGAGGAGCATAGTTCCCATTGAAATACTGGTCAGTTTGTTGATTTAAATTTACTTGTTCTTTATTTTAAATATTGTATTTGTTCCCGTTTTGTTTTTTTACTTTAAAATAAGATATGTGCAGTGTGCATAGGGATTTGTTCATAGTTTTTTTTTTATAGTCCAGCCCTCCAACAGTCTGAGGGACAGTGAACTGACCCCCTGTGTAAAAAGTTTGGGGACCCCTGTCCTAGCAATTTCTTCAATGTTTGGGCATATATTTGAAAAGCAAACTCTCATTTCCTTGTCAATACATTGAAGAATTTCTCTTTTTTTTTTTTTATTTTTTATTTTATTTTTGTATTTTTCTGAAGTTGGAAACGGGGAGGCAGTCAGACAGACTCTTGCATGCGCCCGACCGGAATCCACCCGACATGCCCACCAGGGGGCGATGCTCCACCCATCTGGGGCGTTGCTCTGTTGCAACCAGAGCCATTCTAGTGCCTGAGGCAGAGGCCATGGAGCCATACTCAGCGCCTGGGCCAACTTTGCTCCAATGGAGCCTTGGCTGTGGGAAGGGAAGAGAGAGACAGAGAGGAAGGAGAGGGGGAGGGGTGGAGAAGCAGATGGGTGCTTCTCCTGTGTGCCCTGGCCAGAAATCAAACCCAGGACTCCTGCACGCCAGGCCGACGCTCTACCACTGAGCCAACCGGCCAGGGCCTGAAGAATTTCTCTCTTTTTACTCTTAATTGTGTTGAGTGCAGAAAACCGCCACCATATATATCATCTTAACTTTACACCAAACAAAGGATAGAAGAAACTTGCCTCCAGTCTTTCTGGGGAACATAGGAGATAGTGTAAACAATCCAGCACCATAACTTAACCACCTTTTGCAACCTAATCAGGCAAATGAGGTGGGGGGTTGGGCAGACTGTCAGCTTACAGTCAACTCCCCACACCTCTGTCCCCCAAAAATCTAAACTCCAAAAACCCTGTTGGTTTTTTGGTCCCCAACAGGCACCTATTTCTCTGGAATACCATACATATGTGTCCCTGGAAATCCTCTAGCATGCACCAATGCGCCCTGGCACACACTTTGAGAACCACTGTGATGTTCGTACTCACAATCATACGATTCATCATCTCCATAAACACTGAATAGTGTTAGATGAACTGAAGGCAATTTAACAAGCTTGTATGTTTTTCATGAATAATCTGGAAGACTGGTTTGAACATTATGTTAAAGTAGGCTGCTTTTATTTATAAATAAGTGCCATTATCTTTCACCTCAATGCCTCAGGAAGTGGAGTCTATGTTGGAAACTGAGACAATTTGTGATATGAACTCATTCTGCTTCTTTCATTTTCATAATAGCATTTATTATAGAAATATTTTATCCAACTCGAAGGTGTCCATAATCTGCAAACACACTGTTCTGGAAACATGGCCGGCAGTTTCTCTGCCCTCTTCAGTGCAAGCTTTCCCCTCCTCTGGCTGCCAGGGTCCTAATTCTGATCATTCCTGCTCGGAGCTGCCAGGAATCACCCTTGTGAATGTCTGTACCCCCTTGCACACCCTGTGCTCTACTGAAAGTGGACCACCCAGGTCCATCCAAAGTCCCCTGACTTCTTCATCCAAATGAATATAAGATACTCCAACCCAGTGTGATCATGATGCTCACAGGTGTGTCAACATATGCATTTTACCTCAATAAATTAGAAAAAAAATTAAACCCAAAATAAGCAGAAGAAAAGAAATAATAAAGGTCAGAGGAGAAATAAATCAAGTAGAGAATATAAAAAGAAAACAGAATAAATAACAAAACTAAGAGTTGTTTTTCTGAAAAAATAACAGATCCTTGGCAAGCCACACTAGGTTAACTATTGAGAAGTCTCAAATGAATAAAATCAGAAATGATGGGGAGACATAACAAATGCCTCAGAAGTAAAAAATATATATAATTATAAGGAGCTGTTATGAACAATGAATATCATCAAGTTTGATAACCTAGAATAAATGGGTAAATTATTAAAAACATACAACTTAGCAACACAAATCAAGAAAAAATAGAAAATTTAGAGAAATAACTTATGAATTAGGAGATTAAATAAAAAACCTCCTGATGAAGCACAGTCCAGTGCCAGCTATCTCCAAGGTTGAATTCTATCAAGTAGTCAAGAAGAAATAATACCAGTCTTTTTTAAATCTTCTGAGAAAAGAGTGGAGGGAAGAGTTCCAAACTCATTGTTGGGACCAGCATAACTCTAATTCCACAGCCAGACATGGACGCCATAAGAAAACGACAGGGCCACGTGTCTGATGAACATAATGACTTAACAACATGAAAAAGTTGGTACAAGATGACCAAGTGGGATCTATCCCTGGGATGCAAAGTTGGCTTAATCAATGTGATACACCATATTAACTGAATGCAGGATAAAAGCCACATGGCCATCTCAATAGAGGCAGAGAAATCATTTGAAAAAGTTCAACAGTCATTTTTGTTAATTATTATTCAGGAATCTGCTCCAAAGTCACATCCATATATAAAAAAGTAGTTTCTGCTACTTGCTACTTCCTTCTGCTGTTTTAATTTCCTTCATAACACTTTTTGTTATCTGGGATTTTAAAATCTTTATTAGCTTGATTTGCTTATTATCTGTCTCGCCCAACTGTTATTACCTAAAATAAGGGGGACATTGGCTTATCTTTTCTGGATCTTCAGATTCTAAAATAGTGCCTGAAAAGTAGTAATCTCTTCATAAATATTTGTTAATCAACATATTAATGAATCAACATTTAAGAAGTTCTACCCGGCTAATTAAAATAGTTCTCTGTGCCTTGACAATCTCATTGTTTACCTTCTTTTTCTAAACTGTGGAAAATATTAGACTTAACTAAGGAGTTTCAAGCCTCTTCCTAGAAAGATACTAGAATAATAAACACTTGGTAGAAAACAAGTGTGGCAGCCAACGTTACTAAAATTTATAAACAAATGCTTTTTTGTCAACACTTTCCAATTTCTATGTGGCAATGTGTACATATAGAGCAGGTATATGAAGATAAAAACAAAATAAACAGATTTTAAAAACAGTACATATAGGAGACTAAAAATTAAGTAACCTTTTAACATGATTGGGCTACTTTTTGTTGTTGTTGTTTTACTTTGAACTGATTAGATCTGTGTTCAAATCCTGCCTGCCTTCGTTTGGATTCCCCAGAAGTGGGTCCCAGGCTGTGGTTTCATGAATAACTGTTTCCAGAGACACCAGGGAAGGAGTAAAGGAAGCAGGAAGGGAAGAGGACAAAGCCAAACTGGTACCATTATAAACCAAGTCTCAGCCGCTACCCGAACCCCCCCAGACCCAGACAGCAGAAACTGGTCCAGGAGACCTTGGCTTTCCTACTCCTGCCCGTCTGTCACTGGTAGTGGCAAAGGCAGGCAAAGACGGGCACTTGGTGCACTTGGGGTCTGGGCGGAGCAGCTGGACTGGATGGCTGGGGACACTCAGCAGGGCCCATGCTGAAGGATGGGTCTCTAGAACAAATCAAGGTCATCAGAGGGGGTCAGCGATCTGGGCAGAGCTCTGACAGCGACAGAGACCCTAGCTTTTGACCCTGGACAAGTTACTAACTTATCGGGAGTCGTTATATTTTATATAAAAGGAATAGAGATTACTTTGTAGGTGTTTAAGACCAACTGAAATGCAAAGGATATATATACATATATATATGAATGTATATATCTCCTAATACAACTCCTGGCATTTGTTCAACCGTGGTAATTATGGAATCATTTTTTTTTATGATATGAAAGAAATTGAAAGATTAAAAAAAGTGAGAGCTTATAAATTAAATTTTAATTGCTGTTTTTACACCATTAAATTTGAAAAAGTCATTACAGCATTTGTACTTAATGTTCCTTTTACCAGGGTATTTTGGTTCCAGAGAAAAATGGAAACTATCCCTCATCCTGACACATGAAAGAGGCAGAATACTTCCCAGACACACCCCCAGGCATGCCCAAGGGTCCCCAAACTTTTTACACAGAGGGCCAGTTCACTGTCCCTCAGACCATTGGAGGGCCGCCACATACAGTGCTCCTCTCACTGACCACCAATGAAAGAGGTGGCCCTTCTGGAAGTGCGGTGGGGGGCAGGATAAATGGCCTCAGGGGGCCGCATGCGGCCCGTGGGCCGGCTGTAGTTTGGGGATGCCTGCCTGGACCATGCCCCACAGTGGGCAAGCAGGTTCTCCTGTCAGGGTGGCGCCTTACCTTTATAATGCCCTAACAAGGCAGATCTCAAAACACCACATCCTGTACACCAGTAGTTTCTCTCTCTACCACTTCAGAGAACAAGTGACAGATTTCTAAATTATAATTAGATTAAAACTGTCATATATGATATTCCTTGTGGCCCACACAGACATCTAATTATTGGCGCAGCCTGGTATCGCTAAAGAGTATTTGTATCCAACATTCCCTTGGTTTAACTAATTCAAGGGCCCTTTTCCTTTTGAATGACAAAAATAATTCCAATGATATGGAAAATCATGTTAAATACATAGAACACAGACTATTCTCAACATCATTTAGCCAAACATACACTCTTAATGAAGACCTTGGATTTACATTTAATCAGAACATGAATTTTTTTCAGAACCCGAATAGTTAACATAAAATAATTAAATAACTCACTAGTACCAAATGGTTTTCTTTAACTGTAAAAACAGCCTTCCATCTAGCACAGTTTTAATTATTAATGAGTTCTTGATGATTGGTGTGCAATTGTTTCTTAGAAAAGCAGCATGTATGTTTCCCAATTAAAATTTCAATGGAACAAATGATTAACGCAGTGACTCCCATTTGAGTGTGAGGATTGTGTTGACGCATGTTTAAAGGAGACCTTAGAAAAAACTATTTCTAGATCCCAGGAGATGTGGACCGATGATGAAAATTGATGAAACAAGAAAGAAAATGGCCAGGCAGCCCTCTGAAGCAGGATGTGACACCTCATCTCTTGTCACTGCAGTTTCAGGAATGATTTCTGCCCAGTAAGAGCTGAGGACGGAAGGGAAGGTTTATGCCTGCCCCCTGATTCAAGCATAAAAATGAGACAAATTGGCGGGTGACCTTCCGCATGTGACTCCTGTTTATTAAGGTGATCAACATTTTTACAATGAAAAGGAGGACAAAAATAAATTGAAGAAAACAATATTGTAAATAAAAGAAACACTTTATTCATTGCAACAATAATACACTATAATATGATAAATGCATAATAAAAACATTTGTAATACTTTATATTGTAATTATGCTTACATGCCTATTAATTTTTAATAATAATTATAAGAAGAAAGTACTCATGTAGATACAAATGCATCACATCACACACAATGGATTGATTCTGCATCAATCGAATACGGACATTTAAAGATTAGTCTTTCAATATCAAAAAGGAGGACATGTAGGAGGACACTTTTTGAGGGAGGACGAAACTTACAAAAGAAGGACTATTCTCTCTCAAGGAGGACGATTGGTCACCTTATGTTTATGGGCACACTGAGCAACTGTTTATGTATCACTGGCAGAGACTCAGATCCTTTTTAGTCCAAAAGAACAATGACAAGGAGAGAAACAGAACTAGGGTCTGAGACCTACTTATAAGTAATACATTTATTCATTTCCATCAAGACAAACCCCCCTGGGTTTGTCAGGCATTAGTACAGTAATACTGCATAACAAATAACCACAGAGTCTAGGTGGCAATAGTAATCATCATTATTTTCATAGATGCATAGCACTGCAATGATGAACGTGAGGTACAGCTGGGCAGCTGTGCACAGGTTGCAGTGTCCCCGAGTCAGCGAGAGCAGCTCTGCCTCTACGTCCCTCATCCTCCTCAGAAGAGCGGCTGGCAAGGGCATGTGTTCTCTTTGCTCATGACAGCAAGCAGAAAGGCCTTTTAAAACTTTCGCCTACACTTGTCACATTGTCTCTCTTCCCTGCATACCACCAGCTAGTGCCAGCCACATGCGTAAGTCCCCTTCACCTATGAATGGGGTATGACAATAGTTAACTTGCAGGAAAGGTGGGAGAATTGAGGCCTATAATAAAAAATCTACTATATTATCCTATTTTTCAAATTTCTAAATTCTATTGCTACAGGCATTTATATATATCAAGAAATGGCTTCTTAATTGAAAAAAAAGAAGATAAAATCTATGTCATTGCTATGAAGATTTTTCTAGCAAACTTATACTAATTTGTCTACTTTAAACAAGTTTTTTTTTTACCATTTATACTACAAATATATATACATAAATGCATGCACAGATTTTCCATTTGCCTTAGCAATAAACTTACTCAAACTTGGGGTTATAATTGTTTTAGATGAATCACAAAATGCTAAAAGGAAAATATTTCCAGTTGTGGTAACATTTTATGTAGAATAAATAGTAGCTTTTGCCAAGCGATGCGTCAGCCAATAGCATTCCTGTTAGGAAGTCATAAGCAATGTGTCAGCCAATAACATTCCTGTTAGGAAGTGATACACCTCATAGAGACTTACTCAGCTTTCTGCCTGTGATGAGACAGAACCACCTGGGTTACAGAGATGACTCAGCCAGAGCTTGTGACAGGACAGGTGGACTTTGAACAATTCCTTCCCTAGCATCCTTGCAACAGGAGGAATTGTTACATAAGGGAGATCTCAAGAGCCTGCCTATTTTACTGCACACTAAAAATGCATGTTTACATGAAGATTATGGCTGCAGGGAGCCATAAGTGATACAAGGAGAATTAGAATTCTTTTTCTTTTCCTCCTTCGCATGCCTTTCTTTATTGTCTGTGACTGCTTTGATGTCAGATTTTTAAGATAAACAAAACCAGCTAAAATCTCTAGTTGATGCACTGCTGTAAAGCTCTCCCCAGACACAGAAAACCTACTGAGCTTCTCTGGGGAGCATTGTCAGGCGTGGCTGGAAGGGAAGTGATTGATTTCACACAGTGAAAGTGATGAACAAATCCAGGCGCTGAGGGCCAGAACAAGACCAACCCTGACCCCGACCCATTATACTTCATATTGGATCCCCGTGGAAAATTGTGGACCTATCAACATAAACCCATACCTAAACAGTGCTGAGAAATGACTTCAGACACAGGGTTACCTTCCCTCAAAATAAAACAACAGACATGTAAAAAGACCAACTTCCTGGCCTTGGAAAATTTGTTTTTAAAAAAGGCAAAATAAGACAATTTCCACAATGTTTGTGAAACTAAACAATGAGGGCAATTGCTCATTTTTAATGAGAATCTATAATTTTTCTTTTCTTTTTTTTTTGCCTCCTTATTAGTGTTTACAGAGAGTTCATTCCCAACATCATGTTGTATGCTTGGAAGAGTAAATTCTGCCTGTGTCTACTTTTTGTATCTAAAGTAGTTATTTACTATGTATGTTCTTTGGATTGCATGGCTTCAGACATTTTACCAGTGAAATTCATGAAGATTATGGCTGCAGGGAGCTAATAAGAGTGATAGTACCATGATCTACATTCATCAGATTTTGTTAAATCCTATAGGAGATTGTAAATATTCATTCACCCTATATTTTCCTTCTTTTCACATCACACACATAATACCTGTATCTATCCAGTTATCAAAGTATCAAAAAGGAGATAGAGTAAAAAAAAAAAGAAAGAAAGAAATATTCTGTTTTACTAGGAAAAAATTTGATAAAATTAAATACTCATTCATAATTTTAAAAGAAGCAACTCTTCAAATAGGAATTGAAGGGAAGTCATTAACCTAATAGAGGTTATCTATCAAAAATCCATAACAAGCATTATTCTTGTTGATGAAAGAACCATTTCATTTAATGCTCACCCTCATTGATCCTTTTCAACATTATACTGTAAAGTTTTAAATATTTCAACAAACAAAAGAAAGAAAATATAAATAACCACAATGGTATAGAAGTAAATAAAGTTTCCTCGTTCACAAATGCTAAGACCATCTGAAGGCTACACGTATGCCCAACAGGTTGTGAGCTGACCAGATGATGGAAGCACAATTCAGCTGGAAACCTTTATCAGTTATACGAGGGCTGCCGTACAAACCAGCAGTCTGCATGGCTTAAACAATGAAAATTATTTCCTCATATGCTTTGTGCCTATTTATGAAGCACCTAGAAATGCATTTTTTTCTGGCATTTATATTGGAGCTGGTATATATTAGTTGAATGAGTGAAATAAAGGGAAGAGAAATTGACACCCACATAAATGTCAAAGGATTAATAGCCAAAACAGATTTTACAATGTACAACTCAAAAAGAGAAATACAGTGAACCCAATAGACAAATGGGGAAAATATATATGAGAAAAATAGGAAAAAAAAAGAATTAGGTTATTGCTCATGTTCATCTTGACCTTATCGGCCATTGTCAGCTCTCTAGTAATTATTCCTTAAATAGCAATCCTTCTTAATTTATTCAACTTTAGCTTTAGAGCAACCATTTAATGAGGAGAGACTGAGGAAAGTCTAGTTACGTAAGATTGCAGCATCCCCATATCAATAAAGCTCAGTAATTGCGAACCATCATCAATGTCTGAAAATATTTTCAATATACAACATCTGTCTCTGTAATACTATTCTCTATAGCCCAATTTTAGCTTAGTGTATATTGTGGATTTTTTTACTATTTTTATTTTTATTTTTATGTGTGTGTGTTTTGGTGGGAGGATCCTGAAAGGAACGGAAAATTGTTCCCTGCTAACATAGAAAGGTAACTAACAAAAGACAATACAGTACTTTGTGTCTTTTCTAGATTAAAAGCATACTATTAACTATCATTTAACTCTGATTTGTCAGACTGTAGAACAATTGATACTTTTAATATTACAAAAAAAAGTAGCACTTTAAAAGTTTCTTATTCTAAGGGTCTCAACAGCTCTCTACATGAACTAAATTACACCAATTTTCACCCTTCAGTATTGATGGCATAACAATATACCATTAAATATCTCTCAGGTATAATAGATGACTGTATGGGGATCTAAGAATAAGTAACCTATCATGTATTTTTCAAAAACAAAAGTAATAATTAGTTTGGTTCTATTCTTTATAATCTTTAGAGTCTTGTTTTCTTCACATCACTATTCAAACCCAAGACTTGGGTAATTTTATGAAAACCATCTAAAACATCACATATGTTACATAATGGGAGAAATTATGATAAGTCATGAATAACGTTTATATAGTACATCCTGTTTTTACCTCTAGACCTATGCTCACCAGATGTAGTGGAAAGAGTTCCAGACCTGGAGTTAAAATATGAGGGTTATACCTTTTTTTTTTTTTTTGTATTTTTCTGAAGTTGAAAATGGGGAGGCAGTCAGACAGACACCCACATGCGCCCGACCGGGATCCACCCGGTATGCCCACCAGGGGGCGATGCCCCGCCCCTCTGAGGCATCACTCTGTTGCGTCCAGAGCCATTCTAGCGCCTGAGGCAGAGGCCACAGAGCCATCCTCAGCGCCCGGGCCAACTCAGCGCCCGGGCCAACTTTGCTCCAATGGAGCCTTGGCTGCAGGAGGGGAAGAGAGAGACAGAGAGGAAGGAGAAGGGGAGGGGTGGAGAAGCAGATGGGCGCTTCTCCTGTGTGCCCTGGCCAGGAATCGAACCTGGGACTCCTGCACGCCAGGCTGACGCTCTACCACTAAGCCAACCAGCCAGGGCCGAGGGTTATACTTTTAACACTTAGCTACATTGCATCGTGTGTCCTAACTTCTTTTCTGACAGAGCTAAATATTTTTCCTGTCTCTCTTAAAAGTGCATGTCTTTGGAAAGAAAATAGCTTGGAGATAGATATTGAACTATGATTGATCATGGAGAGGATTAAATTGAATTCAATTCAATAAATGAAGCATCCTAGGAGAAAAAAAATGTGTTTTCCCCTGTCCTTTAGTTCTTGGTAGAGAAAGAATGCAAACTCTAAGATAGCCTTGGTCACCTTGATTTAAGAGAACAATTCGCAAATTTGAGTGAACAGAATCAGTACTTTAAAATTGGAAAATAATGAAAAACAGTCATTTATTTCTAAAGCAGAAGCTGCTGCTAATATACATGTAACATTTGAGAGGCTTGACATTTTAAAATGTTTCAGAAAAGTTTTTCATCTATATAAATCATTTGTATATACAGAGATGTTGAATTTTCTAGTTAGCAGTCATTTGTATTCAGACAAGTACAGTGTCAGACAAAATGAGACAGCTGGTAGAGTCTATAGGAAAGCATAAAAGCTAGAGAACGTAGGGGACATTCAGAACAGGGAAGGATAATAAAACTAAAAATAAACCAAATGTTGCTAATGACTTAGAATGTGAGAAGCACTTTTTAAAAGTTGAGATCTATTACATATGAATTTAATTTGTTTTCTGAAATTCAAAACACTGTAATAATGAAAATGGTTAAGTTTTCTCATATCTGGCAAGAGTATTTTTCTCAGGGACATGGTGAAGGTGCCTCCTGGCCATCTGTCCCTTTCTTCAGTGGAGAAGACATGTGAGTTAGAAAAAGGATGGCCCCAGTCAACTCTAACTTGCCCTGTGGTTTTGTTCTTAATCTTCAAAGATTTGAAATTCAATATACTCTCTTAAAAAATTTTCCACAAAATGATATGTTATCATAAACACTGAAAGCTGAAGACATTGAAACTGTAGGGTCTGAAAAATCCTTGAAACTATAAAATTGGTGGTAGGAAGGACCTTAGAGATTTCATAGCAGCCTTTTATAGTGGACCCCTAATCTCCTACATGACAATCATGAGGATATCTGTTATAATGCAGATTCTTGGATCCCACATAGACCTATTGAATTAGACTCTCCATGCGAGAACCTGGACTCTATGCTTTCAGCGATGCCCCAGCTGACTATCAGACAGCCTAAGGTTGAGTCAGTGACGTAAGAAAGTACTGAGACAGTAGCCCTAGCCAGGGGGCCTACTGGGTCCCTGAAATGAGACAAGTGACATGCTTGAAGCATAAAATACACAGATGGATTTTGAAGACTCAAAAAAATAATACCTTAATAATTTTATATTGAAACTATAATATTGTAGCTACCCTGAATTAAATCAAATGTATGAAATTAAATTTCACCTGCTTCTCTTTTACAATTTTAATATGGCTACTAGAAAATTTAAAATGACATATATATCTTGCATCATATTTATTTTGGATAGTGCTACTCTGTAGACTGTAGATGTTGATAGTAAAGTATATTTTATTCAGCTATATATTGAAGCTTTTATATTTTCTTAATAAATTGTTAGACTACATAATGGATGTTTTAATTTTTAATTGTGACATCCAAGTACTAAATTTTATTCTTATCCCATAAATATAAGCTATTTGTCAGAAATAATATGTACTTTAATGTTCAGGAAAAAAAATTAGTTATCTAAATAAATTTAGACTTGAACTGAACAATTACCAGAAATTATTCAATGATGCTATACTATTATCAAGAACTTTTGACTACTGTTTGTGAGATTGCAAACTACTTCTTCCATATTATAAAGTGTGTGTGTGTGTGTGTGTGTGTGTGTGTGTGTGAAAGAGAGAGAGAGAAAGAGAGAAAAAAAATTCTTTAATTCCATTGGAGCACTCAGCAAGACCACGGAATTATGTGAAAGGCATGTGACTAAGCCCTGAACAATGGAATCTGGGTGGGAATGATAAATCTCACTCTCAAATGTGGTCCATCAAACCCTCCACTTCACAGTCTTCTATTCTTTTCCCCATCGGAAAGTGAAATGAAGAAGACTCTAAGGACCTAGAAAAAAATGCTACTACAACGCATAAGAAGCCAAGCAATCCTACGCAGAGAACAATGGCCCAGAACAACCTTCTAAAGAGAAACACTCCTTTCAAAATGTTGTGTGTGTGACAGATTAATGATAATAATAACTGTGTTGAGTCAAAGTTTAGAGATGTTTGGTACAGCATTTAGTCCACCCTATCTGATATATTTTTAGAATGCTTTCTTTTCCTTTTAAAATCCAAATAGGTAATATTTCATACTCATTTTGTTCTTGGAGTAAAACTTCTTTTACTAGGAAATGTACAGTTTTAGAAAGCTAAACTTCATAATACACTATTGCTTATTGCAGACTTCTAACAGTCATATTCTTCTTTTCATTAGTAAAATTGTTCCAGTTATACTATCTTTAAATAGCTTAAATTTAATTATTTTTGTTTGTATAAGCCAGGATTGGGAAAACTATTTTCTGTTAAGAACTTTGTGAGTCTTTATCACAACTAATCAACTCTGCTCCCATACACAAATGCTCTGTAGACAATACAGAAATAAATACACTAATTTTATAGCTGTGTTGCAATAAAACTTTATTGATAAAAACACCTGATCAACACACAAACTGTAGCTTGACAAGCCCTGGTATAGACTATTAATTGCTAAACAAAAATTTAAAGATACTAAATAATATTAGGCTAACCCAGCACCTTCATTCAGCATGCTAAAAATCTACTACTCAATTAGATATACTTCAGTCTTTCTTGCTCAATGTACAAATTAAGGATAGATTTTTTTAAGACTTTATCAAGGTACACATTTTTCTGTTTACCTACTTTTTTGGCCACTTTGGATATTAGTTTTAACTTGTTGTATTTTGTTTTTTTTCCTTACTTCTGTGCTATTTCTTTAACCACCATTTTTTTTGTAAATACTAGAGTAAAATTGACAGGGTGATATATTAAATATATCAGAGAGAAAATACAATTCAGACAAAATAATTAATTACTTAAGATACAAAACAGTCACATATTTAAACTGCCTTGATCAAAAATTTTTTCTTTTCATCTTTTTCTCTGATAATGTTGGTGCTTTTTCTCATTGTATTATTTATTTTTTTTTAATTTATGAAACACCTTCTTAAATTCTTATTCATTAAGCTTGTTTATAAAGCTCTGTTTTTGTGGAAGTTTGATTTAGGTCCAACTTCAGTGAATCATATAATTTCTTTACATCAATGATGCAATTGAAATAGACCATCCCAAAAGGAAATAAGTAACCTCTTGGAGAAACAAATAAGTTATAGCAATGTATTCCTACCCCTTGGTTTTGACTATAAAGTAATCAGATAGCAATCAGAGGAGGCAACGGATGAGAAAAGCAGTTTCAGTCAACTGACTTCCTTTAAAGGACTGAAATCTAATTTGGAATCACTTTTGCTTGACTGTGTCTATTTGATCAAGGCAAACAAATACATCAGTTCTATCATTTACATAATTTCTACTGTTTACATTTTATAGTATGTATAATTTTTAATCAAACATTTTATATCATATATCATAGACAAATTTAGTAAGAATTAACCACCTCATGCATATTTCAAGTCAAACTTAATTTTAAGAGCTAGAATCTTGTGAAATAATTTTAAGTGGTCTCTCTCATTGTGTGATAATAGTTTATCATATGTCTTGTTGCCAACAGAAAAATGAAGAAGTAAGAAGGACTGTGAATCAACATTGCAACAGGTGCAGCCGCAATTGCAGTCAGGGTTGTTGCTGCTTCACACCCAGAGTGTTCTGGATTTACTCTCAGTGGGTTCTGCTTTTGTTCACGTACACTTAATAGGAAAAAATAAGCAGCATGTTTCATGAAGAAAAGTGATGAGAAATGCCCTCTGCCCGCTGATTCCTGGAGAAATACAGTTCCCACTTTGTAAAGCCAGAAAGAAGTTTCGAAAGGTGTCAAGAGTATTTTTTGTGAAGCTTTGTAACTGTATCCGTCTGTAAGAAATGCAGTCATGTCAAATTATATGTCCATGACCATCTGAACCTATACATTACGTATCAACTTTTAAAGTCCCAATTTCTTCTGACCTTGAAACTCTACCAACTCGATGAGTGGCAAAAATGCTGCCCTCAGGCCCTGGCCTGCTAGCTCAGTGTTAGAGCATCGGCCTGGTGTGTGGAAGTTCCGGGATCGATTTCTGGTCAGGGTGCACAGGAGAAGTGCCCATCTGCTTTTCCACCCTTCCCTCTCTACTTTCTCTCTATCTCACTCTTCCCCTCCCACAGCCAAGGCTCCATTGGAGCAAAGTTAGCCCAGGTGCTGAGGATTGTTCCATGGCCCCACCTCAGGCACTAGAATGGCTTCAGTTGCAATGGAGCAATGCTCCTGATGGGCAGAGCATTGCACCCTGGTGGGCATGCCAGGTAGATCCCAGTCAGGTGCATGCGGGAGTCTGTCTGTCTGCCTCCCCACTTCTAACTTCAGAAAAAAAATGCTGTGCTCAGTCAAAAAGGATTCTCTTTTTATAATAAGTTGAGGAGCCAACAAATTCTGAACTTCAAGAACTAGAACAATACCAGGATTTAATGAAGGCTGAGAAATAATGCTGCTTATCATTAAGAAGGCATCTCACATTTATTCTTCCATGGAAATAAGCTAAGGAGTCAAGATACTTCAATATTCACTGGAAAGCATTTTGGCACCACCAGCCCACTTATTATTTTAAAATACATTGGTGACCTTGGAAAAGAAGATGGTGGGTATACTTGAAATAATGTTACTAATGCTGTTAGCTTTAATCATTTCCCCTTGACACAGTACTTTTTTTTTTAAGATTTTATTCATTTTAGAGAAGGGGAGGGAGAGAGAAGGGGGGGAGGAGCAGGAAGCATCAACTCCCATATGTGCCTTGACTGGGCAAGCCCAGGGTTTCAAACTGGTAACCTCAGCATTCCAGGTCGACACTTTATCCACTGCGCCACCACAGGTCAGGCCGACACAGTACTTTTTAAATGATATAATATATACATCTATCTGTTGAGCACATACCATGCTATGTCTAGGGATAACCTAGGGGGAAGACTGATATTGTGCCATTTACAAGAGAATGCAAATGAACAAAATCAACTGCATGGTTATAGGGACAGACAGACCACAAAACAAGTACAACAACCAGAAGTCAGGTCTGTAAACTATAACAAACTTTCAGAACACTGTGCTATTGGGATTTTATCATTTTTTAGCTGGAAAGGCTCATGGATTTTCCTTGTGGCAGAAAGATCCCAAGATCAGTTCATACATCATGGCCCTTCAAAGCTGCTGAGCTCAGAAGCATCTATCCAGGGAGACAGATAGGGATGTTCTGTTCTTGACTGCCCACCGCTTGGCTTCTCTGATTTCCATCTCCCACAACTGGGATCGCTAAGGGCAGGCTTAGTGACAGTGTGACATACTTCCAAGACGACTCCTCAGACAGATGGATTGTGCCCATTCTTTGGAAAAAAAATCCCAGCCTCTCCAGAATCTTTAAATAAAATAGCACAGAAATCTTCTCTTTCTCTCTCTCCTTCCCCCTCCCTCTCTCTCCCTCTCCCCCCCCCCCCCACCACTCAACCAACGTCAAGGGGCTGCCTGCCTTCCCACTGTCTATTTCTAAGCTCTACTAAAAAAAGGACTACTTTTATATTAGTTTGTTCTGTTAATTTATCTGTTTACTTCTTATATTACTTTTTAAAAAAACATTTAAAATTTTGCAGTTACAGTTTACATTCAATATTATTCTGTATTAGTTTCAGGTATAAAGCAAAGTGATTAGAAATTCAGGGACTGGGGTAAAGGTGAAGAGATTAAGTGGTACAAATGGTAGTTATAGAATAATCATAGAAAGGTAGATTAAAACATAGGGAATATAGTCAATAATATCCAGTTAAACCAGTATGGGGCCAAGTGGGTACTTGAAGCCTCAGAGGGACCACTGTGACATGATTTTTATTTGAAAACAATTCTACATGAGAGAAATAATGTTTCCCACTTACATACAAGGAGCAGTGTTAGATTAAGGACAATTGAGGGGTTTTTAGCTGTTGAATGGCCATATCAGAGAGTCAGAGTTTGCCTTTTAAGTTTTTTTTTTTTTTAAGAACAAGACTACGAAATTAAAAACACCATCTCCTGCCCCACAGAGGGCATGCATACATTCTTAATGTTTAGGCAGGTTCTGACTATGCCAACTGTTAAATTTTGTTTGACCCTACATTTCATTTTTCTATGCTATATTTTCATCTCTTCACTGTATTGGATTATTTTAGGAACAGTAAAAATGACGACCTTTCTTTTCAAGCAATTGTTAATTTATTCTACATATGTTAAGTGTTTCCTTTTTCTACGTGAAAGTTTTATGCACCTATTATGTGCCAAACACTGTTCTAAGCATAAAGGCCATAAAGGTAAGCAAAATAACCCTACTTTTTGCTCTTTTCGATTTTGCAGTCCAGTCATCAAGTTACACATGAATCAAACAAGCCCACCGGGGCATTTATTTGTGCCAGCTCGCTCTGAATTGCCAGCGGTTCTCTGATGATGTAAAACACAGACCTGACCTAGTTGGGGAAGTCAAGAAAATCCTTGCTGGAGGAAGAAAAGGTGAGCGGAGATTTGAAGGTTGACTAGCAACATTGATTTACATTATTCTTTGTCGCAATAAATATGTTGTGTTATGTGATGCGGTTTTTCCATGGTGCGTGTTTCTGGCAGGCCCGGAAGGTTACCAAGCCAACATCCATCCTTGACCCACAATCATTCTTGCTTCAGACACTTGGATTTGCTTACCTTTACCCTCCCCACATTTGCAGGGAAGATGAGGATGAAGGTTAGTTGTCTAACTGTTAATAATTAATCTATTCTTCTCTCAGGTAATTAGTTTAGGCATATCATGAATTGTAACTCTGGCCAATGAGAAATCAGGGGGAGTCCTCTGAGCTTCTGGGAAATGTTTTAGAAGGAGATATGTTCGGAAAACTTCAGTTTCTGCCTTTGGACATTACTGAGAAGCTGATCTATGAAGAGCTGTAGCCAATTTGTAACCACAGGCAAGGAAGGGGAAGGGTCTGTGCAGGGGAGGATGGGAAGATGGAATCACAGAGGGAACCCATGCCCTAGCTGATATTTAATTATCGGGCTTCCTTTGGAGTTCCTGCCTCGGCTCTGGGCCTGATTTGTGAGATAATGCACAGATATGTTAAAGCCTCTGTTCCTGAAGCCAAAATTATTCCAGTTGCAAAAACAGAAAAGTTATAACACTAGGACTGGGTAGACTAATTATAAAATGATAAGACGAATAAAGAAAAGATCCAGATTAACTATAGCAAGGGAAGAAGTGCTGGGGCCTCAGAGATGACCGACTCCAACAAGTTCGCAAAGAGCATGAATTCACCTGTGGTTTTGGTGATTAGAAAAAAGCAAAACAATATAAATCTGCTCCCTTATTACAAAAATTAAACTTTTTCAGGCTTTAGCTTCCTGCCTTCAACACCTGACAGAGAACACCCAATTAATGCTCCTGTTCATGTTTACTGAGTGAATAAATAACCAAACCCTTTCAAAGTATTTGAAGAAAGATAAAAGCATTGCACACACTTAAACTTCCTCTCGACATCAGCTTTATGAATAAGTATCATTATTTACATTTTCTATCTGAGAAATTCAACCTCAAAGAGAATTAGTAAGGGCATAGCAATGAAGTAATATAATTATATCTAAACCCCAAATTTTCTGACATAAAAGCCCCAAAATTTCTCTAGACTCTTCTCAATAGGTGACCAGTGATTAACAAGATGGACTCCCTTTGCTATTTTACTTGTAATCCTACCACTCTTTTCATTGATTACTTGAACTACTTAGACTTCTGGTATTTCTTTCAAAAGAGAAAAACAAATTTCCTCTCTCATTTCAGTGTTTCCATGCATAGTATCATGAAATAGTCTCATTTTTTCCTCTCCAAAGTAAGTTCCTTAAATTAGTCATATCAGATCACGCATTAGACTTAAAAAATATTTCTAGACTCCAAATCATGGTCAGGCCAAAGAAAATACATTATATAAAGTCCTAGAAAGATGCTGACATATACATCAAAGTCAAAGAAATAGCATGTTCCAATAAAAAACGTGCTATTCTTGTTATATAAAATCCACTCACAGAAAGAAGACAAAGTTCATTTAGAATACAAAAAAAAATGCATAGCTTCCCAAAGTAGCATAAAAACAAATCTATTTTTTCTTAATATTTAAAATAAACAAGAAAACATATGAATCATCTATAACATATTTACTTCCTCAAAATTGATTTGAAAATAATGGATTTTTATTTAATTAAACTCTATAGCCACAATAAATTTGTTCAAAGTAAAAGCTGTAATCAGTATGTGTCTGAACTTTCTTAAATAAAAAATACATTTAAACTAAAGCAAATTATAAATTAGCAATTTGGCCTGGTATAATATTTTTAACAGGGTCACGTAGCACAGTATTAATCTTTATGGTAGTGAAAATAGAAGACTAAAAATTGCAGCTACTTCTTTTTTTATGGACACAACAATTAAGACTTTGGGGCATTCAGGAATCCTGTCGGATATGTGTCAAAGAAAAGTACTTGTTTTCTCCATAATTAAAATGTTTTCATCTTTATCCAATCTAAAAATTAAACAACTGCCTTTAAGCATTTCTTTTTCTAAATGGGTGATAATTTATGTGTTTAATAAGCAAATTCTCTTTCTGATGTCTCTGATTTCTCTAAATAACAAATTCCTACAGAAGACAAGAAATTGGTTCTTTCCTTAATGCACACACTTATTGACTATCTGCCACATCCCAGGGACTGTTAGAGGTACAGAATATACCAAATCCAGTGGAACATTTGGGCAGAGACAAATGCATGTCTAAGTACAAGGAAAGCCAAAGACCCAAGTTTTCAGAGATTTTTTAACAGATTGATAAAAGCATATGGCAGAATTAGGCTGGAGAAGGAAGCAGTCATATCATTAAGGGGCTTGTATATAAATAAGGCTTTGAACTTGATTTTGAATATGTAAGAAATTCTAAGACACACAGTGACTTTTAGAAGCCCAATGATATGAAATTATTTTAAATTAAGGTTCATAGACATAGATTAGTGTTTATCGTCTTTATCCATTTCTTTCTTTTTGCCAGTGAGTTAATCAAGTAATTATAGTATAAGTAATCAAGGGAAAGTAATTTAAGATTTTTATTTTGATATTTACAATTTATTGATACTCAAACCACCACTAAGGAGGCCTGTGTTTTTATAGAGCCTTTTCAAAGCCCTATAAACACTCACACATGACATCTCCATTTTTATTTGCTTTACACACAGGGCTTTGGGGAAGATTAGATTTACAAAGGATTATCTACCCTGGACCAGATACACTCTAGGCAACCCTACTATCCTAAGGTAACATGTCTATGATTCTAATGTAATATCCATGATTATACATTGTCTATGAATCAGGAGAATGTTTGAAGCATCTAACCAAGAACATTATTCTTCTCAAAATTTATGATTCAGGACTTTTTGTTGTAAATGACAGATAACTAACTCCAATAAATTTTTTTAAATAAGGAAAATTAAGTTACTCACTGACTTAGGAAGGACCAAGATGAAGCTGGCCTCAGGCAGATCGAGACATTAGGACTCAGAGATAACATCTGGCTCCCTTCCCCCACCCCTACTCTGTCACATCTCTGCTTCCTTAATTAAGTTTTCTCTAAGCAGAGGAGAGCTTGGTCACTGATGGCATGAGGTTTCCATGGCTCAAGTTGGGAAGAACGTAGAAGGAGTGCAACTGCCTCAATTTCTTTGCACTCACATATAAATTCCGGTAAGAGAAGTCTGAACGACTAGTCCTGGACCATAGTGCCTTGGTCACCTATGCACATCTATAGCTGATAATTTCTGACCGAATTAAATACACACACATATATGTACACTGTCTATTATATTGCAACAAATTTTAAGCAAAAATATCACAACTGGTTAAGAAAAAAAAAGGATTAAAGCTACTCTTATTTCTCTTCCTGTCAGTATACATAGTCTATTTGGGAGAGAGAGGCTTGGCATGCTCTCCTACTGCAATTTTGATTATTTTTAGTTCTTTTTCTTCTCAATCCTGTACTCTTGAATAGGTTTGATTTCTTGGATTGCCTTCATTAGAATTATTCTCTGTACTAATTATCCTCTCTTTCACCTAGAATTTTCTCAGAAATTTATTTCTTCTTCATTCATTTCTTTAGTAGATATCACTAGGTACTTTAAAGCTAGATATAACAATGAGTAAAAAAAAAGAGCCTGGAAGACCTAACAGTATATGGAGAGCTCGTTTTTTTAATTAAAAGAGACACACACTAAACAATTAGACAATGAATACACAATACAGTCTCGCAGAGCAAGAAGGGCTTTGACCAAAGTAAGGCAGGTGACAGGTGATGGGGTAGAACCAGGTGAGGACCAGGTGAGAACCAGGACTTCTGTCTTGAGAAATCTTCTTAAAAATCCAAAGAGAGAGCACACAGGCAGAGGACAGAGTTAAGTTGAAAAGGGTAGGTCCGGCTTCGTTTGGGAACAGACCAAACGTCTGAGTCCGCAGCAGAGTAAACTGGACTGGGGGAGCCCTGATGGGAATGAGAAGAGAGGCTAGGTCAAGTGGACCTTTGTAAGCCACAGTTAGGATGCTGAGTTTTATTGCAAGGGTAATAAGCAAACGTGGAAGGGGTCTGCACCACAGAGAGACACAATTCTATTTGTAAAGGACCTCTGCTTGCTGTCTGAGGGGTTAAGAATAGAATCCTGGGGACCAGTCAGAAGGATCCTCCAACTGCTACAAGTCACGTGAGAGATGGTGGTGGCCTGCGTGCTTAGAACAGAGTGACAGAGGGGAAGTGGAGAGAAAGAATGTAGTAATCCGAGACGTATTTTGAAGGTGAGAGTGGCAGCATTCCCTGAAAGCATTGGATGCAGGATAGGAGGGAAGGGAAAGGGAGAAACAAAGATACCCCGGTTCTGGCGGAAGAAACAGAGAACCCCGAGAAGCAAGCAGCATCAGGAGCCTGGTGGGCACGACAGAGCCCGCCTGCACCTCTCCGTCCATCCTTCAGGCACGATATCCAATCTGCTCACATCTAAGCCTAGAAAAAGACAGCTTTGACATCAGATGGGCACTAGCCAGGGATTTCTGAGAAATCCCACAGATTGCTTATGAAAATGCATTTGGGACATGCAGAATTGTGGAGTATTGTTTTCAGAAATCCTGGCTCTGTTTTCCTCCAGTTGTTGATCTTGATTTCGTGTGGCTGGTTGGATTGATGGCCATTATTTTTAAATCTTCAATACGTGATGACTATTTTTCATGGGTTTATTTGGCTGCATTTCAACACTTTGATTAAATCCCCACTAGTTTTCTACAAATGGGTTTTTTTATCCAAAAAGGATCTTGTTACACGCTAGTTATTTGCAGGCGCTACATGTTATAGTAGCCTGTGGGCATTTTTACCGGAAGAGGAAAAGAGACTCACATTTTGAGATGGAAGCAATTCTATAGATAAGAGAAATCTATTCCATGAAGTTATCCCTGGATAATTAAAGATAATGAATTTCAAGATTTCTGACACATATGGAGCTCTGAGTATATTTGCCATTATTTTTAGGTTTGATTCATAAAATTCTACCCCCAGAGTCCTTGTTCCAAACGTTTCCTGATGAACGAATGAATGATTGTGAGTCTCAGTCCCATCTCTGAGCAGCTGGAACTTTTCCTATTGAAGCTGATGTTTTGTCCATTCAGTTACCAAACAGCAAATCATTATGATTACCCAAAGTGAATTGCTAGTGCCCATGTCAGACCAAGATCAAAACAATGCAACTCTCTAAGATTATTCAGCTACCTTTCCCATCAACTCTTTACTTCTCTCTGTAATGGATAAATCAGTGGTTTTCAACCATTCTCATCTCATGGCACACATACACTAATTACCAAAATTCTGCAGCACACCAAAAAATATATTACACTTTTTGCCGATCTGACAAAAAAGAGAGGTATAATTTTGATTCATTCACACTGGACGCCTATTGTTGTCTTGACTGTTGTCATTTTATTTTTACTTGACAATCCAAGGGCAAAGAGGTCAGAGCCCCTGACTAAATAGTGAGGTAGGTATTGCATATTTTAAAAATTCTTGCGACACGCCAGTAGGAAAATGCTGATAATAAATAAATAATGTCCAACAAGTGGGTCAGCTAAGCCCAGTGGTCTTTCTCCTGTTTTTCCTTTATTCTCATACTACTCACACTCACAGTCCTTCTGACACCAGATTGTGGGGGGTTCCCCCAGAAACAATTCTGTGACACCAGCTGGGTGGCCAACAATTCTGACGCTATCTACCAGGACATAGCATCAGATACCAGGTCAAGGGCTAAATCCCATGAGACTGTCCCTCACTTCAGATATCAACTGCAAGTCGTAGGTTCCCAAGTTGCCCACAACTTCTGTCTGACGTGGCTACAGAGGTTACCAAGACTTCCTTCTTGGATTTGACTGATTTGCTACAGTGGCTCACAGAACTCAAGGAAACAGCTACTTACATTTACCAGTTTTTTGAAGAAGATGGTAAAGGACACAGATGAATAGCCCAATGGAGAGATACACAGGCTGAGGTCTGGGAGGGTCCTAAGCACAAGAGCTTCAGTCTCCGTGGAATTGTCACATATCTGGAACATATCCAAACACAGTACTTTTGGGATTTTTATAATGGCTCTATCATGTAGATATGATCAATTATTAACTCCTTTTCTAGCCTCTCTGCTCTGTCTGGAAAACAAAGGCTGAGCTGAAAATTTCAAGCTTCTCTTCATGGCTTGGTTTTTCTGGTGACCAGTTCCCATCCAGGAGGCCATCAAAAGTCATCTAATTAGGACAAAAGACACTGCTATCACCCAGGGATGTAGGAACTCTGTGTGAAAAACTGAAATCAAAGACCATACATTAGAATAAAATACATTCCTAAGGCTTCTATCACTTAGAACATTTTAAGGCTTAAGGAGCTCCATGCCAGGAACTAGGAGCAGCTATATAAGTATTATTACTCACAACAAGCATGCATTCTGAATACACTGGCGCATGTGTGCTTTACTGGCTCATAATTTTTTGCTAATAACTTTAGAGGACATGTTGCATCACTATCTTGTTGTACTTGATTAATGTGAGGAGTAGGAATATCCTTTTAATATTTCCTTTTCACACTCTACCTCCCCACGTCCCATGTAACAAAAAACAGAGATTGAGAGAGAGAGAGAGAGAGAGAGAAAGAGAGAGAGAGAGATACTATTTTATTTTCAGAGCCTAAAACTTAAGAGGAACAGATCCAACATCTTTTGAAAACCTGTGTGACTTGTAGTTAATACTCACCACCCACTTTAATTCTTGTGATAGCACCATAACAGGAATACTAATATTCACCTTATATGTATATATATATGTATATATATATACATACTGTATCTATTCACCACATATATGTGTGTGTATATATATGTGTGTATATGTATTTATATATGTAATTCATCATTCACAAGGGCATGATGAATTTATTTTAGAATTTTAGTGATCATCTAAGTAAGTTGGTAATTTATTGATAGTATAATACATAGGTCCACAATTAACATTTATAATTAGCCATGTTGATATTAATTTATTCTGCCTACATATAAGTTTGGGCATAGTGATAAAACTGCTATTTTTAGATACCAATCACTTAAACAAAATCCCCTACTCATTTAAAACTCTAATTAATAAGAATTATCAGGTTTTGAGCCATTTTTGAGTCAAGAGTTTAAAATAACTTAAAAAAAGTAGTATTCAAAATTTCTGTTTCTTCCATAGAGTGTTTCTAGTTCACATCACAGCTGTTTATAACATCATCCTGAGATCATGTATCATATACCTTGTTACCTTTAATGAAGGTCAAGGTAAAAATGTAACAAATATTTGTATAGCTGGCAATATGTGAGACATTCTCTTAATATGTTAATATAAGACATGGCCTTGGAGAGCTCAGTGGAAGAGGTAGATTCATGATTATAATTACAGAAGGTTGTAGGTTCTCTCAAACTTATAAACCAATTCCAAGATGACTCTCATTTAAAAAAAGAATGTCTATGAAATTACATTCCCCCAAAGCCTTTCAAGTACATATTCAAGATTAAGTTCAAGATTATATAGAGGGAAGTAATTGAGCATAAATATTATAGTTGCAAAAAAAACCCAAACACTCTAAAGATAATAAATTGAGGCAGTTAATAAGTATAGATTTTACCATGTGGACATAACTAAGCATTACTTTGGTGCTACTACTAAATTCACTAAGTATTGGAAATTAAACATCTTAACATTCTAAAAAATAAACTTACCAAGTTCTGTACAGCTCTACCAATTATTCTCTAAATGATCAGCACTCTTTTTAAAGTTACTGTAGAATATCTCTAAAAGCAATAAAGAAGTGATAGCTGAATTTAAATCAATAATTGACCCCTGGCCTGTTGGCTCAACAGCAGAGCATCAGCCTGACATGTGGAAGTCCCAGGTTCAATTTCTAGTCAAGGCACAAAGGAGATGTGACCATTGCTTCTCCACCACTCCCCTCCCCCTCTCTTTCCCTCCTGCAGCCATGACTCAAATGGTTCAAGCAAAGTTGGTCCAGGGTGCTGTGGATGGCTCCATGGATTGACCTCAGGTGCTAAAATAGCTGGATTGTTGAGCAATGGAGCTGTGGCCCCAGCTGGGCAGAGCATCATCTGGTAGGGGCTTGCTGGGTGGATCCCAGTAGGGCACATGCATGAGTCTGTCTCTGCTTCCCCACCTCTCACTTAAAAAAAAAAAATTGGAATGTCAGGTCTAGGTATTTGTAAAAAGAAATACTGTTGGAAAGTTCTTTTTCTACCATTACAATTTCTAGAATAGTTAATAACTCCAAACTGGGTAGCTAAACACATAACAACATGGTTCTCAGTACAGCCCAGACATGACATTGTTGCATAAAACTTGCATAGTTATGAAGACACGTGACTCTGATTCCTAGGTAACAAAATTGCTTAGTATCTGAATCATCTATCTGACCTTACAGTAATCACACCATTTTTCTAATTGTCAAAATTCACCTCCCAGCATTTATTACATGATAGAATAATAGATAAACAAAGTCTGGGAAGCAAACCACAGTCTGACCTTTCTCCTAACAATAAGCCAGAGATACAAGGGGAGTATTTTTGTTGTTGGGAAACTTTCATATGTGTTTTCAAGCCACCTTCATCTTCTCTGCTTGGACTGCATAGAAATGGGAGACTAGGTTGTATAGGAAACATATGTTCGGCATTAATAGTTATTGCCTATTTTCAAAATAATTGTACCAGTCTCAACAGCAATGTGCTAAGTTTCAGTTTCTCTCTACCCTGGCCAAAAACATTATCAGAATGTTTTGGTGTGTTTATGTTTGTGCATAAGTTTGTTAAAATTGTAGCCATTTTGGTAGTTGTGCAGCGATTTTATTCTCACTTTTTATACAAACGCTAATATTTTTTGGACACTTAGTCTACTCTAAAGTGGTGTTTACTTGGTTGCCTTATAACTTCAACTTTCTGCTATAGGCTCAAGAAAGCTGATGCTTTTGATGATAATTTTATATTTCCTAATTAATAACAGGAGAATAACATTCTCCATAGATTTCTTCTTTCTTGGTGGAAGTGAAAAATAGGGATATTTGTACAGCCAGAGTGGGGATTTTCTTTAGATGCTACCCTATTTTAGGATATTCATTATTGTAGGTTGCTTGCCATGAGCCAAAATGTCTGTCACATGAAAGAATTATGTGTGATCAAAGATCAAAGGAAATTAGTCTTTTATGCCAGCCAGAACTTTTGAAAGCAACTGTCAAGAGAATAAAAGTTAATATATAGCATTATTTTGAATAACAGTGGAGCTAAGAGATAGCAGAATGGTAGCTGAACATTTTGGGTGTTTCTTACATTACTATTCATCACAAATTATTTATCTGTTGCTTCCTCCATGTACTTTTTTTCCAGCTTGCATTTTTGTCCATTTTTATCCAAATTCAACTTCATCTTCAACTTTATTTTGAGTAATCAAGATGTAGCTAAAAAAATTAGTATAATTTTTAAAGGCTAAAAAATTGTAAACTTTATTATGCCATCTACCTAAGATGCATAGAAAACTGAAAAGAATTATTCCAAAATGTTCTAGTCTTAGTATAATACAATCAATTTATTTAATGGTTATTTTTTCTCCTTTTTCTATATTAATTATATAAGTAGAACACATTACTACTATTAGACAGAGAGTTTAAAATATCTGATATAATTTATATATTCTTCTATATACTACCCTTTCCCAGAAGTTGGATTAGAAATTCCAACTCAGCAAAGAAGGATTTTTTCTCCACTACCAACTTCTTACTCATTATTTTTTCCTGTTACTATGGAAACTCAATTACCTCAATCTTTGAAGCCTTTATCTTTATTACTTTCTTTGTCTTTCTTCTCTCCCCTATTGATAGTCTTATACTATCCAAATATTTAAAATGTAATCAATCTTTTCTATTTCCTTAGTTAAACTTCTCAGTTGTACATTAAATATCTGAGGTGTTTATTTTTTTTTTTTTTGCCTCTTTCTACACTTAAGAGGTGAAGTAAATATCTAAGGCATTTATCATAATAGTGAGGAGGTAAAATTGAGAGTCAATAAAGGCTGTAACTTTATAATAAATTCATTTCTAATTGTCTTTGACTATAAAGATAAATTTCATAATGAAGAGTGCTCCTTTCAGTCATTTGTAATATTCTGCATGAAGTTACTAACTCTGAGTAACTATATTTAAACATTATCAATTTATACTAAAGATGTAAATTTTTCAAATTTCCTTTCCTTGTTGATCTAATTGTGTCAGTTTTTCTGCACAGTGCTTTAATTGCTTGATGTATGTTCCCTGTAATAATCTAATAACACTACCAAAATGTATTAATTTGTCAAGTTTTTTAAACCCTGAACATAGATAATTTTTTAGTGCCTGAGAGTTTGTCCATTACATTCCTGTCAACATCTACATTTTTATAAAATACTACTTCCGATTAAAAATAACTTTCCAAATCTTTCTCATTGATGACGACAAAAGACTCATGGGGAAAAAATGGTCATAGGTTAAACCGCATGTAGTTGTCGCCAGGCAATCCATCATTGCTTCCTGATGTTTTGTGCCTGAAAAGTCTTACCTTCCATGCAATACCAAAGCTGAATAGACCCTCAGTGGAGAGGCTTTGCCAGAGTATTCCTCTTCATTATTTTCATTCTTCCTTAATTTTCTTACTAATTGCTTTTATTTGATTTATGCATTTATTTATCTTTAGAATGCCAGCTTTAAACTCAATCCTTCTTTGAATCATGGAGCCCTTAGACTTCCAGGTTGTAATTGCCTTGAAATCCCCAACATGAAATCCGGTTAATCAGTGACAATGTTGATACAGCCTCCTCCTAGTATTGCCATTTTTCTCAGGCTCCTGTGCTCCTAATGAAGCTCGTACAGTGTCCCTATGTAAGTCAGGTCCATAAAACTGAGCATCAATTTGGATCCTTCCCCAGGGCTAATTAATAATTTACCTAAAACTGTAGTTCTCTTTAAGACTATAAGCTCTTTCCCTGAGCCTTCATACGGGATAAAGACCTCCTAACTCAAGGAGGAATACTCAAGGACAATGACCACCTGCCTGGTCGGAATTCCAAATAAGAAAACTCAGCCTTTAGAGCTCCCCACCAAGCTCATGTACTTGTACCTTGTCCTATTAAGGTAATCTACATAATGAATGCTGAGATCACATGGAGATCTTAATTCCCCAATGGCTGAGATCAACAATGCATATATAAGTAAGACATACATATGCAAGACACTGCAAAGATACTTTTTAAAACAATTGAATGAAGTAAAATTGAAATCTACTTTATAATAAGAGTCTTTGTACCACCTTTTTCAAAGGCAAGCTGTAAGGTTATGAGTTGACATTTTATCACTTTGAGCCTATTTCCTTTTAAGCAAAATGAAACATTTGCATTGATGATATATATGGTTTCCATTTGACCTAACATTCCTCAGTAACTTTTATATAAATTAAAAACTTACAAAATAGATTTATCACACGAAGATTGTTCTCATTGTTAAAGTTTATTTTGCAAGGAATTAAGAAGAGCATGTTATTGAAAAAATACAAGTTTTGGCATCAGATAAATCTGGACTAAATACCTTCTCTCTCATTTACTAATTGTGTGCTTTTTGATAAGTTAATAATTATCCCAAGCCAAAATTATTGAACTTACAAATACAGATAATAAAGTATTAAAGGTTTATAAATATTACATTAAATCACTTTTCTAGGTTCATTTAACACAATAACAGGTGCCAGGGAACCACAAAGATATTTTAGGCCCATTACTTGTCTCTTTTGCCCTCATTATCTATGAAAGAAATCACCTCAGCATTCTTCCCAATTTGTTAAAGCTACCTGGTCTGTGATATTTTGTCATGGCAACCTAAGCTGACTAATACAGTATTTCATTCTTAAAAAATATTAATTTTTGCCTGTCCTGTGGTGGCACAGGACAAGGAATAAGAATTACCAGCCAAGGGTCACTTAATCAAACCTTATTTTCTAAGAATAGCATTTGCTCATTTTATTATTTTCTTCCCATTTGTGTAGCCACTGGAAGAAAAAAAAATTATGTCAAAAATTAGTATCTCCAAACATTTAGAAGTAATTAGCAGTGGATGTAAGATTTTTTAAGAACATAATCAATTGCACTATTTCAATGATCTGCTGAAGCTACTACTACATGTGTGCGTCCACTGCCTATGAATCAGAGAAATGCTCATTAATACAGTAACATAGTGCAATTGTGTCACTTTCACGTGTCACTGTGAATTGATTGTGCCTTACCTTTTATTTTAATTTTGGTTTAGACAGCGAACCTCTGGTACATTCAACAATCTCTTCAACTCACTTTTGTAGATTTCACTGTTAGGAAGAGGGTATCTGTTTCAATGCAAGAACTCTAGTTACTTTCAACTGAGGACCAAAGCATATCTGGGTGAATGATTGGTGAACCAGGAGTGACAGGAAGTGTTGAGGAAATACCTGGGAAAAACACTCAGCCTCTGTATTACAGAGAAGCAAAATGCATCAGCCATGTCCTTCAATTAGATGTCAAGTCTATTTTTTTTGCAACCAATCTGGGCCTATCTCTCCAGGGTCCCTGCCTCTCAGTCCATGAGCTTCCACTCCACTCAGGCTGTTTTAATAAAATAGCGTTGAGTGGGTGGCTTAAAGGACAGAAATTTTTTCTCACTATTCTGGAGGCAGGGAAGCCCAAAATCCAGGTTCAGTAGGGTCTTACTTCTGGTGAGAACTATTCCTGGCTTACAGAAGATCACCTGTCACTGTATCCTCATGTGGGAGAGAGAACAGGCAAGTACTGTTCTTATATGAGGATACTAATACCTTCATATCCTCATCTAAACCTAATTACCTTTCCAAGGCTCCACCTCCAAAACCCATCACAATAAGGGTTAGGGCTTCAACATAAGAATTTCAGGGGACACAGTTCAGGTGTAGCAGTCGGTTCTTCCTTCTCTGTATTCTCTGCCTGTAATTCCTCCTCACCCCTATGAAGTCATTGCTTCAGTTCCACTGTCTGGGTTGCTGACTAGACAGGGGCTCACATCTTCACCCACCTATTTCCTATTTGCACTTGAAAGCTCAACCCTAGAATCACCTCCTCCTGGAAGATTTTCTTCACCTTTTTAAGGAGTGACTTCCTCTCTGACTTTTTAGTATACCTTGTATCTACATATTATTGCATTTACTATCTGAATCATGAGTAGCTGTGCATTTTCCCCCCACTAGATTGTGAGTTCCTTAAAGATAAGGACTAGGTTTTATCCATCTCGCTATCTCAAGAACCTAATATTTGGTGGAATATGGTGGGCTCAGTAAGATATGTGTTGGGTGCATGGATAACTCAATGAACAAATGAAAGAAAAAATAGGCCAAAGAGTCTGAGCCAACCTCAAAGTGAATGGAAAACATTCAGTTTAGCATATTTCTCAAACTAAAACCTATGCAAAGACAGAGGAATGCAGCAAGGTATCAAGAAATAAAAGCCTGACCTGTGGTGGCGCAGTGGATAAAGCATCGACCTGGAAATGCTGAGGTCGCAGGTTCGAAACCCTGGGCTTGCCTGGTCAAGGCACATATGGGAGTTGATGCTTCCAGCTCCTCCTCCTTCTCTCTTTCTTCCCTCTCCCTCTCTGTCTCTCTCTCTCTCCCTCTCTCTCTCCTCTCTAAAAATGAATAAAAAAAAATTAAAAATTAAAAAAAAAAAGAAAGAAGCAAAACCACCAGATAATATGGGAGAAATGTGTTATTATAATTTTTGTATTTGTCTTTTAATTTTTGTGCTCTTAATTTTCTTTCACAGGTATAAAGAAACAAACTCCAGGGAATAACAATTTATAGATTGGCTGAAATGGTGGTTTTCTCTCTCTCTTCTTTAAACCCTAAAAGTAAAAAATGCTGGCACACAAAGAGTGGTTACAGTGTGTGTGCTGTCTGTGTGATTGTGCGTGTGATTTACCAGAGAACATGAGGGTATTGGTGCTATTGTCAGGTCACAGTGAACAGGTTGAGCTATTGCTCTTTGAAGGTCATTATTCTGAACTCATCAGGGGCTCTAGCAGTCAGGGCCGGCCTGATTAGCCACGGAGCTGGTGCGTGCGTGATTCCTTGGCACGTCTCTGCAGCCAAGGTCAGTTACCTGAAAATGACTTTGACATTATTTTCCTTCGGCTTCCCTCAAACACGCGCGCAAACTCACGCACCACTTCAGTTTCCTGCAGTTACTCTCACCACCAATTCGTTCGGAAACCCGGAAGCTCTGATCCCGCACAGAGCGCTCCGCCCCCCACATTCGCCCCGCATCACAAAGGAAATGAATGCTTATTTGTGGTAGTTTAGTATAGTCAACATTTTTATTTGTATTTGCTTTCTAAACTACCATAATGTGTAGCTGCTTAAACTAAAAATTGGGATTGGAGATTAAAAATAGAACGTTTGAATCATAAAAGTTGAAGCCAGAGCCAATACGCAAGAGGATGGGAATGAAGAAACCTGAAATCAGCAAGGTGGAGGAGAGACACAATGATGATGACTGCTGGCCATGACAATGACCCTCGGAGTTTGATAACTTAGGAGGTATTTCTTTCTAGGCATCCTCTTTTCTGGCTGTTTATTCATCCTCTTTTCATGATTCAGCCCTCCATACTCACTTCTCCACACATTTACAGTACATCTGAGCCTGAAAAACCAAGGTCAATTACATATGTACATATATTCCCTTAGCTCTTTTATATTTTATTTTTTAATCAATAAATATTTAATGAATACCAAGTATAGCATAGAAACAATTCTAGGCAATAAAGATGCAAGATGAAGAAAATTTGGTCCTACCCATAGGCCAGGGAGGGAGCCAGATTTATAAATGAGAAATTAAAATTAGTAAGTTACTTGTTCATATTGATGTCAAAGGAAAGTACATGTCTTGAAGAGGAAACCGTATCTCTTTAAGTCCCCTGAACAATTATCACCCTGCTGAACAATTGCTAAATGTTAGGTAAATGGTAGTGGTAAAAATTATTAAGATGATGATATCAAGTAGTGTTCTTATGATATCAAGTAGGTCTAACATAAACTGTTTTCTTTGTAAAGAATGCTAAAGTAATGTTGTTATGAGATATAAGATAACAACGGTCTTATATGATGTCATGGGAGTAACATTCAGAGGAGATGCCCCACCCCATTCCACAGAGGGCAATTAATTTTGTTCCCCCCAGGTCTCCATGATTCAGGGGATGGAGATGAAGAAGTCATGCTTACCAGGGGGTGAGAGTAACTGAGAGTAAAGGGGACCAAATACATGGTGACGGAGGAAGCTTGGCTTGGGTGGGCTGGGAGGCATACAATGAAATATACAGATGATGGATCATAGAATTATACACTTGAAACCTATAGAATTTTGTTAACCAATGTCACCCCAGTAAATTTAATTTTTGAAAAACGAGGGAAAGAGGCTGCCATTTCAGTCAATTCTGCCTCTGACTTCATGCTTCAACTGAACTCAAGTTTTGTGTCATCCCGTCATCCTATGTATGTACTCCACTTTTTCAGATGGTAATACTCTACCAATTTCTTTTCTTTTCTTTTTTTTAATCAAAAAATACCCATTCCAGACACAGGAGTTTATGGAAGGCTATACTAGAAGACAAAAGGCTTTACTTGTCGTTATGCGCAAAATAAATAGAAATATTAGACACATCTATGCATCAACATCTCTACACCATTTCCTTGTTCAGAAGAATTTAGCCCACCTTCCACTGCCTCCTCTCCTAGGGCTTGACTCTTCACACGAAATGGTCATTCATGGTGTGTTTCCCAGCAAAGCTAATTCTGTCCTTAGGAGAAATACTAAATAAATCATTTTAACATCACAATTGTAAAACTGTGATTTTATGAAAATATCTCCTTAGTCTGTTTAAAACTACATTTGCACAGTTTCGGTTTGTACAAATATCTTTTGTAACTCAACAAATGCTGGAAATGTACTTACTCAGAGGCTCACGGGAATTGATTCAAGCTTTACGAATTCTTTGTCATGGCCATTAGAATGCACAGAACAGGGGGACAGCCTTCTTTCATCAATTTCTGTGAAGGTAATCGTCAAGAGGTATTACAGACCAAAGCATAGGAGGAAAGGAAACATCGTTTTTTTTGTTTGTTTGTTTTTGTTTTTTTAATTTTTTTTCCATTTTTTTTCTGAAGCTGGAAACAGGGAGAGATAGTCAGACTCCCGCATGCGCCCGACTGGGATTCACTCGGCACGCCCACCATGGGGCAACGCTCTGCCCACCAGGGGGCGATGCTCTGCCCATCCTGGGCATCGCCATGTTGCGACCAGAGCCACTCTAGCGCCTGAGGCAGAGGCCACAGAGCCATCCCCAACGCCCGGGCCATCTTTGCTCCAATGGAGCCTTGGCTGCGGGAGGGGAAGAGAGAGACAGAGAGGAAAGCACGGCGGAGGGGTGGAGAAGCAAATGGGCGCTTCTCCTGTGTGCCCTGCCCGGGAATCAGGAAACATCATTTTTAATAAAAAAACATTCCACTGCAGATAAACAACCCTGAGACAAAACAAATAAGTGATCATTTGTCATCAACCTTACTATTAACAAATATTCACTAAGCCCATCCATGGTGCTCAAAAGCTTTGTTTAAGATTCTTTTGTTTCTTGGCAGTCTAAAGTCCCTGAAGACCCAAAAAGGAGGCGAGATTTATAAATATCTTAGAGACAAAGAGAGGTTATTATTGATTCAGAAATTTAACATTTAGCACTTTAAGTAGGCCAGAACTATTTCTGGCATACACATAGTGGAATACACACATTTTAAAAAAATAAATTTTAAAAAAAGACAGCAAGTTTTCTAAATTTATAATTTAATTAACAAGTTTTATTCAATGTTTATATGCTGCTTATACTTAACTTTTCAAGACAGTTTATTGTGTTTATTTGATTTTGGTTGATTTTGCTTCATATTATTTAATTCTGCAGGAAGGGAATACCACTTGAGTTAAATGTAATTTTGTGTGTTTTAATAATGAAGTCAGAGGATTCTATTAGAGTACCAATCATTGTTACAGACTTATTAATCCCTCTTGCACAATGCAGTGTTTGTACAGTGTTTTTATTCATTGTAGAGTTAAGTGGAATTCTAGGCCCAATACTATGCTTAGTTTATGAAAGAGGACAGTAAACATTTAAATCTCAGAATGGAATCACATTTTTGAAGTGGGGGACACAGAGCAACCCTGGGAAGTAGTGGAAGAGAGACTAAATTACAGATGTTGTTAAATCTAAATTAGTCATATTCTTATAAAAAATATACTCCACTCCTTATCATAAAAAAACCAGACCTAGCTTGCTATTTACTTGAAAACATAGTTGACATCGTATTGTAAGAGGGAGATCACTACATTTGGAGTCAGAAGATCTCAGTCCTAGTTCTTGAGTCTATTAATGTAGCCAGTATTACCTTATTTGGACAAATCTCCTTAATTTCTTTGATCCTTAGTTTCTCATCCAGAAGATGAGGGTTAGACTGAATTACTGCTGTGTGGCTATGCTTAGGGAGAGAGGCCTCCTCAAAAAGACAAAATTTATGTGTGATCAGGATCTTTAACTTTTAAATGTTGCAAATAATTTGGACATGCTGCCTCCTACATCTCATTACTTGTTTTATTTTCTTTTGTTTTGTCCTCGGACTTCAGGTTGTCTTTACTTAGATTTGGACTTCTATCTTGACCTGGGAAGCTAGTGATGTCCCCTTACTCAAACTTGACATTGACATCAAAGGCCTAGTGGTCACTCATTACAACTGCTATATCTTTTCTATCCTGCAATCTATGGATGACTTTTCAGACCTACCTATTGTCAGCTCACATCAGCACTATCAGGGCTAGACAGAATATAGTCAGTATGTCTCCTTCTGATTCTGTTTTTTTCTTTGATATTTTTAGATAGGGGACATATGTTCTGTAGTCTTATAGCACCTAATGAAAGGTAAAAACGAAAACTTGAGAATAAACACTTAACCATTTTCATTGATACTATACCTACAAATCAGCCCAAATCTACAATATTCTGAGAAGTAGTAGGTGGCAAGGGATGTCGCAGCTCTGTTGACAAAGAGTGCCAACTTTGCTTCAACTTTGGTTTTTATCATGTTTTCTTTGACTTTGGCTTCTTGCTTTCCTGAAGTTAATACTCAGGTTTCTCTACAATTTTGAATTGGTCTCTTCCCTTTTGTTGTGTCTTAACTCTCTGAGCCTGTTCTTTTTATTATTTTATTTTATTTTATTTTATTTATTGATTTGAGAGAGTGAGAGAGAGAAACATCAATCTGTTTGTCTATGTGGCCTGATCAAGACTGAATCGGTACCTTCTGCATATTGCGACAATACTCGAACCAACTGAGTATCTGGCCAGGGCTCTGAGCCTCTTTCTAAAATACAAATCACTACAGAATCAGAGATAATATTGCATAGATTAGGACTTTATACTATCACACACATACATACACACATCAAATGAAATAATACAATATATTAACCATATGGAGTTTCTACTCCCCAAACAAATGTATAGCTATTTCTGAATGACAGTACATAGTCAAGATGTAAAGACAAGCACACCAAAAGATTCTCAGCATTATTAGGTATCAGGGATATGAGAATCCAAACCACAGTGACATGCCACTGCACACCCACTAGGATGCCTACAGTTAACAGCTAGCCTGTAAAAAGCGTTGGTCGGGTGTGGGGAATCGGAACCTGCATACACTGCTAGCCGGGATGGAAAATGGTGCAGCCACTTTAGAACAATAGGGAAGTTCCTTAAAAGATTAAACATGGAGTTTCCACATGACCCAAAACTCCACTCCCAAGGAAATGAAAATTTATGTCCACACACACAAAAAAATATACATATATGCCTATAGCAGCCGAAAAGTAGAAAAAACCCACTGTCTATTGCCTGATGGATGGATAAATAAAATGCAGTATATCCATACTGTGAGAGATTGTGTGGCAATAAAAAGAAGTGAAGTCCTGATGTATGCCACAACATGGATGAACCTTAAAAACATACGCTAAGTGAAAGAATCCAGTCCCCAGAGATGACATATTGCATGATTCCATTATATATTCGATATGACATGTCTAGAACAGACAAATCAAGAGAAAAGGTAGATTAGCGGCTGCCTAGGGTTGGGAGGGGTGTATTTGGGGGGGAAATGGAGAGTGACTGGTAATAGGTATAGAGTGTCTTTTTGGAGTGATGCAAACCCCTAAAACTGATTGTGGTGATGATTGCAAAACTCTGAATATGCTAAAGTCCATTGGAATGATTTTATTGGAATGAATCATTTCATTTCAATGATTCACCGTATGTGAATTATATCTCAGTAAAACTTTTATGTATAAAAATATGAGTAAAGACAAGTACAAAAGCTAAAAAAATAAGATCTAAGTAATTTCTTTTTTATCTTTTTTGTATTTGGAGATAACCATGAAATCTAGGCCAGCACTCTTAACTTCTCATTGCTTATATGAAATGAATCTTGGATTCTGAGCAAATTCCACAAAGATTAAAGGGAGTGAAAGGATCCCTCGCCTAATTATTGCGTTGTGAACAGCAAAGAACTCACTGAAGACTGACAGTAAACAGTGAAATTGTCCACCATCCTGTTTTTCTTATGATCGCAAAGAATGAAAACAAGTCCTCATTTCCTCCAATCCCAGGGTTATCAATGTAAATACAAGGAAGAACAGCAACGTTGCAGTAGCTATGTTATAATTGCAAGTATAAAGTTGGAAATTTGTGCTATAGAACATATTCATAAAGATGCATAAAGTGAAATTATACCACCATGTAAGATAGACTATTATGTGCTACTAAGTTCTTTATTATACTTATATATAAACTGACATTAGCTAAACAGATTGTCTAATGAGCAATCAGTGAACAAGACCCTTTCCAGGGGAGAACTTGTTCACATCCGAATAACGTCTGTGTTGTGTCCCACAACACCTCGCACATCTGACTATACCACAACCAAAATCTTGAGGGGTTAGAAAAATTTATTGCAAAATTCAGGCCAAAGTGCAAGTTAAGAATAATTGATATTATTAGAATCTAAACATAATGACAACTTTACACATATATGAAAATAAACAACCACATTTTAAGACATTATATATAGCTATATAATTTTTTACTTTATATTCCTATAATAAATAATAGTAGAGATAGTTTGTGAAAGCCCAGTTTTTTCCTTACATTTTTTTATGATTTAAAACCTAATACTTACTTACCATGTTTTCCTGAAAATAAGACAGTGTCTTATATTAATTTTTGCTCCAAAAGACATGCTAGGTCTTATTTTCAGGGGATGTCTTACTTTTCCATGAACAAAAATTCACATTTATTGTTGAACAGAAAATCAACATTTATTAATATACTGTAGTCATGTCATCACAAACATCAGCATAACCAGCCAAACTCTGAATTCCATCAAGAATTTCTTGTGACTCTATTTCCATTTACAATAATCAACCCTGTTTTCCGAAAATAAGACAGTGTCTTATATTAATTTTTGCTCCTAAAGATGGTCTAGGTCTTATTTTCAGGGGAGGCCTTATATTTTCTAAGCTTGAAAAAAATTGCACTAGGTCTTATATTTGGGGATGTCTTATTTTTGGGGAAACAGGGTATACTATGTGAGACAATTTCCTATATGAAAAATATATAATAATAATAATATATTCCAAGTTCATCACCAGAAAAGTAATGAAGATTGATCAAGAATGTTTGCAAATCACTTTACAAAATTCAAATATTTTGTAACACAGCCTAAATTATAATAGTCAAATAAACACCACCTGGGTCAAGGGTCTAATATAGCAATACCTATTACCATGTGTTAACTTCAGATATTATTAAAATGATAAAATTATTTGTTGAGAACAGCTACAGTCACACCATAAAAAATAGTTTTCAGTTTAGCTAATGTCAGTTTATATACAAGTATAATAAAGAACTTAGTAGCACATAATAGTCTATCTTAAATTAATTTGTGGGATTTTATTTTCCCATTATAAGGAACTGGTAAAATGTGTAGAAGCAGTCTCTTTTGTGGTTTAATGTACACTTTCTTTTTCCCCTTGTTCTGCCAATATACTTGTGGTCCCATACTCACTGGTGTCTCAAGCTTACTCTGTTTCAAGTGAAACTCATTACTACTTGAAAAAAGTCATTAATCTTCATAAACTGATTTCTGTAATGATTTGTTTTTCCAATAAGCTCTGCAAATGCTGACTGCCACTTAAACTTGTTGTCCCCAAGAAAACAATAGTGTAGGTTACAGTAATTTCCCTTTGGTCAAAAGATCGCCTTTCTAATTGGCATCTGGTCTCCTGTTGAACTCTCCCACTGCCTAGGACCACGGCGCTGAGTTATGTTCTAAATCAGGGGTCAGGAAACTTTTTGGCTGAGAGAGCCATGAATGTCACATATTTTAAAATGTAATTCCATGAGAGCCATACAACGACCCGTGTACCTTATGCATTATCCAATAAAAATGTGGTGTTGTCCCGGAGGACAGCTGTGATTGGCTCCAGCCACCCGCAACCATGAACATGAGTGGTAGGAAATGAATGGATTGTAATACATGAGAATGTTTTATACTTTTAACGTTATTATTTTCTTATTAAAGATTTGTCTGCAAGCCAGATGCAGCCATCAAAAGAGCCACATCTGGCTCACAAGCCATAGGTTCCCAACCCGTTCTAAATGCTCCCCAGCAGAAACAGCTCCAAGTTTACGATTCAGTCACTTTGTGCTCAGAATTGTAGAGTTTTCTTAACAAGTTAAAAAGCATTGGTGATAACTTTTTGAGATTGTTCAGCTCATAATTTTTGTTTGTTTGTTTGTTTTTTTCCTTTTAATTTTTCTGAAGCTGGAAATGGGGAGGGAGTTAGACAGACTCTTGCATGCGCCCGACCGGGATCCAGCCAGCATGCCCACCACCAGGGGCCAATGCTCTGTTGCATCCAGAGCCATTATAGCACCTGAGGCAGAGGTCACAGAGCCATCCTCAGTGCCCGGGCAAACTTTGCTCCATTGGAGCCTTGGCTGCGGGAGCGGGAGAGAGAGAGAGAGAGAGAGAGAGGAAGGAGATGGGGAAGGGTGGAGAAGCAGATGGGCTCCTCTCCTGTGTGCCCTGGCCGGGAATCAAACCCGGGACTCCTGCACGCCAGGCCGACGCTCTACCGCTGAGCCAACCAGCCAGGGCCTCAGCTCATAATTTTTTAAACAAATGAAGTCTAGCTAATAACACTGATTTTGAAAGTATATATAAAAATTAAATCCTAAGATGTATTCAACATCAGAAGGATTATTTACTTACTTGCATTGATTAAATCATTGGATGGCTATTTTTAAAAGATTATCACTGTTACATTTTGTATTACTGCTGTCTATTCATTATCTATTGTTGATAACAAGATACTATACATTTTGTGGCTTAAAAACCAAGCACTTATTAGCTAATAGTTTTGGGGGTTATTAGTGTGGGCGTGGCTTACCTGTGCCCTTGGCTGAAGGTCTCAAAAGACTTCAATCAAGGTGTAGGCCAGCCTACATTCTAACCTGGGGATTGGAGAGAGTTTGCCCCCTGGTACACTTAGGCTACTGGCTGAATTCATTTCTTTGCGTCTATAGAACTAGAAATTTGACTTCTTGCTGGCTAAGGGACTAAGACTACCCATGGTTCCAGCAGCTTCCTCAACATTCTTGCCACATGAATTATGCAGCAATGATTCCTGCCATGGCTGCCTGTTTCCTCAAGCCAGCAAAGAGTCTCTAGAGTCAGTCTTCCGGCAAACTTTGCATTTAACAGCACACATTATCTTTGTCATAGTCTTGTGGTTAAAAGCAAGTCATAGGTCCAACCCACACTCATTGGGAGTGGATAAATACAAGGACATGAATACCAAGAAATGAGAATCATTGAGATCATCCTAAAGTATTTCCACCACATGTAGTTTTTAATTAAATAATTTAATTGAAAAGTCACAGTATATTAAATACAGTAAGACAAAATTGCTATCCAGACCATAACAACCAAAACCAGACAGGCATCACTAATATAAGGCTGTATTTTTCTAACTATGTTCCAGGTAAGTCTTGCTAGTATCACGTCCTGTAAAGATACCCTCCTCTTTGATCTTCCTGTGATTCTGCACGTCTTCCTGGGTGTGCCGAGACTGCAGAGCCCTGACTACTACTCTATTTGCCCGTCCACTTCTCAAGACTTTTAAATGCAGCTGGTAACCTTGAGATGGGGTTCCCCTCCCACCACCTGCCTCTGGAAAACATGCAGGCTTGTTTACCGCTTTCATTAAAAAGCGGTGGAGACCCCAAATCAGTATTCCTCAGCTATTACAAAAACCCATGGTGTAGAGGTGAAGCATCCATCTGGCTTATTGTGCAACTCCTGGGGAAATCGGCAGCTAAAAATGCTGACACAAGTATGTCATCTGGTATTTACTCTGCTTGCTGTGCCGTAAGTAATAAAGTCCTTTGTTTCTGACCCAAGACTTGTGTCTGCCACCGGCACCCTTGAAACAGGAAGAGGCTAACTTCTTAGCTTGTCAGCAGAAGAAACTCAAATCTGGGATCATTCACACTTCTTGGCATCATCTCATCTTAGAATTTTAGGTTAAAAAACTGTCATGAATTCCACTCATCCAAGTTTATAATCACTAAACATTTCAATTACTATTTCCGTTGCTTATTCTTTTAGTCTATTTTAAGACACTTTAACTTTCACTTGCCAAAGCTAAATAAGTATACAAAGCCCATGGTACCTGACAAGGTTTAGTAACTTGACCTTTATATTATACTAAATTTCAAATTGTTCATAATGTTATGAAAATCACAGATATATTAATATTTCTGGGAACTAGTGATGGTTCTGTTGAGATCCTCAATATGGGAGGAAGAGTGAAGAGAAGTCTTTCTTAAGAGATACAGACCTGAGGCCACCAGGCCACCCAGGGCAGGACGAGAAGACATCTTTCGAGGTGTAAAGTTTTAAGGCATAGTGGGTTATAGATTTTTGTTGTTTGATATCCGAATTCCTGTACATTCCCAAGGCACCCTACCTCCCCAGCATGGACTGGGACATTGAGGCACCTCTCACTGCTTTGGTTCTGCCATCCATCCCTGTCATTTCAAGTCAATAGTGTCACAATGAGGGGTCTTAATGATTGTTGCTGAAAAAAAATGTTAATGACTTCGGTTTACATATGAATAACCACAAAAACAGGATAATGATCATCACACCTCACCTACTGTATATGAGTCTGCACTTGGGCCAGAAACAAATATAAGTATTGTTTTAATAGACATTGTCTCCTTTGTCTTCAGAAGAATTACTTTAAGAGGGTATTATTATCAGTCTTATTTTATAGTGGAGAAAATTTAGGTTTAGTAAAGTAAGGTAACATGCCTGAGATGACACAGCTAAAAGAGGGCATAAGCAAGAACCCATGTTTATTTGAGTCCAAGAGTGCTTTGTACTTACCATTTTCTCCTCTGAAGCGCTTTAGAGATATATGAATGTAGTACATATATACTATATGTACATATGTGTGACATACATGTATAGATATATTTGTGTACATTTATATTATATATGTATTCTTGTGACTAAGGATAATTAATCATTAGAAAATATCTAGTTTTAAGCAGTTTTGCTTGCTGAGGTATTCAAGATATACATTCTGATGAGAAATATATCCCTTTATCAATCTCTCTCTCTCTCTCTCTTTACAAAGAGATAGAACCACTATTTTGAACTAATTAGTTCTCTGTAACTTTTTTTTTAAAGTGAGAGGAGGGGAGATAGTGAGACAGACTCCCACACATACCCCAACCGGGATCTACCCTGCAACCCTGCACCTGGGACCAATACTGGAATCAACCAAGCCACTGGATGCAGGAGAGGAAGAAGGGGAGAAGGGAAAGAGGGAGGGGGGGAGAAGCAGATGGTCACTTCTTATGACCGGGAATCAAACCCGGGATGTTGTATGCCAGGCCGATGCTCTATCCACTGAGCTACCAGTAAGGTCCTGCTCTCTGAAACTTTAATAAGTGGTATTAAAATGATTTTAATCATGTGTTATAGATCTAGCCACAGCTTTAGACATATGGGGAAAGGAATGCCTAGGTCCAAGCTCTATGGAATAACATTATGCAGGATTACAAAATGCCATGCCAGTTTTTCTTGCTTTTTAATCATTTCCCTCTTTTCTATAAACTAAAATACTGGAAACACAGCTCTGTCCTCTCTAGAGGTTTATACCCTGATTTTCTGCAAAATATATTTTTTATTTACTGTTGATATCTCATCTCCTTTGTGATTTCTTTAAACTCCAACACATTAATCATCAGAACAGGATGATACCTGGGCAGACAGACATCAAGTGACTGTTGACTTCCAGTTTCTCCTTGATATTTGATACAGAATAGAATTCAAAGTTTAAAAAACATTATAATGTGCATCTTTGTTGAGATGAGAAGAGTGAAATCCTGTATGCCCTGGGTTGAAGAGAACAGCTTCCTTGTGACATTGTATGCCAAAGACGATTCTGTTCTACAAGGTTAAAATAATGAGGAATAATTATTGGAAGACAAGAAGATCATCCTGTGCGCGCACACACACACACACACACACACACACACCTACTGATATGTATTTACTGACACTTTTTAACACTAAGCTTAGAGTCATGTGCATGATATTCTTATATTAAATTAAGTTCTTTTGCCTGACCAGATGGTGGCGTAGTGGATAGTGTCAGACTAAGATGTGAAGGATCCAGGTTCGAGACCCCAAGGTCGCCAGCTTGAGCGTGGGCTCATCTGGTTTGAGCAAACCTCACCAGCTTGAGCCCAAGGTTACTGGCTCGAGCAAGGGTTCATTCTGTCTGCTGTAGCCCCCCCGGTCAAAGCACATATGAGAAAGCAATCAATGAACAACTAAGGTGCCCCAATGAAAAATTGATGCTTCTCATCTCTCTTGCTTCCTGTCTGTCCCTCTTTCTGACTCTCTCTGTCTCTGTCACACACACAAAAAAATGTTTTTATTTAAAAACAAAATATTTTTTATCAAAAATGCAAATAGTTAAGAAGTTTCCTTGGAGCAGTCCTCCCACTCTTTATACTAAATGCTCTAGATCGATATTATTTTATAACAAACCAATCCATTATGGGGGAACCCAAATCATCAGTTCCTGTAAGAAGTAATTTCTTAAACTGAGGATAATTTGTTGGGGGAAACTTTAATCTTTGCCAAAACATTTGCTAGCATGCATTTAGAAACCATGATTTAATCATACCCAGAAACAAATTATTTTAAAGTAAATCACTTTAAAAGCAATACATTTTCCACAATAATATGATTATATTGAACTATCTAAAGCCAAGTGTCACTTGCATATTTCAAAAAATTTATCAACTACTGTGTATGCAGTCTACCTCTCAAATTTTTGCTTTGTGCCAGAGAGAAGCATGAACGCTGAGCCCAGAATCTGGCCAGAGCAGGTGCTCGATAACCATTTATTGAATAAGTAATAAGGTAATTTCATCAGACTGAGGGATTATGTATTGCAGAGCCACTGAGGAATCTGGCCTCTTGTCAAAAATGTTTTTGCAATATTTTGGGCCTCACCATAAACAGTTACGAGGATTCTGCTACCTGGCAAGTGTCAAGGGGAAACCTGCCCTGGCCGACCTGGTGCACAGACTGGCATCTCAGCCAGGACTCTGCCCGCCCTTCCTTAACCCACGCCTTTCCCCCACCCCAGCCAGCTAAACTCATCTGCACATCAGCATTCCTAGACCAGGCGCATCTGTTTGGGCATCTCCTCACTGGGAGACTTAAAGACGCTTTTCCCCACTCTGACTCAGTACCCAGTCCTTTTCCCTTCTTTCTGGTCCTTCTGGCTTTCCCTCCCAAGGCTCCCAGGTCCGTAAACCTGCAAGAGCCTTTTGTGTGCGGCTCCCTCCACAGCGAGATGGCTTGCATGGCTGGGCTGAGCCACTGGACCCTCGACCTGTGCCCCATTCCACGGGTGAGACGGTCCCAGGGGCACTCGGTGCTTTCTCCTGTCTCGGCCTTCTGCTCAGGCGATTGCCGCCAGGGATCAAAGGTGTCCCTGTCATTTGGGTCTGGGCTTGATACCTTACTACAGAACCCGGCACTGGCTACTTAGAGCTATCCCTTACGCTCAGCGGAGTTCCAGACAACGACCAGTACGGAGCAGTTAATTTGTGCAGACAGTACCTGGCTGTGTCTAGTTTTCTTGACCTTGAAAAGGTCTCACGCCCATTGCCAGTGGCATAGCGAGGGGGCAACGGGGTCTATAATACCCCGGGCACCCCTCACAGAGGGGCGCCAAATGGTCTCCAAGACAAACAAGAAAAACAAAGTAGAAGCATAGTTAAGGGGGAGGGGAGCGCCAATAAAGTGTCGTGCCCGGGGCACTAGTTATGTTCGCTACGCCACTGCCCATTGCACCACATCAATGCCATTTTCTCCAGATTGCTTGACCTGGGTACACACACTGGCGTTTGGAGGAAGTCAGGTGACTTCAGTGAGGAACCTAGAAGCTAGTGAGGGTGCAGGGCTTGATTTGATCTTCCGCGTGTTCCTTTCAGATGCACAGCAGCAAAAGCCTGCAGGGAACAGAGGTCGGCAAACTGAGGTCCAAGGGCCAAGCTCCGCCAAGGTCTGCTTGTGTGGGGACTGCACATAAAGGATAAGTTTTACATTTTTAAAAGTTTGAAAAAATAAACAATGAAAAATATGCAACAGAGATCATATGCAGTATGCAAAGCCTAAAATTAAATGATTGGGCCCTTAACAGAAACCATTTGTGGACCGCTGCACAAGAACATAAGCCCAGTGGGGGCACATTTTTGTCCGTTTTGTTTACTGTTGCTTCTCAGTGCCCACAAAAGTACCGCGGTAAAATTAATTGAATTATTTTAAGGTCATGTACTGTCTCATTTGATCTTCTGACCCAAGTTATGTATCCAGTAACAAAACTATTATGTAACATGGGTATCTTACAAACATGCTGATCAAATGACAAAATTGTCAAATCCGAGAAATGTTCCATTGACGCACTAAGCTTATTTGAATGAAAAATAAAATAAAGAAATACAAATATATTAATAATCTATTACATAACATTTGTTTTCTTGCTTTCAATTCAGCAAAATCTCTATTATGTTGATATAATCAGTTTTCCCATAATTTGTGTTCTACACATTCTAACTCAAATATCTTTTTAAAAAGATAAAATTTAATTAGTTTGAAAGTACACAAAGTAGAAATCTATATGCATCAAAATATGTGTATTAAAATAACATTAAAAATACAATAAAATAATTTTATTTTGAAGTTATTTTGTATAAAATATTCAAAATTACTAATAATAATATAGAATGCCAAATATAATTATTAACTATCAAAATTTCAAGTTAAAATTATTTCAGTAAAACTGAAATAGAACTAAATTATTAATTAAATTAGTTTTATCAATTTCAACATTGTGTCCATCTAATTGCCAAGATAAAAAAGAAAAGGTCTATATGCTTACTCCTTAAAAAATAATAAGTTTAATATTAAATGTTCCCTTCACCAAATGCAACTGTTGTAAATAGCATGCCAATTCACAAATCTGTGAGTATTTCTGGAAACAGGAATTGCTGCAGGAAAAGAAACAAGAAGGAAGCTCAACATTGTTGAAAAGTGTTCAGTGTTGTGTCAGAAACTTTGCTGTCGGTACTGATGACATTTGACAAGAGCTTCCAAACCAGTGTTCCCAGGGCTTTGAAGCCATGTGCTCCTTGGAAAACGGGAAATGGAGCAACCCTCGAAGCCTGGAGTCAGACCCAGCTGCCTTTTCTTTGGAGGACAGAGGGCAAAAGATTTTGAAAAGTGTGTTCCTCTTGTCTACAAGTTGTCATGGGAGCAGATATACACACTTGAGGGGCCTGAGTTTGTACCATGCGCCCACGTGGACTCTTAATAAACTCACTTTACTTTTCTTTGTAATATGCGGATCCCTCTATCATTTATGACACAGTGCAGGAGACCTTCTGCCAGGATCTAAGGGTGGTACTTCTCAAGTAATCTAATGAAGTCAGTACCATAGCAAGCCTCACTTGAGAAAATGGGGAAAGGGACACATAATGGCTTAATTTACCCAAAGGTGGCTAGCTCATAAATGATAGAGCCGTATCCAACTCAATCAAGTTAATCCAGAAGCCAAGACTTAAAAACTACATGAACCAATTCATTAACCTTTTAGAACTAATACTAATAGCTATTTGTTGATTCCTACTCCCTCCTTAAGGACCTCTGAGCTCTTCAATCTTCAACTCTATCTTTATCTACTATGAAAGCATTGATTGATGTCCAGTTGCTTTTTCTAACCTCCTGAACACTGTTGCTTTGAACTACTTCTGTATTTATTATTATACTTATGATTTCTCTCCCATTCTTTTCCTTCTCTTTCCTTCTTTCCCCGTGATTACAATCATCTGTCATCAGTCAGTAGCACCAATATTCCCATTGTAAAAATTATACAAACCAAATAAAAAGTTTTGATGTTATTGTTTTTTATGAAGACAGAAATTTCACATCAAGAAATTGAATCACATAACTGTTAAATTATGAAAATCATTATATTACTTTGATAACTTATGTTTTCAGTTGTATTTTTATGTTTGCCATGTTTTAATTATTTATGGAAAACAGAAGACTTACATGTGTAGCATGTCATTTAATGGAGTGGTCACTTTGGAGTCTGGCAGGATTCCCATACTGACAAAACTACTCTCCCAATTATTCTGGTTTCATTTTTGCTTAGGAAAAAGAAAGTATATGTTGATTTTTGTTGTCTTTGAAAACTGAGTGTGAACAGAAGTGTTACAAAATTTTTCTGTAAGTACAAGAGTACTTCTTTTAAATTTACTTCTATAAAACAACTTTCTCCCATTTCAATTACTAAGTGTTAATGACTGTTGTGTTTCTTGTGAAATTGGGCAGTGCTGTGAGGTAGACTCAGAAATATTGAAACAAATGTCATAGTCCATGGCTAATCATTTGATTACTTTACAGCTTTAAGGGAAATTCCTCTAACTCCTGCCTGCAATTATTTCACAATAAGGTGAGTAAAATGAACTAGTGTCAGCCTGTTCAGGAAAAATGTTTTGAACTGTATTGTGTTGTGATTATGTTACCATGATGAGAAAAAAGCGAGTCACAAGTGCAGATTTATTTGGAAAGTGAGTTTTGAATTCAAATTTACTACAGAAAAGAAATAAATTGCCTTAGTCTATCTAGTCTCAAAATAATTTTAATCCTTGAGAATTAAACTTTGTTCTCTTGTAGAACAAAGCAGTTGAGCTACTATGAAGTACTTTTATTTATTTCAATGTGTTAGGAGAAAAGGAGCCTATGAGAGAAGTACGTTCTTACTTCCTGGGTAACCGTCTGGGAGGGGAGGGCCCGGTAGGATGCCCACTCCTCTGCTACGTATCAAAACAAGTGGAAGAAATGTTAAAAGAGAGCTAATGCCCTATCATGCTTTGGCCAGATGCTATGTATAACTTCCTTACTTATTAATCCTTTGAGATGGAGTTCAATCCTAGTGACTTTACTTGTAGAAAAAAACACAGACTTGGAGCCAGTTCAAGTCCATCATGTCCCTACAGCGGAATATTAAGATCACATCTTTCATCAGCTACATGTAGCCCAAGGGAGTTTCTGCAGTTTTTCCAATAAGGACTGTGAATGGGAGAAAGCTGAGGGGTGAAGTCTGCACAGGCATTTGTCATTACTTCCCTTTATTAAAAGAAAAATCCATTAGATGCATAAAATATAATAATAGATGTATAGAAAGACATGTAGATACTTAAGGTGATTAATTCTAAAAATCATGTGGAGGGGCTGGAGGGTAACTTTAAAAGTAATTTTGATGAGATGGTTCGCTCCCCTCAAATTTCTACACTAATGTAATTATTGAACAACTGTCTAATCATTCATACACAGAAATACATAAAATGACCCTTTTGCTTTTGGGAATTCAGAATTCTCTCCACGCCCCAGTGTCTACACAGTATGTCAAATCTCATATGTGGCTATGACTGTTTTATTTTTTAGTCTTTAACATCAAAGATGATAAGAGTCCCCAAAACAACTGTTGGCTTTTGTTCTTCTTGATTGAACAGCACACCAAGAGCAGGTCTTTGTGTCACTGGCTAACAAAAGCTACAAATGATAGCAAAGGTCTCTGGGAACCCCTGTGTGCACACTGTGCTGAATCTTTGGCATAAATCCCACTGAACTGCCCACCAAGTCTTGTGGTGGTTAAAGCAGGGACACCTGGACCAGATGAACCATGTTTAATTCTGGTTTGTCCATATCAGGAGCTGTGTGGCATTGAACAAGCTACTTAACTTTCTGTGACTCAGTTTGCACATCTGCAAAATGCTGATGTACTAACAGTATGCACTTCACGGGGCTTAATCTGAGGATGCCTGAATTCATTACTTGTAAAGTGCCTAGCCCTAGAGCAATACCTGGCATATAGTACCACCGTGGGCATAAAACCCTACAAAGGTGCCCATGCCGCCCCATTCCAGATGAAGACAGAGGATCCAAAAGACTTACCAACTTTCTGAGAGTCCATGGTTTGTTAGGGCCTAAATTTGGTAACAGCCTGGAAATGAAGAGATTTCTATGACAGACGTTGCTAAATCAGACTTAGTTATAATTGTTATTATTAGAACTTGCAGGGTTTAGCAATTGTAGAAACTTAGGGAGGAAAATGCATCTGAGTATTTCTCTGCTCCACAAGACAGCTAGAGAAACCAAAGCTCCAGCTGGTATTTTTAAACCAAAGTGACAAGTTTCCAGCCACTTCCACAACAGCTTGTGAGAGCCAACACCTGGAAGGCTTGGGTTCGTGTAGGTCATTGTATCTTCAGCTCACACATTCATCTGGTTTTCATTTAGTTCTTATTTGTTTGATTTTGTATTTGTATTTTTCTAAAGTGAGAAGCAGGGAGGCAGAGAGACAGACTCTTGCCTGCGCCTGACCAGGATTCACCCGGTATGCCCACCAGTGCCTGAGGCAGAGGCCACAGAGCCATCCTCAGCACCCAGGCTACTTTTGCTCCAATGGATCCTGGGCTGCAGGAGGGGAAGAGAGAGACAGAAAGAAAGGAGAGAGGGAAGGGTGGAGAAGCAGATGGGCGCTTCTCCTGTGTGCCCTGGCCTGGGACTTCCACATGCCCAGCCAATGCTCTACCACTGAGCCAACCACCCAGGGCCAGTTTTTATTTTTTTACCAAATGCTACATAATTAAAGAGAAGAACTATAAACACAAAATTGTTTATAAGGGTCAATATATTGCCTGACCTGTGGTGGCACAATGAATCAAGTGTCAACCTGGAGCACTGAGGTTGTCGATTTGAGACCTCAGGCTTGCCCGGTCAAGGCACGTATGAGAAGCAACTATAAGTTGATGATTTCTGTTCCACACCCACCCCCTGCCTCTCTCTCTCTCTCTCCTCTCTCTAAAATCAATAAATAAAATCTTAAGAAAAAAGGAAAAAGATCAATGTGTTCTGCCCCATGTCATTTGCAGGAAAAATTTGGTGTGAGTTTTTTTTTCGCTAGTAATCTGTGCAAACGTACTTGAAGCAAACAGTCTCAAAAATTAGTGTGTTTGTGAATCTAAAGGCCTTCCCAGCAACAATGCTCTGTGATTTGGGGAGGAGTGAGCATCTTTTAGTAAAATCATTGAGTGAGTCCCTTCATAAGCCTGCACGGTTCATTTCTGTGGGGCTTGTGTCTAAGACAAGGGTTGTGTGGAGTTTGCCTGCTTACCTTCACCCCTTCTCATTAGCGTGGTGCAGTAGCATGTCCAGCCAAAGGAATCTTAATTAAGTCAAAGGCGTCTAATAATAAAGCTATTGTGCTGAAGAAACTCGGCATTACGGCAGCAAGCAGATGCCTTGAGCATCAGGAATATTTCAGGTCTCTGGAGGAAGCCAAGGCATCACAAGGCCTTTCTTCCGACCTCTGCCTTCAGCCCATGGCCCCCAAGGCTCCTAGACATGAGCAGCCAGGCTGGGCCTCACGTCGGGGGTTTGAGGGACTGAGGAGCTTTGTGATGGGTCTCTGTGTGGCATCTATGAGAGAGAAGGAGGGGCTGGGGGGTGGTGACTCACACTGAGTATGACCTAGTTCAATTCCAGTTCCACGCAAGTGTGGTCCTTTTTGGATAGCATTTCTTAAGCACAGTCAGGCTGGTTGATTTATTAAACGGCTTTGTCTTCCATCACTGAGGAATTCTACTGTACACGGGCAAGGCATCTATCTGGTAAGCAGAGAAACTCATGGGGCAGTTGAACTCTCAGGAGTTCCAGGATTGCAATAGATTAAGTAACCAGAAGGTTGTTTTTTCTGTCTTTTCTCAAATGTTCAGCTGCATTGGTTAGTGAGTTTAACCAAGTCCTAGATAAAGACTGAGAGCTGGAACAAGGCCTGGTGTAGCTCGAGGGGAGGCATGGCGACCCTTCCCCCATTGAATCTCCAGGTGCAAGGGCAGTTGTCCTGAAGGCTCATCCACAGTAACTATCTCCACAGGGATTTCCAACATACTCCATTTGAGCATAGAAATGATCAAACAGTAGTAAGGGTAAACTGGTATGTCATTTTAATTACATTTTTGGACTGTAAAGACATATATATTGATTGTTGAATAAATCTAGAAGTTAGAGAAAACTCGTAAGAGGGAAATAAATCTGAGTCCCTGGAGATATTATTTGTACTATTTTAAATACAATATATAATTCACTGTGAAAATAACTTCGAAGCTACAGAAGGTAGAATAAAGAGTTGTGATTCTCACAGATCAAGGAATAACTATGTTTAGTCACTCTTGACTGGTCACATGATAGGATTAATTTTGTTGCATTAAGGACATTGCATATTTACTAATTAATTTTCATAAAATCTTGGACATTAATTAAGCCCAGCCTAGTTAATATGAAGGTAAGATATAGATCATGCAACAAGTTCACATTTTAAATACATACATGTAATGCTAATATTCAAGAGTGCCTGTGAATCATTCTCTCTATGGAATCAAATTTAAGAAGCACACACAGTTCAGGACCATAAATAAGAACAAAATTTATCTTCTCTTTTATTCATTAATATTTAAAGAGAGAGAGAGAGAGAAACATGGATTTGTTATTCCACTCATTTATGCATCCATTGGTTGTATGTACCCTGACCAGGGATCAAACCCACCACCTTGGCATGTCAGAAGGATACTCTAAGCAACTGAGTTACTGGGTCAGGACAGAAATTTTATCTCTTAAAGTCCTCCACAGCCAACTGAAACCCACATGAACACCTTCAAGATCCCCTTTCTTCACTGCCTACTTCTCCACACCCAGCAGCAGCTGGGGTAATCTCTCACAATGGAAACAGCAACATTTTCTGTCTACTTTCTGGCCCCTACTATGCCATTTTAGTGGACAAGCTCTGGGCAATTGCACTCCTAGCCCACGCCAAGGCCTTCTGCCTCTCCAGCCCATCTGTCTTCCTCAACACTGAGAATCAAAAAGATGACTTTCTTTCCCTCAGAATGTAGGGAAGGACAGAAATATGGTTCAAATAGCTCTTTGTGGGGTGGGGGCAGGGGACAGGAGAAAGGAAAAAGCATGAATGAACATTTTCATTTTTGTTGCTATGTCACCAAAATCTGATGCTTCGTTGGATTCTATTTGCCATGTCCTACCGGAACTATAAAGTTGAGGGATACTTTTTATTACGACCTACGTGTTATGAAATAATTTATAAGCTACATTAAAACATTGAAAAACAGTTCAATGTACGTGTGGTGTGTGTGTGGGGGGGGAGTGTGGGTGCTTTGGATAAATGTGTCACTGTGCATGTTAGCAAATAAATACTGAGCATCAAAGGATTAAAAGGCAGCTTTAGAACTGGAATAAATATATTAATTAGTTGACCATTGTTTATCAAGAGTATGCACACAGTATTTCTTTGTATATTATTAGAAACTTGTCTATAAGTAAGGCAATCTTTTCACGAGAATGGACTTTAGTACATTATAAATACTTATACAAAGAGTTATAATTTTAAAAAATGGAAATGAAACAAAAATGAACTAATATGACAATAAAAGGAAAAACAGCCAGTTTTAAATAAAAACCTCACACACGTGCAAAAATAAAATAAAGATAGTAGAATTTTATGTCTTCTTCTTATCACATTATGTGGAATGCAGGCTATAAATGATTAGAATTATACCAACTGTCAACTAGTTGGATGAAATGCATGCTCAAAAAAGTATTATTATAGCTTAAATCATAATTAACATCAACTCTCCTTCATGAATATTAAAAGAATTTCTTTCTGTATAACAACATTTTGGGTGAAAAAAAGAACCAGACAAAATTTCAGATGTGTAAGGAAAAAGTTTAATTAAGTTTTTATGCCAATATAAAAATATGCCTACAGAACTACCAAATTTATAAAGTTCATTGAATTATTTTAAATGAAAGTACTATTTCTATTCTGAAGCACACTAAATGATCTTATTTGACTAACTTAAGTTCTCCATTGAATATGCCTGAGTCACTGAGAGGGAGTCTTCCAAAATGTAGATTCTCCCCAGTAGGTACCTGGTGGGCTGAGGTTCTGTCTGCTGAGGTGCTGTCTCCGTTAGTGCTGCTTGTCCCCTTCCTGGACCAGAGCTTGAATAGCAAGTGCTTCTGCCACCACTGTCCACTAGCAATTTCTGTGATGATGGAAGGGTTCTGTATTTGAATGTAGATGGATAACTTGAAGTGTCCAACGGGACTGAAAATTTGAATTTTTATTTTATAATATTTCAACTAAATTTATATAACCATACATACATCACTGGTAGCTATTCATTAGAGAGTGCAAGACTACATAATATGATCAGTCAGAAAATTGTAACTTATATAACGTCTGTATAAGTTCACACCATCTGTGAATGTGCTATACTTTATGTGTCTTTATAAGAACACAGGTGCACTGGATATGGGACAACATGCGACAATGAATGCTTCAAGTGAGATTTACTATCCCCGTAGCTACTCACTGGGGAAGTTTGCTTCACAGTGTTCTGAATTTCACCTGCTGAAGACTAAAAAATAGAAAATGAGTCATCAAGAAGCATTGCAGATTACCAAGGATCTTTTTAGGCAGAATACATTTTTCCTGCTCTTCCTTTTTCTTTTTCAACTAAGTGAAATATCCACAGAGGCAAATACACAGTAGAAGCAAGAGTCAGATGCAATCAGAAGCCTAGTCTGCCCAAAAGATTCCAATTTCAGATAAGCTTTTATGCTATGATTGTTTCCAACAGGATAATGACAACATCAAAGTCATTTATGAGTCATGTGCCAAGGGAGCCACATGTCATGAACTTGAAGCCCAGACATCCAGTCATAAACCAAATGTTTGCTTTATCCTGGAATCACTCATTCCCTAATTTGGCCTTGGGCAGGATGCTTTTCACCAGAATATTCAGCTCACACACATAAACATGGAAACAAAATGACAAGTGGTAATATGAATATTCATTGCTCAAACAAGTATCGTAACAATACTAATAACAGTGATAAAAACAAGAATATTTTACCTCTGTAAATTACTTTGGTTTACAAAGTATGACACATGAAATTCTATTTATTTATTTATTTATTTATTTATTTATTTATTTATTTATTTATTTATGTTTTACAGGGACAGAGAGAGAGTCAGAGAGAGAGAGAGAGGGATAGATAGGGACAGACAGAAACCGAGAGATGAAAAGCATCAATCATCAGTTTTTTGTTGCGACACCTTAGTTGTTCATTGATTGTTTTCTCATATGTGCCTTGACCGTGGGGCTACAGCAGACAGAGTAACCCCTTGCTCAAGCCAGCGACCTTGGGTCCAAGCTGGTGAGCTTTGCTCAAACCAGATGAGCCCACGCTCAAACTGGCGACCTCGGGGTCTCGAACCTGGATCCTCCGCATCCTAGTCTGACACTCTATCTACTGCGCCACTGCCTGGTCAGGCGACACATGAAATTTCTTATTAATTCTGAGTTGAGATAGCAAACATAATGTCTAAAAAAACAGCTGTATATGTTTTTGTTACTATGCTTCCAAATAATATGATGTTCTAATATCAAGTTCCTTTGGGGATGTGTTGTGCTACTTCACTGGTGCCTTCCCCTCCCTCCTCCTCCACTTCCTCCCTCCTCTTCCTCCTTCTCCCCCTCCTCCTTCCTCCTCTCTGTCCTCCTCTGCCTCTTCCCTCCCCATCTCTTTCCTCCTCTCCCTCCTCCCTCCTCCTCTCCCTCCTCATCTACCTCCTTCTTTCTTTCATCCTCTTCCTCCTCTTCTTTCTCCTTCTCCCTCCGCCTCCTCTCCTGCTCTCCCTCCTCCTCTCTCTCCTCTTCCTCCTTTCTCTCCTCCTCTCTCTTCTCCTCTCCCTTTTCCTCCTCTCCCTCTTCCTCCTTTCTCTCCTCCTCTCCCTTCTCCTCTTTCTCTGCTTCCTTCTCCTCCTCCTCATCAGCGGCACCAACATCATTTTTATTTTAATGACAATATTCCTAATGAAGAAATATCAGTATTTCCATGTCTTCTTAAAAGCCAGTGGTGTTTGGTTACAAGAATACCTTTTAAATTATAAAAATTGTTTTTCCTGCTTTTAAAACTCTTGCAAAAAGCTTTCTTGATTAGGTTAAAGATGATTAACTTCCAAAATCAATAAAAGAGGAAGAAAAATCAAGAGGCACTTTGGGTTGCTAACAAACATCTGAAAAATAAGAAGTGATATTAAAAACATAGAAACAACTAAAACATACTGCATAAAATATGTATGTCCCCAGGTCACTTTATTTTGGAAGTTCTGACTTTGAAATCACAACCAGAAATCTAACTTCTGAAATACATTCAGTGAAGGTATGTGATCTTACTATAATTTTCAAGTATTCAACACAATCTGATTGGGTGTTCAAGGGATCTGAGCAGAAGGCCACCTTAAAGCTTTACACTTACAATGAAGAAATCAAAGTCAAGTATGTGTATATATGTGTTATAAATTTTTTTTAACAGAGTCAGGATCATTTCAGGCTAATCCTCTTGCAAACTTTTTTGTAACATTTTTAAACATCATTTTTGAAAAGTTCTATCACTTTCTAATATAAAGGGGGGATGAGTCTATACATTGCAGTAAAATAGACACCATTTGATCCTGAAAAGGTAACAGCCATTGAAGTATCCAATATTAGGGCTTTAGAGTGAACTCATAAACCCTTTATTGCAATATTCTCAATTGAAGACAGTGAGCCGGAAAGAGGAAAAGATTGGTGGCATATTTATCCATTAAAATTCTTATGTGTCTAAGATGTGCCAAGTGTCCCAGTCAATAAAAGGCAAAATTAATTAGACATAGTCTCTGCCTTTGAGGGGCAGACAAGTTAATTAGCAGACAGGCCTGTGAGTACAGCAGACTGTGATAGGGGAAGTGTCACAATAATAGTCTTGGAGAAAAAGGAAGTATCATCATGACCTGTGGATGGTACTAAAGGGTTCTAGGGAAGCTTCACAAGGAAAGTGCTTGAGACAGGTAATCGTGGGCTACGAAGGAAAATGCGTATTTCTCAGTCAGTTACTTGTACATTTGCTCAGTGTCCTTTGTGCTAGCCCCAAATGCTGTCCCAGTGGAAATGATGAACTATTCAGTGTTCCCTCAGCCCTTGCACTTTGCATTCCAGTATTTTAAAAGCATTTTCTTCTAATGACAGACCAAAGACTGAAGCCATTTTCCATTGACTTGCACCAATTAAACAACTGCAAGTTCTCTTATATCCAAAAATTCCTCAAATTTTGCATGAATGTCCCAACATAAAAATTGATTAAACAAATCTGTGTACATGTAATAGAAGGTTGAATGAGAATGTTTCTCTTGTATCACGGTTTTGTCTTAAGCTCTAATACTGAGACTATTGGGTAATTACTAGTCTTACATGCTGATGGGTAACTTTAGACCCAACCCTGTTGGACTTGTTAAAAATAAACAGAATTAGCCTGACCAGGCAGTGGCACAGTAGATAGAGTGTCAGACTGGGACACGGAGGACCCAGGTTTGAAAATCCAAGGTCGCCAGCTTGAGCAAGGGCTCAACTGGCTTGAGTGGAGGCTCAACAGCTTGAGACCAAGGTCGCTGACTTGAGCCATAAGGTCGCTGGCTTGAAGCCCAAGGTTGCAGGCTTGAGAATAAGGTTGTTGGCTTGAGCAAGGAGTCACGCACTCTACTGTAGCCCCCCGGTCAAGGCACATATGTGAAAGCAATCAATGAACAACTATGGTGCCGCAATGAAGAATTGATGCTTCTCATCTCTCTCCCTTCCTACCTATGTGCCCCTGTCTGTCCCTCTCTCTGTCCCCCTCTCTGTCTCTCTCTCTATCTCTATAAAAAAATAGCAGAATTATTACAGACTCCATTAAGCCCTTTCTAAATGGGTAAGACTTAAAATATGAATAATGACTGAAGAAAATCCTAGATATAGAACATTAGTGAGTTGGGACAGGAAGAAAATCACTGCACTAGTTTCCTTAAAGCTGCCATGAAGTGCCACAATCAGGATGGGGGAAAACTACAGATACTGATTCTCTCACAGTCTTTGGGCTTGAAGTCCAAAATCAAGGTGTTCATAAGTCCATGTTCCCTGTGAAGCCTCTTCCTTTCTGTCTCTTACAAATTTTGATAGTCCCAGGCATTCTTACTTGGTTAGCCTTAATGCAATTCCTGCCTCCATCTCAGCATGGAGCTCTCCAATTTGTGCTGGTCTTTTCTTATCAGAACACCATTGGGATTGCATTAAAATTAGATCCAGCCTAATGAGTTCATTCAGAAATACCTTATTTCTTAAATCGGTTCCCAATTACTGGTACAAGAAGTTAGGACTCCGATATTTGAGAAGGAAGGGGGAATAAATTCAACCCATAACAGTTGTTAAACTGAACTTTTTTAACTGAATCTGTAACAGCATTGACAATAATGTCAAATGTCTGACATGTGATGAAGCTTTAATTTGAATCAAGGCTTTCATAGAAATTTTTAATTCTGTGTAGTGAACACTATGCATTGACGTGCCTCCGACTGTTTCTGAAAAGGATGAGTGAAAGAGAAAAGGGTTTCTTAATTATCTTTCAGACTTTACAGCATGGCAGAGCAAGAACTCTCTTCACTACGTACATGTTCCACTTATTAAACAAAACCATGGCAGAATCTGGAAGTGCAAAGGCCCACCAAACTCATCCTAGCCTTTGTTATTTTGCTTCAAAAGAAGAAGACAACAAAAAATCTAGGACGATTCTGAACCGGGATTCTCCTTAACAACTTAGTATGAATGGACACTGCACCCTCACCCAGACCCTGGCCCCACTCGGCACCCCACATTCTCTCTCTCATGCTTTACATACCCACAACCTGATTGGGCGTGGTTTTTCTTCTTTCTCTTTTCCTGTAATGAATCCCCTTGATTGTATCCTTCACCCCCTCTGCTTCCTTCGCCCCACCGTCCTTACTAGGTAAACAGTTACTCTAATTTAAGATTATTTAATAAAATGCCTATATATCCAAGTTTCTGCTCACAATCCTCCAATGAGGCTCTATTTAAGACTTTGAATAATTAAATAACAACAAATAATTTAGTAATCAATACTCCATAAAAGAAGTGGGAGCTTTATCTTGCAGCTGTGCAAGGCTAGCTCTCCTAGCATACTCTCTCGTCTGTTTCAGAATTCTGCAATCAAATCATTCAACAATGGCTTCCAAGGATTTCTTCCCTTAAAACATGTTGCTAGGGTCCAAGATGTCTTCTAACTTGGACCAAGAATATTTACCAGTGTTACTTTTAAACATGCAGACAATCCACTCAGATTCTGTTTTAGAATGTTGACAAGTGAACTCAGTCAACTTGCTTTGTAATAACCATGCAGAGATCTGCACACTGACCATGTCTTTATAGAAAATGGTGAAGCCAACGATTTTGTAGACTCAGATATGTATACAATTTATAAATAAATGCATCTTTGCTGGTTAATTGTTTCTAAGGCCTCAAAGGCATGATCTATTTGGTAATCAAGATGCATTATTTTCTCAGTTTGCCACAACTATTATAAGTTAAAATGCTTACTTTGCACAGTATTCAATTTTTGAAGCTTAAGATGTAAAAAACAATTTTTAGATGGGCCAAAATAGATTCAGTTCTAAGACTGTTACTTTAATCCACAATTATGATGCTATTAGATTACTATGCAGCCAATAAATCTATATCATGAAAACTATATTTATGGACATATAAAAAACTTAATGAAATATTTATAAGGAAAAAGTTCCTCAAGATATGCATTTATTGAATGCTATTTTGGGTTTATATTTCTATAAAGGAAAACAGAGACATACACACACCAAATACCTACTTATAAAGATATGCATCAAATTCTAATAGTGGTTATTAGGTTGTAGAATTATGGATAATTAGTTCTCCATATGATTTTTGAAGTTTCAAGTATTAAGCATAAACTACTTCCTAAGTGGAAAGTATATATTTATTATTATTACTTCTGTTATTTCAGTTGATTTTGAAGTCTTTTTTGTAAGTATCTAATAGAGTTATTTTGTGCCCAAATCTATTTTCCTTTGTCCTAAACCAAAGTATTTTAAGTTCACAAGAATGAAGATAATGACAGCAACCTGAGCTTAAACTTCTGAGCACTTTCAGTTTTTTTCTTATTAAGCAATACTGTAAGTAGTCCACACATACTTCAGTAAAATACATGAGAAAACTTGTACATTGTTAAGACTATTTTCACAGTGTGGTTTTTTTTTGTTTGTTTTTCCATTCTGGAAGTCTGTGAGAATCTGGCAAATGGTTAAGAAGTGGGGTTAATATGCGAGGACATTAAAAACCAAGACTATCTGATGAGGTGAGGCAGAGTTAGGGAAGGGTCAGGGAACACAGGAGAAACAAAACCCAAACGCCAGCATGAAAAACACCTGGATGTATCAGGGTGATTACTTCATAAGTTATATAAATGTCTAAGCACTACATCATGTACCTGAAAGTAATATAATATTGTCTGTCCACTGTAACTGAAAAATAAAAGTTTTTTTTTTCTTTAGAAAATAACACACTTTTCTACAGCACATCGGTGATCAAGAGACAATGGTTGGGGAGCTGCCTCACCTCCACCACCCCCTTCTCAACAGCAATGCTGGTGGTTAGACAGGAAATTCTACTACAAGAACACAAAAAACGAAGCAAGTATTTCTCTATTTCATTGGTTGCAGCAGGAAATAGACAGTGGAAGAAGATAAACGATGTTTATCTCATTTCTATCTTTTGAATCTCACACAGTGCATTTAATAGGCAGAAAATCGTTTCTATCTAGAACGCTAATGACAAAGAAATGGAGAGTTTAGCTTTCCGGGCCACTCATGAAGGTCTCCAGGGAAGGGGTAAGAAATAGATATTAGGTGCCAACTAATGATAGCCAACAGAGGTTTCACTTTAAATAATTAATAATTAAAAACAAATTCCCAAGTTGTTTCTAACTCTCTTAAATTGTTGAATGTAAACCAGATATAATATCTTATTAAGGCATAGGCATTGCTAATTATAAAAAATAAGTCAGTTGATATAAAAATAAAGGTTCTGATATTCTCTGTTAATCAGGACGTTGGAGTTTTTCCAACACACAACACCCAACAACCTGTATGCCTCACTGTAGAATGATCTCAGGGGATAAAAACCAATCACAAAGGGTTACATACAAATAATATGGTTACATACAAATAAGGTTCCATTCAAATAATATAGTTGAATTGATAAAAAATATATGACAGAGGTAGTCATACTCACTATGGTAAAGAAAACAAACACATGGGGAGTAACATGAAGGATCCTTGTTAAAAGAACTAGTATGCAGCTTGACCAGGTGGTGGCGCAGTGGATAGAGCATCAGACTGGGATGCCGAGGACCCAGGTTCGAGACCCTGAGCTCGCCAGCTTGAGCGCGGGCTCAACTGGCTTGAGCAAAAAGCTCACCAGCTTGGAGCCAAGGTCACTGGCTCGAGCAAGGGGTTACTCGGTCTGCTGTAGCCCCACGATCGAGGCACATATGAGAAAGCAATCAATGAACAACTAAGATGTCACAACGAAAAACTGATGATTGACACGTCTCATTTCTCTCCGTTCCTGTCTGTCTGTCCCTATCTATCCCTCTGTCTGACTTTCACTCTGTCCCTGAAAAAAAAAAAAGAACTAGTACGCGTCTTGACTGTGACTGTGGATGTGCACACCTAAACACGATACAATTGCATAGGACTAAATACGCACAGAAAAATATAAGCAAAGTAGGACAAGCCTTCAGAAGTCGGTGTTCTGCATCAATCTCAATATCCTGGTTATGATACTGTATTTGAATTTTGTAAGATATGACCCTTGGGAAAAACTAGTTTGAATGTACAAGATACCTCTCTGTATTACTTCTTACAACTAACTACATGTGATTTATCTCAATAAAATTTTAATTAAAAAAACAAAAAAGTTAATGTCAAAAAATTGCTTTAAATTGTGTTCTAATTTCACCACACTTATGCATTCACCCAAAAGCCATATTTTCAAAACTTTTTTTTTTTTTTGTATTTTTCTGAAGCTGGAAATGGGGAGAGACAGTCAGACAGACTCCCGCATGCGCTCGACCGGGATCCACCTGGCACGCCCACCAGGGGCGGATGCTCTGCCCAGCAGGGGGTGATGCTCTGCCCCTCTGGGGCATCGCTCTGTTGCGACCAGAGCCACTCTAGCGCCTGGGGCAGAGGCCAAGGAGCCATCCTCAGCGCCCGGGCCATCTTTGCTCCAATGGAGCCTTGGCTGCGGGAGGGGAAGAGAGAGACAGAGAGGAAGGAGGGGGGGGCGTGGAGAAGCAAATGGGCGCTTCTCCTATGTGCCCTGGCCGGGAATCGAACCCGGGTCCCTCACACGCCAGGCCGACGCTCTACCGGTAAGCCAACCGGCCAGGGCCTCAAAACTTTTTATTAAAGTATTTCACTGAGATATTCCAACAGTGTTTACATATACTTGTTCAAAATAACCAAATTTATGTTTAAGAAATTAAGTGATGACATTTTAAATGTATTTACTTAAAATAATTTAATTTTGTTTTTAACATATAGAATTCTTTTCATGCTGAACAAATTCATGTGATAAAATCTTTTCCAATCTAAAGTGACTAATAGGTGAGTGAGACAAGTTAGGTGAGAAAGTTGGAGAGAAGGTCTATGAGAAAAAGGTGGAAAGCTGTGAACCTAAAATATAGGCTTGATTTTTGTGAAAACCAGACTTTCTCTTATTAAACTGCTTCTTAGAGGCAGGGGACAGAGATCAACATTTCACATTTAATTTCCTGTGCAGGCAGTTTGCTCGTGTCACACGGGACCAGGTGTTTGGCTGAGACACACACCTGGATTCAACCCTTCCATTTTCTGTTACAGTATTTGGTGTTCTTGGGATACAGGGTCCATGTGGAAATGCGCAAAGTTATTCATTATGCATTATCTTTAATAGAGCTTTGAAAGTTTTCTTTACTAATTCCTTCAGTGCTTCTCATTAGGGGGTCAAAATCTGCAGGGTAGGGCCCTGGCTGGTTGGCTCAGTGGTAGAGTGTCGGCCTGGCATGCGGGAGTCCCGGGTTCGATTCCCAGCCAGGGCACACAGGAGAAGCGCTCATCTGCTTCTCCAGCCCTCCCCTTCTCCTTCCTCTCTGTCTCTCTCTTCCCCTCCCACAGCCAAGTCTCCATTGGAGCAAAGTTGGTCCGGGCGCTGAGTACGGCTCTGTGGCCTTTGCCTCAGGCGCTAGAATGGCTTTGATTGCAGCAGAGCGACGCCCCAGATGGGCAGAGCATCACTCCCTGGTGGGCATCCTGGGTGGATCCTGGTCGGGCACATGCGGGAGTCTGTCTGACTGCCTCCCCGTTTCCAACCTCAGAAAAATACAAAAAAAAAAAATCTGCAGGGTAGAACCACACTTCCTGACTTCTGCTATGGATCCGGGGTGCACTTCTTAAGTACCCTAAAGGAGCAGGGATTGGGGTTACTTCAGGCTAAGCTCCCTTCCTCTAGCAGTGCTTTGAGTTCAAAAACAGTTGAGTGCCCTTTGTAGGGATCTGAGTGATAAGATGTGAATCCCTTATTCTAAAAAATAATTTTGAATATGGGACTAAATACCAAAAAGCTTGCCTTACATTTTGGCACATTCTTTTTATCCTCTATCAAAGAAGATTTTAAAAAAGCACTTGTGATAATATTCCATGTAATCACGTTAGTGTTCACCCCTTAGACTGTGATTCCATACTTACTGGGATGGTCACTCCCACCCCCAATCCATGATTATCCCCTCCCCCCCAAAAAAAGAAAAAGAAAGAAGTATATCATATTTAGGTAAAATTTTGTGCAAAAAAACTTAGACTAAAAGTTGTGATTAAGTGCAAAATTTTAATTTGATGTCCTTTGCTATTAAAATCAAAATTAAGTATGATGGTTCACTTATATTTCTTATTAAAAATAATAATAAATAAATTTGTATCAGTAAAGGACTGTGCTGTGCGTGGCTTTATGAAAGATAGACAATACAAAGGCAATGTCTTGACTGCAGTCTTAGATAAAAGAACAAAACAGATACTGTTTGATTGAGTTCTGCACTTGAACCCTTTACCCCAATAAACACAGTAAATAAAAAGAGGTAAATATTAATGTATATGATACCACATATATATAAATATATGAATAGAATACAAACTTTTGTAAAAACAGACTGGAGACAGCTTTGGAAAATGGGTAGAGGCTAAATCTTTCTTTCCTCATTCTCATCTCCAACACTCAGTTAGTCATCAAGTCTTTCCGATTTCATCTCATAAATTGCCCTTCAAGCCATGGAATTCAACCAGGAACCTACCCCCACCCCCAGGCCCGGCTGCCATTCCAACCACTCACCTGAATATGGTGGATGCCTAGCAACCAGCTCTTTTTCTCACCGTATTCTCATGAGAAAGTTTCACATTTGATTGACTGACGTAAGTGACATGTGTGCATCTTAAGTGCAAGGGAGAATAGAAATTGTAAGTTTCTGGATTCTATCTTGGAAAGATGAAACTCACAATGCCCTGAAATGCTGAGATGTGAGAGAGTGTTCAAAAGTTCTTAGGTGCCCATCCCAAAGGCTGCCCACCTTACAGGACCTCTCCTTGCCTCCAGCCGTCCCTTCTCTTGTTTCTGAGATGCAACCCTGATGAATTTCTCTCATTTCCTCAAATGTCCCCATACTGTACCCTGACTCATGTCTTTAAGTAGTCAATTTTTTTTATTTAGAATTATCTTTACCTGAATAATTTCTACTCATTCTTGAAGTTTTAGACTAAATACTTCTGTCAACTTACTAATTCTGGTACCCAGATATTTGCCGCACACCAGTCTAGATGTTGTTGTGAAGGTATTTTTTTAGATGTGATTTGCATTACAATAAGTACACTTTTTTTAAAATTTTATTTATTAAATTTAATTCAGTGACATTGATAAATCAGGGTACATATGTTGAGAGAACACATCTCTAGATTATTTTGACATTTGATTGTGCTGTATACTCCTCCCCCAAAGTTAAATTGTCTTCTGTCACCTTCTATCTGGTTTTCTTTGTGCCCCTCCCCTCCCCCAACCCCTCTCTCCTTCTTCGCCCCATCCCCCTCCCCCCACCCCCCACCCCTGTTGCCATCACATTCTTGTTCATGACTCTGAGTGTCATTTTTATGTCCCTTCTATGTATGGTTTCATATAGTTCTTAGTTTTTTTTCTCATTTACTTATTTCACTCCGTATAATGTTATTAAGGTCCATCCATGTTATTGTAAATGATCTGATGTCATCATTTCTTATGGCTGAGTATTATTCCATAGTATATATGTACCAAAGCTTTTTAATCCACTCGTCCTCTGATGGACACTTGGGCTGTTTCCAGATCTTCGCTATTGTGAACAATGCTGCCACAAACATGGGGGTGCATTTCTCCTTTTGGAGCCGTTCTATGGTGTCCTTGGGGTATATTCCTAAAAGTGGGATAGCTGGGTCAAAAGGTAGTTTGATTTTCAGTTTTTTGAGGAATCTCCATACTGTTTTCCACAGAGGCTGCACCAGTCTGCATTCCCACCAGCAGTGCAGGAGGGTTCCATTTTCTCCACATCCTCGCCAGCACTTATTCTGTGTTGTTTGTTGATGAGCCCCATTCTGGCTGGTGTGAGGTGATATCTCATTGTGGTTTTAATTTGCATTTCTCTAATGATTAGTGATGTTGAGCATTTTTTCATATGCCTATTGGCCATCTGTATGTCCTCTTTGGAGAAGTGTCTATTCATCTCTTTTGCCCATTTTTGGATTGGATTGTTTGTCTTCCTGGTGTTGAGATGTACAAGTTATTTATAAATTTTGGTTATTAACCCCTTATCAGACGTATTGTCAAATATGTTCTCCCATTGTGTAGTTTGTCTTTTTATTCTGTTCTTGTTGTCTTTAGCTGTGCCAAAGCTTTTTAGTTTGATATAGTCCCATTTGTTTATCCTGTCTTTTATTTCATTTCCCCGTGGAGATAAATCATCAAATATATTGCTCCGAGAGATGTCAGAGAGCTTACTGCCTATGTTTTATTCTAAGATGCTTACGGTTTCACGGCTTACATTTAAGTCTTTTATCCATTTTGAGTTTATTTTTGTGAGTGGTGTAAGCTGGTGATCTAGTTTCATTTTTTTGCAGGTAGCTGTCTAATTTTCCCAACACCATTTGTTAAAGAGGCTGTCTTTACTCCATTGTATTTCCTTACCTCCTTTGTCAAATATCAGTTGTCCATAGAACTGTGGGCTTATTTCTGGGTTCTCTGTTCTGTTCCATCGATCTATATGCCTGTTCTTATGCCAGTACCAGGCTGTTTTGGGTACAATGGCCTTGTAGTATAACTTGATATCAGAAAGTGTGATACCTCCCACTTTATTCTTCATTTTTAAGATTGCTGAGGCTATTCGTGTTCTCTTTTGGTTCCATATAAATTTTTGGAATATGTGCTCTATATCTTTGAAGTATGTAATTGGTATTTTAATTGGATTTGCATTGAATTTATAGATTGCTTTGGGTAATATAGACATTTTAATGATGTTTATTCTTCCTAACCATGAGCATGGTATATGCTTCCACTTGTTTGTATCTTCCTTGATTTCTTTTATCAATGCTTTGTAATTTTCTGAGTACAAGTCTTTAGTCTCCTTGGTTAAGTTTACTCCTAAGTACTTCATTTTTTTGGTTGTAATTGTGAAGGGGATTGTTTCCTTAATTTCTCTTTCTGACTGTTCATTGTTGGTGTATAAAAATGCCTCTGATTTCTGAGTATTGATTTTATATCCTGCCACTTTGCTGAATTCATTTATCAGGTACAGTAGTTTTTTGACTGAGACTTTAGGGTTTTCTATATACAATATCATATCATCTGCAAATAATGATAGTTTTACTTCTTCTTTTCCAACTTGAATGCCTTTTATTTCTTCTTCTTGTCTGATTGCTGTGGCTAGGACTTCCAGGAGCATGTTAAATAAGAATGGTGAAAGGGGGCACCCCTGCCTTGTTCCTGATCTTAAGGGGATTGCTTTTAATTTTTGCCCATTGAGTATGATGTTGGCTGTGGGTTTGTCACAGATGGCTTTTATCATGTTGAGGTATGTTCCCTGTATTTCCACTTTGCTGAGAGTTTTGATCATGAATGGTTCTGGATTTTATCAGATGCTTTTTATGCATCTATTGAAATTATCATATGGTTTTTTTCCTTCTTTTTGTTTATGTGATGAATCATATTGATTGATTTACGAATATTGTACCAGCCTTGCCTCCCCAGAATAAATCCCACTTGATCATGGTGAATGATTTTTTCCATAAATTGTTGGATCTGGTTTGCTAATATTTTGTTGTGGATTTTAGCATCTATATTCATCAGAGATATAGGCATATAATTTTCTTTCTTTGTGTTGTCTTTACCTGGTTTTGGAATCACAATTATGCTCGCCTCATAAAAGGAGCTTGGAAGTCTTCCTTCCTCTTGAATTTTTTGAAATAGTTTGAGAAGGATAGGCTTTAGTTCTTCTTTGAATATTTGGTAGAATTCCGTTGTGAAGCCATTGGGCCCCAGACTTTTCTTTGTTGGGAATTTTTTGATAACTTTTGATCTCATTTGGTATAATCGGTCTGTTTAGGTTTTCTGATTCTTCCAGATTGATTTTTGGAAGATTGTATGTTTCAAGGAATTTGTCCATTTCATCTAGGTTGTCTAGTTTTTTGGCATACAGTTCTTTATAGTATTTTCTTATAATTTTTGTATTTCTGTTGTGTCAGTTGTTATTTCTCCTCTCTCATTTCTAATTTTATTTATTTGAGTCCCCTCTCTCTTTTTCTTGGTGAGTCTAATTAAAGGTTCATCAATCTTGTTTACCTTTTCAAAGAACCAGCTCCTAGTTTCATTGATCCTCTGTATTGTTTCTTTAGCCTCTATGTCATTTATTTCTGCTCTGATCTTTATTATTTCCTTCCTTCTACTACATTTGGGCTTTACTTGCTGTTCTTTTTCTAATTCTTTTAGATGCAGGGTTAAGTTGTTTATTTGAGCTTTTTATAGCTTCTGAAAGTGTGCCTGTAGTGCTATGAACTTCCCTCTCAGTACTGCTTTCGCTGTGTCCCATAAATTTTGAGTTGTTGTATGCTCATTGTCATTCGTTTCTAGGAATTTTTTTTATTTCTTCTTTAATCTCATTCTTAATCCATTCGTTATTTAACAACCTACTATTTAGTTTCCATGTGTTTGAGAACTTTTGAGCTTTTCTGTTGTGGTTCATTTCTAGTTTCATGCTGTTGTGATCGAAGAAAGTGCTTGATATGATTTCAGTCTTCTTAAATTTGTTGAGACCACTTTTGTGCCCTAACATGTGGTCTCTCCTAGAGAATGTACCATGAACACTTGAAAAATGTATATTTTGCTGCTTTAGGGTGAAAGGTTCTGAAGATATCTATTAAATCGAGTTGATCTAGTGTTTCCAATAAGTCTGCTGTTTCTTTGTTAATTTTCTTTCTTGAGGATCTATCTAGTGATGTAGGTGGGGTATTTAAATCCCCTACTATTATAGTATTGCTATTGATCTTGCTCTTTAAATCCATCAAAGTCTGCTTTATATATTTGGGTGCTCCTATATTAGGTGCATAGATATTTATAATAGTTATATCTTCCTGTTGGATTACTCCCTTCATCATTATGTAGTGGCCTTCTTTATCTCTTACTATATCCTTTGTTTTAAAGTCCAGTTTGTCTGATATAAGTATTGCTACCCCAGCTTTTTTTTCATTTCCATTTGCATGAAATGTTTTTTTCCATCCTTTTACCTTCAATCTATGTGTATCTTTTGTTCTAAGGTGTGTCTCTTGTAGACAGCATATATATGGGTCCTGTTTTCTTATCCACACAGCTACCCTATGTCTTTTGATTGGATCATTTAATCCATTTAAGGTTATTATTGATATGTAGTTGTTAATTGCCATTTTCTTCTTTAAAGGTGTATTCCTTTTTTGCTATATTCTTTTCCCACTTTGATCTATTTACAACAGGCCCCTTAACATTTCCTGCAGCATTGGTTTGGTTGTAATGAATTCCTTGAGGTTTTTTTTGTCTGGGAAGCTTTTTATTTCTCCTTCGATTTTAAATGATAGCCTTGCTGGATAAAGTAGTCTTGGTTGTAGGTTCTTGTTCTGCATTACTTTGAATATTTCTTGACATTTCCTTCTGGCCTCAAGTGTTTCTGTTGAGAAGTCGGATGTTATCCTTATGGGGGCTCCTTTGTAGGTGATAACTTTTTTTCTCTTGCAGCTTTTAATATTTTCTCTTTATCGCTTAGCTTTGGTATTTTAATTATGATGTGTCTTGGTGTAGGTTTCTTTGGGTTTCTCTTTAATGGAGTCCTCTGTGCTTCTTGGACTTGTGAGAGTTTCTCTTGCATTAATTTAGGGAAGTTTTCAGCTATGATATGATTGAACAAAGTCTCTATCCCTTGTTCTTTTTCTTCTTCTTCAGGAACCCTGAAGAAGAAGATGTGGATGTTATTTCTCTTCATGTTGTCACAGAGCTCTCTAAGAGTTTCCTCTGACTTTTTGAGTCTCTTTTCTCTTTTCTTCTCTGCTTTCATGCCTTCATTCCAGTTATCCTCCACCTTGCTGATTCGATCCTCAGCTCTATCTATCCTGTTTTTAATTCCTTCCATTGTGGTCTTTATTTCTGATATTGTATTTGTCATCTCTGACGGATTCTTTTTTATACTTGCTATTTCTTTATTTAGGTGTTCATAATAACCATCCATTGTTGTTCTAAGATCCCTAAGCATCCTTACAATCATTATTTTGAACTCCGCATCTGAAAGTTTGATTATTTCCATATCACTCAGTTCATCTCCTGAAGGTGTCTTTTGTGGTTTCATTTGGATTGCACTTCTTTGTCTTCTCATTGTCTGTTTTTGAGTGTTTTATTTGTAGAGTTGGTTGAGTCTAGGCTTGGTGTTGTCTGCCTCCAGTTTTCAGTTGTGTTCTAACAACTCTGCCTTTACCTCAGCTTTCTTCAGCTTTGACTACTGATATCTCCAATAGTAACAAAACTCAGAATCTGCCCTTTTAGCCACTGAATAGCCAAGGCTACAAAACCCTTCTTAGTGGCTCAATTTGGCTTGCAGAATTCTAAAAACAAGAGAGAGAAAGTGAGAACTTGGTATGCTGCTCAAACCCTTGATATACTAGTCACAATAAGTAAACTTTTAATAAAGCAGAGTACCCTCCACAATGTGAGTGGGCCTCATCCAATCAGTTGAAGGCCCTAAAAGACTGAGGTCTCCAAAAAGGAAAGAATTCTACCTCCAGACTGCCTTCAAATTCAAGACTCAATATCAACTCCTGTGGGAATTTCCAGCCTGCCCGAAGATTTTAAACTTGCCAGCCTCCCTACAGCTAAGAGTTAAAAATCTCTCTTTCCTCTCTCTCTCTCCCCCAATCTTTCTCTGCATATATGTATGTGTACACACATATACATATTATGCACACCCACTCACATTCTAAAATATATTAAATTCCCTTATTACAACCTCTAAATACTTTTTTATTCCCTTTGATAAATATTTACATACATAATCATTTTAGTGCATACCCCTTAAGACTATGGTTTCAATGACAAAAGAAACAAGTTGTCTTTTGTATTGTTGACTCCCTTGATGTACTAAGGCACACTGCTTAGACCACAGTAGGGGCACAATAATTATCTTTTGCATTTTATCAGGAATATACACTCCAGGGTCAGAGTGTCTGCCTTCTGATACCAACCCGACTCTCAACAGCTTCATGTTTTACATTTGAGTTTCCTCATTTATAAAAAGGATATAATAATATTATCTTCCTAAGATGATATTAAAAGTTCAATAAGATGATAAATGCACATCACTGAGTACCACGTTCTGCACACGGTAAGCCCCTTATAGCTGCCATCCACTGGTGTCATGATTATTCTCATTTTCATTTTCTTCTAACATTTTAATTTCCTTAGTCTTAACATTATAACAATGGCCAGTGATCAGGGAGGACAGACAAGCTCATTTTTGTGCCTTCAGCCATTCCTTTTCCAGGTTTACTCAGAATCAGGGTGTGCCTCTCCTAATAGATGGTGACAATGACAAATATTTCCTCCCTCAGGCTCTTTTGCAGCCAGTGTGTCCCCTGGCCAATGACATGGTAGAAGTCTACCGGGGGACTCTGGGGACACCAAAACCAGAGCTGGTAAAAGTCGAAAGCAGAGCTGCTCCTTCCTCCACTCTGGACACCTCCCTGGAAGGCTGCAGCGTGGAGGCATGGCCTGCGGACAGAGGGGCGGAGCCGCCAGGTGCTTTCTGGAATCTGTAGTTTGCTAGACCAATCCTATAACTTCGTACTACTTCTTTTTGTCCTGTGAAATAAATATTCTTATATTTAAAATCACACGTAGATGTTTTAACCGTTGCAGCCAAAAGCTGCCTCCTACCTAGGCCAGCTGAAAGTGGATGTCTTTCTAGGCACAAGTTTGCAGAAGGCCGACGGCATGGAGTGAAATGCTCTGGTTAGGGGCCCGTCTGCATGATCCCATTCACCATTACTTGTAACTGCTCTAGACTAGAGAACAGCACAAGCCACACGGGCAGCGGCTCTGCTCAGGGCCTTGGTCCTTTACTAGAAAGGTGTATCGGAATGACGATGGGAATGTGAGAAGCACCTTATGACTGGCTTTTATGAGCGGGGGTGCAAGGCAGGTGCTCCCAGGTGAGAGAGAGAGAGAGAGAGAGAGAGAGAGAGAGAGAGCACGCTGTGAATGGCCAAGTCTTCCTGCTCAGGGTGGGTTAAGGGTTGAGTCTACAATTGTGGCTATAAACAGCCACTTAATTATGGAACTGCCTGTAAGAAACATAAATTTGTTTGTCTAACTATGTAATCCTACAGATTAGAACCTTCTTTTTTCTCCCTGAAATAATTATTTGGATGGCACCCCAAAATAGCATTCCTTGTGATGATAGAAGTTGACATAAATGTAAGTGTCAGCTATTTTGTTTATTTTTAGAAATGTAGAGCTTTTGAACCAATGATGATTTTTGAGTCATGCTCTAATTTCCTTTGTAGTGAATCAGAGATCAAATTTCACAGTTGCAAATCCACTATAGACAAAAGTGACTGAGTCTAATGGGAGGTCATGTTGTGAAAAAATAATGAGCATTTACTAATTACCTGCTCTGGGTCAGGAGTTTTCACCCTAAATCCCTAGTTTAGGTAGCATTTTCCCTTTATTACAAGATGAACACATACTGAAACACAGAAGTTTAGCAGGATTTAGCCCTCTTCCACATGACTCAAAATGGCTGCTGTTGCTCCAGTTATTGCTTCCACATTCTAGTCACAAAGGACGGAGTGGGCCAAGCTACCTACTGAGCACAATTTCAGGAAGTTGAATATTCTAGTTCCACTTCCATATTGGTCAGAACCAGTACACCATCCTTAGCTGCATAAAACTCAGGGGCATGAAGTACAGTATATCTGAGGGAGCAACTTGCCCTGTGAACCATCAGCTGTTCTGTTACTGTAAGGACCAAGGGAAGAACAGATATGTGCTATTAGGATTCTCCTTCTACTGGGAAATGCACAGAAAAACATCTCAACTGAATACTTTGTTGCACAGAAGAGAAGGGGAATAAGACATAGAAACACAGCAGCTACTGTGTATCAGAGACTATGCTGTTAGCCTAACTTGTGACATAGAAATTATTGGCATTATCCTCTAGAAAAGAAATCGACTCAGCTAAGTGAAATAAAATACCCCAATTTAAATGACTAATAAGTAGCAGCAACATGATTTAAATCTAGGAAGACTTTCTGAGCTCAACACCCTTTCTTTACTTCCTCCTGAAAGAAGGACCCTGGAGAGAGAGATGGTCAGTGGCCCTGGCAGCAGGAACCAGTGTTACTTGTAATCTGCCAGCAGCCTGTCACAGCGATGATGGATGGTGATGTCGCTGCTTACTAGTGCTGAGCACCGCACACAGGTACTTCAGTGCCACTCAGCTATCAATTCATCAGTGTGGATGCTTCAGATTCCCTTTTGTTCTCTAAATAGTTAGCATCATGTTGCTTTCATTAAAAAACAAAACAAAGATAAAAGAACTTTCTTTAAACCTTTGCTTTTTCTTTAGTTATTTCTAAAGAATACTAAGATCACGATTTTGTTGAAATAGTCAACCTGATTGTTACTAGTTCCCCTTTTTGGGATACAGAGCTTTATTTGGCCCTGCAACTTTAACTGAAGTAATTTGCCTTGATTACATTGAAGGAAAAATTTTTGTATTTCTAGTTGTTTTAGTTCATCTGAAGAAGCTAGAGTGTTCTCTAGTCAGCTTGCTAGACTGGAAAAGAATTCAAATGTCAAATATTGACGCTCTGAGTTCTGCAACCTTTTAACTTTTTTCTGATGTACTTCAGAAATGATTATTTCCAATATTGTACACTTGGCTGTGCACTGGGTTTATTTTTTTTATTTAAAACAAAAACATGAGAAATGCACCCCCATGTTTGTGGCAGCATTGTTCACAATAGCGAAGATCTGGAAACAGCCCAAGTGTCCGTCAGAGGACAAGTGGATTAAAAAGCTTTGGTACATATATACTATGGAATACTACTCAGCCATAAGAAATGATGACATCGGATCATTTACAATAACATGGATGGACCTTGATAACATTATACGGAGTGAAATAAGTAAATCAGAAAAAAAACTAAGAACTATATGAATCCATACATAGAAGGGACATAAAAATGAGACTCAGAGACATGAACAAGAATGTGATGGCAACAGGGATGGGGGGTGTGGGGAGGGGGGATGGGGTGAAGAAGGAGACAGGGGGTTGGGGGAGGGGTGGGGCACAAAGAAAACCAGATAGAAGGTGACAGAAGACAATTTAACTTTGGGGGAGGGGTATACAGCACAATCAAATGTCAAAATAATCTAGAGATGTTTTCTCTCAACATATGTACCCTGATTTATCAATGTCACTGCATTAAATTTAATAAATAAAAAAAAATTGAGTGAAGGTGTGATAAATATTATTACATATATATTTTTAGATTTTATTTATTGATTTTAGAAAGAGAGAGAAATAGAAGAGAAGTGGGAAGCATCAATTCATAGTAGTTGCTTTTTGTATGTCCAAGGTTTTTAACCAGTGACTGCACCGTTGCAGGTCAATAATTTATCCACTGTACCACCTTATGTCAAATTATTATTCCATATTTTGACCTGCAAAGAGTGCGATATGATAGTCAGGTAGCAAGCATTTGTTGAATATCCACGATGAGAAGCAGTATGTAACACATTGGAAAGCTTTGTTGTCAGAATGCATAGAGGTTTGAATCAAATGAATCTGGATAAACAAACAGCCTCTGATCCTTAAAAAAAAAAAACAAAAAAAAACTGTGCATGCCTGGAAAATTTTGAAATCTGGTATTACCCAGAAACTTTGAAACTTATAAAATTATTGTCCTATTAAAGCATTCTAACTCTTGAAATCCATAAAACCTGCAGTAGTTTTATAATAAAAGTGGAGTTACCAGAATAACATTATTGTGTAGTCACACATAAACAGAATAAGATCAGTTAAGTACTCCATCCCAAAGCTAGCCAAGGATGACAGAAAGAAATGAAGTCATAGCAAAAATTTCATGAAATTTGGCAACAGTTTGCCTGAGGGAAGATTATTATTACTAATTGCTTTTGAAATGCAAAATGTTCTCTACATTTGATACTCTTGTTGGTTTCTTTGATTCTCTAGCTGTTCCCTGGATTCTTCAGGAATATACACAGGTAAGCAGCAGCACTATTTCGTGGCTAGTAACAAGTACACTACCTGACATTGACACAGTTCTTAAAAGTAGAACAGTTGAGACTATTACCTTGTGTCAGATTCTTCTATAGAATGTTTTAGGTTATGAGTCTCTGGGTTTTGTAATTAAAAATGTAAATTAAATCTTAAAACTAAATATCAATCAGAATGATACTAAATAATTATTAAATATAAATTTGTATTGATTGTGAAAATATATAATCATTAATGTTTCTACAGCCCTAGCTGTTAAGGCTTTAAACTCTGAAACCTTTCCAGTAGGTAATAAAAGAGCTGTGTGTTGCTAAAATGCATGATATAGGCTCTGAACTCAGTTTCAGTGAGATACAAAGTCTGTGTCTGACATGTTATAAAAATATTGAAGCGAAGAAGCTATCAACTAGTAACATGTTATTTTCCAGTTCTCTAAGTTGTAGTTATTTTTCAAATCAAAGTAGTCATGAGTTAATGAGGTAGAAATTTCCAATTTTATAAATCAGAATACATTTTAAATATACAGGTGCTAACGCCATATACATGGTGTTATTCATAATATTGAATAGTTTGGGTACTGGAATTAAGATTTTAGGCATTTTTATGACACATGTAGAAACCTGGATTCCATAAACAATCAGTTGCATTCTTAGTTATGACCATTTAAAATGAGAATTCAAGGAGGGGCTACTTTTCAAAGCGGCTCACATCAATCCACTTACCACTGTCTGTTAGATTGAGACTAACATAGGATAGTTTGGTGTATTCCAAATGTCAACTATTTAACATTCCTTAAGATGAAAGAAGAGGCTAATTCCCAACGGTCCTAATATCATCCACAGAAATTGCCTCAGGGTGTGAGAATTAAAAATTAAATCATTTAAAATTATAACTTCAGAGTCATGAAATGAGGTCCAGTCACAAGTTTTGTGTTTGAAGCTGGACCGGCATCTGCTTGGTCTCTGGCCCTTTGACTTTGTTACATGATCTTGAGGCTGAGGGAGGTGTCCACCAACAGTCCAAAGCAGCCATTTCCAGCCTTTCTCATCTCGGTGCAAACATAAACTAGTAACTAAAATTCAGCGGCACACCAAAAAAATATATTTTTTGCCGATTTGACAAAAAAAAGAGCTACAATTTTTATTCGTTCACATTGGATGGCTATTGTGTTGGTTGTTGTCATTGTTTTATTTGACAGTCTAAGGGAAAAGAAGTCAGTGTCCCTGACTAAATAGTCAGGTAGTGCATACTTGAAAAATTCTTATACTGCACTCGTTGAAAAATCACTGATCTGAGGCTAAATATTTTCAGCCAGCCATTCAGGGTAAAAGACTGAAAATAGAATATGAATAAAGAATGTGAGGACAGTGGATTTAGTAAGAGAATTGCTGAGATCATTATTTCTGAAATCCAAATGGCTGAATGTGGGAAACGGGCGATTTCCAAGCATGATCATTTCATTCCCGTTTTAATTTGCCTGAACAGGACACTCACTACATGAGCAATTAGTCCTCCAACACATATCAAGTTGGATTATTTTACCATTCTCTGAATCTCTTTTCTTTTTAGACAGATTTATTTTTAGCTGACATTTGTGATATTTCTTATTATTAAAAATATCAACTTGTTTGATTATGGGAGCTTTTAAAAATAAGTAGCTTAGGCCCTGGCCAGCTAGCTAAGCGGTAGAACATCGGCCCCAGTGTGTGGAAGTCGCGGATTTGATTCCCGGCCAGGGCACATAGGACAAGCACCCATCTGTTTCTTCACCCTTCCCCCTCTCCTTTCTCTCTATCTCTCTCTTCCTCTCCTGCAGCCAAGGCTCAATTGGAGCAAAGTTGGCCCAGGCACTGAGGATGGCTCCAAGGCCTGTGCCTCAGGCACTAGAATGGCTCTGGTTGCACGGATGGGCAGAGCATCGCCCCCTGGTGGGCATGCCAGGTGGATCCGGTCATGGGCATGAGGGAGTCTGTCTCTCTGCCTCCTCACTTCTTACTTAAGAAAAATACCAAAAAAAAAAGTAGTTTATAATTATTATGTTTCATTTATTATTCTTAGAAAGAAAAGCTAATTGTAAAGCATTTGAAAATTAATTATAACATCATTAAAAGTATTTTAAGTCAAGAAGATTTTTAAAATTTTTTTAATTTTTTTTTTTTTTTTTTAGCAAGGTGAGTGCAGACAGACAGGAAGAAAAAGAGATGAGAAGCATCAATTCTTCATTGCAGCACCTTAGTTGTTCGTTGACTGCTTTCTCATATGTGCCTGGACAGGGGGGCTCCAGACCAGCCAGTGACCCCTTGCTCAAGCCAGCTACATTGGGCTCAAGCCAGAGACCTTTGGTCTCAAGCCAGTGGCCATGGGGTTATGTTAATGATCCCAAGCTCAAGCCAGCAACTCCATGCTCAAGCCATCAACCTTGGAGTTTCAAACGTGGGTCCTGCCTGACCAGGCAGTGGCACAGTGGATAGAGTGTCAGACTAGGATGCGGAGCACCCAGGTTCAAGACACCAAGGTCACCAGCTTGAGTGCAGGCTCATCTGGTTTGAGCAAAGCTCACCAGCTTGGACCCAAGGTCACTGGTTTGAGCAAGGGGTCACTCGGTCTGCTGTAGCCCCACAGTCAAGGCTACAACATATGAGAAAGCAATCAATGAACAACTAAGGTGTCACAACGAAAAACTAATAATTGATGCTTCTCATCTCTCTTTGTTCCTGTCTGTCTGTCCCTATCTATCCCTCTCTCTGATTCTCTCTCTGTCTCTGTAAAAAAAAAAAAACAAAACAAAAAAACCTCAGTGTCCCAGGCTGATGCTCTAGTCATTGCCATCGCTCCACCTCCTGTTTAGGCGAGAAGTTATTTTTTAAAATAAAATGTGATATATTTATAGTTCATGCACTATGTCAAAGGTTAAACAAGTAAATGAGATATTTGTTCAAACTATAGCATGGAAGCCCACAGAGGTGCCATAGTTTGGTGCAGTAGATATAAAACTAATGTCCACTAGAAGGTCGAAGAAGGACAATGTCTTGATTAGTGATCATCTGCCTGTCATTGGAAGGAGATACACTTAGATTTGAACAAAAGAAAAAGGACAATTCTGTTTTTAAAAAAATAGTGAATGAGATGTTTAAAGGGATAAAAGTTTCAAATCTGCATATAAAATATATAACAAGGGTTAAAAATTGTCATCTAATCTATAAGGATACACTTAACCCAATAGCTTTGGGGTAATTTTAAATTCACTTCTAGTAAGATCTTGAATCAGTTGTTAGCTAATTTTTCATAAGTATTTCTCCTCTATGTAGAAAGCCCCTGGCCAGTTTAGGCACCAGTGGTAAAGACAGACTTTGATTTCATTACCAATGACTTCTTGTTAAGATACAAAGCAACATCCTCTTCTTGAGCACACCTTGAAAACCTTTCATGGTTTGCCTTGCACATGCATGAATGTGAGTGTTACTTTACTACTAAAGGACAGAAGAAAAGTACTAGATAGTCTTTCCTTTCTTGTTCTTATCATGCAAATCTAAGTGATTTGTTCAATAACTTACACCTTGCATACATGTATACAGGAAATAAAAGTGAGTGGATAAGCCAACTAAAATGCAGCAGGGAATGGTGTAGACTGTAGGCAATTCAAGAACATGTGTCCCTGTGAAAGAGTCTGTCACTTCTCAGCCCTCGCTGTTAGGAGCCCAGTATAGTAAGAGCATCCTGATTATTTTTCTCCTTCTTCCTCACCGCTTTCCCCTTGCCTTTCTTTTTGTTATTATCCAAAAGTTCAACTTTTATGTGAAATCTCATTTTGAAAGTACCTTAGGCAAAAATGTATAATAAACAAAGGTGAATACTGCCAACAGGCCACCAGTTCCATTTACCCTCATTTTACAAATGACAGAGAAGGGTTTTTTTTGTTTGTTTGTTTGTTTTTACAGAGACAGAGGGGGGGGGGGATAGATAGGGACAGACAAACAGGAACAGAGAGAGATGAGAAGCATCAATCATTAGTTTTTCGTTGTGTGTTGCAACACCTTAGTTGTTCATTGATTGCTTTCTCATATGTACCTTGACCATGGGGCTACAGCAGACCGAGTAACCCCTTGCTCGAGCCAGTGACCTTGGGTCCAAGCTTGTGAGCTTTGCTCAAACCAGATGAGCCCGTGCTCAATCTGGCGACCTCGGGGTCTCGAACCTGGGTCTTCCGCATCCCAGTCCGATGCCCTATCTACTGCACCACCACCTGGTCAGGCAAGAAGGGGGTCTTTGAAAACACAAACATTAAAGTAATCAGAGGAAGAATCCTACGTTCCTGAATCCTACGTTAAGCCTGTGCAGCTCTTTAAATTTCTGCCTCTCTCTGACATTATTGTAGTTGTCATGGGAGTGATCCGATCACATTCCTCATTAAGCAAAAGTAACTTAAAAGTATTCTAACACATTGTTTTCTTCTTATAATCAATCTCAGTTTTTCATGAACTATATATATTTTGTTAAGAAAATATAATTAAAACCAAAATCTCCTCCCAACCCAGGAAAACTATCTACAAAGGTAGAATAAAAAGAAAACAGGTTTGTTATTAAATAAATACTAAACCAGAATGCAAGCTCATCACAAGCATTTGCTCAGAGACTACAAGACAAATAGAAATCTCACCCTTTATATAACCAGCAGATACAGCTCGCTACACATGTTCTCAAGGTAAACAATTTGTCACTCCACCCGAAAGTCACCTAGTAATTGAGGTGACCATCTGTGTTAGCTGATCAGCTGTATCCAACAAAAAATAAACTTACCTTTATTGCCTGACCTCTGGTGGTGCAGTGGATAAAGCACTGATCTGGGAACACTGAGGTTGCCGGTTCAAAACCCTGCACTTGTCTGGTCAAGGCATATATGGAAGTTGATGCTTCTTGCTCCTCTCCCCTTTCTCTCTCTCTCTCTCTCTCTCTCTCTCTCTCTCTCTCTCTCTCTTTCCCCCTCCCTCCTCTCTAAAATGAATAAATAACAATTAAAAAAAAATGTCTTCACCTTAAAAAAAAAAAAGCCTGACCTGTGGTGGCGCAGTGGATAAAGCGTCGACCTGGAAATGGTGAGGTCGCCGGTTCGAAACCCTGGGCTTGCCTGGTCAAGGCACATATGGGTGTTGATGTTTCCAGCTCCTCCCCCCTTCTCTCTCTCTCTGTCTCTCCCTCTCCTTTTCTCTAAAATGAATGAATGAATAAATGAATAAATAAATAAATAAATAAATAAACTTACCTTTATAACAAGAGGTAGCTGGGCTATACAAAGAAAGTCACCCACCCACGTTAGGCCCCTACCATCATGCGTAAACTGGGAGATGCAGAAACATGATGTGGAACGCAGATTATAAATGATTAGGATTGAATTAATTGTCAACTAGTTGGATTAAATGTATGTTTACATAAGTGTTATTATAACTTAAATTGTAATATAGATCATCTCTCCTTCATGAATATTAGGGGAATTCCCTTCTGAATCACAACATTTTGAGTAAAAGAAATAGACAAAATTTCAGATGTGTAGGGAGAAATTTGAATAAGTTATTATGCCAAGAAAAAAACATACCACAGAACTACCCAAATGATAAGGAAATGCTACTTTGAGGATGATGTCCTCCTAACAGCTACCTTTGAGAAGAGGCAGAAAGAAGGAAGAAATTGAGTGTTGTGACCTTCTGGGGAAGACTGTCCCATCAGCGGACACAACACATGTGGTGGCATTCAGATGGAGGCACAGTTGGCGGACAAGAAGGTCCGGAGGCTGGCGCAGTCAGTGGTGGGGGTATTAGGAGTACGGAATGCAGAATTCTAAGAGTGCTCCCAGAATACCAGCCCCCAGCTGTTACACCGGGTACTGTCCCATCCATTGAGTATGGGTAGAACCTGTGATTGCTTCTATCATAAGAATATAGCAAAGGCAAGGAACATTCGTTCCTTGATTAGGTTACATTATATGACAAAGATGATGGGATAGCTTTCCCCTGACTAAGCGGCATTGTGTGAGTCCACCTGAGTAGACCAGAGTGAGAAGCTCATCTCTCTGAAGAGGGAGAAGTAGGGTACCAGGTTGTGGGAGGACCACCTGGAAAAGGCAGGTGGGCAGCCCTCTGGGAGCTGAGTTTTCTTGAGGCAAGAGCCAGCAAGAAAACAGGAAACTCAGTTCTATAACCACACAAAGGTGAGCTCTGCCATTAACACAAGGGAATGGGGAGGCGAGTTTCCCCCAGACACGCCCCCAGAAGAGAATGAGGCCGGCTGACCCCCTGGCTGCATGCACCTGTGAGACCCTGAGCAAAGGACCCAGCTACACTGTGCTCTCCTAACCCACAAAAGCTGAGGAGCCACACGGGCAGCTGTAAACTCCTAAGTCTGTGGTCCGTTGTTAGGCAACCATAGAAAATTAATACAAAAGGAAAAGAGATGGTGGTGGTAATATAATGAGGTGGTAGGAGGGGCCAGCTCACCTAACGTCATAGTAAGCCCTTTATGAGGACCCTGTCCTGCATCTTGTCTGTGATATCTGAAGGTCTATGGATGACATCAATGTCAAGTGCCTGGTTGTAATATTCGAATATAATTATGCATTATGTCCCCACTGGGGGAAACTGGCTGATCTGTATGTGAGACCTTTTGTATTATTTCTTCCATCTGCATGTGGGTCTACAGCAAACTCAAAACGAAGTTTGAAAATAATAAATGTTGTCAAGAGAAAATAAAGAAAATTTGATGAAGGAGCTGGTCAGAGAGAAAATTACCCTCAGTACAATGAGATACCATAAAGTTTTTGTCAGCAGGAGAGTGACTATTTTTATAAAATATCTTGGATTTCTCCTGTCTACAGTCATATCACCCTGAACTCACCCGATCTCGTCTGGTCTCATAATTATTCTCCTGCCCATTATCATTTTATCCTGTAATATTCCTGAAGGTTATTTTCCCTGACCAAAACCAAATAAACAAACAAACAAACAAACAAATAAATAAAACAAAAATCCTAATAGCTATCTAACAAATCACCATTTTCAACTTTCCCTAAATTATTCTATATTTTTCTAACTGCAATATAAATTTTAAATTCTTTCTGTTATTTTTCTGTGATACCATAGCATCTTCCACTGACCTTTGGAGTCCCTGGGGTCCCGCAGGAACCTGGTCGCACCCAGCTCTGACTTCCCGCGTGTCTGGAGAGCACGCCCGGAGGTGCGCGATTCCCAGGTCATCATTCTAGAACCAAACCGAAGAAAGCTCATCTCCCATTTCTGTCCCCAGTTGTCACTCTCACTGATACCTTAATAATAACCTATCACAGCTTGTTGGAGGAACACCATGAGAAGCGGGACCATCCTCTTGTGAATACTCCCCTTTGCCCTTCACTGAAAGATGTGTGTATCCTGGGGTCAGCCTCTCTCCTTGTGAGCATGCAGCTTCTTAACACTCAGCTTGACTTTTTTTTGTTTTGTTTTGTTTTTTTGTATTTTTCTGAAGTGAGAGCAGGGAGGCACAGAGACAGACTCCCACATGCGCCCAACTGGGGTCCACCCAGCATGCCCAGGGGGTGATGTTCTGCCCATCTGGGGCGTTGCTCCATTGCAACTGGAGCCATTCTAGTGCCTGAGGTGAAGGCCATGGAGCCATCCTCAGCACCTGGGCCAACTTTGCTCCAATGGAGCCTTAGCTGCGGGAGGGGAAGAGATAGAGAGAAAGGAGAGGGGAAGGGTGGAGAAGCAAATGGGTGCCTCTCCTGTGTGCGCTGGCCAGAAATCGAACCTGGGACCTCCACAGGCCAGGCAGATGCTCTACTGCTGAGCCAACCAGCCAGGGTCAGCTTGATCTCTTTGACATGGGCCCTTCCAGTCCCAGCATTGGTAGTTTGGAAAATCACTTTTTTAGTCTATGATTTCTACATGTGGACTAAAAAAGCTTAAGAAAAATACTGAAAGTATTGGAAGGTAAAGGAATTCTATTTTAATATTTGTTTATGCCTCTGTTTAATTGAGGAGCAGAAGAGAAGAGAGCAATGGGGAAAATGTATCAACCGGAGCAGTTCTGACTTGACACCTAAAATAGACCTCCTCACTCCCAGCAAGTTTTGCAGAGCTGAGCTCGTTATAAGTGTTGACCTTCCTGCACTGTTCCAACCGACCCGTGCTCCACGCCTATATTTGGAGATACTTGTCTTCCTTTTGGTTGTCTTTCTTCCTTTCCATCCTCTGTGCATGGATTTTTACAATCTGAACACATACTCAAGTTTTCCGAACAGTTATGTCATTTTCTTCCAGTAGAAGCCTTCTTTTCCTCCTCAGGAAAATAATTTGGGATTTGCATTGTCAGTTAGCACTCTTTAAAGCCTTTCTGAACTTTCTTCTGCATTTTTTACATCTGAAATTTTTGCACTCTTTCTTCTGAAAGTCGAACATACCTGTCCAAGGAATATCATCCCCAACGTACTCCAAATTCTAAAACGACATGGTCAGTTCTTCCAAAGTCCCTGTCACTGGCAGCTCATGAACCAAATTCTCCTTGCTGGTCAAGTTAGGGAAAAAATATTAGTCCCTGTAGTCGCTTCCTTTACCTTTCAGAGCATGAAAAAGTCAGTAAGAGCAGAGAAGAATTTTTCAGTTGTTTTGCTTCTGCAGAATAAACTTCCAAAAGATTCACAGATTGTTGAAGTTTCTGTGTCACTTCTATAGTTTATAACAGTTTTGTGATTGTATAATCACAAACTAATTTTTCTTTCTTTTATTTATTTATTTTCTTGAGAAAGAGACAGACAAGAAAGGAGAGAGAGGAGAAGCATCAATTCTTTATTCCAGCACCTTAGTTGTTCATTGATTTCTTTCTTATATGTACCTTGACCAAGGGGCTCCAGCCAAGCCAGTGACCCCCTTGTCAAGCCAGAGACCTTTGGGCTCAAGCCAGTGACCATGGTGTCATGTCAATGATCCTACACACAAGCTGGTGACCTGGTGCTCAAGCTGGTGAGCCTGCGCTCAAGACAGCTGAGCCTGTGCTCAAGCCAGTGACCTCCTGGTTTTGAAACTGGGTCTTGACATTTCAGGTCTATGCTCTATCCACTGTGCCACCACCTGGTCAGGCCCAATTAATTCCTTTATGACTGATAGTCACAAATTTTTGCCATACTCAAATTACCTTTCTTATTTTTTTCTCTTTATCTCACTTAAATAACACTGCCCAACCTCCATCCATAGTAAGGTCTATAGATTTCTCTGTACAGTGCATATTTTCATAGTGTAAAGTGGTGTTTATCTTCACTAATGAGTCTATGATTTTGAAGCTTGAGAGCCTCATTGAATACATATGACCTAGGGTGTTGCCTGGTATGTAGTGGGTGCTCATTAAACATTTGTCAAAGGACTGCCCCCCCAGGAGGTGATTATGTTTATCCTCAGGAGCTCGTTTGCATCTCTCCTTCAGCACCTTGCCACTGGGTTTCATGTCATCGTCACTCAGCAGTGATGCACTTCTCTATCCATCCCTGAAGCAGGGTTAATGTGGAAGAAAGTGCCTGAAGATTGAAAGTCCCCATGAAAGATGTGGCCATTGTCCAGCCTCAAACTCACTATTTGCACAAAGCTTTTGAAGGGCTGAGAGCAGGAAGCACACACCAAGAGCAGGAACAGAGGCAGCAGTGGGATGTGACCACGGTTTCTATGGAGGACACAAGAAAGAGAGCGCTTCACCGCGCTGTGTTTGGTGGGCAGGCTGACAGGACGATAACACTTCCAGATTTGCAGGATGAATCATGGAGTGGCTTGATGTAGAATAAAAACACTAAAAAGACTAGGAATTTATTTTATAAAACCATATTTTATTCCAGGTATCAGGGACAGCTGGACAAATAAAAAGCTATGTAGTTTATGACATACATAATTTCCTCTGTTAGGTGAAAGGTTCTCAAATGTCCCAACAATGGATGGTTTAATTTATTTTAGACAGAGAATTCAGATTTCATTAGGATGAATACATCACCCTGAATGACAATAACAAAGATTAGTTGTGGGTTAATAATGAAGAATAATCAATGAATTGTGTAAAACATTTGACAATTTTAGACTTTGGAATACACGTTCCAAAATGACCCTCAAAATGCCCCTTTTTGGCCATGAAAAGGAAAACAGAGATCACTCAGAGTAGTTATTTTATCTGAAGATAACTATTCATTCTAATAAAATATGCTATGGTGTTTGTTCCTATTTGACTGTAATAGCATTTGATGAATTCTATTTTAAAAAATCCATGTAAAAAATAAATGCTTGGAAAAAAATTGCTTTCTTTGAGAATATGGTATGTTTTCTCCTTAACAGTGAAGTTTGTATTAGTGGTTATGTTGTCCCTTTAACTTTAATGACTACAAATCTCAGAGCTAAATACATTAATCAAGTTGAGTAAATTTCTGAAATTCTGGGGTATGTCCATCTGAATTCCTGATTTTCCCTTCTAATTTACATTTTCACAGGCACTTGACTACAATTCATTCTTTACAGCATTGATTTTTTGTAGACTATTTTATGCTATTTCAAATCTGTTCTGAATTGAGACAGGGTATAAAGGGAAAAATAAAGGAAAAAGTGCAAGTAGTAATTTATATTAGCACACTGTGGATAATTTAAGACAACTAGTTAATCAAATAGGTAGAATTTACGGTTGTGAGGAGAAGTTCAATATCACTATAATTAAACTACAAAACAATTTCCAACTGTTTCCATTATTTTGTTCATCAGGGAAGGCAGCTACAATTCAGCCAGGAAAAGTTATGACTGCAATCACAAAAATACTATTCCAGAACGAGCAACTGCCTGTTTAACAGCTGGGAATAAGACGCACTGATAATCTACTATGTTTCCAGGTTTCTTGGCTATTCTCTCTGCAGTTTAGTGGACACTGCATTGGGAGTTTAAAAACTCTAAATACTCAAATAAGAAATAACTTTCAATGTTAGTTAACCTTAGGTTTTAGTTTACTCCAAATCCACTCCAAAATAGCAACTATCACTCCATTTAAAGACTGCTCTGTGGAGAGATAATAAACATAAATCCAACCATGTCCCCTCAATTCCACCAATGAATTTAAATGTGAAGAAAAGGGTGTAGCCTGCACAACAGTGGGCATGAAATGATTAAAACAGAAATACCTGTGAGAGCTCCTGCTGGACAAGTGATCACCGGTGTTACCCAGGGCATCCACTGGTGGTGCCCAGGCAAAGGTTACTTTCAATACAGCATTTCAAGAAGAAAAAAACTCTTCTTCACCAAGAGATAAGTATAACTCTTGGTGAAGAAGAGTCTTTTTCAGCTCAACCATTCAACAGATATTTTCAACATCTTCATAAAATCCGAGGAAAAGGCTCCCCCCCAACATTACTATATATCAATAGCTAGGATAAGTATATCCTACATGACCATCACAGACAGGGTTGGCAGGCAGCTAGAATGAAATAAAGAAGTTTTTAGCATGGAGTAACTACATTATAACTGAACTATTGTTTATCTTAATTTCATGTAATATAAAACCAAACAGTGACCCTCACTATTCTAACTTTACTGTAACTTAACATGAGCCCCATATGGATGCTGACCCTGGCACACAAAGAATGTTTATTAGTAGAGTCCCTGCATCTAGTAGATATAATCAATTTTAAATAAACAAATGATGTATTACTATTAATATTAGTTATAGCAATTGATCTACCAAATTCAAGCCATTGATTCCTTCCTATTTGTATGCCATCTGTTTAGAAAAACAGGAACAAAGATGGGAGGAAGACCAACACTTATTATCACTTTTCTACCCAAGCACTTTGCTGGATGCTTTACATGTATTATTTCAGTTTTATAGAATATTTAATCTCATAGCTCTATACTCAATGTGACAGTAAGTATCATTATGAAGCTGAAAGAAGCAGAATTAACCTTCTTAAAGTGAAAAAATGACTACATAGATGGTACAATTAAAGATGCAGGTAGGTAGGAGCCTCTTATCTTTCTAAATGTATTATTTTTCTCTTCTTAAAAGAAATCTCTTTTATCCCATAGGAGAATTCTACCTATTGCTTTATATCCATTCTAGTTAAGAGACAACCATATGCCATACAGGTGGAAAAGGAGAGAAAATAATGTAAAGCACAGATAATAATATATCAAGGCTTTTTTTCAATCCATCAAGGCTTTTTTTTTACATAGATATTAACCCAGTGTATTAGTTGTCTACAGGGCTGCTATTGCAAGGTATCCCATACTGAGTGGCTTAAACAGCAGAAGCTCATTTCCTCAGTTCTGGAGGGTAGAACTGAGATACAGATATCAGTAGTCTTTCTTGAAGTCTCTGTGCGTGACTTACTGATGGCCATCTTCTCTCTGTATCTCCATATCATTTTCCCTCTCTATGTGTTGGCGTCTAAAATTCCTATTATAAGGACACTTAGTCATATTGGATTAGAGCCCAAACTAATGACTTCCCTCTGACTTCATCACTACTTTAAAGAACCTGTCTCCAAATGCTGTCACATTCTAAGGTACTGGGGTTAAGACTTCAATACTTGGGCAGAGTAGGGGCAATTCAGCCCATAACACACAGCAAAACATACACAAAAAAGCCTGAGAATTCTGTAGTAGAAATTGTTATTACATTTTCTTCATGTTACCTCCAGCTTCCTAACTAAAAAACAGCAGAATGAATGTATTTAACAAACATGCCCAAAGCCAATCTATCAAACTTACTGGGCTCTTTAATTTCATATGCTTAGACGCAGGTCCTCCTGTCCATAACAAAATCCTACGATCCTCTGACAAAGTTGATCCACACTGATAAAATCTGTGAGTGACACACACACAGGGGTTGGCTTTCATATTTATGGTTTTTGTTGCTTTGTTGGGTTCTGTTGTTTGTTTTGATTTTTCCCTTCGTGGGGGCAAAGTTATTATTTGGATGAATCATTTTCTATATCAGATTCAAAAGAAAAGAGAGAGGTGATATGTTTATTTTCTTGATCACACCTACAATTCACTTTTAAAATGCAAAGGCTAGTCACTGTATTTTCCCAGGGAGTTGATGTTTGCCTCTTTAGAGATGATGAAACTCACTATGAGTGTATTGAAGGGGTAGGTGAAGAACCCAAGTGACAAAAGAACGCTAAAGAAAATACACCACTGAGCAGTGAGATATTCTTCTCACCTAAAGAACAGTCAGCCCTCCAGGAATGCTCTGTGGGAACAAAACAATTCATTCATCTTTTCTATAAGATCATTTACTGAATATTTTTTAAATGGGTCCTGCAATTTCAACTCTGAATGAATCTTCCTATAAACTTTAAAAGCATAAATTTACTCAAAAGTATACTATGATAATTTTTAATTTGAAAGAATAAGCAATTCTCCTCAAATGACATTATTGCCAAGTATAAAACTAAAAGATTATATATAATTTGTAACTTTCCAAGATCTATCATTAAAGGAATTAGAGGCCATTACATCTACATGTGTCAGAACCATTAAAACACGTAAGACTATCTTCAGATGGTTTTTAAATACATGGAAACAGTTACTAAAATTGACCTTTGAATGGCAAATGACTGTCACCATTTATATTTTTGTAGCCAGTATGTCATCATAAAATATTATTTTATTACTTACTATAGAAAACATCCATAGTAATGCCTTCCAGAATTGTGTGTTCTTACTATCTTATTTTGGCTTTATAACATATATTCAGAAGTGCTCAAAAGGAGAAGTTTAATTGAAACTGGGGGGCGGGGTTACAATGTAAGCATTACTTAAAAGGCTAAAAGTCAAAGTTCTCTTGCCCATTATTTCTCCCTCAGTCCCTCCCATTCCCAGTGGAATTCCATCACCTTCCTAAGGAGAAGCTTTAGACACTTTTTTTTTTTTTTTTTTCTAATTGCCTCTCCCCACAAAAGTTTAATACCACAGGTACACTATATATCAGTTAATGTACTAAATGTATATCTTGCATCAGACATAAAAATAGTCAAAGATTTTTAACCTCCCAAGAACAGATTTTTCCCTCCTTGGGTGATATTGCCCCCACTGGGAATGCCCGCTACAAAGGGACAAGTAGCACATTGTCTGACATATAGTCACACAATAAACGTTTGAAGTCAAACAAGTTTAGAAGACAGTTTCTTGATGGGATGTCCACAAAAAGCTCCTCGAATCCTCGGTGGACCCTGCTGAAATGATACGGAAAACCTTGGTTCCTTAAAGATTTATTCTAAAAAGAAGGTCCATAGCTTTCAGTCTATTCTCAAGAAAGAAATTAAGAAGTACTGGTTTTAGACCAATAGGAAAAGGGCATTTGTATGCTAGAGAGAATTATTTATTTTCTATAAGACTGGGTTTGTTTTAAAGCCATTAACTGAATTAATGCATTCTACATAATAGTTTTTTTTTTTTTTTAAATAACCAAATTCAATTCAAATCATTAAACTTTTGCTGAGCTTTGACACTGAAAATGGCTACAGTGTGTTTAAGAAAACAACACTGCCTTAATGAGATACCACCTCACACCTGTTCGATTAGCTGTTATTAGCAAGTCAGGTAACAGCAAATGTTGGAGAGGCTGTGGAGAAAAAGGAACCCTCATACACTGTTGGTGGGAATGTAAAGTAGTACAACCATTATGGAAGAAAGTATGGTGGTTCCTCAAAAAACTGAAAATAGAACTACCTTATGACCCAGCAATCCCTCTACTGGGTATATATCCCCAAAACTCAGAAACATTGATACGTAAAGACACATGCAGCCCCATGTTTATTGCAGCATTGTTCACAGTGGCCAGGACATGGAAACAACCAAAAAGCCCATCAATAGATGACTGGATAAAGAAGATGTGGCACATATACACTATGGAATACTACTCAGCCATAAGAAATGATGACATCGGAACATTTACAGCAAAATGGTGGGATCTTGATAACATGATACGAAGCGAAATAAGTAAATCAGAAAAAACCAGGAACTGTATTATTCCATATGTAGGTGGGACATAATAGTGAAACTAAGAGACATTTATAAGAGTGTGGTGGTTACGGGGGGGGAGGGGGGAATGGGAGAGGGATGGGGGTGGGGAGGGGCACAAAGAAAACAAGATAGAAGGTGACAGAGGACAATCTGACTTTGGGTGGTGGGTATGCAACATAATTGAACGACAAGATAACCTGGACTTGTTATCTTTGAATATATGTATCCTGATTTATTGATGTCACCCCATTAAAAAAATAAAATTATATAAAAAAAAAAAAAAAAAAAAAAAAAAAAAAAAAAAAAGAAAACAACACTGCCTTAAAGAGGTATCTCAGGATGAGAGTGTTTGTCAGATGGTTCGCACTGTTCACCAGAGTTTTAGTCTCAAAGTTACTAGCAAGATCACTAGGACCTATATACTCATACCAGTTGTATGTGGGAAACTTTGGATCAAATATGTACATTTACAAAAGCCTTTGAAATCTCCTAGTGGTATAGGTAGTAAGAAAGTCTTCTGAATCTGAAGTACTTTAGGAATAAAACATAGAAATTTAGTAAATAAGACAACTTAGATAAAGCTAAAGCTAAACAAAGAGGAAGATAAACTTATATTAGTGTACTCCCAGGCAAGTTCTTCTAAGGAATCCCAAGATTCCTTCTGAGCTGCAGGCCAACGTTTCTGAAGTCTTTTGCCTGCAGTGCAGACAACATAGTATCAGATAGAAGTGCAAAGGAAGAAAATGCATATGCTTTAATAGCGTCTCAATTCAATTTCCATTAGTAGCAGGATAAATAAATAAATAATCTCCTCTGGCAGCAATGAGAATGATCTACAGCTACACACAATACCTGAATGGACTTCATAAATATAATACTGTATGCTTATTCCATATAGATTATATGTTTGTTCCATTTCTGTAAATTCAGAAATAAGCAGAATTAATCCCGAGTGATACAAGTCAGGACAGTTGTAGTCATGTGGTGTATGGGGTGGGCGGGGGGGGGGGGGGAGAGGAGTGACCAAAGGGGCCATAGGAGGGTCTCCTGGTTTACTGGATATGACCTATTTCTTCAGGCAGATTTTACACTATTCTATGCACTTTGTGAAAATCCATTGAGATTTACACTTTGACATACACCATTTTGATGTATTAGTATATTTCAAAATATTTCATTAAATATTAAAAGCTGAAGAAGTATTTCTTTAGCTTGTTGAAGTTTCTAGATCTACTTAAAGTTAACTGGGCCTTTTCAAATTTTGTATTAATAAAATAATGTTTCATATGTAAACTATGTTTATGGTAAGTATATATTCTCTGCTTGGGGTACTGTAAAAAGGCATCATTTTAGACCACAGTTATAAAAACAGAAAAATCAAGCTCCCTGGAACCTTCTGTTACTTGAGAATCATTCTTCAGTTAATACATTTAATCTAGAATTCTTTACTTCACATAGAATTAGCAACCCCTGGAATGACACAGTAAAATATACTAAAGTAGTTAAGAATCTAGACCAAACTTAGTGCAAGGGATCTCATACCTCTTAATTTCATTTATTTTCAAAATGAGGATAATAATAGCATTTAATATGATCACCATGAGTAGAAAGTAATTACCATATTCTTCACTTTATAAAACACACCTGACCATAAGATGCATCTAGGGTTTTAAGGAGAAAAATAAAGAAAAAAAATATATTCTTAACCAAATGGTGTGTTAAAATATTTAATAAAATATACCACAATATTTAAACAATGTAAACTCAACAGAACAGCAGTATTAACAACCATTAGCACTGTTATTAACTAATGAGAAGAGAATTTAATGTTCAAATACTCTTTCAGCTGTCTGGGAACCCCAGGAACTCATCATCACTAATGTCAGAATTTAAGAAGCTCAGTTGCTCACAACCACTGGTATCACTTTCTTTTTTTCTTTTTTTCTTTTTTTTGGTGTGTGTGTGTGTGTGTGTGTGTGTGTGTGTGTGTGTGTGTATTTTTCTGAAGTTGGAAACTGGGAGGCAGTCAGACAGACTCCTGCATGTGCCGGATCAGGATCCACCAGGCATGCCCACCAGGGGGTGATGCTCTGCCCATCTGGGGCGTCGCTTTGCCATAATCAGAGCCATTCTAGCGCCTGAGGCAGAGGCCACAGAGCCATCCTCAGCGCCCGAGCCAACTCTGCTCCAATGGAACCTTGGCTGCGGGAGGGGAAGAGAGAGACAGGGAGGAAGGAGAGGGGGAGGGGTGGAGAAGCAGGCAGGCGGTTCTCCTGTGTGCCCTGGCCGGGAATCGAACCCGGGACTCCCGCACGCCAGGCCAATGCTTTACTACTGAGCCAACCGGCCAGGGCCGGATCATTTTCTTTTAGACTCCAGGACCAACCATTCAGGTGTTGTTCTTCTTTAATTCAGTATACCCCCCTGCTGCTGCACTAGGGAAAGTCCAGTTATTTTTTACTCTAATGTCACTACTATAGGTAAACTACTTGGATTACAGCTGGAATAAACTGATGGAGATGAGCAGTATAGCCTGTTCCGTCCGCCGCTGCTTTGCCTGCGCTCACGCTGGCTTCTCGGCTCACTGCACGTGCCTCACACCCTTGGCCCCTCTCCTATCTGCCAGCCAGCCAGCCAATGAAATGCTATTAGGCTGGCAACAAGTGACATCAGCGCTTCACACAGAGCTCCAGCAGCTGCAGCGCAGCCCTGCACCGCTGCAGCACGCCTCTCACGTCTGCCCTCAATGATGCCAGATGAATGCATTCACACAACATTGCTCGCCTTCCTTCCTGTGCTGCATGCAACTGTGGAAACCAGAACCAGGAGATCACTCAGCAGATGCCGGGTTCCACACGCTGCGGTGGCAGGTCTGATTATGCTCCCGCTGGCGCTCATTCTACATATGTTTACCCGTGCAGTGTCCCACAGCAGCCAAAAAAAGTGAACATTTGCTCCATAAGATGCATGGGCATTTCCCCCTCCACTTTTGGGGGGGAGGAATGTGAGTCTTATGGAGCGAAAAATACAGTAATCCGTTCCTGGCTCATTTAGGAAACTTGAAGAAGTTGGGTATTATGAGCAGCACTGATAACAGATTAGGCCAAACTGATTTGAATCAAGAGATTACAAAGTTTGTTTCACTTGTAATAATCTTCCTCAATTTTTCATAGAAAATGGTCATATTTATTTCATTCTGTTCCCCATGTATAACACATTTTAATTATGTTTTACTGTCAAATCTTAATTAACACCCTAGAAATGAACTGCTTGAACTGCTTCCCAGCAATCCAAGAAATCCCAGAAAACACTACTTGATTTCTTTCTAGCGTCTCCCTGGTTCACACATTAGGGATAGTACATCAGACCCACAGCCCTGTTCTCTCCCCAGCATCGCGGGAACTGAGCTCCACTACCTGGTGTGTGTTCAATTTAACATAATTAAAATGTGATACACATGGGGAACAGCATGAAATAAATATGGCCATTTTCTATGAAAAATTGAGGAAATTACTACGAGTGAAACAAACTTTGTAATCTCTTGATCAAATCAGTTTGGCCTAATCTGTTATCAGTGCTGCTCATAATACCCAACTTCTTCAAGTTTGAGGATGGCTCTGTGGCCTCTGCCTCAGGCGCTAGAATGGCTCTGATTGTGGCAGAGCCACGCCCCAGATGCGCAGAGCATCGCCCCCTGGTGGGCATGCCGGGTGGATCCCGGTCGGGCACATGCGGGAGTCTGTCTGACTGCCTCCCAGTTTCCAACTTCAAAAATACACACACACACACACACACACACACACACACACACACACACACACACACAAAGAAAGTGATACCAGTAGGCATGATCACCCTAGGATATTAACTTATTCTTTTGACCATCTCAATCCTCTCTCCTTCCTTCTCCCTTGATCCTCTCATCCCAGCCCAAGAGTGTTTCTACATCAGTTTCTAAGTCAATCAGAGGACACTGGTATATGTTTAACCACCAGCTCTGTTCCTGTTGGGCAAGGGTGGAGTCGGGGGGGGGGGGCAGTGTGGATGCAGCATTTGCTTATTTGTGCAATGTAAATACTTTCGTTGTGGTCTCTTGGAAGCTGCCTCTATGATATCGTTGAGCACACAGCTGGGAAAACTCACACACACGTTCTGCTCTGGTATCAGCCAGCTGGAGCACTCAGCTGTATTGACTGATTCAAACCTAAGCCCAGATACCAAACGCAAGCACTCACAGAGGTGTCTTCTTTTCCCTCATCCCTTCCTGCCCTCTCCATTCTTATTCTCTCTCCCTTCCTCTTCTTCCTGCTCTCTGTCTAGTGGGATCTTCTCCTCCTTAGAGACGTGACCTTGAACTTGCTCAGACCATGTAAATGCCCTTTCCCGTGCACTGTGTGGAAGCGGCACGAGTCCACCTTTGCTTGCTTCGTAACACCCAGCCAGCCCACACTGTGCGTCAGATCACTGGGGTCACTACGGGCAACGGCCTTTCTTTTATTTAGGACGTCAGTTTTTATAACAGATCGGTGAAGTCACCAACAATTAAAACAATTTTTGTAAGAAACTAGCTATCATTAGCTATCAATAATAACTATATAATCTAACCAGAAAAAAAAGTTACATTCTGACAACATACGGTTGGCAGAACTGTCCAGGACCATTTGACGGTTTCCACGGAAACAAATGCAAGAATTCTGTTAAGAAAACTCTAGAGAAGTTTATTTTTGCTTTTTTTTTTTTCAGCACAGAGGGCTGAAAGATGTCAACTGTTTTCCTAGTGTAGAAAACATTTATTCTGTTCTTTGATATCTGAAGGGTTATTTTTGAAGTGAGACAAGTTCTCTTTGTGAATTATATATGAAAAAGTGAAAATCTACATGTCTTTGCAATGCTGCCTGAATGAAGTCCTCATATTAACCGCTGTGAAGGCAAAGCTGTCTTTGCTTGTCTTCACATTCTAGCTCCTCACAAGGGTCAGGCTATCATGTTTAGATATGCTGCCAACATCACGGATTCATCGGGACACTTCTACTTTTAAAATTATGTCTCACACCAGCCTGCATTTACCAGAATTGATCCTACCTATTTGACACCCTTCTCTGAAAAAATAAAACGATAGCATTTCCAAAGACACTCACAGCACACACGTTTGCCTGTCGGGACTGTATACAACACATCACATACCACTTGAGGGCTTTTATAATTCTCAAAAGGTTTTAAAACTTTTACATTTTTTTTCTGTTTAGCGATAATAAGGAAAGGGAATTGAGACTGATCGTTGTGTATTTATTACCATTGCTAGGGGGAAGGAATCTTACTATAATGCACAATGTCAGGCTCCCAAGGGCAATATCAGTGTTCTTTGTCTGTCTAGTTACTCCCAGGGAAGGACCTCAATCAATGCATGATAACATTCATTTGGATAAAAATGTAAAAAATGTAAAAAAAAAAAAAAAAGTAATATGTACATTTGCCCGGGGAGGTAGAGTTTATTCATATACATTAAGTCATTTTCCTCTAAAGCAACTCCCTGCGGTCAGTGTCAGTTTTGTCAGCTTCATCATTTTGTACACGTTTCTTAAGAAGCTTCATCCATGGAAATGGAAAACAATGACAATTTCTGCACCTGGGATTCTGCAGTTATCATCTGCTGATGGGTATGAGTTAAGCAAGGCCTGGACACAGGTGAGCAAGAAAGGGCGTGGGGTGCAGAAGGTAAGGAGGCACTTACTTCCAGTGCAGGGCCCTGGCCTGGCTCCATAATTAAGCACATTAGCAGAAGACTTCAAATGAGATCAGTGATTATCTGCAACACCTGTCAGTGCAGGCTGTAGGCACATGTCAAATGTCCCTCAATCCCTGCTGCACGTCCCAGGAGAAGTATTACCAGTGGTAAAGAAGAAAGTCACAGCTGCACGGACAACCTCAACATTTCACTGTGCTCCATGGTGAAGTGGGCGAGAGGGACTTTGTCCACAGCGTCTCCAATAACTGCCACTTGTGTTTCAGGCCTTGCTGATGTTTAAGGAAACTGCTATGGTGGTCATCACTCACAGCTCTGCCAGTATCCTCTGAATGTGGCCGTGAAGGCCACACAATCTGTCGGAACAGGAAACAGACACCCGGGACAGAGCCCCTTCTCATTAGCGTGGTGCTACTACTGATCACGCAGGAATGGACTCTTCAGCCATCTCTGTTCTCTTCTGGCATTCATGACATGTTCTCTCTGTCTCTCTAATCCACCCACCCATCCATCCTTCCTTTAGCCTATTGATTCGACTCATAGCCATGGAGAAACCAATGTCTACAAGCCAGGCACAATGTGATGGGGTCTCAGTGTGGGACAAGGATTTATGGTTTTACTGGGATGTCATTAGACTGGCACACCCCATGCCACCAAATATCCAGAAACACGTATGAATCTTTACACTCAATTTGAGATTTCCTTCGGTATTACCAAGTTAAAGAAAATGTTTATGTTAAAAATGATATCAGTCCTGCAAGTTTTAATTAATGTAGGATCATCTCTCTTAATAACTTCTGAGAAAATAGAGGCTTTTTAATTTGAAGATTTCCAATCCGCTTAAGATGGGTGTTTAGATTGAGGAAACTTTTTTCTTCATGTAAGTATATTATAGGGAAAAATATTTATTTATCAAATAGTAGACTACTTCTGCTCTAGATAAAAATATGTCAGAACATATTTTTTTTCTTAGAATACATCTGAACAGATGCCTCAAGATAGAAAAAAACAAAGCAACTAAACTTAAGCAATTGAAAAGAAAAAAAACCCTCATGTTTGTGATGATCCTGAGAAAAGAAACAATTGGGTTACACTGACTTTTAGAAGGAAACAAAAACATCAAAATGAACCCTATTGAAACTTAAGGAGGAAGCATAACTGACATCTTCTGTTCTTTGGTGTATTTTATGCTTGTTAAATATTGTTATACTTGAAATTGAATATAGTTCTCCCAGACTTAATTTTTGCTCTTATAATATGGTTGTAAATGCCTTTGAACTTTCAGGGTTCCAGATCAGAAACAGCACAAGTTCCACTGACTCCTGAATCACCCACTCATCTGAAGACTTCTATAACCTCCTTTGCCCCTCCTCCCATGGAGCTCCACCAGGCAGACAGCCTCTTCCAGGAAACCTCTTCCTTGTACTCCCCTCTCTTCTCTGACTCAGACCATCTTCTGGGAGAAAAGGGAAAAGGGCATTTTCATATCTGAAATTTGCATCTGAGATTTTGAACTTAAGAGTTGAGAATGTTAGATATTTGTTCTCTGGTTCCTACTTCCTCAGGGCAATGACTCTTAAGGACAAAAAGTCTGAATGGGGTAGAACCATTAGGCAACATAAGAATTACAAGAAGAAATGATCAGGAAATACTTGAAAATACTTCAATCCTGATACATCATCTTTATGTCCTTTTGTTTTCTGAGATTTGTTTTATTAATATTTCTTCACAACTACTTCCATGTTTCTATAGCTTCTTCTTACTAGCTGTAAACATTTTACTCCTGATCTCTAAACCTGTCAAGTTGTGATGATTAAAAAATGATAAAAAGAACATTAAATGAGAGGATTAATTTTCAGTTGCTAATAAAAGAAGAGCCCACAAATAACAATAGCTTAGATAAAATACTTTATTCCTTTCTATTGTTCTTCCAACCTGTAGATTTTCTTTTTTTAATTTATGTGTCTGTACTACTAGATAGATAGATCTTTTTAAAACAGGGACTGCCAAATTTTGCTCTTCCCAGAAACTATCATAAGGTATGCCATGTAGAAGATGTCCAGTGAATATCACAATGACTTATGGGACAATGTTTCCTAACTGGACAATGTTAAATAAATACAAGATCTAACTATAACATTTATGTATATTCTATGGACTCAGAAAATTCAGCAAAAAAAGAAATAAAAAGTATCCATGTTGAAAGGAAGTAGAATTCATTCTGCATATTTCTGATAAAACTATTTTTTGCTTCCCTTGGTTAGTATTTGCATAAAATAACTTCTATTATTTCTTAATTTCCATACTTTCTTTTGTAAGGCATTATCAATTACAAACAGTACATAGCTACGTGTTTACTTTACTATCCTTTTTTTTTTTTTTTTTTGTATTTTTTCTGAAGCTGGAAACGGGGAGAGACAGTCAGACAGACTCCCGCATGCGCCCGACCGGGACCCACCCGGCACGCCCACCAGGGGCGATGCTCTGCTCACCAGGGGGCGATGCTCTGCCCCTCCGGGGCGTCGCTCTGCCGCTACCAGAGCCACTCTAGCACCTGGGGCAGAGGCCAAGGAGCCATCCCCAGCGCCCGGGCCATCTTTGCTCCAATGGAGCCTTGGCTGCGGGAGGGGAAGAGAGAGACAGAGAGGAAGGAGGGGGGGGGGTGGAGAAGCAAATGGGCGCTTCTCCTATGTGCCCTGGCCGGGAATCGAACCCGGGTCCCCCACACGCCAGGCTGACACTCTACCGCTGAGCCAACCGGCCAGGGCCACTATCCTTTTCTTAATGTCTTGTGTTTATTTCTCTTTCTGCCTCTTGTTGACTTAATGGAAATTTTCATCTTGGTTTGGAAACACATTGTATTAATATTTGTATTGTTGCAATGGTACTATTTACATTTTTAACATACACACTTAGCTTTATTTCTACATAATAATCTAAAGTTAATTAATATCACTGTCTTCTTTCAAAGATTCAAAGATATGTAACAAATAATATATCCTTCAGCTAGTCCTCTTTAGTTATTTTAATTACAATTCAGTGTTTAAGTTTCACCTTGTTTTAAAACCATCCAACATTAGTTCTTATTAGGAATCTTAGTAATTTTAATATTTATAAGTTTGTTAGGTCAATTGCTTTATTCACTATTTCTTCTCAGTTTCCAAACTTTTCTCATCAACTCAGTTTCTTTCTTGCTAAAGTGTCTTTTCACTCTAGTGTCTTTCAGTGATGGTCTACGAGAAACACATTATTTTTTTATGTTTATGAATATCTATGTCTTTAATCTTTTTTTTTTTTAAAGGATTTTTTTTTAATTTTTAATTTTATTTATTCATCTTACAGAGGAAAGGGAGAGACAGAGAGAGAAGAGACAGAGAGAGAGAAGGGGGGAGGAGCTGGAAGCATCAACTCCCATATGTGCCTTAACCAGGCAAGCCCAGGGTTTCGAAGCGGCAACCTCAGCATTTCCAGGTCGACGCTTTAGCCACTGCGCCACCACAGGTCAGGCTGTCTTTAATCTTTACTTTAGAACAATACTTTATCTAGGCATAAATTTTATTCCTCGGTTATTTGAAAGATTATTTCATTGTCTTCATGCACCTATTGTTTCTAATGAGAAATGTTATATACACCCAATTGTGTCTCTTTGTCAATAATCTGTCATTTCTTTCCAGAGTCTTCACATCTTTTTTATCTTTGACATCCTATCATTTCAGAACACTGTGTCTAGTTACAGGGACTTGCTATGTTTTCTTCCAATCTGAAAATTCACATCTCTTCAAATCTGTAACATTTTTCATCACTAGAGTGTCTCATCTCAATTCTCTTATCTGAGTTTGAATTGATGAATAATGAATAATACAGTATATAATTCCTTTCTTCTGGGTGACTTCCTCAAATCTGTTTTACTAGTGTTTTCTTCAGTTGTATCCTGTTTAAGCCACAGGAAGTTTTTATTTTGTTGTAGGAACATATATGATTTCTAGAATTGTCTTTTATTTTTTGCACACTTTTCTTTATACAGAATTCAGAGTTTCAACTCGTGGTCCTGAAAACAACCAACGCTCATTGACATTAAAATACCAACCATCACTTAAGAATAAACACTTTAAAGATCCCCATGGGCTGGAACAGTTTGTCTAGCTTAGTTCTTCAGATGTAAGTACCCTCAACATTTCTGCCACTTGGTTCTTTTGAGTTTGTCTTAACGTTCTTATATTTTATTTAACTTTCTTATGTATTTTGTTAGTGGAACAATGGAGACATAATCTGATGTCTTCATCAGCTAAATTTCACAAAAATTACCACATAAAGGTTTTAATATATTTTTATTCCTCAGTCAGTCATCCTTATTTTCTCATAAGGACATATCATTATCAATATATACAGCTACATGACTCCTAACCTGAGTATAGGGATGTAATATATGGCTTGGAATCCATTTTTATCTAAGACAAAATTAAGCAAATAAAATTTAATAACCTGAGCTTAAATAATAAATTAATTATCCAAGATGGTGCAAAATCCCAGAAGGGTAGTGTCCACTTACACTCAAAGGTTAAACATGAGTATGATTATTGTGTCATTTCTACTTATCCAATAAGTGATTTAGGTGGATCTCTTATACTATACAAAATTGATGCTAACTTTACAGAAGTCTTTTTGCTTTTTTTTTAAGCGAGAGAGAGAGTCAGGAACAGGCAGACAGGAAGGGAGAAAGATGAGAATCATCAACTTGTAGTTGCAGCACTTTAGTTGTTCATTGATTGCTTTCTCATATGTGCCTTGACCAGGGGGCTCCAGCTGAGCCAGTGTCCCCTTGCTCAAGCCAGTGACCATGGGCTTCTAACCAGCAACCTTTGGGCTTAAGCCACCTACCCTGGGGTCATGTCTATGATCCTGTGCTCAAGCTGGTGAACCCATGTTCATGCCGGATAAGCCTTCACTCAAGCCAGCAACCTCAGGGTTATGAACCTGGGTCCTCAGTGGCCCAGGTCACTGCTTTATCCATTACTCCACTACCAGGTCAGGCTCTTTTCACTTTTATCAAAAATAAGTTTGAGTTTATTTTCAAGAAACAAAAATACGCATTTTTTCCTACATAAAACCATTTATTTGGCCTAAATCCAAAATATGAGAAATTCTATGATCAACAACATTTTTAAACTATTTAAAATTTTTTTAATTCTTATGTATAGATATTAGAAAGAGAAAAGGAGATAGATAGATACATGCACATACACACACACAGAAAGAGAGAGAGAGAGAGAGAGAGAGAGAGAGAGAGAGAGAGGTTGACCTGTTGTTCTACCTATTTATGCATTCATTGGTTGATTCTTTTTTTTTTGTTTTGTTTTGCTTTTTTCAGAGACAAAGAGAGAGTCAGAGAGAGGGATAGATAGGGACAGACAGACAGGAATGGAGAGAGATGAGAAGCATCAATCATCAGTTTTTCGTTTTGCATTGTGACACCTTAGTTGTTCATTGACTGCTTTCTCATATGTGCCTTGACCACGGGCCTTCAGCAGACCGAGTAACCCCTTGCTCGAGCCAGTGACCTTGGGTCCAAGCTGGTGAGCTTTTGCTCAAACTAGATGAGCCGGCGCTCAAGCTGGCAAGCTCGGGGTCTCGAACCTGGGTCCTTCCGCATCCCAGTCCCATGCTCTATCCACTGCGCCACCGCCTGGTCAGGCCATTGGTTGATTCTTACATGTGTCCTGACCAGGGATCAACCTTAGCTACCCAGCCAGGGCATATAGAAGTCCTTACTTTCTTAGAGTCACCATTTTGATGTACTAAAAAACAATATTAGTATATGTTAAGCTTAATGCAGAAGGACTTGAAACATTGAAGACACAAACAAAATCCATCGATTACACACTCAAGCTTTATTGTCTAGCTTGGCCAAGCAGTGGCAACTCCGACAGAAATCTGAGGGAGAGCGTGTAGGCTCTTTGTTCTACTTAGTTTTTATATCAATAGTTTTACAAGCAGGAAGTATAGAAGCAAAAATTGCAATTAGGTGCCCTTTACCACTATTGGTTATAGTCATATGCCCTTTAACATGATAGGACCATGTTCAATATGCAAGCCATACATCATTTTGGAGAAAACAAAATTTATAAGTTAACACAATGATAGAAAGATGTCTCTTTACATATTAAGAGACATTCCTATATTTTCTAATGTTTATCCGCCATCTCTTTGTCCAGAGTCACGCATATTAACTATATGTATTCATATGGGAGAGGTAGTTTCCATGGGGACAAATGCCCGCAAGTGGTTCATCACTATAAGAAAAGGTTTATTTTGGCTTTTCTCTTCCTGCACCTGGCTAGCCATTCACCCCCTTCCCCACAGGTGTGGTGGAATGTCAGGGAATCCATGTTTTCCTTCCTTTTGCATTTACAATACAATGCCAAGGGCCATCCTGGTTTTATGCCAATCACACAGTACAGAAATTATTCACAAAATCTCTCTGCATACCTTAACCCAAATTTATAAAATGTTCTTTAAGCCTTTTAAAATATTAATATCAATTCTGTAGCATTTGGTACTTTATAACACCTGCGGGTGAGGTGGCGCAGTGGATCCTCATGGCTCCTCAGTATATACTAAGATCAGATGGATTGTTTTAAATAAGCAAATAAACCATAATGATAAATAATTATACAGTTAAAAAATTACTGGAATTTTAAATTAGTGAAATAACCATATTTACTTAGTGCATTTTATGTAAAGAACTAACTATCATCAATATTTGGTAAACCTTGAAAATTAAAAATCAACGCTAAACATTTTTATTCAAATAATTGCTCAGTACCATGAGTTTGGCTGTCAATTGCTTGTTAATTTAATGAGTTGCAACTACAATACTATGCCATCTGTCACCAGCCCTCATTCCTAATGCCTGCTGATCCTCTTGTTAAATGCAAATTGACCTGTTCATTCAACTAGTAAATTTCATGTGTTTGAGTTAATTTTGCCACTTTGCCTCTCTCTTATATTCACCACATCTCGATTTATTTTTACCATTACAGTGATTATGTGAATAAACATCACATTTTACATCATTCAATTACTGTCTTCCTGTTCGCTCTAAACACTCCTTCAAAATAGATCCATTTGACCCTTAGAACTTAGCCATATTGTAATATTTAATAGTCAGAGTAACTCTTTCTTACTTATACACTTAACACAGTATAATAGAAATATTTTTTAAATACCCAAATTCGATACTCATACAGTTGAAAGTCTCTTAGGAATAAAACACCAAAACTATGAAAACTCTTTAATGTTATTTCCATAAAAGCTCTAAGGCTGAAATAAAACGTTGTTCAAAGCTTTACATGAAAAAATGTTTTTTTTCTTTTACTAAAACATGGGATTTTGTACAAATTACTCTCATTAGAGCTACTGATAATCTTGACTAGAATTTACCCTAGGGTCTCAGTGGGATTAAAGGCAGACATTTCTAAAGTTCTCCAAAGACAGAGATAACCATGCTCTAGAATAATTTAGATGCTAGACACCCCTTACAAGCGATGATTTACCTCAGTGGTTTTAAGGCTCTATACAGCACACAAGTTAATCACCATTCACAGCTGGCATTAAAAATGTCCTAACAGGCATCTCGTCACAGTGGATACTGTGGTGCGCTGTTCACACCACCTCTGGACTGAAGCACTCATTTCTTATGTTGCTATGAATGCTGATGGTCAACAGCTCTCTGATTATCCCTCTCCAGAACCTCAGCCAAAGACAGTAGACTGGCCCAAGGTTAAGCCCCTCCCCAAAGGCGGCTTGTATTCAATGACCGGTGACACAGGAGCACAAAAGCCTGACTCCTTGTCTCAAAACACAAAAATTTGAAGGGCCACCCCACATAGAGAGCTTCCTGTAGGACTGTCTCAGGAAACTGCTGCAGCTGCTCAGAACTCATCCTCTTGTGTGTTCAACATGGCTTCCACCACCTTTCCTAATTGTCACCAAGAACCATCACCAACAAACCTCTTGCATGTGGAGATCTCACAGGCTTGGAGGCTGCTCCTTGAGGAACCTGTCCTTTGGCACTAGTTTCCCTTGACTTAAGTGATGTTTTGGTGGAAGCAATGCACATCTCATGATCTCCATGGAAGGGGCTACACAGGTAACAGAAGTAGCCAGAAGAAAAGAACGGAATGATCCAGGCACCATAATCTGGTGCACTGAGGCCATTTGGCCACATTTGCGGCTGTCAGCAGGGATTTGTTTTAAAAGCATTCACAGATACTTGTTTTCTCCAAACAGAGGATGGCATTTCTACTAAAGGAATGTAGCAATACCTTAGAAGAACTGAAAATAAGGGCAGTGAATATTTTGTAGTAGCATTTAATTCCCTACATGCTTTTCCTGTGAATGATGATAATTTGTCAAAGAGACACCTCATCACTTAGAGAAAGGGAGGGAAGAAATACGCTACATAGAACATTAATGAAAACACTTATGGTGGGATAACTAACTTGGCTGTATGGAAATGCACAGATACATAAGCCTGGGGCTTGGGCAGTGGAGAGAGGCACAAATTAAGAGTGAAACTAAATCTAAGTTCACTTCATGACAATCTGGTCTCCACTAAGGCTGCTGAAAGGATAGATCATTTTGGTACTTGCTGTAGCAACAAAGAAAAGTAGCAGATTTATTAGAAGCTCCATTTAAAGAGTCCTGGATTCTGGGACACTGGAGCACCTGCCCTTGTGCAGTTTGGGAATCCCTGAGGGGATGGCTCATTTACACCAGCTCAGCAGTGCTTCACTCACAGACTGTACCACTACAGTTTGTTACATAAATGAGGTCCATTATCAAGGCCAGGATAAACACAGCTACAGATGTTTCACTGACTTGTGTCAGTGGGAAAGCAAAAGCTCCTCATTAATAAATTAGAAACTGATAAATCAGCATTACATGTGTTCAAACCTTGTTTACTTAGATCACACACACACACACACACACACACACACACACACAAAATCATTGCACTTTGCTCTTCTAAGGAGTACAGAACAAACTCACTAGTCATTAAAAACTGTGATTAATCACCAACAGCTGTGCGTAATGCAACTCTATCTGTGGGCTGGAAGACATCATCTCTAGAAGCCCAGTGTCTTATTAATTATGCTTAAGGTCTGGGTGTGTACTGATGAATATATACAAATATAATATAATATATAATATATTGTTCTAACAATATATAATATATTGAATTAACATCCCACAGCTAAAGTTTGCCTTGCTTTCATTCTTATTGGGATCATTAAAAAAAAAAAAAAAAAAAAAATATATATATATATATATATATATATATATATATATATATACCTTTATAAAAAGCATTTGCATGTAAATTAGTTCTAAAATTATGGCAGTTACATTTCTAATACATCTGTTCTAGGTATGTGTGTAGTACCCTCAGATCTACCAAAATTGATGTAAAGGCCTATAACTTGTCATTGACTTTATTGCCTATATCAAATTAGAGGGAGCAATCAGAGAATTATTCTTAAGACAACAGATGGCTAAATTAATGTTGTTCACCATAATGACATCTAGGCAAGAAACTATGATTGCAGACATATAAATTTATATTACTGAAAAAGGAACATAAAACACAGACCACTAAACATCAAACTTTGTGACTAGACAAAATTCATTTAGTAAAAATGACAACAGAATTGTCAGGTCATCTGATTTCACTCATAGCCCTGATTTTCAGGCTTTAATTTTATTTATTTATTTATTTATTTTTTAGGGCATTGCCTTCGAAAGATCAGGATTTGTAAGTAATTCGTTCAAGGGGTCTGTATCTGCAGCTTCCGGTATGCACCTAGCGTTATGCTCTCATGGAGGGTATGAAGGTGATTATGACCAAACTTGCCCCCAAGTTTTGTCTGGAGGAGGAGAGATAAGTCAAGAAATAATGGCAATAAAATAAGAAGAAATACTATAATAAAGGCACAGATTGCCATGATAGCACCGAGAAGTGGGAAATTAATTCGACCAAGGTCAAGGGAGGGTGCGGAGAAGGTTAAGTCGTGTGAAAGGGAGAATAAGGACACTTTCCAGACAAGCAAGATGTGGAAGGGAATTCCGGAAAAGGAGGACAAGGGACTAAACCATGGAGATGTCAAGGATATGGAAAATTCTAGAATGAACCAGGGGACAGGGGGAGAAAGGTGAGGCTGGGAAGGTAGCCTGAAGCCTATAGTGAAATTTAGAAATATCTACTATCCATTCTCCTACATTACATGACATCTTTCAATTTTCCTTGGAATTTATATTAAAAATAGCATCAAACAATTAATTAGTAATGACAGCTCCAATCAAACAAGTCACTAAATTGCAAAAAAAAAAAAAAAAAGGTGTTGATTAACTTCACAATTGCTTGATCTCTGAATGTCTCATTAAAACTCAGCATATCACAGAATTCCACTGAGTTGAGCATTAGCAGACCTCGGTTCTCCCCATAGACTATATAAGTCATGTCGGTTCATTGAATGTCAGCTTCTTACTCATCAGTAGAATGCTGGTTTGAGGTTCAATTTTGCCTTAAGGTCTCTTGCAGATCCTAGAGTCTGATTGCTATGGAACTGAATTTCAACACAAAAAGAAAATCCATTAAAAGGAAATTGTTTTTTCTAAAGAGGAGAAAGGTGAGTTAAGTGAAAATACAACAGGCAAAGATTCTGAGATCAAACAGAGAACACAGTGAACGTGAGTTGGAAAGAAACACCATACTCCATCAAAAGTTACCAATTTCTGTTAAATGGCAAGTCCTGACTTTCCCTAAGGCTGCATATAGAAAGTTCTTTGAAGGTAATCGAAGTATATTTGCACATTTCCCTTTCCATTGAGCTATCAATAAGTATATAGCATCTAATCCCTGGGGGTTTTTGATAAATAAAATTGCTCAATGCTGATAACACATTCTTGTTCAAGGCGATGTGGGGTATCAGAAAAGGCATTGGCCTTGGAATCCTGGCTTCAGGGCTTTGCAAGTGCCTGGCCTTGGGCAAACACCACAGCCCTCTTCCAGGACTCAGTTTCTTGACAGGTGACAATGGAATGGAAATGTTAAAACCCATTCATGGAGCTGTAGTGAAGGGACAGTCTACATCATACACTAGCGTATACCGGTCAAAGGGATGGGCCCTCAATAAATACTAATTCACAGTGATGTCTGCCCAACATGCTTGCTACCATTCTGGGTTAGGCTCCATTCTCAATCAGTGATAACTCTCTTCTTTAGATGAGGCCTAGTTTGGGTTCTTCAAAAATAATCTTAAAAGTAAAATTTCAAAACACTGATGAGTTTAGTGATAAGCCAATAAAGACTGTTCTACTGCCCTCCCTCCCTTTTTTTTTTTACTTAAAATAGTGCCCTAGAACGTCCAGATATTAATAACCACACTGATATTAAGCTTCTGCTGGTAAGAGATACATGTAGGTTAATCCGGATATTTCCCCATCTTTTCTAGACGCAAATAGGATTTTTCTCATAGTTGGATGTTTATTTCAAAGAAAGAGTATATTCCAATACTTTTAAAAAACTATTGTATTTTAAAAAATATTTTAAAAAGTATCGTATTTTAAAAAATATTATTTATTTTTAAGTGAGAGTAAGGAAGATAGTGAGACAGGCTCCTGCATGTGCCCAGAGCTGAAGAGGAGGAGGGGGAAAAGGGGGAGAGGAATGGGTGGAGAAGCAGATGGTCACTTCTCCTGTGTGCCCTGACTGGGGATTGAGCCCAGGACGTCCAGACGCCGGGCTGATGTTCTATCCACTGAGCCACCAGCCAGGGCCCTGCATTTAATTTTTTTAAGTTAAATATTGTGGCTTCAGGCCGATAAGGCTGTGGCATGGCCCCATAAAGGTCGTAGACAAAGACAGAATTGCTCTTAGATTTGATATTGTATAAACCTATAGAGCACTGAACTCATGAGCAACCAGTCATGATTTGGAAGTGATTATTCTTCTAGTTTCACATGTAAAAACACGTTAGTCAACTCCTAGCTATCCGAACTGTTATTAAAGAGAAACATGCATGTGTAACTTGAATCTTAAAAAGTGACTTACTGGTCCTGGCCGGTTGGCTCAGCGGTAGAGCGTCGGCCTGGAGTGCGGGGGACCCGGGTTCGATTCCCGGCCAGGGCACATAGGAGAAGTGCCCATTTGCTTCTCCCCCCCCCTCCTTCCTCTCTGTCTCTCTCTCTCTCTCTTCCCCTCCCGCAGCCAAGGCTCCATTGGAGCAAAGATGGCCCGGGCGCTGGGGATGGCTCCTTGGCCTCTGCCCCAGGCGCTAGAGTGGTCTCACAGAGCGACACCCCGGAGGGGCAGAGCATCACCCCCTGGTGGGCAGAGCGTCGCCCCTGGTGGGCGTGCTGGGTGGATCCCGGTCGGGCGCATGCGGGAGTCTGTCTGACTGTCTCTCTCCGTTTCCAGCTTCAGAAAAATACAAAAAAAAAAGTGACTTACTGAAAATGTTCTTCCAGACATTTCTGAGTAGCCAGGATGTTCAAGACATGAAGGGGAGCACAAATGCATACAGCTCAGGCCCTGTCTGGGGAGCTTATAATCACAGAGGACACACAAGACATTTACTACAGGACAGTCTGATAGAAGACCGAGAGTGTAAGCGGTGAGTGTTCTGAAAAATGAGAGGAGATCCTGTCGGGCTGTCGGATCAAAACAGTCTTCATGAATGTGATGGGGCTTGAACTTGATCTGAAATGATGGGTAGGATTTTGACAGACAGTGAGGAGGGGAAGCAGCAAGCCTTACAGGTACAAGGATTTCCTGCCTGTGCGGAGCATAGTCAATTATGAAGGAAAATGACATCTAAAACCTAGGCAGCAGTTTAATTAAATCTTCTGGAGTTTTCAACATCGAGACCTGTCTAAAGACACTTTAGACAGTGCCAACCACTTGTGATGATTCAAATGTTCTGATATATAATTGAAACTTAACATATTTTTGACCCTGGAATTGTAAGACAATTTTCCATTCAAAATACAAAATTCCATCATGCACTGAGAACTCTTTTTGTCTGTGTGTATTTTTCTGAAGTGAGAAGCAGGGAGGCAGAGAGACAGACTCCCGCATGCGCCTAGCTGGGATCCACCCAGCATGCCCACCAGGGGGCAATGCTCTGCCCATAAGGGGCATTGCTCCATTGCAACTGGAGCCATTCTAGCACCTGAGGCAGAGGCCATGAAGCCATCCTCAGCGCCTGGGGCAACTTTGCTCCAATGGAGCCTTGGCTGCCGGAGGGGAAGAGAGAGAGATAGAGAGAAAGGAGAGGGGGAAGGATGGAGAAGCAGATGGGCACTTGTCCTGTGTGCCCTGGCAGGGAATCGAACCTGGGATTTCCACATGCCAGGCCGATGCTTTACCACTGAGCAAACCAGCCAGGGTCTGCACTGAGAACTCTTATCTGAGAATTTTATCTGCTGTTTTGGGGAAAAAGAAATGGTTGTCTGGTTATGCGAAGGAGCAGACCCATTGGATCATATAAGGGACATGTGCAATATGAGATAAGATCTTTTCACAAATTCCATATAATCCTAAATAAGTGGATACACAAGCATTTGACAGTCTTTCAAAACCATGCTTTCCAGTTCTAAACACAAATGAGCATAATGTTTTGAAACTTTCTCATCATTTCTTTTCTCCCCTAAATTTGTCCAAATTTGTATTCTTTAGGCTGGTAGTGCTATGGAGTACATTACCTAGAGAATTTTCTGAGGAAATGGTTTCTTTCAGTCAACCTAAAAAAAAGTGTTTACTTCACAAATAAATATGCCCTTTAGAGGCACTGTTAAAATCTTCTCTTGAATAACAGAATCTCTCTTTTTAAGTCTATGTCAGGCTGACATCAAAGAGTAAAATGATTGAGTATCTTTAATCTGTTTGGAGCAACTACTCAGCAGGCAGTCACTAACACAGTTGGTTTCAACAACTTACAAGGCAAGTAAAATATCTATTTAGGCTAATTTCCTCTTCCAAGGGCAATGTAATCTAGAGTTTGCCCAAGGACAGTGGGCAGTGCCTACAGGAGACAATGCCCATCTAAATTGAGGGCAAGAAAATGAGTGTGTCCATGCTGAAATAATCCATCTGTAACCTGCTGTTTTAATTACTGGGAACTGCCTTACAAATGACACAATAACAATGTTAGCACTGAAGAAGGGGGGAATTACCTTAATTGACCTTGGTAGAATTTTCTCTGTCTTAAAATAGAAGTAATTCAGTTTGTACAGGTAGTATTGACAGTTCTAATTAGAAGATTTTTTTTCCCCTGAGAAAGGGATAGTACATAATGTCATAAAAAGAAAGTTTAAAAACAAGTTATTTGACATATTGAGTTATTTATAATGATATTTTATATTCATTTTGCTCATTATTGTCTTTATTCCATCTATCTTAAATCAGTTCTGACTTGATCTTATAAAAATTCTTATATACCTTAATTTTTAAAATTCAGTGCACACTTAAATTATTATCTCCATTTTTATTTCCTTTTTTATGTATTTTAAAGGTTAATGTGCAACATATAACTTGTCATAGCATTATTCAAAAGCACAAATGATAAATAATGACATTACATGGGCCAATTAAGCTGTAATTTCTTGGCCCTGGCCGGTTGGCTCAGTGGTAGAGCATCGGCCTGACATGCAGGAGTCCTGGGTTGATTCCTGGCCAGGGCACACAGGAGAAGCGCTCATCTGCTTCTCCACCCTTCCCCCTCTCCTTCCTCTCTGTCTCTCTCTTCCCCTCCTGCAGCCAAGACTCCATTGGAGCAAAGTTGGCCCGGGCGCTGAGGATGGCTCCATCGCCTCTGCCTCAAGTGCTAGAATGGCTCTGGTTGCAACAGAGCAATGCCCTAGAGGGACAGAGCATCGCCCCCTGGTGGGCATGTCGGGTGGATCCTGGTCGGGCGCATGCGGGAGTCTGTCTGACTGCCTCCCCGTTTCCAGCTTCGGAAAAATACAAAAAAACAACAAAAAAACTGTAATTTCTTGATGTGATAACTGTCTTACTGTACAGACAGACAAGGGAAGTAATGGGAAAATAAATATGGTCTCCATGCTTAGGGAACAATTTATATACAAAGGCCTGGAGATTTCTCTAAAATGTCAAGTTATTAAAAATGACAGAAGTCTGATACAACTGAACAGAGTGCTTGGGAGCAAGGAAAGAAAAGGGCCTGGGAGGTGGGTGGAGGACCACCAGGTGGTGGAGGGCCAACAGGTGGATGGAGGACCACCAGGTGGGTGGAGGATCACCAGGTGGTCTCATCAAGAACCTGCACAGGAGTTAGACCATGGGGAGGTGGAGGTGGCAGAACACCGGACCTCAGGAGGAGGAAATTCGGTGAGAAGGAAGGAGACTGGGAGGCATTCCCAGCCACTTTGATTTCCGATTCAAACTTACATAGAGAGCCTCAAATTGAATCCTGCAAAGTGTAAGAACATAAAGCTTCAAACTCTAGCATCCAAAATTTTCTTTCTGCAGCACTTGCACACCATCAAGACCAAAGTCAAGAGCAGCTGTGTTAATAGAAGACCAACAAATGTCTATGAACAGCCCTGGCCGGGTAGCTAGCTCAGTTTGTTAGAGCATTGTCCTGATACGTCAAAGTAGGGGGTTCGATCCTCAACCAGGACACATACAGGAGTCAACCAGTGAATGCATAAATGAGTGGAATGGCAAATTGATGTTTCTTTCCCTTCCTCTCTCCCTCTAAAAATCAATTTTTAAAAATGTCTATGGACATATGGTAGAACCATGAGTCCCTCAGGGCATTTCTGTTATAACCACAAAATATAATTCATATGTAGTGTATTGTTGTCTATTTTGAATGGTTTTATGCATTTGTTTCCCACCTTCCAAACCATTAAACACACAAACATTCCATTGAACATACCTTTATTAACCACTGTTCTCCACTGCCCCCTTCTCATTAGATTCAAAAGATGAAACATGCTAACCTAAAGCAAGTAGGAAGGGGGGGGGGGGACAAAAAAGTTCATTGGGAAAACAAAATGGGAGGCTGGATAAAAAAATTGTAAATTATTTTCAGACCATTGTGTGGGTTTATTTTTTAAGCTTTGTTGAAGCCTTGATTTGGGAAATTCTATTTTCATATGGTTAATGATTAAAATAACAAATAAGAATCAAGACTGTTTCAACCTTAGCCTTTCCCTCACCCTCAGTATAAAACAATCAAAGGTGTACTTTTCAATTTTGTTTCACACATAGCAAACGGAAGTCTTAGCTTAGGGTACATCCTGGCGTGTTTCTCCTTCTACTTCCCATCATTCCTACTACGTTAGAGTTCACTCTGACCCAGGGCTGTGCTCTGCATGCTTACTTCCTTTTCCTCCCGGAAGTACTGTTCCCCCTCTCCCAACCCCCCCCCCCCATTCACTATGTGAGTGCCTTTTGTCTGTCATCACCACACTCCTGTGTATGCTTTTTTGGTGACATCTCTGATTCTCCCTAAGTTAGGTACCTCTCTCTGAGTTCTCATTGCCCGTATTGTTAGCACCATCTTTCACATGAAAAAATTTGTCAAGTTGAATTACAATTCTTTGTCTTTTTTCCTGTACCTAAACTGGAATTTCTTGAAAACAGTGATCATGGGTGATTGCAATTTTTATGTGCGCCACCACTTAGTGAAATGGCAGGCGTATAGTGGTCCGGATAAATATTGAATAAGTGATTCACATAAAAGTACAAAATATCAATAAAATCAGACAATTCTTACTTAAATTATTATGCAGATTGTGGGATTCATTAGCTTGTATAAACTCATGTTCTTTTTTTAAAAAATTCAAACAGGAAGTTGTTTTTCTAAGTTGACATAAAACCTGTGCCTGTTTCTGCTTCCCTATGGTTTAGAGTAAGTCCAAGCAATTAGCCCACATTGTCTCTTAATTTTTAAATTATAATGCAAACTGGGCTTTTGACATATAATCTATGCACATAGTATATTTATAAATACATGCAAATAAATGTAAATAAATGATAGTGAATTTTCACTTTTATGTAATATTAATAAGAAATTTTTAATCATTGCAATTATTATCAGAAGCTCCTCAACAGAAAGTAAAATGATTAGGCAATGAACTTTTCTAAAATATAAAACAATAACATTTTAACTGTTCTGCCTTTGTGGATTTGGTTATTGTTGTTGTTTCCTTGGTCTGAATTCTATCTAGCAGAAATGTTTAGCCTTAACACTACAGACCAAAAATAATTATTTAAGTTCTGGAGTAAATTACCTGCTAAGAATTTGTCACTTGACCAGGTGGTGGCGCAGTGGATAGAGTGTCGGATTGGGACACAGAGGACCCAAGTCCGAAACCCCACAGTCGCTGGCCTGAGTGCGGGCTCATCTGGCTTGAGTGCGGGTTCACCAGCTTGAGTGCAGGGTCACTGTCTTGAGCATGGGATTATAGATATGAAACCATGGTCACTGGCTTGAGCCCAAAGGTCTCTGGCTTGAAGCCCAAGGTCGCTGGCTTGAGCCCAAGGTCGCTGGCTTGAGAAAGGGGTCACTCACTCTGCTGGAGGCTGCCAGTCAAGGCACATATGAGAAAGCAATCACTGAACAACCAAGGTGCTGCAACAAAAAAATTGATGCTTCTCATCTCTCCCTTCCTGTCTGTCTGTCCCTATCTGTCCCTCTCTCTGACTCTCTCTCTCTGTCAAAAAACAAACAAAAAAAGAATTTGTCAGCCTCTTTGTTAGGTTTTTACTCCTCAGTTGCTAGAAACAGATACGTAGCTATTCCAGGTCCTTTGCAGACCTCTGGTGGCAAAAGGAGGCACTGTTCACTTTATACACCGCTATCCATGCAGTTAAATTTTTTATCTTTCATTTCTCTTCTGCATAGAAATAGTTCACCAATCCATAAAGTGTCCCAACATATGTGCTACAGTTGTAATAATTATTTTAGTCTTAGCCTTTAAAGTGAGCTAATAACAAACAAACAACAAAAACCCTAGCATTGAGCATAGTGAGAATACTCAATCAAAAGAGACAGCTTCCAACTTTGGAGATTTAGCCTAAAAAGGAGAGGCAAATTTATGCTATAGTGCTCCTCAGTGAAGAAGTTGGACCAGAAAATTGGAGTTCAGTATAACAACCTTCTCTGCTAAACATGGAAAAGAGTATTCACAAGGCTGGACTCTAAGTGCTAGCTGGGGAACTGTCAGGCGAGCTATAGGTGGAGCTTTCTGCTGACAATGTCGGCACTGCAGTCTCCCTCACTTCAGTCTTTCACATTTTTCTGTCTATAATTCAACCCATGCTTGTATTAAAAAATCATATTAATAACTTGTCATTTATTTGAGCCATATACAGTTACAAAATTAGTTGTGCATGTAAATTTAGGCAAATTCCCTTCTTTATTTGAGACTCAGTTGTGTGCTACCTGTACAGAGATGAAGAGGTGGTGGTGGTTGGCTAAAACCCTGAGCATCAGGATTGGAGAAAATGCCATTTCTCTGCACCTGAAGCCCCCAGGAGGGACTTTTACATATCACTGGGCTTCTGCCACCTGGCTTGTCGGCTATTCCTACTTTGAGGCTGCCAATCTAGCCTTGACTAAATGGATACCAGATCTTAAGTGAGCCTCTTGGTTCTCAGGCGTTTTCAGTTGAGCTTCCCTGCCCTGATCCAGGTAATCTATTCTCCCACAGCCTCTAGAACAGTGTGCCCAAGCCTTTATTGATTATTAGAATTATCTGGGGACTTAATTAAAAGTAAAGATTCCCAGAATTCTCTCCTAGATCGTATCTGTCAGGGGCAACCTGAGGGACCTCATTTGATTTACAAAGACCACCAATGACACTTATGACTGGCAAATTTAAGAATCATCACTCTAGAAAAATGTTTGTCACAGTAAGGTCTGTGAAATAGCTGCAGAAATAAATAGGAAGCATGTTAACAATCTAGGTGCCTGGACTCCGTCCGATCCTTAGAACTGGAGAAGTCATGCTATCATTGTGAAGATGATTTTGTCAGTGTTTGGAAGGACACCTTTTACAATAGTAGAAGGAGGGAGTTCAGTTTAGAAGCAAAAATCTATTCGAACACTCACGGCCAGACAAGATGGTGACCGGCAATAGAAATGGTAAGCGGTAAACTCATTTTGCATTGTCTCCTAAAAATATATATATATACAAAGCGTTTGATTTTGGTTTAAACATGCAAAATCTGTTTTTTTCCTTCCTTTATATTAACATCATTGGTAGGTGCCATCTTCCTTTCATTTTTCTCAATTATAGGATATATATTATACAAGTGAAATTTTATTTTACTCCTCATTTTTTTAAAAATAAAGTTCTACTCAGAATCATAAAAAACACAAAAAACTTTTGTCACCACAATGTGTAATATTTACAAGAACCAGTTGTTATAAACAAATCACCAAATATCTTAAGTATTAGGACTTGGTTGGCAAAATGCCATTAAAAAACAAGACAGCAAATGATAAATCTTAAATACTGCATGTCTCAATTTCATATATGAGAACTAAATACTGTTTAATAACCAGACAATTATAGGGGTAAATAGACATTTTTCAACTGTAGAACATATTACTGTGCAAAAAGTGCCATCATCTACTTACATTTCCTCAAAAATTATAAAGTGCCTTTCCTACAAGCAAATGTAATAATTCAGAAATGAGTAATAGAAATGTAACTATTATTATATAGATCACAATGTAATGATTCAGAAATGAGTAATAAAAATGTAACTATTATTATATAGATCACAATGTTGAAAATCTGTTATTTTAAAGCTTAAAGGTTTGAATAAAAATGTTTCTGTTCAGATGTTCTACACACACACACACACACACACACACACACACACACACACATGCCTAAACTGCACACATAAAGAGACCACTCTTTTGGTTTATGGAGATAGATGGAACACTTAGTGCCAAATCTCATTTTATGGCTCTAGCTCTCAACTTCATGGTTTACCCGATAATGTCTAATAAAAATGAGTCACATTGGGTAATGGGTGCTAAATACTGCTAAGCACTATGTATGTAAATGTATTAGATTAAGTTTCAGAGATATGTATTATCTCTTCTACTAGGTCTGAAATTGTGTGATTCAGCAATAGAATCCTATTAAGATTACTTTCATTAGTACTTTTTGATCCAAATGACTAGATCATTCATAAACATAGCTGTTTGGGGAAGAAAATTATTAGTTTTCTCACTCAAAATAAAGTCTTGATTAAAATAATCAGGCATTGGTATTTCTAATACCCAAAGAGATTTAGGACAAACAATGAGAAGACACAATGAAAATCAGGATTCAAAATAAATGTAAAATTTTAAATATAAAAAGGCTACCCTTTAATTAATCCTGAAATAACCTTAATAAAACATACTGCATCTTCAAATACCACACAAAGTTAGCAAAATAACTATCAGCCACAAAATTTTCAAAGGAGAAAATGGAAGTGTAGAGAAGTTAGGTGCCTAGTCAAAGATGACATCCTCAGTAGACGCAGGGCTGGAACTCCCACCCAGGTCTTCTGGCTCCAAAATCATAATTATACTTTGGGAAAAAGTCACGGTAGGCTACTACAGATATGTCGTTTAAAAATGCACGCACGCGCGCGCACACACACACACAAACTCAGATGATTTTACTGCACAGTCTCCATATGTCTTGTTGAAATAACATAATGAGCTTCAGGGTTTCCAACAATCTCATAATGGCTTAAATATCTGCAGCTTCCCCCCCTTCTTCCTCCAATACTTGGCTTTATACTATCCATTGAAGTTCCCCAAGAGAATTGTCTAATGATGTAAATGTTCTCTGTCTTCGCCATCCAAAGACGTAGCTAATAGCCTCATGGAACTATTGAGAACTTGAAACATGGCTAATATAACTAAGGAACTAAATTTTCTATTTTATTTCATTTTAACCGATTGAAATTTAAATTGACACATAGCAATTGACCAGTATATTGAACAGTGCAGCTATAGACATGGCAGAGTTTTAGCTTATGTTCTGAGACCCATTTCTTCTAATACAGAACAATGAGGTTACAAATGTAGAATAAAAGGAAATAAAATGAGAAGAAATAGCTGAGATCTGAAATAAGACAACCCTCTCTGTAACACAAGAACCAAGACACAACACAGCATTGTAGCAGAACTACAACCATGGGCCAGCTGCGCTGGGGGTCGGCAGGGTTGTCTGGGTACTGCCAACTCAGGAAACTAAAAGGGATCCTGCCCAACTGGGCAATAAGATAAATTATATCATACTTGAGGTTCAGTCAGTCCTCCAGATCTATGACTGAACCCTGCTTGAGGTTAAAACAAGGAGAGCAGAGGCGACAGAGCATGGCCAGAGGTCAGGACATGGGCCATGTAATCGACTGGCTTAGCAACCACACTTCCCATGATGCCAGTGATCTCTGAGGAACAGGAGCTCTGAGTTATGAACAGAAGATCCAGTTCTGGTTGGGGAATTCTTAAGAGTTTGGAGGATGACAATTTTAAAACTGCCAAGAAGAAGGAAGCACATGCAGGTGAGACAGAAAAACCTTTCACTCCACATAAGCCAATATAGAATAAATAAGCAAATAACCTAGAACATTAGAAATAGAAGTTATTTTTTCCAAATAAACTGGAAAAAGGGCAATCTAAAAATAATTTTAAATAAGTACGTTCACCATCCTTATAAAACACAAGGAAAAGATAACATTTATCAAAACAGGACAAGAAATTATGAAACAAATTTACAGAAATGATGCAAGAATAAAAAAATTATAAAAACAAACTACTGCCTGACCAGTGGTGGTGCAGTGGATAGAGCATGGGCCTGGGATATTAAGGTCTCAGGTTAGAAACCCCATGGTCACCAACTTGAGCACAGGCTCACCAGCTTGGACATGGGGTTGCCAGCTTGAACATGGGATCATCAGCATGATCCCATGGTCACTAGCTTGAGCCCAAGGTGACTGGCTTGAGCAAGGGTTCATTGGCTTGGCTGGAGCCCCTGGTCAAGGCACATATGAGAAGCAATCAATGAACAGCTAAAGTGCTGCAACTACGAGTTGATGCCTCTCATCTCTCTCCCTTCCTGTCTGTCTATCCCTATCTGTCCCTCTCTCTGTCTCCCTCTCTCACTAAAAAAAGAAAAAAGAAAAGAAATTGATCGAGTTCAGAGTATAACTAGAGATTTAAATGTATTTCAATGTACTTCTTTTATACATAGACTAAATCAAACAATTACTAACAGAGAATTTTAAGAACATAATTAATAAACTCAAATACAATGACTTGTAATGGATAATCCTAGACTCAACAAGTAATCTTTTCAAGCTTGCATGAAATATTTTCAACATTTAGCTGCACCATCAAAAGATAATTTATATTAACTTAAAACTTATCTAAAGGTCCTAGCTTGATCACTTCTATGTTCAGTTCATAAATAAAACAAAGTATTTAAACAAAATAATCCTGCTTTTCTCTGTAGAAACTGATAATTTTTATTTTCCTCCATTAGAAAATACTGACTTAATGACATTAACAGGCATTTACTTCTATTTTGAAATATGGAGAGAGAAAATATCTTACAAGGGGAAATTCTCATTACAAACCAGATGCTATTTTAACATTTACTATGAATCCCTAGTCTAAAATATCAGCAATATTTTATATCTATTCTCATTTCTATTCTAAAAAGTAAAGGAAATAGATAAATTCTGATGGTAAGAACTATCCAGTCCCTTCTGGTATCCACTTACCTACCCAGTTTCCCCAAGGATACTTAGATTTTCCCCTAAGTTTGTAGCTGATTGAATATAAGAAAATATGGTGCAAAGTAATCAAAGTGTTTCAGTATCACCTGCACTTGTGTGAACAATACCTATACCCATATTCTTTAGGAAATGACTCACTGTGATTAAGAGGTACAACAACACTGACTCTGAGGAGTTGGTTGGTTGGTTTTTTTATCTTTGCACAAAGACAAGTCACATTGGACGACATAATTTCTTAAACCATTAGACTGGTACTAAAATAAATTTTTGGTACACCATTCAAGTACTGTACCTTTCACAATTCATTTCTGAGTAACCAAAGGATTTATAACTACATTTAGTTTAATCACTCCCTGATGTCAATTTCCACTCACAGGTATAATCACATTTTGAAATTAATTGACAACGTCATGATATAAAGAATTTATCTGAAGTCTGCTACCTTCTTAACTTACTTTTTTTCTTATTACTGTGGAACAGAGGGACACCCATATGACCTAAACTAATTGTGACTTGTTTATTACATTTGCAATAAAATATTTTGCCAAGTCAGTGTGCACACATTTATTCCTAATTACATTTTCATTTTTAATCATATTGAGGTCCCCACCCAAAATCTAGTGAAAATTCTAAATAGGCAGCAGAAAGTTATACAATTATAGCACAAATATCATAACAATATTGGGCGACAAATATTTTTTTCTAAGAATTTTCTTCTAGACTTGGATGTGCCTTGTCCTCATTCTACTTTTTGTGCGTGTGCAGGAGTCTCATCGCTGCACCTCAGTCTGGTTTGTTGATTACCTCTACCTGCTTTTAAATTCCCTTACTCTGTGCCTTACAAATATGTCAAAACCCACAGCTTATCTTCTGAGAAATACTTAAACCAGGACAAGCACACAGGGACTGTTGCCTGGATCACCTGTTGTACCTAGGAACAGGCTGACCCTCCTCAGAGACCCACAGTGTCCACCCCTCCTCTCTTTGGTTGCTACTATATCATCTGTCCTGGACCACTCACCTGCCATTGCCAGGGTACTTCTGTCTCTCTTCCAGGCCCAGTGACCCCCAAACCACCTAAAACACAGCACTGACAGTGTCTACAGATCTATTAAATCTGCATTGTCAGGAAAAAAAACACAGGAGAAAATAAAAATACTTTTGCTTTTTAAGGTGAACTGATAGAAATAGATTTTCTTGGAAAAAAGATGTTAGAAGTCAAGTCTGAACTGAAACTTCGCTTTTGCATATCTAGGGACCAGTCCTTCTCTAGCTGAGAAGGCAAACAATGAGATGCCTTAATTGACCTCTAGCGCTCCAAGGAGCTTGCGCTGTTTACTTGTGATTTATTGATGAAAGGATCAATAGCACTTTTCTGTTTCCAGCTATTATTTCAACAAACACCACTGTAACCTTGCATGAATTCAGTGCTCCAGACACAAGGGAACGCAATTCATCAGTCTCCCTTTCATGGGCATCGTGTCCCAGACTGGTCCTTTTGTGCACAGACTGCAGAGTTGGTGAGGTACAGAATTTTGCCACTCTTCTCTTTGCTGGAATTTATACTTCACATGAAAATATTCACCCTCAGGCATTTAGCAAAAATATAACTACATATACTTCAAAATAGAAAACCTGTTTTTAGATAATGTCTGCCACTTAGTTAAGGGTACATTGCATTATATATAACTTTCCTGGTAATTATTGAAATTGGCTATTGGTAAATATTAACTTTTAAAGTGTTAAATCAAGTATAAGTAAAACTATTTCTGTAAATCACAGATTCCTATGTGCTATAATAAGAATTATGTCAGCTCTGGCAGGTGACTCAATGGATAGAGTGTCAACCCGGCGTATGGATGTCCCGGGTTTGATTCCGGTCAGGGCACATAGGAGGAATGACCATCTGCTTCTCCTCCCCTAACCTCTCCCCCTTATACCCTCTTCCCATCCCAGAGCCAGTGGCTTGACTGCTTTGAGCATGGTCCCTGGCACTGAGGATGGCTCAGTTGGAGCTCATCAGCCTCAGGTGCTAAAAATGTCTCAGTACTCAAGCAATGACCCTATATGGAGTTGCTGGGTGGATCCGCATCAGGGCACATGCGGGACTCTGCCTCACTATTTTCCTTTCTCACCTAAAAAAAAAAAAAAAAAAGAAAGAAAAGAAAAAAGAATTATTTCAATTTCCATTACTACTCGGGAAAACTCCATTTGGCTTCATTTGAGAAAATTTGTTTTCAAGTTTATTAATATGTGGTAAGCAGTTAAGAGAGAAAAGAGCAGAGTAAGGACAAGGACAATGGGCCAGGTACAGAAGGTCACCAAAGCAAGGACAATAAGCCAGACCGAGAAAAGCAGGAAAACTAGACAAGCAGCTCTAGGGATGACCACATGACCAGCGGCATTGATTAAGGGCCCCTGCCCTGGCGCAGACCAATCAGTGGAGACCAGGACCCTGAATGGACACAGTTGGAGAGCTGATGAACATTCTGTTTGGGATCCTCCCCTGGGACCTTCCTAAAGTTTCCAGCGTTAAAAGCCCTTAGGGTGGGTCCTAGCATGTTCTCCCTTCCCTCCAGGGATCAGGACTCCTCCTCCTCCGCCACCGCCACCTCCTCTGCCTCCTCCTTCACTTCCTCCCCTACACCCCACTCATTTTTCTTACCTCTCTGTTTCTCCTAAGCTCTAAGGGACCCCACAAGACTTGTCACCAGGAGAGTAGTGGGCAGCAGCAGCTTGTCCCTGGCTAACCACCTGAACCTGTCTCCAAGGTCCCGTTTTCTCTTTCTTCCTGCACAGCCAATAAATTCTTCCTTTACTTGGCACACTTTGTCTCTTGATTGAATGGCTTCCTTCAAGAAGACAAGAATCAAGGTCTTGTCATTTCACCAGTAACAAATCCACTGTCGTGACTGGCTATGTAAGAAAATTGAGTTTCTCAAACTGAGAATTGTACTCAGTTGTCTCAGGGGTTTTTGAGTTCTCTGAGAATGTTTAAATTTTACTTTTTCATTTTAAAGGGAATCCCTAAAACTAATTTTTGACAGGATTAAAGGTAAAACTACTCTTTTGCAGTGTTAATCATCCTGTGCTAGTATAATCCTTTGTTTCCTAAATCAATGCTTTTCATATAGATGAACCTTGGAATTATCAGAGATTGACAAGAAAATGTCCAAATATTTATATAAGGCCTATTGGTCCCAAATTTTCCCAATAGTAGTGTGGATGAAAAAAGGGGCCCCATGCTGAACCTGACAAACTCAGGGGGGACCTGCATAATGGCCTTGCAATCTCGGAGACCTAAAGTCACCACACAGGATGGTCTGACATTAAAACTGTCTAACTGAAAGCAGTTCATGGTGGGCAGTCATGTCCTAGGGAGATACTTTTCTCCAACAAAGGTCAAGGCTTACCTTAATGAGCATGTCTGTTGTCTTTTACATCAACAATAAAGTACCGGGTAACGTGCCTTTGAAATTGTAAGGGTCATCTCCTCTTCCTGTCCCTCCTCGGGGCAGGCAACCCACCAGAGCAGGAACCAACAGACCCCCTCATTATTGTTATTATCATGTTCCTTAACTATGAACTATCTTATTCCTGCCCATGTAAAAGAGTTTCATTACATACATGTTACCCTTTGATCCAGTCCCAGAGACTTCCCCCCTTTGCTTCCTCCCGGCTCTCTAATCTATCACCAATTTCATGTAAGCCCCTACCATCTTCCCTTCTGATTCTGACGGATAAAATAAGTGGTGCAACAGCCATTTTCCAGAGCATTTTCTCAATCTGTTGAGACTTTGCTTCCTGGCAAATGTCGATAGTTTGGCTCAGATAAACTCATACAAAGTTCTTACAGGTTCGGAAGTTTCTTATGATGACAGTAGGAATCATGAGAGGTTCATTTAATAGTATATAACTTCCCAGGCCTCTCTCCTAAAGAATCAGCAGTCTCAGGAGGGACTACAGAATGCAAAACTTAAGGATTACTCCAGGTAATTTTTATCATCAGGCAACTTTGGCAAATTCTGCATTACAGAAAATAGGCTCCCAAGTGTAAAGTTCAGAGGAGCTGAAGTTCTCCTGAAAGGTCAGAAGCAAGAAATGTTTGTCCCAATATCCCTGATATTTTATTTCACCAAATAGAACCTCATTCCACCCACCTCCAAAGTCCATCCAGTGCCATAACTATCAACCAAATTCAATTCCAGCATCATAACTATCAACCAAATTCAGTTAGGTCTGTCCCACAGCATGGCACTGGTTACTCACATTGCTGCGAAATCAATGCTCTTGTTTGTATAATGACAATTTGCAATTCTCTCTCCATTAAAGTGTGTTTTCTTCATCTAAATGCAAATGTCCTGCCTCTGCATATAAGGAGTTGAAAATGTAGTTAATAAACTATTTGGGTTTTAGGACACTTTTAAAAATGTATGCAGACGCCTGGCCAGGCGGTTGCTCAGTGGATGCAGAGGACCCAGGCTGAAACCCCGAGGTCAATGTCTTGAGCATGGGCTCATCCAGCTTGATTGTGGGATCATCAATATGACCCCATGGTTGCTGGCTTGAGCCCAAGGTCTATGGGGTCACTGGTTTGGCTGGAAACCCATCTCCCCACCCCTCACTCCCATCAAGGCACATATGAAAAAGCAATCAATGAGTAACTAAGGTGCCTCAAAAAAGAATTGATGCTTCTTATCTGTCTCCCTTTCTGTCTGTCCATACCTCCCTTTCTCTAAAAATGTATGCAGACAATAGAAAGCATATTTTGTATTTGATACTGCTTTAAAAAAAAATCAGACTTTTTACCCTAATATGAAACTCCGACCTCTGGCATGAATCAAAACAAAGGAATAATTTTCTCTTTTTCTTGATGCTAATTCACTCTGAAGCCAGACTGCTTAAGGCTTTTAATAGACCAGGGGAAATATATCGTGAATCTATTTTAAAAATCAGACTTGATGGCTTATTTACTATTGGCCCTCAAAGGTTCCCAATCAGCAGTCTAAAGGCTAAGAGAGGCCACTGTCCCCAGTGATTATTTTTAAACAGATTGCAGATTTCAGTAGCTAAAGGAAAGGTAAAGGCTGTGGATTGAAAAGATCAGAAAACAATTCACTAAGTGTCTGTTCTCTTGGCCAAGTCAAAGAAGAAAGAAGCCCTGCCCTCCACCCCCACCTGCTTTAACTCACTCAGGCAGGAAAGAAAAGTGGTTTACCAGTTCCCTCTTCTGGCTCTTTCCCAGCTGAAGAATTCTATCTGGCTGGAATTGCCCTTTAGCCTTCCATATGCCAGATACACAGGTTTTCTTTCTCGGGGCTGAAGCCTTCTGCCTCTTAAGATGCTAACCCCAATGATATGTCCCAAGGGCCTTCTCTGACAGCCCCACATGAAATAGCCACTTCCGTTTCCTTTCCATCATATCCAGTGATGGTAGTCAGCCGGGTTGTACCGGTTCGGCAGAACCGAAACCTAATTAATGTTTTATTGAGTTGGGCCAACCGGCTGTTAAAATGGCACCTGTGATCAGGGTTCTCTCTAAGGTGGGCACCTGGGCAGCCGCCCAATGTGGAAATTACAAATGGACGTTCCTTACTCTTTTTTCATGTTCATCTGCCCAACAGCATATTCTAAGCACCCGTGGTAATGTTCATTCCGCCCATAAGTGAAAAAAATTGCAAGTGAGGACACCAATCAAGAAACAATATGAAAATATCTTAACAGTTTTGTTGTTTTTTGTAACGTATTACTCAATATTTTTTATTAATACTGTTAAACTCTTTCTTATAACATAATCTAGTTTTGTGTACCTCTTTTATTGTTCTTATTTAAGTACTAAATGCATGAAATAATAAACTACCTTTCGGTTTATCTTTTTTTATATTTAAAATGGTCATTAGGGCAGGGAACTTGTTGTTAAATTATTTGAATTCGACCACTGTCTGGAAACTATAGGAAGAAAGGAAATAAGACAAAGAGCATCAGTAGAATGAGAAGCTAGGAAGGTCAAGGACAAAATCTGAATGTGTACACGCCTACTGGCACAGACAGAAACATACAAGCTCACACACGAGGGGTGGCAGGGTTAGCAGTCACTAAAAGATTAAGAAATTTCCGCTCCACCCAGCTAAAGCCATTCTCTACGCCCATAACAGCAAAGTTATAAAGTAGAGCAGTCCCCTTGGCAAAGCCATGTGCTGGATGGAGCAGCTAGAATAAAGCTAGAAAATTAGAACCTCCTGAACACAGTTGGTACCAATATATCCTGGCCTTTCATAGCTATGACCCTTTAAGAAAACAAAACCAATATTTACCAAAAATGTGAAATTCTTTCCTTAGAAAAGTCAGTATGGTCAATATAATTTGGTGGACTAGAAAAATAAAAAAGATAATAAAAGTTTTAATTCAGTCTGCTAAAGTCTGTCTGCTATCCTCCTCCCAAAGGAGTCTTCTGTTTCCATAACTACCTACACTTGAGCTATGAAGTTATAAAGGTGACAGCTTTACCAAGTACGTGCAAATGAGTCAAGTTTCATAATGTAAAGGTTATATGTCCCACCCTCACCACCCTCATCCATTCCAGATCATTGCATAGGAAGGATGGATCTTTACAGTGATGGTTAGAAATAAAATCTAGAATTGTTTCTTATATGGGGAAAGCAGATAAGAGGCAAACATTAAAATATTATTTACAAATTTAAAAGTAGTGGGCTGTTGTGATTTACATAGAACTACACATTTAAAGATGTTTTAGTGAATGCAGTTGAACATAAGACTTTTTAACTTTCATACAACTTAGCTTCAGATATTTTCCATTCTCCCATCTCTTGGTTCTAATCACATGATCAAGTCCGTTAATGGACCACTAACTAGCCCTGTGTTACAGGGTGGGATTCGAGCCATGCACTAGACGGCGTGCCTGCCCATACACAAAGCACCGTCAAGGTCATGCTCAGGGCCACCTAGCCGAGCTCCAGCTGGATTTTTGTGCTACTTCGCTCCATTATGGTTTATTTCGGCAGATCCTGGTTAGGACTCTCACCTAGTGCACCTTCTAACAAAAGAGCCCCTTCCCTATCCAGGGTGTTACCCCACCTGTCTCACCTTTGAAAGCAGACAAGTCCCCAATCTCTTGGCTTGTTCTGGTTCTACAACTAGCCCCTCGTAGCATTGAGGCAGCTTCTTCAACATTTGAGTTTTGCATCATTCCTCCCGGCTCCAAAGAAGAAAAACATATTGGAGAGGAAGTAGCATTGGAACCAGGACGTGAAGGGAAGAAATGTATTTGGGTCCATTTCCAGCAAAGAAAATGACATGAGGAAAGGCATGCTGATCTGCTCTGACGAGGCAGAGCGGAGTTACAAGAATAATCTTTAAACCCTATCAGTGCCTGGGGGGCCACAGGGAATGGTGTACATTAAAGCTACACTAACTGTAGTGAGAACGTGGATTTTAGCAGACCCTAATGCTGTGAGATACGACAATGGCTCCTTTTTATTGTGCGGTATCTGCTTGGAAGCACACCCTGTACTTAATAATATGTGATGACCTCATTTCAGCCCCATGATTCGGTGAAGTTTGTGCTACACCTAGCCCCGCCCTACAGAAGGCCAAGCCAGCACTTAGAGATCTGAAGCTTGAGTCCAGCTCTTTCTTCCCCCAGAGCACTTGCCTGTACATTAAATTTCTTGGACAAGCCATGACACCTTCTGGCACCTTGGGAATCTAAGTCCTATTTCTCACATTGCTTCCATAGCAAAATAGGTTATAACTTCCAAAAAAATTAACTTTCAGATGAACTTCTAGATCACGGCCTATTTATAGCTACATAGAATTGTCTATGTAGTTTAAAATACCCTCTTCCCTCATGCAAGATGATGTTTCTTACAGAAAGAGCAAAATCACAAGGCATGTGAAGTCTCAAGGGAGAACATGTGTCCTTGTCGAAAGTATTTTCTACAATAATTCTAACCTGTTTGAAAAATGTAATTGATGACTATTTAGTTATTTTTTAAAATTAATTCTTATTTCTCCAATCTTTTCTTGATTGGTAACAATGTTTATGAATAAACTATCCCCCCAAAAATAGTTACCTGTATAAACTTAACTGTTTCCATTAATTACCATTCACACCCAAGTGTAGGGTCTAAATTTCTTTTTTTTTTTTCTTCATTAAATTTATTAGGTGACATTGGTTAATAAGATCACATAGGTTTCAAGTGTACATTTCTGATACATGATCTGTGTATTGCATGTGTGCCCACTACCCAAAGTCAACTCTTCTTCCATCTCCATACACTTGACCCCCTTTTGAATTTCTGATAACCTTTGACTTTCAAAGCCTTTGCCTTTTAAACCTGTGTTTTACAAACTTTTCTGGATAAGGCATGAACAGGTCTCTCGCATCCAAAAACCACACAGATAACCATGCACATAACCACAGGAACTCACTCATATACACACACATCCAACACACATAGTCTTTTCATTAAACACTCAGAGTTTACCCATCCAACACGTTTATCAAGCTCCTTCTATGTGCTAGACACAATGCTAACTACTGGGTCGAGTGCTGGATGTGAGAGGCTAGGAGGTACGCCATCCACATGGGTTTCAGGAGAATCACTTGTTCTCCTTAAGTTAAGATGCTCTTCTTGATGAGACAGTGGGCCTCTTAGGCACAAACCTTTCTTGGATACAGCTACACTACTTAAAACAGGAAGGACTTCATGTTCCTCCTATTGTCCGATGGGCGTTTTCCAGCCACTGATTTAAATACACAACCCCAAACAGTAAATGTTTGGGAACATAGAATTAAAAACCGTGAACACCAGCTACTTCAAGAACAATATTACCAAGGATGTTGTCAAATATTCATGCATAAACCTAGAGCATCCAAAGGAAAAGATACACAAATTCAATACTGCCCCTTAAATTATCGGCACAACATTTTGTTTTTAATTATATATCATTTGTATGAGAGCTTTAGTGAAAATTAATTGTAGTTTTTTTTATGATGATTATTTCCCTAGCACTGAAAATAAGTACTAAATTTTGAGACCTGTATATTAATTAAATGGATTCTGACTCTAACATTCAAAATACTCGTAAGTTTGTGAAACTTTCCACCAAACTGAGTCCTTACCACAGTAGCGAAGAACAAAGAGTAATTGCTTTCTACAGTGTTAATTAATAAATGTAACATTTACTTCCAAGCAGCAGTACTATCTGAGATAGATACACATCTATCCACTAAAAGGAATCAGGACTTCCTGGAGACATGGCAGGGCTCCCGGGACAAACAAGGAAAAAAGAAAATAAGCCGGGGACATATCTTATGCAGTAAAATAAGAAAATGCTCAAAGGAATAAGCTTGAAGTATGTCACATGCCAAAACTTACATAACTTGAGCATTAAGCAGTAAGTGTATAGAATGACAACTTATTGAATAAAATAGAAACCTATTATTCCTTATTGACTGGATAGATAAAAGGAGTAATTTTAGGGACCTATGATTCCATACTGACATAAATAAATAAGTAGTAAGAGCTTTTCTCTCTTGTCTCTAATAAATCAAGAAGGAATGACACAAATGGTAGTCAGTATTTGGCAGCTGTTAGCATTGTAGTTGATGAAACTGAAAGGTAGCCTAAGACTGGCGAATAAAATTCGATGAGGACAGGTTTTGGGGGTAAGATCAGAACAACTTATCACAAATGGGATTCAAATTCAGAGAGAAAATAACTTGAAGTTGGAGGAACTTGGCAAACACCAAATTGACCAAGTAGTCAGTGGTGTAATCACCTAAAACTCTAAGTGTCCTGATGTGATACGTTGAGAATAAGAACACAGCATATTTTTATTATTTTCCTGTTTTGGGGTTTTGTTGTTGGTTTTTTGTGGTTTTTTTTGGTATTCCTGTCAAGATTGCAGGAATAAATTATTATATTAAGTCTGATCATGAGGAAACATCAGGCTCTGGTTGAGGGTCGTTCTACATAATGAAAGGCCTGTTCTCTTTAGACTGTCAAGCAGATGGGAGACAAAAAGAGTGAGGAGCAATTTCAGACTGAATGAGGTTTTAATAATTGTGTGGTAGTGTCACATTAATGTTGAATTGCTAATTTGAAACACTTTATGGTACCATGTAGGAAAGATTTTGTGTCTGAGGGCAAGCCATCTTGGGATTTAAATACAAACTGCATGCTAAGGGAAAGCCTCACAATAAAGCAGGAAAAGAACTAGACGGCCACGTTCTCTGTCTGGTGTGCATTCTAAGTAAGCACGGATTTGTCAGGGTCCAGGAGGAAACAGGTGCACACTTGTATTAGGAAAATTAAGGAGAGTTGAAGAACGTGACTCCTTGAAAAGGTGTGGGGGTTACATGGAAAAGCCACAAGCGAAGGTACAATTCCCTCAGACCAGAACTCACGAACTTCTCCATGGGCAGGTCCATTAGTGGTACAGGAGGCACGCAGGGAGGGATGACATGCTTTCTTAGAGTCCCTGACCCCGGTGATTTAAGGCACCGCCCACATTCCCTGGGGCCTAGACATCTCCAGTCTCCACGCAGCATTCTCTCTGAAGCTGCAGTGACAAAAAGAGAGGCTCTAGTAAGAACCCAAATCCTTGTTTTATTTTCATTGGCCGCCTGACCAGATATTAAGCTATTTCATTTCTTTTCCTTTCCGTTAGGCTCACATGCTATCCTTCAGTCACGACTCACCCTGCCAAACACTGAATTACAGTCAATGCCCCTAGTATTGTTTCTGGCACTAAGTAACTCGGCCGACAAAAGATTATTGGAGTGACCATGCAGACTCTTAAGAGAGTACAACAGCTGGCACCACTGACTTGTCATGCAGAAGCCAACATCTGTTCTGATAATCTGCATAAAATTGTTGCTGAACTTTTCTGGAAGTGCTTCGTGATTGTGCAACCATCTCCATCCAGTGGCATTCCTGCTACAGCCATCAACAGAAACACTATGCCTTTTACCTTTGGATTCATAGATAGCCAATTAAATAATGTCTTTTTTAGAAACATCATTGATTTTGAATAGACTGGCTATTGGTATCTACTCAGTTGTTACACATGGCTGTTACAAGGTCTGTGGCTAACACATCGGCTTTTTATGTGCATCTGTTATTGCTCTTTGATACTTGTTTAGCATTTACCTCCAATTCTGCCTAGTGTCAAAACTAAAAAATGGAGGACATGGCAAAGATACTGTAAATACAGTCAAGTCACTATCTTGCCATAGTTTCAACACTTTGTTCCCAAACCCCAGTACTTGAGTCAGCACGTGTCTCAAGGCAGGATTTTGGAGATCACAATCATATAAATAAATACTTGTCTTGATCTAGACAAATCACCACAGCATTTTGTTTCATTAGACCAATATTGGCTCATTTTATTTAAGCGCTCACAATGCCTTTGTGTGTGTGTGTGTGTGTGTGTGTGTGTGCATGATAAAGAAAGGGATGGGGAGGAAAAAAAAGGGGTGGGGAAGGGAGGTAAAGAGAAAAATAAAAATGTTTAGATATATAGTATAAATACATAGAATATCTATGTCAAAACATGCTCAGGAAGAATACAGTAGTCACCAAAAGAATTAAGAACAGCAAGACTACATTCACAGAGTTTCAGGTCATTCCCCACACAATTCTGATAGGGAAGCCCAAAAAGTGAGAAATTTGGCTCGAGTAATAGTAACTGTTATAATGAATAGGTGGCATGTAAGGGTTAGAAAAGAATTGATCTGCTTGGTAGTCTTTCTTAATGGCTCCCTGGCCTTTAACTTTGAAATGTAGCAAAAAGTTTACCTTTGTAGGGATATGGAGGAAAGCTTACACTGGGGAGAGACCTGACAATTAGGAGAGTTTAAATCACTATAGTTGTTTGTAAAAGCCTAGCCACAGGATTTACTGTGAAAAGTTTAAGCCTATAAATTAATTAGAAACCTAGTTCACCAATCTTAAATCTTTACTTTGAATCCTGAGAAAACAGGGAGTCTTTTCACAGACGATTTCCAGAGGCAGATGGTCCTGAGGCGCCAGGTCTCAGCTATTACTGAGAGGTACCTGTCCCAGGCTGTCTTGGAGACTTACCAAGGACACCTGATGGGACCATGCTAATTAGGCCTGTGCTGCATTAGAAGAAGTTGCAGAGGAGACATTCCTGCCAACTGAACTCCCACCTCTTGCACACTGCTATGTGACTAACTACACGGACTTTATTTTCTCTTTCACCCCTTACATCATTACTAACAGCAGCCCCTGAACCCTATAAACACTGGCCATAGCTGGAGAGTATTCAGCCAGCTTTGTGGACAGAATTCCCCTGCCTTCTCAAGGTTCCTGGTTTCTCTGATAGAGACACATCTTGTACCTACTCTAGCCTTGTCTCTCTTTACATTCTCAAAATAGGTGACGGGTAACCCCAAGTCCGGCTTTGTTTTCCGGTGACAATTCCTGTGGCTGCTCTAACAAAAATCACAGACTCCCTGGCTTAAAAAAACAAAGCAAAACAGTAAACCACTCTCTCAGATCTGGACCCAAGTCCAAAATCAGTTCCACAGGGCCCAAATCAAGGTGTCAGCAGAGACCATTTTTTTGTTTGTTTCTAATAAGGTAACACACAGGTTCCAGGGATGAGGACATGAGTGTCTTTTGAGGACTATTTTTTAGCCTACCATACTCACCAACACACATGACAACCTCTTCCCTACCATCATTACCAGATGTTAAAACTTGTGCAAGTTTTTTTGGACACAATGAACTAGATCAATCTAGGGGGAAAGGATGAGGTGGGGCTGTATTAATTACCCCCAGGAAGTGCGCCCCATGTGGAAATAGTGTTTCTGCATGTGGAGCCTTGCTCTTTCCAGATCTCCCACACGCAGAGCAGGGCTCCCACACTGCAACATGCAGTAAGTGTCTGTGGGAGAAGCACACAAATGTGAGAACTGCTTCCTCGCGGTGTCAGGAACCGCCGCTCAGAGAACCCATGCATCCTCCACACTTGCAGTCAGTGATGGAGGTCAGGGCCACAGGGAAGGCAGTCCATGGCTCTTCCATCCTAGGCTTTGCACCTCTAATCCTTAGGACCTGTTTTGTCCCCCTGCCACCTGGGAACATTGCTCCTTGGCACTTTCCCTGTCTCTTCCTCAGTCCCCCAAGTGCAGCAGCCAGACGGGCTCTCTTCCCAGTGCACTTGGCTCAGGCAACACAGCTCTGGAGCCGAGATCGAGCACGTGGTGAGTCCTCGGGGCACACTCCACTGTCAGGCTGTCAGCCAAGACTGTCAGAGCCAAGGTCTGCCTTCATCTGGGCCCTGCTTTCTCTCTGCTGTATCCTCTATTAAAACTGGGGAAACTTCTTTTTATGTTTTTTCTATAAATCAGCAAGTCACAGTAAGCGTATTTGGTCCGGGAAGTTAGTGCAAAGCTTCTGCTCTGCTTCGAATGCTCTATTAGGAAAATGCCTCTGATTTGTGCCACAATTCTACCCACTCACCATGGCCTCCACACTCAGCACGACCCCTGCACCCACCACCACACTCAGCTGCATCATGCCTGCCATAGCTTATCTTTTATTCCTTAACTCTAAGGATGTCTTCAGACTTTGCTTTCTGATTCCTCAACTTTATCTGCCACCCAAAAAGTAAGAATATATTCAGCTCCGGGGGCTTTAGGGAGAGAGACAAAGTTGAATCATGTCATGTTTGCATCACACATCTGCTCAAAAAGAAAGTTCTTCTCCGGCTCCCTTCCCAGACAGCAGATGCACCTCAGTGCTGCTGGGCCTGTTGCAGGGTCTGGGGCGCTGGATGAGCAGCTGCAGCATTTTATTTAGCCTCCGATTTCAACCCATGACACTGTCCAAATAACTGGCACGTCTCCTTCCACAATGGCCAAAAAAGAGGAGAGAGGCACTTTCTGGTACACACAGACATCACCTAAGTGCCCACTCTCGGGTATCTCATAGGCAAGAAGAAATTGTCTCTCAAAGGTCTGTTCCATCGAAAGCCAAAGGACCCTAAGGTCAGCATGATTTATGAAAAACAGGAAGAAATATTTCACAGGAAGAATATAGTAGAGGGAGAAACAAGTCAAAGAAGAAAGGGAAGGGAGGCAAAAGGAAGGACTGAACATACAGGCAGATGATTTGCCCAAGATCACCGAAGCAGCAGTGGGTAAAACAGGCCTGGAATCCAGGTCGCCACGCCCCCGTCCAGAGTGACTTCCTCTAACTGGTTTCGGAGTCAGCCCACGGAGAGCAGGCTGTAGGTTTGGAAACACGGACTCCTTTTGCACACCCTCCTGTAGGAGGGAGCCGGGGTCGGAGGTCTCCCAGCCAGGGGCTGCTGATCTAAAGTAGCCTCCTCCCATTACAACAGTGTGCTGAGTCAGGGTAAACTTTGTGTCCTATGTTACAGAAAAATGTCTGGGGGCACTGTGGAGTCCACCCTCCACCGCGAGACCTGGAGGGAGCTCCTAACTGGGGCAGTCAGCTGCTGTCCCCAAACCCCTGGCCTCGGGGATCAGAGAGGACACTGGACCTGTGTCTGGAATCCTGAACCAGGTAACCCCGAGGTTTAATAGAAGGAATATGGGCCTGGGATCTTGAAGCCAGGGCTGGGTGGCAGTACAATGACAGGTATTAAGTACCCCACGAAGACAGTACTATGTTGAGAAGACCTACATGAAGGAAGGAGACTCCTTAACATCCTGCTAAAAAAGTAGTGTTGACACCTGGACAAGCTTTTCACGCCCCTGCCAGTGGGGAAGCCAATGCTGAGCACTATCAGCCGGCTGCACGGACACCAGTGCACAAGCTTGCAGGAAGCCCCGATTCTCGCTGTTCCCTTCTAACAGGTGACAGAGACCTTTCCATACAGCTGCTGTGCAGGGCTGGTTGTCCCTGCTAAGGAAATGTCAGTGAGGGCGGCCTCCCGAAACAGGAGTAAGAAACTCAAGGAACCCCCTACAGCAACGCTGGAGAGCCGGCAGGGCAGTGGCCACCTCTCGGCTGGAGCCGCGGACCCTGCAGGGGCCTGCCCGGGACAAACGGGGCAGTTTCTCTCAGCATCGTTCTCCTCTTGTCCTCTTTCCTGATTGTGGTGGCCTTCCACCCATGCAACTGATTGCAGTTTTATCCAAAATCCTTTGGTATTCATGTCTCAAGAAGTGGGGTGCCCGCCACCTTCGCCTGAACCTCAGTGGACGTATTACGGCCTTGACTGATTCCGGTGGATCTGAAGCTATGGGACTTCAGAGGTTCTGTCAGAAAGACCACACAACCTCCGCTGGTTCTTTCTAGGCACTCTCTCATGGACCCCAGAGCCACCGTGTAGGAAGCCCAACTACCCTCAGACCGCCCTGCTGCGAGGAGGCCCAGGCAAGGCAGAGCCCAGGTCTACAGGCTCCGGTCAACCAGGTACAACAGAGGTCTCAGCTGACAGGCAGCACCAACTGCCAGGCCCGGGGGCATGAAGACGGTGCAGGTGCACCCAGCACTCAGGTATTGTCCCTGCTATTGTTTGGACCCTACCAGATGAGACCCCTGACATGGTGGAGCAGAAACAAACCACTCCTGCAACAGGCTTTTGTGACCTCTAAGCAATCATTCTGCTCCACTACACAAGGTCAACGCTGAAGCCAGCACTGGAGACACCAGCTCCAACTTCCACGTCTTGATCCTTTTCCCCCATGTCCAATGTCCCTCTGTTGCAGAGACTTTACTATTGACAGATATCAAACATTAATACTAAAGGCTTCTGACTATTTTTAATAAGCATTAAATAATCACTCCTCACCTTGTATCTCTGGGTAATTTAGCATCAAAATCCTTCTTCAGAGGGAGAGATGACATATGGCAAATAACTGATAAAGACAGACCAGCTAGAGTCTAGTTCCTGATACCAGCACAGTGCCCCCCCACCCTGGGAACATTTATTGATTATAAATATAGGACAAAGAGGATGGGTACAATGAATGACCTCCATCCCTTGTCACTCGTCCTAACACTTCCATGTTCAGTACTTTTCCCAGAGGAAATAATTTCTTTACTAAAAATACAATCCCATCTCCACAAAAATCTATGTGGTTCTACAAGTTGACAACGCCAGAAGTGTTCCATTTAGCTAGTCCCAAGTCCATTTTTTCTAGCTTGTCAACGAAAGAAGAGACGATCTGGATTCTAACGTACTCTTTCAACATTGTGTTCCCAACTACGCGTGTGCTGTTTGCCGCTTAGCTGGCTCCAGCTCAGGGCCGAGGGCCATCCCCTCTGCCCGTTCTCAGCAGCCCTGGCCTGGCTCCCACAGACTTGTGCCTATGTACCTGAGACAGTGCGCTGACATCCCGGTCAGAGAGGGCCACCACTGTGTCACAGGGCATGTTCATCTTCACAAGACACTGCAAAAGCAACAATCCACAGGGGCTGCCCCTATGGTCAGGCCTGCCTGCAGGGTGTGACAGCTCTCACGCCCCACCTTCTGAGATGATACCTGCTATTCAGACATTCTAATTCTTCTGCAATCCAGTGACATGGAAGAGATTTTTAGGTTTTGTTTTTCACCTATTTCTTGGCACATGACTTCATTTTCTGAGAACCGCCTTTCTTCTGGTCCCTTTTATGGACAGAATTGTACCCTTGGAGGACTGCGATTTTAAGTAAGATCAGGGGCTGAGCTGTTTAGCCATCTCTAGATTCATTGTTAGCCATGTCCTTGCCTCCTCTCCCGAAGAAAGTATTAGAGTGGTCATTCCCACAGCCCACAGAATAGAACCTTTAATGGGAAAAATAATAACACAAGCACATAGGAAGATGGTTAAAAATGTACTTGAAACTGATGAAAAGAAATGGAAAAATACCCAAATAACCTTAAGAGACAATATCTAGGATGAATGGAAGGAAGCCACCAAAACACAGACTAGACCTCAAAGCAACCCCTGCCCAGCAGTCAGCACAGTTCAGATCTGGACAGTGGCCGCCCGGGAGGTACAGCTCCCTCCATCAGGAACAGAGGGAATGGAGACCTTGGGCAGGTGTCTCAGAGGGTATCTCAGCAAAGAGCAGTGAGATAAACTTGATGACCATTACATTTCCTTTTATTCTAAGTTTGTGAGTCTAGCCTCAGGGGATATTGCCCCGTGAAAAAAAGTGCGACAGCGAAATATAACAACTGAGGAGGTCAGCGAAAGGGAAGCTAAACCCACACAACTCTCTAGTTCTTAAATCCTGTGGAACCAGGAGGCTAAAAAAAAAGTTTTAATACTGTTAATGTTAAATTACTTCTGTCGTGACCGACTAAGAAAGAGAATGGTTCATCATTCATTAGAGTGGGGAGAGATTTTGAAGTTCCTCCTGTCCAATCCTTTCAATTCATCAGATGAAGAAACTAAGTTTAAGAAAAACTGGCCCTAAGTCACTTAGCTAGTAATGACAGAGGCAAGACTTCAGTCTAGACTTTAAGATCCAATGTCAAACTGATTTTAAAACTTGTTTATATTTTCAGGTAACATGAGAATTCGACTGAAAGAATTTTTCGGGCATTGTTCTTTCAACTGACATTGATAACTCTAGGTTTCAAAGTTTGCAACAAATTACACTTCCTAGAGCATAACTGTAAACTTATTTTTACTACTTTTAGAACTTTTCAAATACACAGGTCGTTTATATTTCCAATTCTGATTCCTATCCGGATGGTGAGATACAGAAATCTTGCAAATATATCAAAAGTGAGGATTTAATCATCTGTGTACTTGTGAACTATTCCAACATTAAATATGTTTGCGCCCACATTAGCTGATCTTATATAATCATCGTGCTTGAGTTTTTTTATACTGAAATATTCTGTGATTTTCCCCTGTAAATAATGTGAACTTAATATTATGAAAATATCATATTTAGGTATTTCTCTTTTAGTGTGTAATACTGTTTTATTCCACCATCTTCTGAATACCCAAAAGACTATTTAAGGAATATAAGAAATAATGTTCTGGGAAAGTGACTATGAAATAAAAATGTAAAAACATATAACTAAAGTATAATCTCAAAATGTGAAATATCAACAAAAATGAACAGCTTTCAGGCAGTAAACCAAAATGTTAGCATATTACCTTCCCCTCTATGGTGTCTCTCAAATTTTCTATAATTTTTATGCATTTTACAGTAACAACAAAAGTAATAATTTATATTCTACAGAATGAAATGAAACAGAATAGGAACATCTGATTTTCTAAACTAAATCAAAAGCTTATCCGTTTTCCACCTAAGTGGACAAAATTCATTAATACGTAGAAGATGGTTGGATACATACAAGTAAATTCACAAACCTTCCTGGATGCTTCCACAGAGGGTGGTTGTAAGCATTATTTATCCATATGTCCCCTTGGGTCATCCACGATAAGTGACTGAACAATCTCACTGAGTTTCAAATGAATATGAATGCCGAATGTTACTGCTTTGATGCTAACAGAGTACTTGGCATCAAGAACTTGACTCACCATGTGCTTTTCATTTCCTTCCTAGCTTCCTGTATATCTATTCATATTATAAGACAGTTTCTAGATATTACTCCTCATGAGTCCAGCTGGAGATCATTTCCAAACTAAGATGGAGCTGATATAAACATTAAATATATGAATTTTTAATAAAAGGAGAACCATTGTAATGACAGCTTATGTAGGACTCTGCTTACCCAAGATTACAGGTAACTTGATTTCCCAAATTGCCGTCTCCTGGTCAACCTTGCCAGCTGAAATTGGTGTTTCAGACACAGCAATGGTGCATTATAAAGAAATCCTGATCGTATGTCATGTTTTTTTTTAATAAATAAATTTTTATTAATTTTAATGGGGTGACATCAATAAATCAGGGTACATATGTTCAAAGAAAACATATCCAGGTTATCTTGTCATTCAATTATGTTGCATACCCATCACCCAAAGTCAGATTGTCCTCCGTCACCTTCTATCTAGTTTTCTTTGTGCCCCTCCCCCTCCCCCTTCCCCTCACCCCTCCCCCCATAACCACCACACTCTTGTCCATGTCTCTTAGTCTCGTTTTTATGTCCCACCAATGTATGGAATCATGCAGTTCCTGGTTTTTTCTGATTTACTTATTTCACTCCATATAATGTTATCAAGATCCCACCATTTTGTTGTAAATGATCCGATGTCATCATTTCTTATGGCTGAGTAGTATAGTGTATATGTGGCAGTTTTTTATCCAATCTTCTACTGAAGAGCTTTTTGACAACATGGATGGACCTTGATAACATTATACTGAGTGAAATAAGTAAATCAGAAAAAACTAAACTAAGAACTGTATGATTCCATACATAGGTGGGACACAAAATTGAGACTTGGACATGGATAAGAGTGCAGTGGTTGCCAGGGGGAGGGGAAAGGAGGAGAAGGAGAGGGTAGGGGAGAAGCGGGGTATAATAAAAACCAAATAAAAGGTGACGGAAGACAATTTGACTTTGGGTGATGGGTATACATCATAATCAAATGTCAAAATGATCTGGAGATGTTTTCTCTGAATCTATGTACTCTGATCAATGTCACCCCATTAAAATTAATTGTCTAAATAAAAAAAAGAATATTAAAAGAAATCCTGGCAACATGAAAGAGATTTTTCATCATAACTAAATTGAGCCAAGACAGAACACCTGTGAGATAAACTAAAACTGGTTCTTGACCTGCAATTGTCCTGTTGTTTTTAGGACATTTAAACAATTAATTTAGTGAAATGTGTGGTAGTTTGAACTATATTTATAAATATCACCCTTTCATTCTCATGAAGTAATGGTCAGTTTTAAATGGACACCTATTTGTTTAAGAAACTGTACACTTCTCAGAAGTATGATGTGTGCACGGAAAATGAGGATACAACGTGCACTAGCTACTAGTTTACAGACATACATTGCCATTGGTTATTATTCATTGGCATATAATTAATCACCAACATTAAAAATATCAACTAAGCAAGAAACTATGTAGAGCTTTTAACAAAGACAACTATCGATTGGACAACCACTGGCCTTCAGAAGAACAATGGAATTCCTTAATACCCAGTTTGAGTCTTTCTTTCCCTAATGGTTTTCTTATTTCCAAACTCTTCCATTCAACATAAATCTTTTTTTTTTTTTTTTTTTGTACTTTTCTGAAGCTGGAAATGGGGAGACAGTCAGACAGACACCCGCACGCACCCGACCGGGATCCACCCGGCACGCCCACCAGGGGGTGATGCTCTGCCCATCTGGGGCGTCACTCTGTGGCGACCAGAGCCACTCTAGCGCCTGAGGCAGAGGCCACAGAGCCATCCCCAGCACCCGGGCCATCTTTGCTCCAATGGAGCCTTGGCTGCGGGAGGGGAAGAGAGAGACAGAGAGGAAGGAGAGGGGGATGGATGGAGAAGCAGATGGGCGCTTCTCCTGTGTGCCCTGGCCGGGAATCGAACCCAGGACTTCTGCATGCCAGGCTGACGCTCTACCACTGAACCAACCGGCCAGGGCCCAACATATATCTTTATTTATCCTCTCTCCACACTGCTTCTGTTGCTTCTGGGCATGGGTCCATACCAGCTCCCCTTACTGGTGAGGGCAGAGTAATAACAGTCACTATGGAAATTCTATTGTCTCTTCATTAATTCTTTCTTGGGCTGTGTTTATAATCACTTGGTAGACACACTAATATGGCCCCAGTGATCCATACCTCCTCCAGTCAGGCCCTCGTGTGACCCCTCTCCTTGGTGTGGACTTGATATGGTGACTTGGCTCTGGACCAGTCATCTTGCCAGTAGACTCTATCCATCGCCTCTCCCTGGCAAGCTGCCTAGTTGTGAGCTGCTCTAATGGAGTGGCCCAACAGCAAGAACTGCAGGACGCCTCCAGCCCAAGCCAGTGAGGAACCAAGGCCCTTGGTCCAACTTGCTGGTGACCATATAAACCTGAAGCAGACCCTTCCCTCCCTGGACCTTCAGATGAGACCCCCCCCACCACCACCACCACCCCAGCCAATACTCCACACGCATCTTTGGGAGAGACTAAGCCCAGTTAAACCATCCCCGGCTCCTCAACACAGACACCAAAATAATGAATGTGGCTTGTTTTAAAGAAAACTGTGCAGTTATGTCATACAGGAGTAATGTTTTTGGTGGTTGTTTTGTTTTTCAATTAGGATTTCTTATTCCCTTTCACCTTTCTCCTGTTCATGCCTAATACAGTGTTTTGAATTATTAGTTTTATTTACTGTTTCTTCTAGTTTTAGAACTTACATTTGTTGTTTTTGAAAATCTGTTGTTATATTTTTTAGTTCCCAATACTGTAATGAAATTTTCAATGTTCTATCTTTTTAAACCTAGTAAACATCTGTCTCTAGTCTAAATACCTGGTGCCCCTTTGGGTCTGTTTCTCTTGTATATTGTTTCTGCTGGTTTTCATCCTTGCGCCTCCTATGCTGTTATTATACAGAGATACTGTATTAAAAAGCTATTTGTAGAAACAATTTAAGGCCTAGACACATGTTCTTTCTCCAGATTACCATCTTTGAGATTCCTAGGATATTAGATAATTTCAGATTTTTCTGAGCTACCTAGGTGACTCAATTCTAAGCTACATTCTGTGGGGTTTACTTCTGGTTCACTTATCCCATGGTTATGGTCCTTTGGGGTCCCAACCCTGGAAGGCCTACATCCTAACTTTGTCCTCCTGTTCTCACAAGGCTGTTAAATGCTACCCATTCTCTTAGCCTCCTCTTAGTTAACAAATCCCCTCTTCCGAGCAACAGCAGGCCCAACACTATGCTCACCTTTCTGGATTTGTCTTTTCTTCCAGATATGTCTGCCAATTATTCACTGTTGTGTTCAATCTCTAATGCCTTCAAATTGATGTTTTCAATAATCTAATCCACCATTTAGGGAAGAAGTAAAAAGCTTGGGCTTTTTTGTTTAAACAGGTTACGTTGCAGCTTTCTGGCCAGTCCGTTCGAACCAGTCTGGGCCCCTGCTCTAGTCTGACAGGGGCTCTCAGCCCTGTAGGAGTATCCTCACCCTTCTTCCCCAGCAGGGAGTGTGGTGCTGTGGACAACCAGGTTTAGGGAAGAAAAGGGACTAAACACCTAGAGTAGTGTCCAAATATTCTCTGGCTGCCAATTTTGGTTCTATAAAAATGGACAAAATGTCTCCCAAGCTTGTAAGTAAACTGTCCAAACAAAGCAAAAACCAGGATTCACTTCACACTTTTGCAGTGGAAGAGGAAGAGGCAAGACGTTCATGTATTTTCTCTAACTCAAAAACCAAGTTTCATTGGAGTTAGGTCTCTCAAATGAACTCAATTCTTCTAAATTCATCATTACCATAATGCTAGTTGTTGGAAAACTGAGATTTCTAAAGCCTGAAAAGGTTAAGTTTTAGCACCAGAAAGAGCAGTCTGGATCTCAGGTGTTCCTCAACACCTCAGGAACAAGCAAGCGTTGCACAGAAATCACTGAGGCATGCTCGATGGTGCCCACCAAGAGGAATGAGAAGTGGGAAGGCTGTGAACATAGGGAGCATGCTCGCTCTAAAGGGACCCGGCACAATTTCCAGTTCCCGCCTGCTGTCAACATGCAAAAATGTAAATCCGGAGTCACCAGATCTTACAATTGTTCAAAGGAATCTGAAATGTGGATGTTTTATTACCCAGCTCTTTCAGTGATGACGAAACAAAAAGCCACACTGTGCGGGGTAGAGATGCAAGTGCTAAACTGCACTTCCCAATGCCCATGCCACCTGAAACCGCCACCCCTCCCGAGGAAGACACTTGTCGAAAGGCTTTGGAAGATCCTAGCAAAGTGCTTACACATACATATTTTTAGTTTACAAATAAAAGTTTCACCTAGACTGAAGACCCAAAGAAATCTTTTCCAAGTGGCTAAGCATCAAGCAAGCTTTCATTTTCCTACAAGCAGGGCAGTTTTTAGTCATTCAAACCTAAAATTAAAATGGTAATTAAAAAGTGTACGTCACTCAGATATAAAGCTATTTGGGATACAGATTGCTGTGTTACATTTCTATAATGTGAATAAGTCCAAACAGCCACAGCAAATAAGGTGATTCCATTTTGTATTTGCGTATCAAATCCAAAAGATGCTATATTTGTGAATATCTTTATATCAACCCAATTTTCATAAGAAAATTGAGGATGCATGTTTGAATTAAAATATTAAAGCATTAGGGTTATAATCATTACAAACTGAATTAAAAAAAAGATGATTACTTTCTTCTGTCTTCACTTTTTCTAAACAGGCTGATATGAGAGTTTTTGCTGATTAAGTATATATGATATATATATCTATATATCTATATATCTATATATATCTATATATATATGTATGTATATGTATATCTCCAAGCAAGCACTAAGGTAAAACTTCATTCTTTTGTCCAAAAACTAAAAACTAAAAAGGTAATACACAGAATAAAACTAGAAACCCAAATGAGGTCCTACTTCATTTATCAACTTGAATTTCCCATTAATTCATTTCTAAAGAACATTACACTTGCATTTTAAGTCAAATGGCAGTTCCTTTACATAATTTAAAAAACAAATAATCTTTTAACTATAACATTTTAAAAATGCAAAACATCAAAATCACAAACTACCCATTAAACCTCAGACTTACATATAAACTATTATCAAACACCAATCCATGACTGAATTCCATGATTAATTCTAGTCTATTGGGTAGATTCTTTTCATTACTGTTGAATTTGGTATATTAGCATTTTATCTGGGACTTATGCATTTATATTAAAATGTGCATTGAACCTCTATGTGATTGTTTTTAACTAAGTAACATCTTAAACTTTAAATTTGTTTCATGGAAATTTTAAAGAATTCATGAATAAACTTTACTGCTCTGCAGGACAAGTATCCTAGAAATATTTTCATTTTCTTTATGATCCATTTAAGTTTTCTATCTTTACTTGATGAGTTAAATATAATTAGATTAGGGATAGCAATGGTATTTGAACTGAATCTTAAATATTTTAATTACATAGCCCTTTTTTTACCGAGAGATATGAGAAGCATTAACTCATAGTTGCACTTTAGTTGTTTACTGATTGTTTCTCATATGTGCCTTGAGGGGGCGTGTGTGCTCCAGCTGAGCCAGTGACTCCTTGCTCAAGACAGTAACCATGAGGTCATGTCTATGATACCACGTTCCAAGCCGACCACTCACATTCAAGCTAGTGAGCCTGTGACCTTGGAGTTTTGAACCTGCGTCCTCAGCGTCCCAAGCTGATGCTCTATCCAATGTACCACTGCCTGGTCAGGCAATTACATAGCAATTTAAGAGCACTTTCACATGTACTAGCATTTAATCCTTACAACTTTATAGGATTATTTTATGAACACCAAATCAAGGACAGTAACTTAAATTGCTCAAAGTTTAGTAAGTTTAAAAGTGAGAGGTACAATTAAGAGGTATTTTACTTGAAACTTGGTAAGGTTGCGCCCTATGCATCACTCTTCCATTAAGGATGAATGGAAATGCAATAGACGGGCTGGAACAGAGAGGATCAAGGGTAGAGAACAGTATTCCAAGTTCTGGAAACAGCTTCAGTAAAAGAACGAAGTAAATGTATACGGCATCCTGGATAAACTGAAAGTAGGGGCTAAATTGGAACAGGGCACAACACCCTGCACAGTAAACACCTTCAAATGTACTCCTTCAGTTCAGTAATCATTTGTGACAAATCGTCCTGGGCTTCTAGCTGGAGCATCTATCAATATAACTGTCACCTCTGTCTTGAAAGAAAGAGAGCAAGGGAGGGAGAGAAGGAAAACAATGGTTGTCATATGACTACAGTATATAATGGGGTAGTTTAAATATTCATAATTTGAGGTTATATAAAATGAGAAGTATAAACATAATTATACAAAGGTAATTCTCTGCTCACTAAAAAAACTTTTGAATTAACCTTAGTTTTCAGCAAGATTAACAACTTTGCCAACTGACAACTGATTTGGAAACATAGCAAACCTAGTTTCCTATTCTTTGGGATACAGTAAATAACACTAACTGAAATATGTTAACGTCACTTCTAAGTGCTAAAACCTCAACTGCATAAAATTCATCTATTATAAATATTATTAATCATGTTAATTTCATAAATCACTCAACTCCTCTGAGGCTGAGTTTTCTGTATTTGCAAAACAGTTTACATTTTAAATGTGTTTGAAGAGGACTCTAAAAATTCTATTATCGTGTTAACAAACACATTTAAAAAAGGAAAAGTATCAGCAAAACATCTGTATATCCATAAGCAGTTGAATTCTCATTCTTATATTACCTTTAAAATCATTTGCAATATCAGGTATGGAACACAGCTCAATCAGTCTCATCAGTTAGTTATACAGAAATAAAATTATTTTAAATCAATACATTATAGCTAAATTAAATCTTTCAACATGTATTTTGAGCAGAATGAGAGGTCTAGGTCTAATCACAGGGTAACATAGGAAATATTTGTCTCGAAATCAATGCTTTAATATGTGGCAGTCACAAGGCTCTATTAATTTATTACTAAAATTCCTTTTATTGTTGCTTCAGTGACATGTATGTGTTCCCAAAGTCCTGAGTTTGCTTCTTAGTTTTCCAACACGGGTGATGTGTCTTCTTTCGGTCTATTCAGTAGAAAGTGAACTATCTGAAGCAGAACGTCATCGTTAAAACCTTTCACCTCGTTATCTTCAATGGTTTCATAAAGGGGCTTACTCTGTGTCCCCCAACATATATTTTTACGAGTGTTATTTTGATCAGCTTGTGCAGTCAGTGCCAAAGTATTTAACTGGTAGCAGAAAAAGGAAAAGTATTTTCCATCTGTGATCACTCCCTGAGAGACAAAAGGCCGAGAAACATCTGCTTCGCTCCAGAACCCTACAGAAGAAAGTTACACTGAAATTTACACTAGTATATATTTTGCCAAAACAAAACATTCACATGAAAGGGTATCGGATACCTGCTAAAACGTAAACAGTACATCTACCAATTTCCCGAAGATCTCCAAGTCTTCCCTATCCATTGTAATCCTGTATTCCATTTATGCATCAAAAATTACTTCCTCCCATCTAGTATCCCCCAACTCATGGAACATCTTTTCAAAAATGTCTGCCTTCAATAGCTTTCAACCTGAACTCACTTCATGGCAGAGCAGCAAGCTGTATCGATGCAGATTTCTCTGCATCTGACACTATCATTACTCACAGCCTTCAAACATGTTCACAATTTCCCCATACTGGTAACATCTACCACCCAATGACCATAACGACCATTTATTCCTCCAAATCTACAAAAAAATACCATCAGAAAAAACCGACTTTCTACGGACTTCAGCCATGTCATTAGACAAATACTCATCTCCCTTTACTTATTTCAAGATGGGTTTTATGAGTTGCTGCCATTTCACTCAGCGAGTCTTATGCAATAAGGTTCCAGGCTGCCTGAATGCTAACTACTCACACTTTACAAGTACTTCTTACCAGGCTGATGGCTTTCATACTTTACAACCCCACTGCCAGGCCAAGCAGTAACTTTATTCCCACACACTTACTTTCTATCAGCATTAAAGGAGACAGTCAAGAAATAATATTGTTAAAATATGCAATTAATTATACTGCATAAAGCACTTTATCTTTGATGAATAAACAATTTTATTCTAAGATCTTCAAGAAAGATTCCTTAAATGTTTCTTTTCTTTTATTCAATGATTTTTAGAGAGGAGATATAGAGAGAAAGAGAGAAGCAGGAAGCATCTACTCATAATAATTGCTTCCTGTATGTGCCCTGACCCAGCAAGCCCCGGGTCTCAAACCAAAGACCTCAGCGTTCCAGGTCGATACTTTACCTACTGTAACACCACAGATCAGGCCTTACTTGTTTCTATTACAGAAATGTAAGTCAACATTTATGTGTCTATGGTTAAAATACACACAATGGTAAAGTGTGAGGTTGGCAATAATGAAATCTGTATTAAAATTCCTCCTGGGTTCTTATACAGGATTAAGCTGGTAACATATTATAGTAGTTCAGGTTTCATAAAACCCAAATGCCTCCCAACAGGATCTAGAAGTCCTATGTAATGTGGCCATTGCCTTCCTCCCTTTCTTCATTACCTGCATGGTCCTAAACACTTCAAGTCTGCCCAACCTGAGAGACTCACCTGCCAATCCCTCTGCCTGAAAGCATCCCTCCTCCAAGGCCACAATCAGAAAGCAGCCTAGCACCAGGCAGGTCCCTGTTCATGTGTCATCTTTCTTGAGACCTCTTTACCACATTTACCTGGATTCTGCCCCGCATCCCACTCACACCTGAGCCTATAGATCACTCCACCCCTTACCCAGCAATCTTCCTCCTGGTATTCCCACCATCTAACACGTTACCATTACCCTGCACTCTCCTCACTATACTAGAAGCTGCAGAAGAGCAGCATCTACCCGTCCTATTCCACATTTTACCACCAAGGCCAGCGTTCTCGGTACATAAAACCATTCACTACACTGAGCGAATGATAATCACCCAATCCACACGCTGGATATGGCCTTCAAAGAAATTATTCACCTAAAAGTGGTCAACGTCAAAGATCAGATAACTACCCCAGTGCCACTAGCCAACTGCAAATATGTAATGTTTAATTATGAATTTAAAACAACTATATTTTGTGGTAATGTGCATTTTCAAATTGTTAAGATTAAGCCTACACTTTAACCAAGGAAATGGACCATTAAAAGTTTAAAACGTCAGATAGTTTCTAAGAACAACCACGCCATAGCTTCACCTTGATACATAGCTTGTGCTCCGGTCCAAGCAAAGAGGCTTGCAATAGCATTGGCTCTAAAGACAACTTCTATCTGATCGGCACAGTTTCGTTTCAGCAGCCTTTCCCTCTTCAATTTGTCAGGTAACAGGTGAAACTGGGTATGACCGTAGCAGTAGGGATCTGCGGTCTTCGAGCCTGAAGAGCAAAAGAAAAACATTTCATACAAAATGTCATGTAGAACATCTGGAGTGCATGTCCTTAGTACTTGCTCCAAACCCATCTCTAGCCTCTACCCACCACGTGATCAGTATGCAAAATACATGAACGGGAAGGTTAGTTTACTTATTGTATTGACTATAATAAAGTTACATCTCACACTTAAGTACAGTCTGTTAATTATCATCAAGACACTCACTGTGACACGATAAGTCAAAATACATGTAAAATGGATTTTAAATTCCTTATTATTTCACTTATTTCAAACTTGTTATTCACCATAAGGAACTCTTGTTACTCTGTCATATTTAAAGGATACAAGTAAGTCATGACTTTAAAAACTTCCTTTCTTATTTGGATGTAATAATTATACACCCTATTACCAATTTAAAAAAATTTTACACTACATTTCTTTTTTTTTATTATTATTATTATTATTTTTTTTTTTTCATTTTTCTGAAGCTGGAAACAGGGAGAGACAGTCAGACAGACTCCCACATGCGCCCGACCGGGATCCACCCGGCACACCCACCAGGGGCGACGCTCTGCCCACCAGGGGGCGATGCTCTGCCCAGCCTGGGTGTCGCCCTGTTGCGACCAGAGCCCCTCGAGCACCTGAAGCAGAGGCCACAGAGCCATCCCCAGCGCCCGGGCCATCTTTGCTCCAATGGAGCCTTGGCTGCGGGAGGGGAAGAGAGAGACAGAGAGGAAAGCGCGGCGGAGGGGTGGAGAAGCAAATGGGCGCTTCTCCTGTGTGCCCTGCCGGGAATCGAACCCGGGTCCTCCGCACGCTAGGCCGACGCTCTACCGCTGAGCCAACCGGCCAGGGCTTACACTACATTTCTAAGTGAAAAAATAAGAACTGACAGTTTATAAAATGCTGACATTCTTGACTCTAGTGGTCAAGTCAAAAGTCCCCCACAATTCTCTCCCTAAGACGAGTGACGGGGAGGGGCTAATAAAATTGTACTGAAAAACTAGTTTAAGCTGCTTTCTTCAAATGTTCTGCAAGTCAGCAAGGAAATTAATGGATGAAGAAAATAGCCAAGGAATAAACAGCAAAGGGCAGACGTCAGGGCTTATTAATTTTTATATTCCTGATGGTCATCACATTGTGTGAGACAAATGTAGACCTTTGTAAAAAAGCCAATCGCAAAGGAAAGAAAAAGCCAGAGACTGCCTGAAGTCCAGTTCCATAGTTTTTACTTTGGAAAATAACACATAATGCATCAATAAAGCCGAACAAGTACAACTACTTTTTTGAAGTTAAATATTGCTAATTCAGTAGAAACAGGTAAAATTTTAAATGGTGAGCTAAAAGATTTCCTTTCCAAATGTCAAGCATATCGCAACGACCTGGGACTAGGAACTACACTGCTCCCGGACTGTCGCAACCTTTGGTCATCAAGAATTAATTATTCAGGTTTGCGCCAGGGCACCTGGGGCACAGTTATGGCACAATACGTCAAAAGGGCAACTTACCAATAAATATGGAATTTTCATATTGTCGTTTGAATAATGGAAGTTTGTCTGGCTTACACTTCATGACAGGGATGTCTACAGGCACAGAGTAATCCAGAGGCACAAACTTGAAGAAAAAGTAATAAGTGAATTCACAGCAACACTCACGTTTTATGCACATGCTTAATAGATTTAAAAATATCTCTACCTCCCTTCTCTCACTTAAAAAAAATTCTTAAAATGCAATGGTTATGCAACATGATAACACTACCATCCAAAAATAGGTCAAATCAGCCAACCAACTTACAATGTGTCCGTAAAGTCATGGTGCACTTTTGACTGGTCACAGGAAAGCAACAAAAGATGATAGAAATGTAAAATCTGCACCAAATAAAAGGAAAACCCTCCCAGTTTCTGTAGAATGATATGGCAGCATGTGCGCATGCGCAGATGATGACGGAACACCGTGTATACAGGCCCACGGTCATGCCAGTCAAGATGTGGACGATACAGAGAAAAGTTCAGTGTGTTCTGTAACTTGCTAAATTCGAATACGTGACCAAAGTGCAACGAGAATATCGGAGCATTTATAACGAAGCGCCACCACACAGGAATAACATTACTCAGTGGGATAAGCAGTTGAAGGAAACTGGCAGTTTGGTGGAGAAACCCCATTCTGGTAGGCCATCAGTCAGTGATGAGTCTGTAGAACAGGGGTCCCCAAACTACAGCCCACAAACCACATGTGGCCCCCTGAGGCCATTTATCTTCCGGAAGGGGCACTTCTTTCACTGGAGTACTGTATGTGGCGGCACCGCAAAGCCTAGTGTCGCTCACGTGCAGTACTATTTCCGGTGACGTGGGACGTACTCATCACGGCTCCGGAAGCGTGATATCACTTGTTACGGCTAGCAGTGACAAATAGGAACCGGACATTGATCATCTCATTAGCCAAAAGCAGCCCCATAGTTCCCATTGAAATACTGGTCAGTTTGTTGACTTAAATTTACTTGTTCTAATTTTAAATATTGTATTTGTTCCCATTTTGGTTTTTTTTATTTTAAAATAAGATATGTGCAGTGTGCATAGGGATTTGTTCATAGTTTTTTTCATAGTCCAGCCCTCCAACGGTCTGAGGGACAGTGAACTGGCCCCCTGTATAAAAAGTTTGGGGACCCCTGCTGTAGAGGCTATACGGGATAGCTACCTAAGGAGCCCTAAAAAATTTGTGTGTGAGCCCACATCGAACTGCACTGAATAGGTATGAAACTGGGAGAGTTTTCCTTTTATTTGGTGCAGATTTCACATTTCTAATGTCTTTTGTTGCTTTCCTGTGACCGGTCAAAAGTGCACCATGACTTTACGGACACACTGTATTTTTACAAATAAAGTTTTAGCGGAACACAACCATGTATGTTCATTTATATATGGTACATGGCTATAAAACTGAGATAAATAGCTGCAACTAAGACTTAATGGTTCCCCAAAGCCTAACATAGTTACTATCTGTATTTGTACAGAAATAAAATGTGCCACCTGACACGGACATACAGACAACACTAGCATATACTTGTTTTCTTCAAAAGAACTGTAAATACAAAAAATGACCAGTTTATAACTGTAATAAATGCCTAATGATTAGGTAGCATAGGTACTTTAAATCACAATTATAAACTATAATCAGTTTTTGGTATTTTTATATTCAGAAAATAAAGATTTGTATATTCCTGAAAACTGATGACTTAACTTCCCTTAAAATGATTATTTGACCTCTGGGGAATACATATGCCAGAACAGGTTAAAAAGCTGAAAATGAATTTCAGAGCAGATGTATTTGAATGAAACTCAAAAGGCAAGGGACCCCCCTCCCAACCTCAGTACCCTGCCAAGCCCTGTACCTAGCCCACCTATGGCACTGCCATGTCAGATATCAACAGGCACACATGCCTTACCTCTGGCAGCTGTTTAGATATGCGAATCTGGTTGTGTGGTTTATCATTTATTTGGTATCTCAAAGCATCAACTCGACCTTTCCGATGACCATGAGAAATAATTTCTTCGCCACGCCACCAGTAAAAGTTCACTGGGCGTTTACAATCTACCAAAAGATATTCAAAACTTTCTTATCACTTAGATAAATTTGGTGACATTTCCATGCCTCAGCACCCCTCTCCCCCCCACTTACAGAACAATACTACCTAGTGTAAACAGTTCTTGTGCGGGTTAATTAGTTGACAGATATAAAATTTAGAAGAGGGCCAGGCATATAGTCAGTACTGAATAAACCTTAGGTATTTTAATCAATGTCACCTTTAATCTTCACCATTCCATGACAAAATACTCTTATCGTAATTCTCACCTTGAAAAGGATGAAGATTAAGCTAAAAGAGGTTCCTAAAGTGACACAGGATCACCTGACTTTTTGGTGGAAGAGCCAAAGGCAGCCCTGGTCTGTCCCCCTCTCTAGGAGCCCCTTGCCCGAACCAACGCTGCTCTCCACTCGGCTGGGCCGTGGTCACGTGGTCACCGGGCAATGCCAAGGACTGGGGTCCTGAAGCTACCAGCTCAAGGCTGGGCAGTTAGGTGGCAGCATCCAGTCTTCAGATTCCCAGCGCAGTGACCACCACTTACACCAGGCTGTCCCCAGGTAGGAGTCCGAGGAAGGACCAGGACAGAACTGACAAAAGAAATGGGGAGGGGGTACAAACGGGAGGCGGGGCCGTCCCCTGCCACCCGCACGCGGCAGGGCCGCGACTCACCCAGGGCGGCGGCGCCCAGGACCGGGTTGTGCGCGCGGAGCTGGTCCACGAGGGTGGCCACCAGCTGGTCGAGGAAGGGCGAGGCGAGCGCCTCCTGCTCCTGGTAGATGGGCGGGCGCCCCTTGCGCCGCAGATAGAAGTGCTCCTGCAGGAGGCAGTCACAGGCGGCGGCGCGCAGGGTGGCCAGGTCAGGGGTGGGCATGGCGGGTTCGGGGGCGGGCATGGCGGGCTCGGGGGCGGGCACGGCGCGCTCCGCGGGCGACCGCGGCAGGCCCGACAGGAACACCGTCTTGGTGAATCCCTGGTACCAGCGGTCGGCGTTCAGGGCGAAGGTCTGCGGGTAAACCACGTACTTCATGAACTGCATCTTGGTGAGGATGCGCAGCTTCTCGTCCACCGACTGCGCCGCGTGCGCCGCCGCCTGCCACCGCTCGATTCGCCGCTGCCGCGCCGCCTTGCTTTTGGCCGTCTGGGAGGCTACGATCGGCGGGTAGCGCGCGACAGGGGCCACCACGTCAGCTGCGCCGACACCAGCTGGAGACTCGGCGGCGGCCTCGGCCGCGGTGTGCAGGGACCGGCCCGGACCGTGGGGCATCAGCCGCCGCCACCACCTGGCCGCCGCCATCTTTGCCCACGGTTCCTGGCCGGAGGTCAATTTCCGCAATTGTCCAGGTCGCCGAATGGACCAATCGGAAAGCAGGATCAGAGCCTGTCTTTGGGAGACGGGCTCACAGTGGGCCAGAGAAACCTGCGTCATCCGTTTCTCAGCCAATCGAATCGCTAATCCTATTTAGTCTCTGGAGCGTCTGTGGGTGAGAGGCAGGACTCCTGCGCTGATAATCTTTGCGCGTGTCTGGCGCGTGGGAATAAAAGCTTAGTTTAAACAGACAATACCGCTTCGTTTGCGGTGCTTCTGGGGCCTGGCAAGCTTCTTGTTAGAAATACAATAGTTTCGGAACATTCGCACAAGAGCCATCTAGCCTTGGCTAATTTGACTAGTTTCGTGAATGGCACATCATTACTTTTCCGTTTTAGTTCTTGGGGTTGGGACTTACCGAAAATTCTGTTCTAACATGATTTTTGATAATAAGTGCTTATTTTTTAAATGTAAGCATCACGCAGGACCACTGTTACAGGTGGAAGGAGGAGCCCTCCATTCTTGTCTTCTCGAAAGAATGCAATTCAGAGATAGAGTGCAGCTAGTAAAGGAAGAATTTGTTGGCCGTGCAGGAAAAAAGTTAGAGAAAAGGTGACCTTGGAGATAGGTTAAGAAGGTTAGCTCCGAGTACCCACTGCTCCTCTGGTTGCTAGTCCCTTCGGTTCCCTTAGAGTTTAGGAGAATCAGAGAAGCAAGTACAAGGCGCCTTGGGGGAATAAAAGGGTGGGGGAAGGACGAAGGGAAAAGCCAAGTGTGCTCCAGAGAGGGACAGGCAGGGTGGGGGAGAATGAGGGAGAGACCAAGCCAGACAGAAAATGACAGACAGACCCCTTGGTCCTCCTCTATGGTCTTTTAAGGACTGGGATTTTAGGGGAGGTCCCAGGGGAGGATCTCGACAGACTATCCCTCCAGCTTTCATGCTGGGTCCTTTTAGAGTGTGGTCTCTGCTGATTGGTCAGCGCCAAGGCAGGTTATTAATCAAGGCAGCGGTCCTGAGGTCAGCTGTGGCTTCTGTTGGTCTGCTTTTCTGGGCCTGGAAATGAAACACAACTGAGTCCTGGTTGTTATCTCTAGGGCTTAATGCTTATGGGAATCGTCAAGGACTTGTATGGGTTTCCTATGAGGCTATTCTCCTGCCCGTTGTTCCTCCTCTAAGGGGGTCTAAAACCACATAGCTAACGCTATGATATGCAGGGGAAAGTTTACCATGGAGGTGAGATCCTTGTTTCCTGTTTTGCTCATTGCTGGACACCTGGGGCTTTTCTGCCCTAGTGACCTTCTGTGGCTGCTCTCTGCTCATGTGTTCCTAACTGCCTACCACGACCACTGCTGATCTTTGGGAAAATAACTGCACCTAGCTCTCTATGCTAACTGATACACAGAAAATTTGTTAGTGATAGAATTTACAAAAAGAAGAATATACTTTTACCTGAATTTAAGTGAAGAAAGGGAAATAACAGATTACAAAGGAATTACGTTTAAATTTTGCTGTGTTAAAATTCATATTTCAACATGGGTTGATCCCTACTAATTTATCTGTGAGCACCTTGAAGTAAGAGTTGTTTCCTTTTTTTTTTTAATCCTCAAAAACCAAGTAATACCTGTGCAGTAATTCTTGAGAACATATTTATTTGTGAATATTATGTTTGTATATTTTTAATAATAATTTGGCCTTTTGATGCATTACTAGATTGTGTTAATTCAGTTAAATAGACAATTCAGAAGAAAAATAGGGGAAGGAGCATCATTTTGATAGAGTAAGCTGTCTACAAAAATCAACTCCCAACCTCTGGTTGCCAGAACCAGCTCTGCTGATCATAACTCTGTGCTCTCTCTTTAAGAAAACAGTAGTGTCCAGGCATTTTGTGAGATAGCAGGGCTGGCCACCTGCCAGGGATGACCACTTTTCTTTCTGTGCTTCAGCGTGACACAAAACTCCAAATCCTAAAGTTGTCTTATTCCTTTTCTCTAGGATTGAAATTCTAGGAGAAATTTCTTGCTTTTCTGTCTCTGGAAATTCTGATTGAAATGCAGATATCTTTAGAATGGATAGGCAGACATCTCTGTACTAGAAGTACCTTTCCCACCAACTATTGGAATTAGTAGCGGCTATTTGTTTTAAACACTTATATGTGGAATCTAAGGAACAAATAAAACTGAAACAGACTCATAGATACAGAGGTTACCAGATGGGAGGAGGATTGGGAGACTGAGTGAAAAAGGTGGAGGGATTGAGAAGTACGAATTGACAATTGCAGAATAGTCATGAGGATGTAAAATACAACATAGGGAACACAGTCAGTAATATTGTAATGACCATGTATGGGGCCAGGTGGGTACTAGACTTTTAGAGGGGTCACTTTGTAAATTGTATAAATATCTAACCACTATTCTGTATTCTGTATACCTGAATGTAATATAAAATAATATTTAATGCCAACTGTAATGGAAAAATTAAAAGAACCTGAAAAAATAAAAAAAAAATACAGATTTCTGTAGTAGATAAATGAGAAGACACTTTTCTTTAGGTGAATGCTTTCTAAACACAGATATAAATCCTAATAATAATATGAATAATTAGCCCATGACATTCATGTGCTATACAGGTTATCTGTTGTCTGTCATGAGCTAGAGGAGCACCTAGGAATAGAATGTATTTGCTTGTTTTGGTGGTAGCTAGGTAAGAAAGAAGGGAGCTGTTGGCAGCATGAGAAATAGTTCGTGGAGGAAAGGTCTGGGTGGAGAATAGAGTAGAAACGTGTGTGTGCGCGCGCACCACATGAGTGTGCAGCACTCCTGAGCAGAGAAGGAAAGAAACGAGTGGTTGGGCTGGCACTGAGCCAGCAGTAAGGAGTGTGTTTCACTCATCTCCAGTGCAACCTTAAGGGGTGCCCAACATCTCTGTAATCAACATAAATGATATTTTCATGAAACATCTTGAAAGTCAAAATTAATGCAACAAAAAAAGTCAAAATTAATGCAGCAAGTCCATGGCTAACAAACTATCAAAACTAGATCCACACAGGATCAGCAGAAGCACAGATCCACTCACTACTCACAGTTTAGGAGTGAGCACCCCCCGCTCCCCAGTGAGGCTGTGTGTGCATAGGATTCTTCCTCAGATATGACTGGTGAGTTTCCCCAGCTTGTTCTCTGTCTGCACCTCATTTCCTCACCAACAAGGACTTCTTAGGAGGATACTAATGAATTTGAGTAGACCTTTGGATATAGGACCATATTTTAATATGGCTTAATATTCTGCCAAACAGATTATACTGCAAACATGGGGCTATATAGTTTCTTATTTCTCTGTCATTGAAATATGAGCATGTCTGTGATATGAATTATCTGAAATTCAAACATGCATTTCAAATGTTCTTTCAACTTAACACAACACAGTGTTCCTTTGCTTGCACACATGGCAGTAATCTGTTATATTCAGAACATATGGCTGCATTTGATGTTTTAAATGTCTTCTGCAAGTGAAGTCATCATCCTCATTTTATGGAAACTCGTCTGCAATATGACATAAGAGAAAAACAATAATTTTTTTCGCATTGATCAGATTTTCTTCAAATTCAAATCAATATAAGTTGGCTTGCAAATTATTTTTTCCTAAAATAACTCAAGTAGTTAAAAATGGCCTCAAATGACTTATAGATAGGCATGCACATATGATATTCACAAGGAGAAAATAAATTGTTACCACCTTTCTGGAGAGTACTATATAGTTCAGCCTTCTAAAATGCCCATTACTTCTATTCCTGAGGAAATAGCTCATGTTCAGTCAAAGAAAGTGACTCAACATAATTTTAGAAACTAAAAAATATATAGAAAACTTGTAATGTTGACAGTGGGCCCATTGCTCGCCCTCTCCCAGGAGAAGGCTCCCCGTTCATAACACCATCACCCTGTCCTGCTGCCCAGCAGACCTGAGTCCTACTCTCTAATCCAGGGTTTAACCATCCCACGACTACTGGCTCCTTGGATGCTTGTCTGTGAATTCTTCCACACAGAGCTTCCTGGCTCTCTTTCGAGAACAGTTTCCCAAAACAAGAACAGACTAATAGAGACAGAGACTGAAAGGGATGGCTACAAGAAGGGAGAGGGTGGGGGGGAAGACAGTCAATAATAGGATGATGGGTTTGCATGGTGACAGGTGATTACTAGGGAAGGTTGGGTGATCACCTTGTAAGGCAGAGAAATGTTAAATCATTATATTGTACACCTGAAACTAATAACACCAACCTAAGATTGTATACCAACTATACTTACATACAAATTTTTTGAAAATACTTTAAAGTTTTAAAAGTTAGTGTACCCTCTGTCCCTTCTTTCAACCTTATGTTTGAGTTGTCACTCTACCTCATCTTCCCTTTCTGCTGGGCTCAATTTCATACAGTCATTGTCTGGGGTGGCGGGAAACAGCCCTGAAAATATATTCAAGGCTCTATGAATCACTGTCTACTACTCAGTGTGTGAGGCAGAGAAAGTGGCTTCGAGTAAAAGGGAGAGAGGGGAAGAGGGAAGGACATCGAGAAGAACTGGCTGAACACCTGGAGGTAAAATTCTGCCCCTTTGTAATACACTGCTCACAGAAATTAGGGGATATTTCAAAATGCATATGAATTGATAAAAAAAGAAGCATTTGATTTTTTTTATTAAACAAGAACATCAGAAAAGCAAATGACAAGTCAATGAAAGTTGTTCAATTATGCAAATGAGATGCAAAACCAACTTTTATTTCATTGGTGAAAATGCACTAGACAAAAGGCTGAAAGTCCTGGATGGAGTATCTGCACATTCCCTGATCCCCTAATTTTTGTGAGCAGAAAATAGGAAACATTTGTAATAGCAAAAGCTTGTGCACACACAAAATAGTGGACTATTTAAATTAAAAATTATTTCAAAACCATATATTTAGGAATGAGTATAAAACCGTTAAAACAAAATTTATAAAACAGTAAAATGTTTTTGAAATAAACAGATTTAAAAAACAAGATTAAAAATCACCGGCATAAACTGCATGATTTATTAAGAAATAGCTCTCTAGAAACACATATAAGAACCTAGGAAAAAGCACAATAAATTGTTATCAAAAGTTGAAAGCAGTGATGGAATTATTGGCAATTTTCCTTCCTATAATTTCTTACTTATCTTTACTGAATACAGATTATTTCTTTCTTTTGCAATTCAGAACAAAACATAAAATTATGAAGTTAGAAAGAAAAATATCACCAAAATCTGAATAGATGCTTTATATATTTTATCAGATGGGCAATTACTTGCTGAACATATCTGACATATATACTACTAGAATTCTAATCCAAAGTATACTTGTGTTATATTATATTGATCTTCTATGCCAAAATCTAATAGTCTACTCACACAAGTCCAAATTTGAAAAGGATAAAGTAAAAACTTCAGTGCTCAAAATTGGAAGAAATGTGAAGATCAAAAAAGAATAAACTATATTTTATAAGTTTGACCCCAAAGGACTATATTAAACTAAAAAGCTTCTGCACCACAAAAGAAACTAACAACAAAACAAAAAGGCAGCCAACCAAATGGGAGATGATATTCATCAACAACAGCTCTGCTAAAGGGTTAACGGCCAAAATACATAAAGAACTCACAAAGCTCAGCAACAAACAAGCAAGCAATTCAATTAAAAAATGAGGAGAGGACTTGAACAGACACTTCTCCCATGAAGACATACAAACAAAAGTAGATAAATGAAAAGATGTTCAACTTTACTAGCTAGTAAGGAAATGCCAATCAAAACTACAATGAGATGTCACTTCACACCTGTTAGATTGTTATCAACAAAACAGGTAATAACAAGTATTGGAGAGGCTGTGGAGAAAAAGGAACCTTCATTCACTACCCTCATTCACTGCATGTGGAAATGTAAACAAGTACAACTGTTATGGAAGACAGTATGGCAGTACCTCAAAAAACTAAAAGTAGAGCTACCATATGACCCAGCAAACCCTTGACTGGGTATCCATCTGAAAAACTTAAAAACGTTTGTACGCAAAGACACATGCACCTCCATGTTCATTGTAGCATTATTCATAGTGGCCGAGACATAAAAACAACCAAAGTGTCCCTTGAAAGAGGATTGGATAAAGAAGTTGTGGTACATATATACAATGGAATACTACTCACTCAACTATAAGAAATGATGACATAGTGCCATTTGTGACAACATGGATGGACCTTAAGAACATTATACTAAGTGAAATAAGTGAATCAGAAAAAAGCTAAGAACTATATGATTTCACACGTAAGTGGGATATAAAACTGAGACTCACGGACATAGATAAAAGTCAAGTGGTTACTAGGGGCAGGGGAGTGGGAAGGAGGGGAGTAAAAAGGAACAAATAGGCCCTGGCCGGTTGGCTCAGTGGTAGAGCATCGGCCTGGCGTGCAGAAGTGCCAGGTTCGATTCCCGGCGAGGGCACACAGGAGAAGCACCCATCTGCTTCTCCACCCCTCCCCCTCTCCTTCCTCTCTGTCTCTCTCTCTTCCCCTCCCGCAGCGAGGCTCCATTGGAGCAAAGATGGCCCGGGCCCTGGGGATGGCTCCTTGGCCTCTGCCCCAGGCACTAGAGTGGCTCTGGTCGCAACAGAGTGACGCCCTGGAGGGGCAGAGCATCGCCCCCTGGTGGGCAGAGTGTCGCCCCCTGGTGGGCGTGCCGGGTGGATCCTGGTTGGGCGCATGCGGGAGTCTGTCTGACTGTCTCTCCCCGTTTCCAGCTTCAGAAAATACAAAAAAAAAAAAAAAAAAAAAAAAAAAAAAAAGAACAAATACATGGTGACAGAAAATGATCTGACTTTGGGTGATGGGCACACAATGCAATCAACAGTTCAAATGCTACAGAGATGTTTTCCTGAAACCTTTGTACTCCTATTGATCAATGTTACTTCATTAAATTTAATCTCCAAATAAAGAATTAAAAGAAAAAGAATAAACTGAAAGAAGCCATGTAGAATCAGAACAGAGAACTTGGAGGAATCTCACTGCTAGTTTAAGTGGAGTTTCAATGGACTACAACTTGAACTGACAAAAAAAAAAAAAATACAACAAAAAATAAACAAACAAAAACCAGTTGCAGAGAATTCCCTGGGAGGACAGGAGGTGGAAAAAAGAACCAGGGTAAAAAGCACAGCATCCTGTCTGGGCTAGTCTGCCCTACTTTGATGGGAAACTAAACATAATCTTAGACTTTTGCCCAAGACAATGTTATTCTGCTCCAGAGAGAAACTGATGTCCTTGACATAGAAGGTTCTCTATTTAGAGCTATACCTCCATGATTTCCTGATCCCAGCAACTAGGAATGGCATGTTTCCATAGTCACCTGACAGTAAAGTCTTTGATGTGGGCTAAAGATTTTGGACCTGAGTTTATCCTTTATTTTGTAGTCACTGTGTCTCTCTGTAAAGCCTTGTTCGCCATATAAATGTTGCATGTGATTGATCCTTCAGGGAATAGTTAACTATGGTGAAAGTAGGAGCAGAGAAATTATTGCATATAAAAAAAGATAACTCTGATGGCAGCAAAGAATATATCTGATGGCTCAGAATGGAGGTCTAGAAGGCTGTTGGGATTGTCAAGAGAAAATTATGAGAGTCTGAACCAGGTTGGCCAAGTGGTAATGAAAAGAGTGACCTATAGGAAAGACATTCTGAATTTATAATCAACTGAACTTATATAAAGCAAATGAGAAATATTCCACAAAAACCCTCAGGGAAACAATATGGATGGTGGAATCATTTCCCAAAAGTACATTTTGGTGGGGGAAGATGATAAGTCCAGTTTTAAATATCCTCTTACTAACTATTAGGTATATGCCAGCGGAACTCAGGACCAAGATATAGGCTGGAAATAATAGATGTGGGACTTAACAAAGGTGTGGTAGGTGGAGACCAGAGGCATATGTGAGATTATCTTGAGTCGTTATTGAGAATGCGCAGAAAGCTATTTGGATCTTGAGGGACACCAGTGTTTAGGGGGTTGGTCAATTAGAGGGACTTCGCCAAAGTGAAGGAGGAGAAACATTTTCAGAGATAGGGAGATTTTGTTTTACAGAAACCAGGCTAGAGAATCGCAGAAGTGTTGAACTCTGGAGAGAACTTAAATAAGAACCAGATTAATTCCTACTCCTTTTAGTAAAAAGAAGCTATTGGTGACATTAGTGAGCATATGATCGTTAGGTGAACTGAAGACTAGTTTGCTTTGATTGTACAGGTGAGGGGATGGGGCCCATAGTGCTTTTAAAAATTGTAATTTAATATGAAATACACATGAGATGATTTTGATATTATGTTCTAAAATTTAAAGAATACAACGAAATGATCAGCCATGTATCCATCACTCAGCTCAGGAGGTAGAACATTACTTTGGAGAATTTCCTCTCCACTATGACTCAGGGCTCATTGCTCCTTCTCCCCACCAGAGGTAGCCACTATCCTGAAATTTTTCATTTTTTGTTCATTTGTGTAGTTTTTATCATGAGTGGATATTCTTTATATCTATCCTCTGAATGGCATCTCTAGATTTGTGCAGTGAACAACTTGTGTGACCATTAAAGGCAGTCCCAACTATCAATATATAATGTTTAGTGTCCCCATGTGTTTGAACTTTTTATCAGTTCAAGATGACATGATCATGTGATGTTATGTATTTTCTTCTGTTTGGGGCTTAATCATTCAACGTTAGGTTGCAGAGATTTATCTATGTTGAATTTTATAGTTGTACCTTGTTTATTTTTGTGTTATATAGTATTACTTTTTATGAATAGACATCAATAGGGTAATGCTCCTGCTGTTTAAAGTTTGCATTGTTTCTCATGTTTGGCTATTTCAAATAATCCTCAAATTACCTTCCCCATGGTATTTGCTAGAAGTGGAATGGTTGAGTTATCTTTAACTTCCGTAGGGTGCCAAATATTTTTTCAAAGAAATTGTTTCCCCTTACTAGAAATTTACCAACAGGAACATTTGATGTTGTAAGGCTTACATTTTTGCTCATTTGGTATGTGTAAAATGATCATTTTTGTAGTTTTAATTTGCATTTTCCTGACTACTAATGTAAATTTGAGCATGTTTTAATATGTTGATTGGTTATTTGTATTTCCTCTGCTCTGAAATGTCTATTCATAGGAGTTGTTAGTGTGTTGTTTTCTTTAGTGATTTACTAATACATTTTCCGGTTTGTGGCTTGACTTTTCACTTTATTGTATCATTCAATCAATATAATGTCTTAACTGCAATGTGGTCATATTTATGTTTTTCTCCTTTATTAAATCTGGTTTAAGAGGTACTGCTCAACCTTAATGTTATAGCTATTTTACCTAGTATTATATTCCAAAATTAGTGTTATGTATGTTTTCAAATTTTTGTTTTTAATTTATCTGGGATGGAGTTTTGTGTAGAGTGTGAGATAGGACCCATTGTATGTCCTTCCCCATGACTAAGAGATCATTTTCTCCTGTACTACAGGCAGCTGAGACCAGTGGTGGTGACATTCTGGCAATAACTGAATTTCTGGACTTCCTGAAAGCAACCTGCCTACCTCTAATTTCCTGCATTAAAACTCTTTCTGCTCTAAATTTCTAAGCTGAACTCTGTTACAATATTGTTAAGAGAATAGCCAAGTGTAGGAACTTGAGTTTGTTGTTCAGCAATCTAGGTGACTCTAAATTTTTTCCATCAATGAAATAAGTAGACAACGCGGCTTACACACAGAGAGTGTAAAAGTCAAGAGGAAATTAAACATTAAGGTAATAGATTGGGTGATTAGAATAATGCCCCATGGAGTCCAGTTTGGTTAGGAGGAAGGTCTATTTGCAAACACCCACATGGGCACACCTGTGTCTGTACACACAGCGGGAACCCTCAACACTCTCATGTTTAGATTTTGTATGTTATTAAGCAAGCATTAATATCCCTAAAATTGCCTTTTGTACAATGAATTTGAAATTTAACATATTAAAAAAACAATAAACTTCAATCCCCAGGTCAAAAAATGGATGACAGAATTCAGAATTTATAACAATTAGACATCTACTAGAACCAGGGCCTAAATTATGTATATATTGAGTTCATCAGAAAAGATCATGTCTACGGTGTGGTTGTATGAAAAGAGAGGGGGATGGTTAATGACCATGACCTTTAGGTTGTCGGAGAACATTAGGAATAACGCTTCTGGTGATAACTTACCCTTCCATGTGGGTGAGATAGAAGACAGTCATCCCAATGACCCACGAGCCCTGACCCCAGGAGAACCCCTTTTCCAAATTAGTGAATAAGTATATTCGTTGGAGTTGATTGCCTTGGAAAATGTCATGATTCTAGTACTTTTTAGCTTTGCCATTTTGGGCAAGTCACTTAACCTTTCTGTGACCCCTTTCTTCACCTTTAAAGTAAAATAATAACTTATCTACTAAATACACACGTTGGTATCTTTATATGAGAGGGTACTACCTCAAAGTGCTTGGAAGAGTCACAGGCACACTGAGTGTTCCGTAAATGCCAGCTGTGGTTATTATATCAGTCAGACACTATTTTTCTTGATGCTGCCCTCAACCCCTGTTCCTCCAACACTCACACAATGTTTATTTCGTGTTTGTGGGAAGTTTTCATTTATAACACCCCCAGCATACACTGCTTAGAATTGTGGGAGAAAACATACTGTAGGGCAGTGCTAAGCATTGTGTGGTCCTCAGACTGGCCGCATCAGCATCAGCTGGGAACTTGTGAGAAATGCAAGCTTGGGGTCCTCACCCCAGACCCATTTAAACCAGAAACTCGGGGGGGGGGCGGCAACCCATACTTTAACAAGTCCTCTAGATCATTGTTCCCCAACCCCCGGGCCGTGGACCAGTACCAGTCCATGGGCCATTTGGTACCGGTCCACAGAGAAAGAATAAATAACTTACATTATTTTCATTTTATTTATATTTAAGTCTGAACGATGTTTTATTTTTAAAAAATGACCAGATTCGCTCTGTTACATCCGTCTAAGACTCAATCTTGACGCTTGTCTTGGTCATGTGATACATTTATCCGTCCCACCCTAAAGGCCGGTCCGTGAAAATATTTTCTGACATTGAAAATATTTGGGTCCATGGCCCAAAAAAAGTTGGGGACCACTGCTCTAGGTCATTCTGATGCATGCCACAGTTTCAGGATGAGTGCTCATTCTGGGGCATCAGTCTGGGTTATGGCTGGAAAGCAATTCATCCTATATGATACAAATGAACACATTTTAAATAACAAGTGACTTACAAAGAAATGGGCAGGACTAAGAGAGAAACATTCAGAGGCCAAGGCGAGCAGGCAGACGTGCCTGCCTCCAGGTCCAGAGGGTGCAAGGGGAAGGTGCATCACCAGAGCCATGCCACCTGCATCCGAAAAAAGGAACTACCTCATGGGAGCTGTCATCCTCGAAAACTCAGGTACGAAACAAAGAAGACACCCAGAAGAAACACCCCAGCTTCTCTCCTCTCTTGTCCTTTACCTAAACCCAGCTAGATACCAGTCAGCAGGGGATCCCGGGGAGGCAGGCCTCAGGGTCAGCTTCCCGGGCACGCGCCTGCAGCCAAGAGCACAGAATAGGTTTGGGAGACTCCCTGGGGAATCTGGTGTGCAGCCCGAGCAAACGTCTAGTGTGCAGCCTGAGCAAACGTCTAGTGTGCAGCTCGAGCAAACATCTAGTATGCAGCCCGAGCAAACATCTAGTGTGCAGCCTGAGCAAATGTCTAGTGTGCAGCCCGAGCAAACGTCTAGTGTGCAGCCTGAGCAAAGAGGGAGACACGTGAGTGCGGTCACTAACGTGGGCAGGGATGCAGAGGACACTCAGGTTTCTCCTCTTCGCACATCCAGTTAGGAGGACCAGCAGAGTAGGCACAGGCCTAGGACAAGAAGATTTTTAGCTTCATAGAACAAATCTTATCGAGTGCTTCTCGTGGGCTCGACATTGTGGCAGGTATTGGGGATCTAACTGTGAACAATACAAACAAAAATGCTTTGTCTCGTGAAGCTGACGTGCTGGCCCAGGGAGAGAGAAAATACACAAATAAGTGACCTTTCATGAGGGGATAAGCACTTGGAAGGACAGTAAAGATGGGCACAGTGCCAAGAAGACAGAAGAGCACATACAATGTTCTCAGATAGGAGGAGGAGGAGAAGGAGAAGACTGGGGCAGGGTGGAGGGTCACAGGTAGGAGGTGACCAAAGGTGGCAGGCGCCGCTCCCATTGAATCTCCCATTCCCTAGTGAGTGGCTTTTGTGGTTGGAAAGATCCAAGGGAGGAGCTCAGGAATGTGGTATCTGCTGTTAAGCCCTAAGCTTTCTATAAAGAAATAAGAACTTATTTATTGTGCTTTTTACAGCAATGTAAATCCACCACAAAGGTTGAAAACATTTAGAAACTGCAAAACATTTTTGTTGTTCCGGTTTCTTATTTTTGGAAAGGGTACTAGGTAGGTCCCACCCAATAAATCCAGATATTTCATAATTTGAGAGTATTTTTTAAATTGCAATAACCAGTTTAAAAATTTAGAATACTTTGAGTTTTTCAAAACAGTGGCAGTGGTATAATAGAATTCTTTTTCCATATAACCATTGACAAGCTTCTATTTTTAACATTTGACATTCACTTGTGCACATATCACAGCTAAGAACAGTGCATTTCTGTGAACTGAACTGTACACTGAACTTGGACTTCACTGGTTCTTCCCCAGAGCTCTTACCTTATCCCAGGTCCCATCTGAGACACCCAGTACATTTACATGTTGTATGTCCTTATATGCACCTCTGGGCTGTGATAGCTTCCTAGTTTTTCTTGGTTTTGACAAGATTGACAGTTTTAAAGAATACTAGTCAGGTGGTTTGAAAACTGACTCTGAAGTTGGGTTTGTTTGATATTTTCCTCATGGTTATGATGGGGTTATGGATTTGGAGAGGAAGACTGTACAGGTCAACTGCCTTCCTCATCACATAGTATCAAGCCTGCATGCTAACAACATGACTGATGTTTTTGTGGTTTTAAGCAACTCATTTAATTACAATTTTAAAAGATTTGTGTAGTTTATAAGCATCACAAAAAGTTTGGAAGTGTTTGGAAGTATAAGGAGAAACTGGATATTCTTTGCTGTAAAAAAAGGATATATTTTTATACTTTGTGTATATATACATATAAACGCTTTTTTTTAAAAGTAAAAATTGACCACAAGATGTCACTGTTAACTTATGTATGGGCAGGAAAGTTACCTCGAAAAGTAGTTAGGTTTTTCTGTGGTTAGAAACCATTATTTTCAAATCTTGTCGGTGATGAATCCCCCAAATGTTTCATTTTTACAAAACCACTAGAATGTTTTGAGTTTAGGATGTTAATTTTTTTCTTTGAGTTTTGCAAAATATTTTCCCTTACATTCACACTTGAGCATATATATTTAGATATTTAATTTTAAAACAATATGGTTTGCTAATGAAGCTGAATGTTTAAATAAATAGAAAACAAATCCACAAAAATCATTGAGTTTGTATAATTCTTTTAACCAGTACCAATAACTTAATTTGAACTAATCAACATTTCCTCCAGAAATGACTTAATAGGAGATGAAAAACAGAGCATCCCAGAAGATACTTCACATGTTAGCCTGGGTCTTATCCCCAAACAACAACTTAGAAATGGAAGTATTAAATTTGCACCTCTTGCTTTCTTTATTTTTACTAAATAATTTTAAAAATTACTCTGCAGATAAAGTAGAAAGAAATCTATCTTTAACACCCTATACCCTCCCCCCTCCCCCCCCCCCCCCCACACACACACATCTATATTTAAACCTTCTTGGCTGTAACAGTTCGGATTCCAGAGCAGATACCATAACTCTGACTCTATTATGGTTTTGTCGATTTATTCACTCTGCTTTTTCTAGAATTTTTCTCTTTCCCTTCATTTTTCTTCTCCTACCCCTGATAGTATCTTTCATTTCTTTTCTCGTTCTTTGTGAATTTAGGGAAGCCTCTTCCACTGTTGTATGGTAATAATGACCACAGAGTTCCTTCTGGCTGAACCCATTGGTTCTCATTCTGCCCTGAGGGCCACACAAGCTAACTCCTTCCCTGGTTCTCCGTAACTGCTTTTCAAATATTGGTGACAATTGTCATTTAACTCCCTAAGCATCTCTTTTGTTTTTCTAAACTAGTCCAGATTTTCTGGCCATTTTAATATTAGTACTGCTACTAAATCTCTGTCATTTCAATACTCTTATTTGATATCATAGACTTGGAATAGTCTTCTTAAAATGTGATGCCCAGAACTGAAATTCAGTACATTGGACATAGTTGGAGGAGCCAAGAATGCGTTGAGACCATTGGTTTCCACAATTATTTTGGTGGCCTAATGCCATTACTCACTTTATGAATTAATCAACCTTTTGTAAATCTTCTACCCATGATATCTTGCCACCATGGTTCCTGCTGGTCTGATGAGTGCCTCTGTGTGTGTGCGTGTGTGTATGTGTATGTGTGTGTGTGTGTATCTGACCCCCACCGACCTCACCAGCCTTATCCTTAACCATAAAGCTTCTGACATCTAGGCTATGGCTGATTAAGCAGAAAAAGAGGTTTGTCCTTTCAACTCCATTTCTCCTTTTAGTAACACAGACTAAGATATGTATGTCTGAGATATAATTTTATGTATATATTCTATTTATTCAATGGGTTCTTATTTTATTCAGATAGAATCTGTCTGTATAATTCCCAGTAGCACAGAAACAGGGTAGTCGTGCTTAGTGGATTTCTTGAAAGCAGTCCAAGCAGGCTAGCTGTAACAGGGCTTGAAATCCCAAATGTTTGAATTCTCATCTCACTTTAAAACTTACAACCTAAATTAACCTAGAAGCCAACACACTCTGTTGGAAGACATCAGCCAGTCTTGAATTGATATATAGAAACAGAAAACAACAGAGGAGCAGTGTCGTGAAGTCGCTTAAAACGTAAGAACAAGAAACAGATAGGATGGTTCAAATTGTGTGTCTCCTACTGACTTAGTTATGAGACTCTGGGCATCTGATGTATTTGATTTGATACCTACTGCCCCGTTGGTGAAGATTAGTTGAGGTGAGGGACAGAGGCTCTTAGCCTTATGATGAATAACAAACAGTTCTCAGATACATGTGTGCTTTCTGTGTACAGAGAATTGACGTTTATTTAAAGAAACATGTTGATGGATTTACAGTGATCCCAGATTACCTGGCCCTTTCTGGGAGGCGCAAGTTCAAGCTTCCATAAAAGCTGTGATGGCACGGAACGATCCCATCCAGGGTGAAATTCTAAGGGAGGCTGGAGCAGCCATTCGCCCACTAATTGTCCTTTTTTTTAGTGTGGCAATGATAATGGTTAGCTCCAGTTTATTTGACCACCAGATTTTAATTTGCATTGGATGATGGGGAAGAGGGTGGCTAAATCTCTTTTGTATTCCTCTTTACTACCTCTTTAAACTGAATTCTGGGTTGTCCACCTGGTCTCTCTAAACACCGGGGCTTGCTGGAGAGAAATAAAAACTGCTGGATGACAGACCTCACTTTTCTCCTTCTACATTATATTGTAGAAAACAATTCTGCTGAAAACAGGGTCCCTGCATTTGTTGGTGCAGAGGAGGAAAGTTTGGGGATTTCAGAAGGCTTTCCCCGTGACGTCATTTCCGTCCCGTGGGGGCCCTGAAGCAACCAGTGGGCGGACAGTCAGATGACGGGTGTCTCATTACTGTGGGATACACCAGAGATTCTCTGACCTGCCTCCCACGCCCGGTATCCACTGTGGTCCATCCTTCCACAGAAAGTCATCATCTGGCCCAAGTCCTTACAATATTTTTTTGCCCCAACACAATTTGGCTGTGGCACAGTGACAATTTTTTCTTCATTGATAACCTAATGATTTCTCCCCATCGATCTCTGTCAAAATGATAACTACAATATGTTATAATTATTCCGTAGACAGACTATTATAAATTATGTCTATTACTGAGTTATCAAGAAAGGAGATCGGGCTATGCTCACTCATCAGTCTATGGCATTACCAACTTTAAATTCGTCAATTTTAGAAAATGCATTAAAAAATAGAAAATGTTTGGATTCTTCCAGCAATTTGCTAACTCAGTTCTATCTTCACAAGTACATATATGTATTGTAGGAGAATCTCACACTTGGGTTCACAGTCTCTTCCTTTTCCAGTCTGTGAGAACAATTTTGCCTTTAAAAGGAACCTGTACATTATCCTGAGAAGTAATATTTAGAGTGCCTTTGTGAGTAACCAGCACAATCTTATTACATTTTCTGTAATTGAATTTCAGTGATATTGATTTTATCTGAAGACCCATTATTCTTTATTTTTCTGATTCACCAGGCTGGACACAAATGACTGCATACCCCCACGCGCTGGCCTTTTCCCTCAGGGGATGGCTGAGGTCAGCTATGATGCATGTTCCGGGATGTGGTCAGGAGGGAGAGTGAAAGGTCCCCAGAAAGCTGTCCCCTCCGCTTGTCTTTTCGCCTCTTGGAGAGGTGGGGGAGACTGTCAGCCAGTGCGGTTGCTGGCTCTGGCCCCACACGTTTTCTCTTGGGAGCTCTGCACATTCTGGGCATGGGGACAGAACCTAGGGACTGGGGGGACACCCCCCACTCCACAGTGTGCTCATGGACATGAAACGTTCCAGGAAAGCATCACAGAGCCCTGGGCCCACAGACTAAACAGCCCCAGACTATCCATCGGGCCTCATTGACATAAATGAAATAATATGCGTTCTAAAACATGATGCCTTTGCAATCCAATAAATCACTGAACAATTTATATTATGATGTTAACTCAGTTTTTAAACTGGCCTAATGAATACCAGGAGTGGTGGGCTGACTTAGAATTGAGAGACAGATCTAGTTTTATTTCACGTTTGCCCTGTATAAGATAGTTAACAAAAGAACCACAAACTTTTGACATGTGACTGTGCAATAGGTATTTGTATCACAATTTAATTATAAATGATAAATTTGCGGGAATGTGAAGGGTTAGGATGATTAATTTCCTCTTATGCACATGTCTCATAATATTTTTTTTAAATGGCATAATTTTCCAAAGAAAAATACATTTTTCTTCCTGCTCAGCAGATACCTTAGACTCTGGCCACTTCTGTACCCTGGGCGCCGGGGGTGGGGGGTGGGGGGGACCTGCCTGATGGAATCCAGTTCAGCCTTTCCCTCACTCTGCTGTTAGTGACTTGAAATCAGGATATTTCCTGGAAATTGGTATTGGAGCTGAGAATGCAATCTTCAGCTCATGTCTTTGTTTAGTTGACCCATTGGCTCTCTAATGGCTGATAGTTCTAATTTGTGCCTCTTGATGATTCCCAAGGGCCGTCATAAAGAGCTGTGTGGTTAAACTGTTACCTAAAGCTACCTGTCACCTGGCATGGATTAGAAGCCCCTGCAGCGAGGTAGAATGGATTGGCTGTGGACTTGGTATTTCTATATCAAAACTTAAGCGCAGAACTGGGACAATGGCAGCAAGCGATCGACTTGTTACTGACCTTCTCATTGTTACCACCCCTGGAGAGCTCGCTGATGGGGGGTGGGGGTTAGTACCTCCTCATCTCAGGGTACCGGCCACATGTTCACCTTTCACCAGCACTTAATTCTTTATCAAAATATTTTTCCAAGATGAGAAAAGAACCAACTTCCAGGCAAGCAAGGAAAACGCATTGAGTGATTCCAGTTAATGACTTCCAGATAAGAACTTGCTTATTTTCCTAACAGCCTACTGTGTTCTGCTGAGGCATCACGTAACAAGCAGAAGAGAGAACTCGAATGGGCAACCTGTCTAAGTACCCGGGGACAGAGTCACAGCACCTGGGTCCGCATAAACTATTTTGGAAAAATAAGTAACCTAATGGGAGCTGCAAACCAGAAAAATCTAAAAATAATTTTACGTCTTTAGGCACAGTATTTGCACAACCTGTGAAATTGATAAATGTAGAATCTTGAAAAAGTAAATGCATAACTTTTCTTGGATTACCATGGAAAAAAATAAATATATTTCTGTCCTTCAGAGACAGCATGGAGAAAGATGTGAATGTAGGGAGAATGTCTCCATTGACTGGAGGGCAAGGCTGAGGATTCTAGCCAGGACTGCATCACTCAGACGTCCCCCGACTGTTTTCCTGCCCTAATTATCTGAGCTGCATCTCCCAGAGTAACCACTAATATGAAACCCTCGCTACATGAAATGTAAACAACTATACAAACCGTAATGATGATCTTTAAGTTCACCACAGTGGTCTGACCACATCAAACGCGAACGAGGAGGCGGTTTCCAGAATGCTGTCAAATAACAGAAAACAACCTGTTGCTGGAAATAGCAGTGGAGTGGTGGGAAAGAGATCCCCAAATTGTTTTATCCGCATCAGAATAAATGAGCTAAGTAATAATAATAATAATAATAATAATAATAATAATAAAAACAATAACAGACCAGGGCTATCATAGAAGGAAACCATTTTGGTATGTTTTATTATAATTCACAGTTATAGAGAGAAAAAAAGCAAAGAATGGGGAGAAAATATAGTTACCATTTTTAGAACTTTTCTGGCATGGAGGGAACCTTACCTGTCTATAATGAGATTTACTTTTCACTCTGTTTTTATCAGTCTGGAGACAATGCCCAGAGGGGAAAAAAAGAAGTCTAACTTTAAAGAGATATTGTGTTTAATGTTTGTAAAGTAGTTTGATTGCTTAGACATTAAAAAAAAAGTCAAGTCAAGTAAAAAAAGCATTATTATAGCATTTGTGGCATTTAAACCTATAATTAAGGTGACTAAATAGTTTCCATAGCCCTCTTATATTCAGTCCTTTAAATTTTTTTGCAAGTTTATAATTTGAAGCTAAAACTTTCCACATTCTACATATCAGTAAATATGTATTGTCTGGAATCACTTAAAATTTATTCAAACAAGTTTGATTTTGGTAATTTGTCTCTTTTTGGATAATTTGAAAGTCATTGAAAGTCACGGATGTTTCAACATAAAGCAAATAGGATGCTATATTTCATTCTGGATTAAACCTTAAAATCAAATGTAGCCTATAGAGAACCACAAGGAGCTTATGTGAAGTTGGAAAATAATAGTGAAATGATAATAACATCCTTAATATATTAAAACCATGCACTAAGCAGGTTATGTTGCAAATTTTTACATTGAAAATGCATGCTTGCAACACAAGTCCTCCTCTCATTTGACTAATTACCAACTGATTGTATATATGCTAAACTTAAAATATAATATTTTTTATATATTGCAAAAGGTTCTATTTCTAGAAGCAGTGCACATCCCCAAATTTTTCATTATCTATGCTTCCCTTTATTATTTGAGGAAACAATATGTAAACTTCTGAGATGAATTACGATCTCATAAATATACCCTATAACAAAATTTAATCATAGATTAATTATATTTTATTATTCGCTCTTCAACACTTAGCCAGTAGATTTACGGGACAGGGAGTACAGGATAAAGGTGGAGAGGAAGAAGGTGAAGTCTTGATAATCTTCTGTTTTACATATTATATATATTTAAATTTGTTTACAATCCTATAACCAGAAAGCACAATGGGCTAGGCCTTCCATTCCAAGTTATAAATAAATGAAAGGAAACAAGCTGATGAAGATGTGTTGTTTGTTTATATGTTGGTTGGTTTTTTCTTATAACTCTCAGAAGCATGGTAAAGATATCGGCATTTTTGGCACAACTCAATTGAGAGCACAGGTCATTCATCATCCATTTATTAAGAGTATTCTGTGTCTCATGTTACCAGGCAAAAGCACTTCCAAAACAATTAGACACAAATAGAGATGTGTTTCAAGCAACTGAGAGGAACAGAGAGTAATTTCAATAGTGTAGGCCTAGAAGAAAATCAGCAAGGCTTTGGGATCACTGGGGAAGAAAGTCAGACAGTTGGCAGCTTAGAGGATGATGAGCTATCCCCGACTTTGTCTTCTACGTTAACTCTACCTTCTACTCAGTTTCCAAATGCTCTAGAGTTTAATGGGCTCTTTGCCTCTCATACTGTGCTCTATGGACTGGCCAGATTGCATAACCTGGAAGCTTGCTCATAGATAAAATTTGGGGACTCTCTTCCAACCCAAACCTACTAAATAAGAATCTGCATTTTAAAGAGATTGCCACGTGATTCACGTGTATATTCAAGTTTGAAAAACAGTGCCCCGGGTTCTGTCTTTCCTCCAACCATAAAATGTGTAGTATTTACTCATAGAGAACAAGCACAAGGTAAGTATTGACACAATTCCTCATGGCCTACACGTGAGTGGAGAAAGTTGCAAGTTCCCGGTTGTCAAGGGCATGTAACAGTGATAAGACCTGGAAATCTGAACACGCATCCAAGTAGGTCAGGGAAAGTATTGGGTATATGGGCCTTTTGACTGGGGATGGTGGCATGACTGTGGGCAATGGCAACACATGATGGGTTTAGAAAGAAATGGATATACCAATAGTGGAGAATAAAGGACTGAGAAGGTAGTTGGTAGAAGAGAGGCCCTTCTTGTTCCATTCTCACAAGTTCTCCCTTATGCTTGATAGCTAGCTTCCAAGAGGAGTTGGAAAAGAAGGTAGTGTGGGTGCAAATGGGAGACATAGGGCCGGGGGAGCCTTGCCTTGACCTAGCTAACCGGGAAGGGGCCAAGATCGAAAATGGAAGAAACTGAGTTGCATTGCAGGGCCAAGTCTTTGGTTGTATCCCTCTATTTGCAGATATGGGGCTGTGAGTACAAGTAAGTCTTAAATTTTATTTATTGATTTCAGCCAGAGAGTAAGGGGAGAGCAAGAGAGGGAGAGAGAGAGAAAGAGACAGGAACTTCCATCTTTTCCTGAATGTACCCTGCCTGGGGATTGAACTGGCATCCTCTGTGCTTCAGGACAATGCTCTAACCCAGTGGTTCTCAAACTTTTTGAAGTCAGACGCATTTAAAACCCTACAAATAATTGTAGGCACACTATATACAAATTTCTGAGAAAATGTTATAATAATTAAGTCAAATATTAAAGAAAAAATATAAAGTCCAAGTGTGCTTTTATGTTAAACAAAATAAATACAACAAAAATTTATTCTGACATTAAAAATCATTTTTATGCCCTGGCCGGTTGGCTCAGCGGTAGAGCGTCGGCCTAGCGTGCGGAGGACCCGGGTTCGATTCCCGGCCAGGGCACACAGGAGAAGCGCCCATTTGCTTCTCCACCCCTCCGCCCCGCTTTCCTCTCTGTCTCTGTCTTCCCCTCCCGCAGCCAAGGCTCCATTGGAGCAAAGATGGCCTGGGCGCTGGGGATGGCTCTGTGGCCTCTGCCTCAGGCGCTAGAGTGGCTCTGGTCGCAATATGGCGACGCCCAGGATGGGCAGAGCATCGCCCCCCTGGTGGGCAGAGCGTCGCCCCTGGTGGGCGTGCTGGGTGGATCCCGGTCGGGCGCATGCGGGAGTCTGTCTGACTGTCTCTCCCCGTTTCCAGCTTGAGAAAAATGAAGAAAAAAAAAAATCATTTTTATGTTACATTTTTTGAGTTATGCTTTTTAGAATTCGTAAAAAAGAGGGGTTAAAAAAAGACAACAAAGTTATCTTTTTATATATAGATAGATAAATTCTTAGTAACATTTAGTAAATTTGGCAGGTCCTAGTGTGAATGTGTTTTTTCATTCTTGTGTTTATGAGAAACATGATCCTGATGTGTCCTAGCAATTTCTTCAATGTTTGGGCATATATTTGAAAGACAAACTCTCATTTCCTCATCAATACATTGAAGAATTCCTCTCTTTGTACTCTTAATTGTGTTGATGGTAGAAAATTCTAATTCACATAAATAGGATGTTGAAAATTGTAGTAAAATGTTCAAAGCTTTTTTAGATATTGCCACATATTCTTCTTTTATAGAAATCCAAACGGCTTCAAGAGACAATTCCTTATGTTTAATCATCAATCCAAAACCCCCACCATACTTATCATCTTAACTTTACACCAAACAAAGGATAGAAGAAACTTGCCTCCAGTCTTTCTGGGGAACATGGGGGGTAGTGTAAACAATCCAGCACCACAGTTTAACAGCCTTTTGCAACCTAATCAAGCAAGGGAGGTGGGAGGTTGGGCAGACTGTCAGCTTACAGCCAATTCCCCACACCTCTGTTCTCCAAAAATCTTAACTCCAAAAATCCTGTTGGATTTTTGATTCCCAACAGGCACATATTTCTCTGGAATACCGTAGGGCGCACCTGGAAACCTTCTAGGTTGCACCAGTGCACCCTGGTGCACACTTTGAGAACTACTTCTCTAACCAATCCCGTTATCTGGCCAGGGCTAAAAATAATTCTTCTAAGAAAAATAAAATTTCATTTCTTCACATCTGATTAATTATATGACATTTTTAAACCACAGTATAAACATGAGATATCTGTGTTTAAAAGCCATCAGTGGCTTCTTCTGACTACTAAATTATGACTTGGCTCATACCATTATGTTTGGTTCCTAACTACACCTCTAGCATTATTTCTTTTTTTTTTTTTTTTTTTTTTTTTTTCATTTTTCTGAAGCTGGAAACACGGAGAGACAGTCAGACAGACTCCCGCATGTGCCCGACCGGAATCCACCAGGCACGCCCACCAGGGGCATCTTCCCACCAGGGGGCGATGCTCTGCCCATCCTGGGCGTCGCCATGTTGCGACCAGAGCCACTCTAGCGCCTGAGGCAGAGGCCACAGAGCCATCCCCAGCGCCTGGGCCATCTTTGCTCCAATGGAGCCTTGGCTGTGGGAGGGGAAGAGAGAGACAGAGAGGAAAGCGCAGCGGAGGGGTGGAGAAGCAAATGGGCGCTTCTCCTGTGTGCCCTGGCCGGGAATCGAACCCGGGTTCCTCCGCACGCTAGGCCAATGCTCTACCGCTGAGCCAACCAGCCAGGGCTAGCATCATTTCTTGAAGCCACCAAGAGTACTAGAAAAAGAAAGTCAAAGAAATAGAAGAAAATTTTAGTGCAAATTCTAAGTCAATAGACCTGTATTGGTGTGTGTGTGTGTGTATGTGTGAGAGAGAGAGAGAGAGAGAGATACATATGACAATATTGACTTCTTTATCAGTTAACTCTGAGCAAAATAATGCTGTATTAAAAAATCATCCCAAAGGCCCTGGCCGGTTGGCTCAGTGGTAGAACGTCGGCCTGGTGTGCAGGAGTCCGGGGTTCGATTCCCGGCCAGGGCACACAGGAGGGGCGCCCATCTGCTTCTCCACCCCTCCCCCTCTCCTTCCTCTCTGTCTCTCTCTTCCCCTCCCTCAGCCAAGGCTCCATTGGAACAAAATTTGCCCGGGTGCTGAGGATGGTTCTGTGGCCTCTGCCTCAGGCCCTAGAATGGCTTTGATTGCGGCTGAGTGACGCCCCAAGTTGGGCAGAGCATCGCCCCCTCATGGGCGTGCCAGGTGTATCCCAGTTGGGCACATACGGGAGTGTGTCTGACTGCCTCCCTGTTTTCCAGCTTCAGAAAAAAAAATCCCAAAACTGAATGGGAGAGAAAATAGAGAGCCCAGTGTATCACTTACATCAGAATCATAAAGAACATTTAGTTAAAAATGAAAATTTTTGGAACAAAAGTGATTTAAGATGCTCATTTATGCTCACACATCTACACATTGGCTGAAGGTGGTCTAAGCTGAGCTTTCTTGGATGGCTCTGCTAGAGAGTGGGTCACTCACACTTCTGAAACTGGCTGGGGTCAACAAGGAAGTTTCATAACCTCCTGATAGAACAGAGGCCAGCCCAAGCATGTCCTTCTCATTGTGCTGATGGAAGTTCAACAATACTGGGACAATCTTGTTACAAACTCCATTCTATGTCGTATAGGCTAAGATGCCCTGACCAAAGATAGTCACATGAAACACCCTGTGCTAAGGAGTGAGTGGAGAGTCCGCTCTGACCACGATAGGGCAACACTGAAAGTTATAGACCAAAGTCCAGATTTATAATTTAATTGCTGTGGGTGGAATAAAGAAAGGAAGAATAATCTATTCCACCACAAGTCTCCTTTTAAAAATAGCAACCACCATATCATAAAGATGTAGCAATTAGAGATGCAAAATCTAACCCAGTGATGGTGAATGTCTCCATCATATGACCCCATAATCAAGTCTTGTTTTCATTTTCTGTTTTGTAGAAGATTTTATTTGCAATGTTATTGTAATGATTGCCAAATTATATTTCACAATTTACATGGTTATAAACTTGATTGAATCACTTTATGTATAGAGGGGTCAATAAACTACAGCCCACGGGCTAAATCTGTCACACTACCTGACTTTGTAAATAAAGTTTTATTGAAACACAGCCATTTCTCAGTTGCTGACTTATTGCCTATGACTGCTTTCATGCTGCCACAGCAGAGGTGAGCAGTTGTGATAGAGGCTGTATTGCCTGCTGAGATACTTACTGTAAAGCTGAAAATATTGACAATCTCATCCTCTACAGAAAACTTTGACCTCCCAACTTATCATATTTAAGACATGAACACCTCCTAATCCCTGTTAGATGTCACCCAAGACCTATGTCCCTTGAAAAAGAAGGAAGTTTTTGTAACTAACTGAACCAGGATCTAGGTGCACCTCTGGCTGGCTCCAAAGCCAGTGCTATTTCTAATTTTGTATACTGTTTTCACAGTATCGGCACTACTTTGAAGAATGCTTCTTACTTTGATATGAGAGGGGAAATAGAGAAGCCAATGTACCAATTATATCACAATCACGTGAAAAACTTGTGAAAATTTTAAGTTCTTTAAACAAAATCCCTATGCCTGAGACATGGAAATCGGAATTTCAAAAGCCATCACAAGGTGATTCTTATCCACACTAGCAATAAAGAATGAGAAGTATATGTAAAACAACTTGTGATTGGTGTTGACTTTGAGTTGATGGTTTGGAGGAGAGTGGGAAGGGCTTGACATCATTACAATAATAAATGGAGCAGAGAACCAATGAGGCATGGGATATAAAGTCCACAAAAAAGAAATAATATCTCACTGGAAGCCATCTAAAATAGACTCAGAATACATTATATTCTAGCTCTTCTGCAGTTTCCCACCTTGGTGCTGCCTTTGTTAATTATAAGCCTCATGTGTGTCTCCAATTCAGAAGCAGTTTAGATAAATAGAGAGCTTTGGAGGACAGAGATAATGTCTGCAGGTTATAGACCCAGATGTCTGCTTTTTGAGTGGAATTTTATAACCCAGTTTTTCCAAATAGGATCTGGAGCAGGTTATAACAGAATCAAGCAAAGAAAAAATAATTTGACACAACATCAACACAGTAGAAATAAATTATCTTAATGTATATCTATATTGTGAGTTTTTTATTCAAACTGTTGAGGGTGATTTTTCTTTTTGTTTAGAAATAGGTGGGTAGAAGTAATTGTAACAGTGAATTGTTATTAACACCCCACTTTCTGGGTTCAGAAAGATGTCTCCAGTAGCCTAAAGCAGGCTCCAGCCACTGCGCTGAGGGGTTTGGTAAGAGCCATCAGGTGGAGTCTTAGTACTATCGCTAGGTTGATGGGCATAGAGGCAGTGCTGCTTTTCCCTCCCCAACGCCAAGTTAGGCACTGAAAGAAAATCTTTCACTAAGACTAGAGAGCGCCTCCCAAAAGAGAAGAAGCATGGTATCTTGTCTTTCCCAATGAGAGACTTCTCAGATGCAGAGACTAAAAGCTCAACTCCAGCCACCACTAAAGATTCCAGTGAGAGAATTCTCAGGAGAACGTTCTGAAAACCTCAGATGATGTAGGCTGCACTATTCTCTTCAGTTGCTTTCCCTTAAGTATGAGGAAGAATTAGGCATATTGACATACATCCTCTTGTCCCCTCCTCTGAGAGAGAGATTTCTGAAGCCTGCAAGTCTAGTGGAATGGGCTGTTCCTTCAAGTCTTCATGGTAAAATGTGTCCAGGAAGAAGATAGGCAATGTTATTCCAAATCAAGTTCTCCGTGGTTGTTTAAAAATTCAAAGTAGGATAGCAATGGTTCTTTTTTTTTTAATGATTTTACTTATTGACTTTAGGGAGAGAAAAGTGAGAAGAAGAGAAAGGGGTGGGGAGGAGCAGGAAGCATCAACTTGTAGTTGCTTCTCTGTATGTGCCTTGACCAAGGAAGCCCAGGGTTTTGAACTGGCAACCTCAGCATTCCAGGTCGATGCTTTATCCACTGTGCCACCACAGGTCAGGCACAATGGTTCTTGTGGTACATGTATAGGTGAGCATAGCTGCGGAGCTGCTCGAGTTATGGTAGAGGTCAAGTGATTAGGTGTCCATACAAGAGAAAGGACTGGTGATTTTGTACCTTTAACTTGTCAAAGGGAGTCATGGCCAAAGCTATCTTTTGGAGAAGGAAACAGTCTGGGAGCAAGATGAAAAATGTATGGCCCTGTAGTACCCAAGCATCATGCCAAGAGAAGATACTAAGGGAAGATGAAACCAGTCAATACCAGAGTGATGCCAGAGACCTCTCTCTCTCTCACCAACAGTTAAGTCCCCTAGTGTAGCATGGTGCCCCCAATAGTGGGGAGCAGGTGCTTAGAAAGGGAAGAAGTGGAGGTTTCTCGAACCAGAACCTGTCGCCGTACTCCAGTGGCTGAGGAGGCAAGTGTAACCAGTGGTGCATCAGAGAAGAAGATGATCCTTGAACTGAATTGACATTAAAGATTTTTTACAATAAAAAGAAATGTATCCAGTACTCAAACAAACAAACAAATGAACAAACATAAATCTCTGCTACTAACTGAAAATGATTCCCAGGGGTCAGTGTCCCATGGGTGTCTTGCATTCCCGCCCCTGCTGGGAGCAGAGGCACTAACTGCTTTGCTCTGACAGCCTTTTCATGGAGAGTGCTGTAAGAGCTGTCCAGCAGTAGCTTAATTCAAAACACGAATAGGAGCCACAGATGGAATTTTAGTTTTTCTAGCAGTCACTTTTTAAAAGTAAAAAGAAACAGGTGAAACTAATTTCAATAATGTAATATTAATTTACCCAATACATCAAAAATGTGAATATTTCAACATTTGATCAATACAGAAAACATGTTTGGTGAGCTGTTTTCTTTTTTATATATAATAAGTCTTCAAAATCTGGGATGTATTTATTTCACACCTACAGCACATCTCACTTGACATAGCCACATTTCAAATATTCAGTAGTCACATATGCCTGTGGTTAGACGGTGGAGGTCTACCGTCCTGAAACGTTTTGGACTAACGGGTTTGTGGAACCCTTTAGTAAGTGACAAACATTGGCGCTATGGCATGATTTACAGTAATTGACAAAGATACTTGTTTTGGTGAGGCTTTTTCTAAGTGATAAGGCTACAAAGGTTGTTCCTTTGCTTATGCAATGGAAACAACAGTAAGTGTTCATGCGGACACACACACACACACACACACACACAGCACTTATTCTCCAACTTTTCTCACCCTGAACAAAGTGTGGATAGAGAAGTTTATAGTTATTTAGCTTTAAGGGCCAGAAAACTATTCTTTGAGGAGAAAGATCTGGGAAGTCTCCAGTCGGAAACAGAAGTGTCATTGTTGTGTGAACTTCAGAGGAGAGATGGACCATCTCCACCAGCAGGAAAAGAAATGGAGTAACTTTTCAATGTCTGACGTGAGTGTAATCAACTTGGTGTATTCATTCCAGTGCCTTCGGGAAAGAGTGAAATCACTTTTCAACTTGGTGAGATGTTCAGTTGATGGTTCTAGAATGTGACATGAGACCTGAAGGGACATTTAAAGCTGGCTCAGTTCATTTGGGTCACATTCATATTCACAGGGGTTAAATGACCAACGATATAGTTTTATTTTTTTAATGTCTAATCTGTTTGTCACCAGTTCTACAGTGTACACATTTGTTTATATCATACTTATAGCAATACAAATTAAAGTCATTGACTTGCCTTAAAGAAGAAAGAAAACAACAGTTTTATGATAAGTATTCTTGATAGGTAGATATTGTATCTCCCACTGGAGCAAAAGGCCAGTATAATAAAATTAATGTCTCTCTCCAGAGCAATGCTAATCAGGCTTTCTGCCCTTGATAAAAGATTTGGATTTCAGTAGCTTGGAAGAGGTTCTATAAGATGTCTTATTGCGTGTTCAGGTACAACATGGCCCCTTTTGTGTCACTCTGTGAGAACTAAGACTTATAACTTGCACAAAAATGATAATCCTCTGGCTACTGTTGTTGTTAGTGTAACAATCTATCTTTCAGCTCTGACCCAAGAGTCTTATGCTTTCTAACAGCATTCATAAAAGTATAGGCAGCTAATTTGTTTTATACTTTTCAGTTTTTGTGGTTTTTTTAAGTGAGAGGAGGGGAGACAGAGAGACAGACTACCATATGTGCTCCAACTGGGATCTTCCTGGCAAGCCCTCTATGGGGGGGGGGGGAGTGCTCTGCCCATCTAGGGCCATTTCTTGGCAACTGAGCTATTTTTAGTGCCTGAGGCAGAGGCTCCACAGAGTCATTCTCAGCAATCTCAACCAACTCTCTTGAACCAATCAAGCCATGACTTTGGGAGAGGAAGAGAGAGAGACACACACACAGAGAAAGGGGGTGGAGAAGCAGATGGTTGCTTCTTCTGTGTGCCCTGACTAGGAATTGAACTCAGGACCTCCACATGCCAGGCTGGCACTCTACCAATGAACCAACTGTCCAGAACCCCTTTTCAGTTCTTGATAGAAAATATATGACTGCATATATTGACTGCATATATATAACTGAATATATATATAAAATGTATATGTATCATATATATATACACACACACACACACACACACGCACACGCACAAATACCAGGGAACATTAAGAAAAGTGACGCTTGTGCACTGTTGGTAGGAATATAAATTGGTGCATAGAAAAAAGTTTGAAAATTTCTCAATTGAAAATAGATCTATGATTTGATTCTATTTATGAATATTAATCTAAAGGAAATGCCGAAGTATTAACTCAAAAATTTATGCACCCCCATATTCCTTGTAGTATTATTTACAATAGCCAAGACATGGAAGCAACCTAAGAGTCCACTGATGGATAAATGCATAAAGACAATGCGGCATATATTGAAATATTATTCGGCTATAAAAAAGAAGGAAATGCTGCCATCTGTGATAACCTGGATGGACCTGGGGTGCATAATGCTAAACAAAATAAGTAAGACAGAGAAAGACAATACCATATATCTCATTTACCTAAGACAACAAACAAACCGAACTCAGAGAAATAGAAAACAGATTGCTGGTTGCCAGGGGTGGGACATGGGGGACAGGAAATGAGTGAAGGTGGCCAAAAGATATAAATAAAAAATAAAAATATAAAATGAATAAGTCCTGGGGATGTAAGTGTACACCATAGTAATAGTAATAATAGTTAACAACACTACATCCTGTATTTGACAGTTGCTAAGAGAGGAAATCTTACAAGTTTTCATCACAAGAAAAAAATTGTAAACTATGGTGGGTAATAACTAGGCTTATATATATTTATGATCATTTTGCAATATATATGCCAATTATTATATTGTGCATCTAAAACTGATGTAATGTTATATGTCACTTATACCTCAATTAAAAAGGTAATAGTCTCACAGTCCACCCCTGGTTCTCTGTGCTGCTCAGATCTTTCCCGTTTGTGAAATACATTCTCTCCTCCTCCTGTAAGAGAGCCCAAGCCGCATCTTTTTATAGCCTTATGCTCAAGCTTACAGTCCAGAACCTCATCATTGAAATCGGAGTCAAGTAATTGATGAGATACTTCAGCTGCAGTTTCCCCCTTATCTGAAGACCTGTGAACGAAAGGTATCTATCACCCAGATTGTATGTTGAGGGTGAAACAGGGACAGATGGGCCACAGTAGAAATAGGTTATTCAGAAACGAAGGGCACATAGTGGCTACTGATCCATAGCAACTCTGAAATCCTGCCCTTTTTCATTGCTTTGGGGACAAAAAGTATGCTCATTAGGACTGAGTTTGCTCTCTGGGTGTGGTTTCTGCAGCGGTTCTACACTCTAGGTTCTTGGCTCTGCCTTCTGAGACATCCTGCATTTTGTATTAGGATGGCCTGTGTTCGCATGCAACTAGTTATCTTAGCCTGTTTCTGGTCCATAGAATGTTGAGAGCTCAGAGCTCCTTTTTATTTATTTTTTCTTTAAATGTCTGTCTCTTTTAGTCCAAGCTGATGTAATTTCTTTAACAGCTTTGTGGGTTTCCTGATAATCAAATTATAGTCCAATTAGGCAAAAGTGAAGTTTATAAATCTCTTAGAAACAAAACCCTGCCTAATTTGATAGAGATCAATTTATTTCATAAGTTTTAAGAGCCTTTTTGTCTAGCAAAGAGAATATAAAACGCTTATATTCTCTTAAAATTCTTACAAGTTTTTTTGTATAGCAAAGATGTTATAAAACACCAGCTTAACTATATATTTCTCAGGTCTCAAGAAGGGTCTTATAACTTTACATCTGACTTCATTACTACCCAGAAGTCACATTTCCTGTGAATACTTCGCATTCAGTATTTGCACCGGAACTTTTCTAACTTCAAAAACCTTTTGCCAGCTGGAAATTCTGAAAGTGAAAAACAGTTTTATTTTCCAGCCCAGCCAGCCCTGATTTGTAAATAATTCCTCTAAATTCCACTGAAAAGTTGAACACGCCCTTCCTTAATTCATTTCTCTTTTGAAATACTTTATCAAAGACAGCTTTAAGAAAACAGATTACACTTTTAACTTTCTGCCCAAAATATCACCTCATCAGGTGATTTATTAGGCACTTCTCATGTTTTCTAAGTTACAGCTAGTGACGGTCTCACGGGTTGCTCCACCAGTATATAACACAAATCCTCTCCAGCTCACAACATCAGTCTTCCTTCACATGCAAGTGTCTACCAACAGTAACTTCACTGCCCAGGCCCAGAGGCCCTGCCTATGTTTTAGGTTATTCTTGCAATGGCATCCCTCACTTTCAGATACTAATTCCTATTTTAGTTATCATTGCTGCATAACAAACAGCCCCCAAACTTAGTGGGTTAAAACAACCATTGTGTTTGATCATGATCTGTTGGACTGGCAGGACCTAAACTGACCATTGTTCTACTGATGTTGCTTTTGGTCAGAGGTGGCTGGCTCTGGGACAGCTGAGAGGTTTTGTCCACAGGTTTGGCTCTTTCCCAGGGGAAGCCGGGGGCTGAGGCCTCTTCCTCTATTTGGCTTTCTCCCTGTGGCTAACTTGGACTTCTTTGCATAATGTCTGATCTGAAGAGCAGGAGTCTCCAAAAGACTAGCTCCAACGAGCAAATGCTATGAGGCCTTTGTTTGAATTACACTTCCTTATTCCCCGTTGGTCCAGTGCAGAGTCAACTTTGGAGGTTATATTCGATTTTAAATTATGTGAATATCTTTAGGACTAGGTCACTGCAGGCTACAACCCACCAGAGTTTTCTGTGTTGCCCTTATTGCACTAATAACTTTGTAGTTTTGATTATTTTTCCCTCTACTCATTACTGTGTCCACGGGAACTAGAAATAGGCCTAAGATGCAGTGGATTAACAATAATTGTTTGTAACTCTTTATCCATTAAGAATATGTGTAGGTCTCTTAAGGTCAAGTGTACTGAAAAACATCAGACAACAATTCATGGCTAGGGGCCATGCATTAAGTAGTAATCCCATTACTTTGTACTCACAGTAAATTCTTTTAGATGTATATGATGAATTCCCCAAAGAAAAACATGGTTTGTTCATACTAAAATATACAAAGTCCAGAGAAATAAATTGATTTATCAAATAGAAAAGAAAATTATTGAAGAATAATACCCAAGTTCTCCTCAATAAAACACAGAAGGGCAGTCTGACCAGGTGGTGGCTCAGTGGATAGAGTGTCAGACTGGGATGTGGAAAACCCAAGTTTGAGACCCCAAGGTCGCCAGCTTGAGCACGGGCTCATCTGGTTTGAGCAAAGTTCACCAGCTTGGAACCAAGGTCACTGGCTCGAGCAAGGGGTTACTCGGTCTGCTGTAGCCCCACAGTCAAGGCACATATGAGAAACCAATCAATGAACAACTAAAGTGCCACAACGAAAAAAACTGATGATTGATGCTTCTCATCTCTCTCTGTTCCTGTTTGTCTGTATCTATCCCTCTCTCTGACTCTCTCTCTGTCTCTGTAAAAGAAAAAAGAAAGAAAGGAAGAAAGAAAGGAAGAAAGAAAGGAAGGAAGGAAGGAAGGAAGGAAGGAAGGAAGGAAGGAAGGAAGGAAGGAAGGAAGGAAGGAAGGAAGGAAGGAAGAAAAAGAAGGCAAACTTCAAACTCAGGAAAAACATTGATTTTTGCAAACTTTCAGCCCAGAATAATGGGGATTCTGAGTGTATAAGTTTCCTATTGCCACTGTAACAAACTGCTGTGAAGATAGTGACTTAAAGCATTTATAGCTCTGGAGGTCAGAAGTTCAAAGCCAGTTTCTCTGGGCTCTTGGGGATCTAAGGGCAGAATCGGTTTGCTTCCCCTTTTCAGTGTCTGGTACTCCTCACCTTTGACCTGTGTTCCCAGCCTTCCCTCTTCCAAGTCATCAAAACGCCCACATCTCCTCCTAGGACTCGGACTCCTCTGGCTTCTCCTATAAGAACCTTTGTGATTAAATCAGACTCACCTGGCAAATCTCTCTGTCTCAAGATTTTGAACTTAATCATATCCACAAAATGCCTTCTGCTTTATAAGGTAGCAGTCACAGCTCCTGGGGACTAGGAATTGAACATAAATGGATGTCATGAGTTAACTTACCCACGGAGATACTAAATTAGCCACATGAAATTAAAATTATACATACTATATGAAAGTATATAGTTTTTATTTTTTCTCTCAATTTTAAGAAAATTTTGAGTTTTGAACAATTTTGGAGATGGTAGCAGGGAAAGAAAATGGAAACAGACTACTGATATTTCTGAAGTTTGTTTTCTAAGAGTCTAAATCTTAAGCAAGTTTAAAACAAGTATTTTGAGAGAAGACTTGCAGATTTGGACAACGTGTCTTGGATAAATATATGGACAGGGTGTCTAGAGAGGGTGGGGAGCCTTCCCTCAAGAACCGAGGGCTCCTGAACTGGTAGGGGAGGCAAGAGGTCTGGGTTTTGTGGTCTCACCAGGGAACCAGCAAGACGTCCGATGGAATGAGAGATGGATGTGTTGATAAGTCACAGAACATTCCCTCTTCCAGACCTGGCATAGAAACAACCAACCTGAAGTGGGTTTGCGCACAGGGAAACAACTACTGAATAGGAAGGTCGGTGAGTGTTGCCCAAGGCCTTGCTCCTGGAAGACAGCCTGGTGTCACAATCAGGAGGAGACTCAAGAATAACAACAGCTGATTTTTCTTTTACCAGGCAGAGAAAATGGAGTTCCAGAGTCAGAAAATAAGTTGTAAGCTCTGGCAGGGTGGTTCAGTGGTAAAGGTAGAATGTCGACCTGGCATGTGGAAGTCCTGGGTTCAATTCCCAGTCAGGGCACACAGAAGAAACTCCCATCTGCTTCTTCATCCCTCCCCCTCTTGCTTCTCTCTGTTTCTCTCTCTCTCTCTCTCTCTCTTCCCCTCCTGCATCCATGGCTCAATTGAAGTAAGTTGGCTCTGGGTACTGAAGATGGCTCCACCATGGCCTCTGCCTCAGGCACTAAATAATGGCTCTCGCTGCAATGGAACAAGGGCTCGAAATGGGCAGAGCATAGTCCCTTAGTGGGCATGCTAGATGGATATCAGTCGAGGCACATGTGGGAGTCTGTCTCTCTGCCTCCCCTCTTCTCACTAAAAAAACAAACAAAGAAAGGTTGTAGAAAATTTAAAAAATAAACAAAAAAAGTGCTTGCATATCTGAGCTTGAGGACTGAGAACGTTCAACATAGCTTTCTACTCTCTCTTCTTATCATATGTGTGATAATTTTTCACATTGTTTCAAATATATATATATATGCAAAAGTCCCATTACTTGTATGTTATATATTAAAAGGAATACTATAATTTTGGTGTATGAACTTTTGGAACAAAGGCATAAACATACACTTGGAAAAACATTTGCCGCCCACTCTTTGACTATTATTCTTTACTGATCATGTCAACCAGGCACCTTTTTTGTTTTTGATCTTATAAGTAGTGATGTGTTTATTGAGATCCAGAAACAAATGTAAAAATTCCTCACTAAACTTAAGTATCTCAATTCCATACATTTCTGTTAGTACTATCCATTGAAAGTATTGCATTTACTTCCAAGTTGTTACTTAAGGAAGAAAATGAATATCTATAGGTTCTTTTTATTTATTTATTTTTATTTATCTTTTTTTTTTTTAGGTGAGAAGAAGAAAGATAGTATGGCAGACTCCCACATGCACCCCAACCAGGATCCACCCAGCAACCCCATCTGGGGACAATGCTTGAGTACCAAGCTATTTTTAGTGTCTGACACTGCTGTGTTCCAGCAAAGTTATCTTCAGCACCCAAGGCCATGCTCAAACCAATCAAGTCACTGGCTGTGAGAGGGAAGGAGAGGGGAGGAGGAGAGTGGAAGGGAGAAGCAGATGAGCACTTCTCCTGTGTGCTCTGACCAGGAATCAAACCCAGGATGTCCATATGATGAGCTGACACTCTATCCATTGAGCCACCAGCCAGGGCCCATCTATATGTTCTTATTTTGACCTATTGCTTATTAAAATTAACCAAAAATAGTAGCCCAGAGTCCCTTCCAATGGAAATAATAACCTCAGTTTTCAGAGTTTTTATATAAATTGCCCCTTTGGTTTTCACAAGAACATTAGATAGCATGGCAGTCATTTTCATGTAAATTTTACAAACATAATTTTTTTCAGAAACTCATGTGGGCAATTGTGGGAGTTAGAATCAGAAACAAGAGGGGTCGAACACATTCTAATTGCTTAAAACGTGGTGGCATCATCAATGTTATTCTGGGCATGTGATAAGTGAACTTCAAAGTGACCACGGCTTGCCCCAGGTCCAAAATTTCACCCTCAGTGCCTCACGGAGATTTCCAGCTCATTTTTCCTTTCAAAGAATGGGGGCTGATTGAACAATAGAAAAACAGCAGGAATAATCCCACAGATCGTAGTCCACCTGCAAGACCTCAGGTTTTCGGGCTCAACAGTTCCTCTTGAACAAAAAGCCTCTTCCAAGTGTCCAAGTGCCTGATGCTCTCCACCTCCGGCTCTCGCACTGTTTATCTTTAGAGGAGAAAAAAGGAATCCCTTAGAAAAGGTCTTTGTCCTTTTCTATTAAAGGTGGGGGGAAATCACCTTTTGAAAACAACTCTGGCTGTCAATGCTCTGGCCTTGATTTGTGAAGCCTGGTTTTGCAAAAACACTAAATCAAAGTAAAATGGGTTTACATTTGTAAACTTTGTTTCCACTTAATGGGATTAGAATGACCATTCACATTAAACAAACAAAAACATCGGCTCAGCATCAAGGCATATAGAACAGTAAATTAACCATACACAAGCTCTGAGACTCAGGGTGAACTTGGGCCTACGAATTTTATTTTAAGAGCCACGTGCGCTGTTGGGGAAAGAGAAGAGCCACAAATAGAGTGTGATGCATTGTCCAATGTGGTCGGAGGGAACGCAGCGAAGAGACAGGTCTTTCTAAACCTAAACTTCTCCAGATGTGAAGATTGAGGTGCAACAATTTAACCTCAGACATAGACAGCAACACATCTGTTGAAAAGTTTCTCAATTTGAAGAGAAAAAATGCACGACTTTTTCCAGAATACGGAGCAGGAAACCTTTTCTTATTTAAAAAGAAAACCAGCTTACGTTTTCCCAAATAACTGAGCTGTGAATATTTCAGGCAATAGGAGACGCTAATTATTCACTTCACACTCTGCCTGCTTACACCTCTAACAGAACTTTCACAATGTTTTATTACATCTGTTTACATTTTTATCTGCCCCCCCCCTCCCAAAGAGGGCTTGGTGCTGTCTTCCTTCTCCAGTCTCGGTTCCCAGTGACATCAGGTTGCTCCATGTGGAAGAAAAGCAAACACCACATAAAAACTGCGAAGTGTAATCAATTTGTTTTGTCTGAGTGGCTTGCTTATGTAACAATTCAATGGCATTTATACATTTTTCCCCCCGAAGTTAGAAGCAGGGAGGCAGTGAGACAGACTCCCACATGTGCCCAACTGGGATCCACCCGGCAAGCCCACCAGGGGGTGGTGCTCAGCCCATCTGGGCCATTGCTCCATTGCAACCAGAGCCATTCTAGTGCCTAAGGCGGAGGCCATGGAGCCATCCTCAGCGCCCCGGGCCAACTTTGCTCCAATGGAGCCTTCCTGCGGGAGGGGAAGAGAGAGATGGAGAGAAAGGAGAGGGAGAAGGGTGGAGAAGCAGATGGGTGCTTCTCCTGTGTACCCTGGCCAGGAATCGAACCTGAGACTTCCACATGCCAGGCTGATACTCTACTGCTGAGCCAACCGGCCAGGGCCATGACATTTGTAAATTTAAGTCATTTTTTCATTTTGGTTGAGAGGAAAAAAGATCGTGTTAGGGTTTGAGCTGCCACTGGACAGGTGAGGGGACAGAGCTGATAAAATAGGGAAAGAGTCTCTTATATGGGCCCAAAGTCCCATCCAAAAGCTTAATCAAGACAGAAAGTCTGGCACACACAGTAGGACCAAGTCAACAAGGAGAATGAGCAACTGAATAGGAGGGCCAAGTCTAGGTACATGACCAAAGAAACAGGGACTCAAACTAATAGGTCTGGGCAACAGGAAGACATCTGGGAATACCACCTTGACGGAACAGGAGAAAGGAAAGTTGATGAAGAGCAAAGATTCTGTGAGTTTCTCACAAAAGCTTCTCTTTCAAGGAACGACTAGGAAACAGGAATTTGAGGTGTGTCCGGTGTTTTGGCAAACAGTGTAAAATGTATACATCCAGGTGTGTATTGTCCTGTGAATGAATCACCAAACAAGCTAACCCTTCATCCATTGCTGCTGCTGTTCATAATCTCAGTTTTGAAACACCCATGTAAAAATTGCATTTACCGCCCACTGAAAAACCACGCGGTGAGGTCAATGAGATCATCTACTCGGCTTCCAAAATCTCACCCCTACCTTCACTGTCATTTCAAGTAATGATAAGAGAATGAGTTAGCTGTCACCTGCTGTAGCCGTCAGACAGGGGAGAATTAGAATTCAGAACCGCTGCTTCGTTTCAATCTCCAGAGCACTAATGGTACCTGGTTAAAGCACACAGGGTGCCAGGCGTGGAGGAGCTCCTTCTCCGTGGGGGTCAGAATGCTGCCCGTGGTCACAGAAGTTCATGTGGGGCTGTGTCTCACTGATGTGACTGAGTAGCCACAGTGAAGCTCTACTTAAAAAAATATGCTTCTCGCCATGGATGGCCTGGTTCCACTGACTGGACTGCCATTGACACTGTGTATGTGCCCCTAGAAGAACACTTCCCCAGGGCTACCAGCTGAAAGCAGGCTGATGAACAACATTCCTATACAGAGACAGACTCCCACATGCACCCCAACCAGGATCCACCGGGCAACCCCTGTCTGGGGCCTGCGCTCTGTCTGGGGACATACTCGCAACCGGAGATTTTTAACGCCTGAGGTGGAGGCTCCATGGAACCATGCACCCAGGCTGATGGTGAGCCATGGCTGCAGGAAGGGGAGAGAGAGAGAGAGAGAGAGAGAGAGAGAGAGGAGAGAGAGAGAGAGAGAGAGAGAGAGAGAGGAGAGAGAGAGAGAGAAGGGAAAAGGGAAGAAGCAGATGATCACCTTTGTTGTGTGCCCTGACCAGGAATCCATAAACCAGGACATCCATAAGCCAGCTGGATGCTCTACCACTAAGACAACGAGCCAGGGGCTAATGAATAACATTCTTAGCTAGTGTCTATGCACTCGGTGCTACCGAGCTGCTGCTGACTTGACACATGGGATCTCTGGGACCTCAATGCCTAATTTTGCAGCACTCATATTAAGTAAAGTACTACTCCGGCTTACAGTGTTCACTGTTCTCAGTTCTTTCTTATGAATATCTTTCTACAGCACTTCATTTGTAGAGACGATAACTTCTAGGATGCTGTGCATCGCCGGACATCCCTTCCCGAAACAAATGCCTGCATACACACACATTCATGACCAGGTGTTTGTTGTTTTTGCATGGTCTACAAGTAGATGTCCTAGTAACGATCAATCACTGGGTTGTGGGGAGGGAAGATGAAGTTCAAAATATGGCACCCATACAGTAAATGATTGGCTGGTTTTCAGAGGATGATGATTTATTTCTGAAGCAGGGAAAATAGTAGAGAGGGACATTTTTATCTACTTTTATTGGGCAAAGGAAGGTTGGCATACCTATTGCAATTTTCAATCCAATTTTCTTAGTTCTGTGGTTTATAAAAATTTTTCATAGGTCCTGGTAATGGGTTGATTGTCCATTCCAGTTTGCAGTGTTCTGACTTTTGTCATTTTCTCTGCCTTCACAGGTGTTTTGGCACAGAGTTGAGACCAGCTGGATCGTGGGCTGCCAACCACATGTCACTTCACACCAGAAACGGCTTTCTACCCTGGACCTGCTTGCAATTACTGCCATCTTCTGATTTCCTGGGGTTTTGACATCTCAGTTCAACTTCCACATCTGCTTCTGACCATTTGGTTTGATGGACAGCCTCGTCCAAGCGTCTTGGACTTGGGTTCTATACACCCTTCTGGGTTCTGTTCATTCTTCTGGTTTTGTTGACGTCTCTCGCTATCTCTCAACCTGTTAGCCTGGTAGCTTTTGAACCAACACAATCACTCAGTGAACTTGCCCCCAGAAAGAAACAGCCAAACACAGGATAGTAATGATCATTTTGTAACACCATAGTCCACGTACAGTCCTTGAAGCATCTGAGTTTGTCTTTCTGGAATGTTAAGTGTTCTATTATTATGATATATTAATGGTTTTGTGTGTGTGTGTAGTCTATGGTCTTTTGCCATTAAAGATAGTTTTCCCATGTTGCACACTATTAGGCAAGAGTCTCAGTGAGGTCTAGTTTGCCAGAGATTATATTATGTTTAGAAAACAAATACAAAATTACACACGAGATAAAGATATGAAGAGCTGAAGCAACACGATGGTGCGTGATAAAACTAGAAATAATTGGGGTAAGACCTGGAACTCTTACACTTACTGAGTCAACTGATTAAGGGGATGACTCTCACGCTCGTCATGTGGAATTGTATTCATTCTCCTCTTTCTTAATCTGTTTGGTGTCAGAGAGGGGGAAAAAACAAGAATTTTGATATGCTTGATATTCTTGCCCAAGCTTTGAAGCAGTTTACAAGTAAGCAAGGGCTTGTGCTTTGGAAATGACTGGAAATAACTTCAGTGGATCTTAAAATATACCTGTTAGATAGTATTCCAAAATGCAATTATCTAGTTATCAAAATGAAGCATAGTAAGTTAGTTGCTATTTTTGGCAGCTGAAAGAATAACAGAAATGATCTGGAAAATTTAGAGAATTCTTCAGATATCCACCAAAATCAGAAGGTCAGCTTTATGAACAATGACATCATTATCTTTAAGATGAATATTCTAGTAATATGTTATCTGTTTATGTCCTGTCTCTCCAACTCTTTAAACTTTTATTATTGTAGAGTTAAAACATCTGCATTATTTATATATTTCTATGGAACAGAATAAATGTTTTATTCATCTGATTTTTAATCCCATTTGGGTTATAAAAAGCATGAGATAAACAAATAGCATACTTTTGAGTTATCATTTAATTTGTTCTTTGTTGTTGCATATCATTTTTCCCTTTGTGTAGGGGATGTGACATTTCAATTTCTTTGTTCTTTAAATGTGTCCCTCGTGTTCTTTGGAACATGAGGTCATCATGCTTTAAGATATTACATCTTTGGATCTCAAGTCCTAATCTGACGTGACCTAGTGTCCCCTTATATTTCCAGATATCTAACTTTTAAAATTACATTGATTTTTCACGCTGCTATATGCCACTTTTGACTTATCTTACTAATGAACAAATATGATATGTCCTTTTTAGTTTGTTGTTTGTTTCTTTTCTTTTAATAACAACATTTTTTTTTTCCTAGAAGAGTCAATATTTCAGAATATAGAGTCTGCTAACTCTGATCCATATATAATTACTGCATGGATACTTCACTGGGATGCTGTATATTTTGAGGGAGTTTATGTATAATAAAGAGAGTTATCCCAGGGAGAACTGGAAATAAGATTAAAATGCAATGCTGTATGTGAGAAACTAGTTCAACAGGACTATAGTTTGATTTTTATAAAGTGGCTGCTGAACACTGATCAACTTTTAAGTCCTTACTGGCAGCAAAATTTTCTATAAGGAATAGTATTATACGTATGCACTGAAAAAACACCTTACTTAGTCAGAATTAATTAGTTATCAACAAACTGCAACTTCCTTTAGATACTGATGGCAGGATCTGAGTTTATTTACCCTTCAGAAAAATGAAATAGTGAATTATCTATAGAAGAGTTGGAGGAATTTCTCACATGTGGTGGTGGTGATCCACAGTCTAGGGCAGGCATGGCCAACAGTTTTTGCCCCTGGGCCAGATTAGAAAGAAAACTTTTTTCAGGGGCCGGACAAAATATTAAAATTAAAGAATGTTAAATACAAAAACAATTTGTTTAAGTAAACAAAATTTTATTATGTAATTTGTTTTTGAATAAATGTGAGTGAAAAAAATTTTAATATACAATATTATTTTAATAAAATACATTTTAATAAAAATATAACTACATATGATATAAATATCCAAACTTTATCACAATCAATTGAAACAATATTTAATTAATAGAATGAGCTTGAAGGGGTTATATCGCAAATAAAACAATTATTTCATTTTACAAACAGCCTGGCCTCATTTTCAGTTATCAACTGCAGCTATTGTCTATGCTACAATGCCACTTGATTCAGCACACTTGACATCAAAAATAACAAATTGTTTGATCTTGGGTGTGCACTGGCAAACTCCACCTAAGAGAATGTGGGTTTCAATTTGCCACTAAATGTCAAACAGTTCATATCGAGTATAGACGAGTACAAAAGTTGTAAATCTTTATAATGGATTTAAAAAAAAAAAAAATAAAGAAGTATTGCGAATCCATTTGATCATTATTGGAAGTTAACCCTAGATTAGTCACATGCAGAATTCTTTTCCACATATCTCTATCTTCTTAAATATCTCTATTTCCAATAATCAAAGACGCTTTTGCTTCTGAGTAGCTGAGATTTTAAAGTAGCGGAGAATATTAAACATTTAATCGCGGGCCACATAAACTCATTGTGCGGGCCCTCCCGGGGCCGTACGTTGGCCACGCCTGGTCTAGGGAGTCCTGGCGTTAGAGCTCTGTGTTCCAGAGAGAAGGCAGACAGCAAACAGGAGCCATGGTCCACTGGGACCCGGTCTCCAAACGTTTGCACTTACACAATTCAGCAATAAAAAACTTGATGACACGTGCCCCCAATGTATGTGTTTTTATTCATAAATATTTTGTATAGACTTCTATTAATGGTTAAAATCTCAAGGGACAATGGAAATTCAGGGAAAGTTCATTGTCAATGACTTTTGTTTGTTTTTGTTTGTTATAAATCCATATCCAAATGGGTATCATTAATTATTTCAATTTTTTTGTCTGATTTCCTAGGATAATTTTATTATTCTTAGCAAAATGGTTTTTCAAAGTGGGATGATGTGAGCTTTGTCATTGTTCGGCTCGCACGTGCTTGCAGTATTGATGTCATGTGTAACCTTTTTTTTTCACAGAAACTTTTAAAGGCCACCCTTTAACTATTTACTTCAACATTTTAACTGGGTGACATAATATATGTATAAACTTAATTATTGGGGCGTGTGCACATGGGCCGTGGGCTGCGTGGTGCAGTCCCTGAGAGGTGAACAACCGCAGCCACCACCCCTGTGATGTCACGGGTACAGACCCATGTTGCAGAGAACAGTGGGCACCTGATCCTCACTGCCCCTCAAGCTCAAGTGCGATGCCCACTAACAAACCAAGGAAAACGTCGGACCTGCATTTTCAATTGGGAAACGCCTGTGAAGAAAAATGCCAATGAGACACTTGACAGAAGTAAAATTTAAGATAAAAATCCTTTAAAAACTAGAGTTTAAATATGGAAAAAGTGAGAATTAGTTCATAAAAAGGAAAATAACCAGTCCACCAAAATATAGAATACAGACACATATAGGACAAGGCAAAAGGAAGTTAAATCACCAGCCATCATTACCTAAAAGATAAATTATAAGAATATGAAATAATAATAATAATAAACATAACAATAAGACAAATAATGCAAATAAATAAGACAATAATTAATAAATAAAACAAGCATAAACACTGTTTTACATAAAACTGTAACCCTACTTTTGCCTGCCCTTGTATAATAGTAGAAAGATGTAAGAAGACCTTTAAAAATGACTAGGAGGTTAAAGATTTACGGAAGACTTGTGAATCTTTTTAAAAGCATTTTAAATTCTTACGGGTTTTTATTTTGTTTTATTTGGTAAAACATTGAATTTCTACTCTCTTACCAAATTTCAATCACATGATACAGTGTTATCAGCTGTAGTCACCTTGTTCTATTCTTCATTTTTTTGAGGAGCCTTCATACTGGTTTCTACAGTGGCTGCAACAGTTGACATTCCCACTAAAAGTGCACAAAGTTTCTCTTTTCCTCACCTCCTCACGAATACTTATCTCTTGTTATGCCAACCTAACTGGTGTGAGGTGACATCACACTGTGGTTTGGATCTGTATTTCCCCGATGATTAGTGATGTCATACACCTTTTCACGTGCCAGATGCCCACTTGTTTGCCTTTTTTGGAAAAAATGTCTAGTCTGTCCCTCTGGCCATTTTTAAATCAGATTGTTTGGGGCATGATGCCATTGAGATATATGAAGTTTTAAAAAATATATTTCAGATGTTAATCCTTTATCAGATATGTGACTCGCAAATACGTTCTCCCGTCCCATAGGTTGCTTTCTCCTTTACTGTGCAGAAACTTTTGAGTCTGATGTCGTCCCACTTGTTTATTTTTGCTTTTGTTGTCTTTGCTTTTGGTATCAAATCCAAAAAATCATTGCCAAGACTGATGTCAAGGACTCAAGGACCTTTTTTTTTTCTGTATGGTTTCTATACAGTTTTGGCTTTATTTTGTTACCACACTGTAGATCCCTAAACAATCATTTTGCAAATGAGGTCAACTGTTAAATTCAAATGTGTCGGTGATTTGAAATAAGTAAACACATATGTATATCTAAAATCTGTTCACGATAATAAATCATTAACCCTTTAATGAAAAGTCATACATATTAATAGCTCTGAGGCTTGCTACCTAAATGTGATTCCTTTTGAAATTGAAATAGAGAGTAAACCATAAGTAAAATAACATTTTAAGTAACTTCTGCACTGTTATTAAATGAAAAGTTGTTTCTTGCTATCAAACTTCTAGATAAAAATAATAGTAGTATTAAGACAATGCAAACAAAAAGAAAACAAGGTGGTGGATGCCTCATTTACTACCTTTAATGTATCATGCAGACCACATTCTGAAACACCTGCTCAGATGAGTTAAGACACTAAAGCATACCCCACATTCACTAATTCCTAATACACAAATGCTAAGAAAAAAAGTTTTTTATTAAAAGTCAGCCAAGAAATGTAGATTCATACTGTTTCTTAGAGGTTTTTTTTCTACATATAATTGGCAAAATGAAGGAATTTAACACGATCTTGTTTGTATCTTCAGCTGCCCAAAGAACAAACAAACAAAAGTACTTAAAAATCCAAGGTTGTTGTGGATCTAATTTATGGTTTGCTGGCTTGCTAAATTAAAGTAGATGTAAGTAACATGCAGAATATATTTAAAAAAAACAACGAGAAAATGCCACTGATGCTCTCTGGAATGGTTACTTTTAAATTGAAAGACAAATGCATTCGTGTGATTCCTCAAGTTAACACTGTTTTGTTGTGGCAAAAAGAAGTGATGATTAAAATGCAGTACAGGGTGGGGGTGCAGGGAGGGGGGGTACAGGGAGGCCAGTTAGACGGTGACAGGCAGTGGCTTGACTTGGGGTGATGGGCGCACAGTGCGATATACAGATCATGTATCGTAGAGATGCGCACCTGATGCCTGTCTGATCCTGTTAGCCAATGTCACCCCATTAAATTTAATAGTAAATAGATAAATAAATAGACAAAGTAAAATGAATGCAGTTTCTTAAGTAAGGGACTGATTTGACACTTTTAGTAAAAGTGCTCTTCTTTTCTGGTCAAACCAGTAAGAATTGAGAGAGATTAAGACCATGTTTAAAGATGTTCATTACAAAGTAATTATAAATATGTGAAAGAGACAGCGCCGAGCATGCCAAATAGAGTAAAACTGTCATCAGAATGATTCAGCAGCTATGAAAAGAGTTTTTCAAATATGCCACTTTTTTTTTCTAGATAACAAAAATCTATGAATTCCAAATGTCCACATGAGTCACACATAAAGGCTGAGACACCCACTTCTTGCTGTTTGTTCCTTACCTGGTAATGATTCCAAATGCATGCCATTTGAAAAAAATCATAAATCATTAGTTCCCAGTTAGAACAGCAATTCTAAACTAAGCAATGTGTTTGGCATTTTCAGAAATGGTTTATTGGCATGATCAAGGGGTTGAAAGGCTGGAGTTAAGGATAATGATCATTTCCCTTAAATGGGAGAAGGTCATGATGAAAGTTGCTTTTTATCAGTAATTAGAGTTCTATAGCAGCAACATGTCCTAATTATGATATTTAGGCCATTAGTAAATGAACAATGTTATTTAGATTCTGCTATGGAAAATGACCCCAGGCCATGTGGCATCCTATGGAGCGATTGAGTATCATGCTATTTGTGGTCTACATCTCATGTGCTTACCCAATCCATCTCACATACACACTCCATCTGGACTCGTTTATTAAGGGCACTTTAGTGCGCAATGTAGACCTTGAAAAGTGGCACCTCAGTGGGCTCAGACATGAAAATGAAGATCCTTATCTCTCATTAAATTTTGCACAACATAGAAGCCATTGGGAATGGTGAGATGCGGTGAAACGTGGTATCCAGTGAGCAATAAACATTTATAAATGGTCACAATTCCCTTTGAGTCATTGTTTCAAAAACAGAGGCAATGGAAGTCAGAAGAATTTAGAATCAGAATTTAGACACAATCTAAATGTTACTTTAAAATAATCTGCCCTAGCATATCTTTTAGGCAAACTTATCAGACATAATCATTCATCATTCCCAGTCACAGAGTCAGACACTATACCAGATACTGAGGACAGGAAGTATCCTGCCCTATAGATACTCTGGTCTAGAAGAGTCTGAAATGTAAACAAACAAACAAACAAACAAAAACAATAGTTCTACCCCACAGACTATAAAGATTGATTGTTGGTACAGTTACCTGGACTATTTTGCATTTTTTGAGAGTGAGAAAGAAAGAACACGGAATTGATGTTCCCACAAGCACAGCTGAGTGTTTCACATAGAGGAGATTTCCAGGTCTGATTTGTGTTGTGCATCTGGCTGGGCCGGCCATGGGCTGGCAATCTCCTGTTACCTGACCCAAAGGGGCGGCTCAATCACTTTGGTCCCAGGAACACAGTCCCTTAGAGTTCACGAGCTCTTTTGTCTCAGGAAATTTTGCCAATTATTCAATCTAAGGTTTCATTGGCTTAATGACTTCCTCATTTTACCATCGAATGTGCTTCCTCATTCCTTCATCTTTCTGCCTTTTTATTCCGTTTAGTTAATCTTTGGTCTAGCTATGGTCAATTTAATCTCTCACCCCTGAAGGCACAGGGCCAAAGGCCAAAGGATTTTAACTGCCAATGTATGAAAACTTTCAAAGTGTCATTACTGGGGGCACATAAATGGAGGGGGTATGTCTATACTGTCAGTCATAGTAAAGTGCCAACTCTAAGCTGCAATCATTCAAAATGAAGTCCTTTTATTGGGGGTAGTAAGGCTTTTAAAGGTCTTTCCTTTCTTGTTTATTTAGGCATTTTGTCCCATTAATTGGGTGGGAGGGATTGAAGGGTTTATAGGAACAAGTTCAATGAACACAAAAAGGGCGTTACCAACCCTGGTGATGTGTGGCCACTTGGAGCTGTCAGAGGCAATGTGTTTTGTGGACAACTCTTAAACACATTTCTGTAAAATGTTTAAGAAAATTTGTGCATATTACAACACTTTAAAAGTTTTACTGAGCAGATTACTTCCTAATTTGTAGTATGACAAACTTATAAAGCAATGGAAGAAATCTTAGGGACTTTAAACATATCAATATGTGTCCATTGATCCTTTGTTAAATCTGTGATTTTCTTTCTGACAAAATCAATACCAGATGCATAATAGTACTTTAAAAATGTTAGTTAAATGGGATAATTTTTACTTACAGTCATCACAATTTTCTTCTTTTAATTGTTTGTGGTTTTGTGTTCCAGAATTCTAATCTTATTTTGCCAGTCTTTCTTTTAAGTTTTAATATTAAGCTTCCTTTAATTTCTTTCCAATATCTTCAAATTTTATTGCTGGAATTTACATTCATACCCCTTTTGTTCCTTACTCAATATCGCCTTTGTTCCATTTTGGACTCTTTTTCTTTTTTTCTGCTATTCTTTGCGAGCATTTGTTTCCTTTGTAAGTGAACTTAAATGAATTTTTTTAAAAACAGCTTAAAATTTTCTAAAAAGTTATTTGAATTTTGTTTTAAAATTCATGTGTCATAAGATGACTTTTACAGAAATTAGAGATAGAAAAATCTGTGGTATTAAGATATTGTGTAATTTTTCATACAATGAATACACAATTACCTTAAAAATCCTAGTTCTTACTTCTCAGACAATTTTTAAACTCAATATTTCATCAGTAAGTCTCATTACTTGGTGCAGACACTATACTATATTTGGGACATAGTACCCACTTAATAAATGAAATTTACTTTCTGTTATTTGATAAGCTTTGGGTTCTCGTATGCTTGATCTTAGCCAAAAGGCTGAGAAACAATTGTAGGAAATCATTTTACACAAGGTTAATTCTTTATACGAGGTGGAATATTACATTTGGAACAAACTGTCAGGGAAATAGGTGGATCTTCCCCTCCTTTTGTGGGTCATTTTATCTATCTTTTAGGTCAATAATCAGGTTTAGACTGTTTGGAGGAATTTGGTGGTACATTTGATATCACTAAATAAACATCTACCAGCAATTGCAAGAAAATTCTTCCAGTGATTCTATTAGATCAAACCACTTTAGCTATTAGAGTGTAATTATTCATTGAAAATACCATATACGCTGTTTCTCAATATAGACACAGAAAATTGTTATTAATGGATATTTGCAAACATTACAGATTGGACCAGGTCATCATCTTAGGCTTGCATATGTCTTAACAATTTGGCTAAAATAATATTCCAAATATTCTATTTGGTGGTAGCAGCCATCAAAATAGCCAAAATGACTATCCTGGCATGCCCAGTCCAGGCTGGTGGGAACATATAAACACGATCATCATTAGCAAATATGGGCCAGATGTGCATCCCCTACAATTCTATGGAAACAATTACTTGTGTTATGGTGTAGAGTCACTCCTGACATGAAAAAAACAAACTTAACTTAGCATAGAAGAAAGTACAAAATTTCAAATAATCCTACTGCAACTCTGAGGGGAAAAAAAAACTTATATGAAATTTTCTTTTAAATATAGTTGATATTTTTGGAGATCAGTGCCATGAGGTTGCTCAACAAAACCAATCTTCCCATCTATTTCTGACTGGGGAATTGCCTAATGCATCATCTGGTCTACCGTATTAGAATGGCCGACTGTACAAGGGAGAGGATTTTCTGTTGAACTTGGATAGTCATTCTTTCAGTCATTCTAATCTTCCATGCACTAACTTTAATCAGGGAGGCAAGTCAGTAAAAATGTGTTTCTTCACTAGCCTTCCTTATAAAAAAAAGAATTGCTATTTTGTCCACATGGCTACACTCTATCACATCAACTGCCTGTAAGACAAAACTTCAGGAATAACCCTATAACTCGTGTTATTTGTAGTATTTTGGTCTATTTTGTTTTTTCCCTTAACATGAACACCAGAGAAAATGGTCACTTTTTAAATTCTGTTTCTGGACACAGCTGGCCCTTGTTATCTTATACTGATGTAGAAACAGAAACTCGGTACTACAGCTAAAAATATGGTTACATGGGTGAGAAATACAGAAACTTCTGCAGAGAGAAAAATCTTTAAACCTTGTGCTTAATATCAGACTACATTGATGTATGTTATAGTGAGGTACTTAAGTCATGAATATACTACCATAGGATGCTACTTTGTGGGCATTAAATTAGTTAAAAATTTACTTTAAAGGTATGTATCAAATAACTTTTCATATAGTACAATTCTTTCAACCAAAAAAGTTGATAGATGATTTTTAATTTGAACTGTTATAATATCATAAATATGTACTTTGACTCTCCCTCTTAATGTTTTCCCAAAGGGTTCTCTGTCCATTTATCAGAATAACTGTGTTTTGAAGAAGACAGTGACCTATGACTTTCAGAGGATTTTGGACACTAGGTTCAAGGTAAAGCTTGGGAAGCCAGACTATCACTGTATTTGCTATAAAGGGGCTTGTGGGAGTCAAGAGCTAATTGGAAGTTTCACCTGTGTTCACTTTGTATGGGGCTCAGTGAGGCTCCCAACCTAATTTATGTTTTATTTCCTAGTTTCCAAATAAAATTAATATTCAAAGCAACTGGCAGAATCCCCACCTTTACTCATTGAATAAGGGTTATCATAATAGGAGATGCTAAAAGGAAGCCCTAGAAACTTCCCACATGAGGTTAGAGGCAACAAACAAACCTATTTACAGTTTTGAGTGGGGCCCAAAGGAACAAGTTACTGCCAGGCCCTTAAGATCCAGTGGAAGAAGTGGCTCATGAAATGTTTTTGGTCGCTACAAGGAGCCAGTAGCAAGCCCTGAGAAGAAAATGGCTGTGAGGACCTTCCAATGGAGACATGTTCTAGCTTCCGCCAAAGATGTTGCAGTTTTAAATCTGAGGCTGAGGCTACTCCCAAACAGAAATGCTACAGAATTCATTGTGAAGAGATAGATCAACATGATGAAAATCCTGCTCCATCTTCATAGGCAACAGTAATCAAGTAGCATTATTTAGGACCAATTCTTTGATGCCACAATTTTGGGTAGGGCTAACTCCTATACATTCCGACAGCATTGTCTTTGAGGTTTTCCTGGCTCTATGGCCTCTCTTTGGTCATACTGGGGTGTTTGTGCACTGTCCAATGCTTTCATAATAAATATTTTTCTGTATGATATGTTCAGAGTTGGTTTCTTTGGCTTGGAACTTAGAATCCAAATGATTGCTTACTGTGTCATTAAAATACTTCTGACTGAAAATATATTGGACGAAAAAGATGGCTTAGAGTACTCTCTTATGTACATTAAGTGGGAAAAAAAAACCCTCTGAGAAAACTGGAACTGTTGAAAGATTGATGGGCTGATAGATTTGAAACTACAGAGTTCAAACAACTATAAACTAAAAATTTCTTATAAGATTATGAACAATTGGTTTTATAAGGTGAAATGAACAGTGGTGAATTGCTAATCCCCTAAATAAAAATCTAAGGCCTTTACTATGCATATAAAACCAAGATTTGGCTATTATTTTTGATGATTTTAATTCATATGTCTTTCATGCTTAGAAATGTGTAATGACTCCTTAAAAAACAAACAAACTTACAATTAGAAGCTTTAATACCTCCTTTTTTTTGTTGTTTTAGTTTATGACATTTTCTGTACACATTTTCTAGAAGTACTCAATAAAAATAACACTGTTTTTAAATTTTCAGCATTATTCACTGTGGCCAAAACATGAAGACTGGTAATTAAAGTGTCCTTCGATAGAGGACTAGATAAAGAAGATGTGGTACCTACATATAGAACACTACTCAGCCATAAGAAAAGACGAAATATTGCCTTTTGTGACAACATGGAGGGACCTTGAGAATATCATGCTTAGCGAAACAAGTCAGTCAGAGGAAAGCTCAGAATTATATGATTTGACTCACGTGTGGGCTATAAAACTGAAACTCATTGACACAAACAATAGTGTGGTGGTCACCAGAGGGTGATAGAGGGAAAAGGGAACCAAATATATGGAAACAGAAGGTGATCTGACTTTGGGTGGTGGGCACACATGCAATACACGATCATGTATCACTGAATTGCACACTTGAAACCTATGTGAAACTTGAAACTTATTAACCAATGTCACCTCAATTAATTTAATAAAATAAATTAATTAAAACAGGATAGGTATCAATCATTATATTACATTCAAATTTTGTATTAAATTGTATCACATGCTGTTAATAAAGAAAACAAAACAAAAAAATGACAGGCTTGAATTTTCCTAAAAAATATTGTTTTCAAAATTTTCCAACACATTTTAAGGTTTAAAAACTAGAAAGATAAAATGGGCTTCTATCAACTGATTCCTATTTACTTTAACACTTAATTCTGGAGGTATCACATTTCCTGATTCTAAACTATGCTACAAACTCATAGTGATCAAAACAGTGTGGCACTGGCACAAAAGTAGACACATGGACCAATGGAACAGAAAAGAACCCAGAATTAAATCCCAGCACATACAATCAACTTATATTTGACAAGGGGGGCAAGGACACCCAGTGGAGAAAGGATAGTCTTTTTAAAAAATGATGCTTGGAAAACTGGAAGAACACATGCAGAACAATGAAATAGATCTCAATCTCACATCACTCTCAAAATTAATTCAAAATGGATCCATGACTTAAACATTAGACGTTATACCATAACACTAGAAGAAAACATAGGTAAGAAGCTCATCTATATTGGCCTTGGCAATGCTTTTTTGGACATGATGTTAGAATCACAAACAACAAAAGCAAAAATCAACGACTGGGACTACATCAAACTCAAAAGCTTCTGAACAGCGTTAGAAACAGTTAATTAAATGAAAAGACAGCAATTAAAAAATTGGCAGAAAAACTAAATAGACATTTTTCCAAAGAGGATGTGAGAAGGCACCTAAGAAGTTACTCAATATCACTAATCACACGGGAGATGTATATAAAAACAACAACGAGACATCCCCCTCACACCTGTTAGAATGTCCATCATCAAGAAGAGAGGAGACAACAGGTGCTAGCAAGGATGCGGTGAAAAGGGAATTCTGTTAGTGGGAAACATTCTGTTCAACATCATTTCACTATCACATTGGTGAGAGGCTGTGGAAACTTAACTCTTGCTTATTTCAATTAGACGATGTTACACATTGTTTTACTTAAAGTCATAGAACCTATTGATAGTGATAAGTAAGACATCCTGTATACACAATAGAATATTATTCAGTCACAAGAAAGGAGGATATTCTGTCATTTGCAAGAACTAGGATGGACTTGAACAGCTTATGCCTAGTGAAATTAGTAAGACAGAGAAAGACAAGTAATGTGTGATATCATTTATATGTAGAACATAAAGAAGTCAAACCTATAAAATAAACTTAAAAAAACAACAGCAAAATGATGATTACCAGGTAATGGGGATGAAGGAATAATATTGATGGTATTTAAAGGTACAAACTTATAATGAATAATAAAATCCATAGAGATTTAATGTACAGTATATTGAATACAGATAATATTATACTATAAGCATGTAATGTGATAAACACTATTACAGTGGCAGCCATATTAAAACTATGAACATATCAATGTAGCATGTTGTACACTTGAAATTTTCACAGTTACACATCAAATTTATCCTGTAAAAATACTTTGAAGTTAAACACACACACACAACAAAGAAATATTTTCTAGATAAATAGTGCTTTATCAGGGATACCTTTTCCCTTCAGGACTATTAACATTATGAAGTCAACTGTGGTATAAAGACAAAGGCATTGAATTAAGAAACAAATGCTTTTCATTTCTTCCTCATTCATCCATTCAACTAATGAATATTTGTTGGGGACATTCTGAATCCTAAGCACTTTCCTGGGGGCCAGGGATGTAGAGATGAGTACCTGACCTCAAGGTTGTGTGATCACATAGACTGATAAGTTTTATCTTTACTAGGTAGTAATTGTGAAATCTGAGAAAAATCATTTTGCTTTTCTAAGTTTTATTTCACTTTTCTGTAAAATAATGGGTGGGGAGGGTGTATGGGGTTATCCCTGCCCAGAGACTGTGAATCTAAGTGAACATAGCAATAGATTATAGTGGGCTTCAGGGCTGACTACATGACCTCTGTTTGCATCTATTAACTTACATGAGGAACTCATAGTATACCAATTAAAGATCACAGTCTGTGGAGTTTAAATACCTCGGTTTAAGTTCCTAGCTCCTCCACTTCTCAGCTACGTAAACATGAACCAGTTTCTTAATCTCCTTGTGCCTTCATTTCCCCCTAATTACAATGAGGACAATACTAGTTGTGGGGGATTAATTGATGACATAGTCCTTGGACCTCATGGAGCTCTGTGCCTACCACTTTGTGTACACTGAATAACAAAGATGATGACGAAACTAGATTTTCTTCAGAGAAAGACGGATGAGTATTTTTGTTGGGTCAAGGACTTAAGGAAAGGTGAGGGCAAAGGGGTAAGAATGGAGGAGCATAGACAAGTGCAACCCTCCCATGTGGCCCCCACAGAAGGAGTTTAGCTATGGCAGGTGGGGGAGGGTCTACAAGGGTAGGGCCAGAAAGTAAAGTTGTCATTGAATGACCTCATTGTAGACTTTAAATAAAATTAGCACTGGCATGTCAGAGTGAGAAATCATGGCTCAGGGCCAGAGAACGAGGCACTTGCCTTTCTTCTTCATGAACTCAGAACAATCTGCTAATATGAGAGAGGGAGATACGTGTGTGGGTAGGTATGTATGCATACATGCTATGTATAATAATAAATTAGTATAAGGACTTGGATCCTTTGATTATGGAGGTTGAGAAGTACCATGATTTATCATATATAAGTGGAAACCCAGAAAAATCAGGGGTGTAATTTGAATCTGAGTCCAAAGACCTAAGAACCAGGAGAATCTATAATGTAAGTTGCAGTCTGTATTCAAACCATCAGTTCTCACCTAAGTGCCAGCTTGAGGACCAGGGAATGCTGGTGTCCCAGCTCAGCCAGCCAGGCAGAGAGCAAAGTCCCCGTCTTTTGTCTTTTTGTTTTACCCAGGCCTTCAATAGATTGGGTGGCGCCCACCCATGTGGGAAAAGGTCAATCTGCTTCTCTCAGTCTAGCCACATGAATGCCAACCTATCTGGAAGCACTCTTACGTATGCACCCAGAAGTAACATTTTACTAAATATCTGTGGCTCTGTTGACACAGAAAATAAACCATCATAGGCAGAACAGGAGGCCTGGAAGAAAGCACTGTTTCTACAGCAATCCCAAATTTCACAAAAAAACTTTCACCAGGTTAAACGTTATTCCTTCAAGCATCGTCAACCATGAGCAGAAGTTGAGGAACAGGAACCAGGACAGAAGTGCTAGAGCATGAAGACACACATTACACCGTGACTGTCGCTGAGAGGGAGGCGCTTTTTAGGGAACCCTCCAAAGTCATTAACATGCACATCGTCAGTGGAATTAAGGCAAAGGATTAGAAATATATACATCTGGGAATTAATAAGAATACAATTTAATTTGTACCACAGGTAAAGTCTGATGGCACTCTATTTGGTTGACAGAAAACAAAGAGCATGCATAAAGGATAATATTGGTGCATGTCATAGTAGTTACTATATATGCCCATTTCTACATTACCTTTGACACCTTCCTATTTCTGCTCTGTGCTTTCCTAACTATTTTATAAATCCATCAGCTGACCTTATTACAAAAAAAAGGAAAATTAAAGAATGCAATTTAGGTCTGTGCTAAAGCACTTAAAACTGCTCAATTTACAACTCTCAATAAATATTAACTGACTTATTTCAGAAAGGATTTAAGGCAACTTATAATGATACCTATGAAACCACAATATTTAAAAAAAAAAGTAAAGAAGTCCAAGGTAAAAAACAAAACACAGTCAAGAAAATTAAACTGAAATTTGAACTAAGATTATACCTCATATGTCTTGTATATTTGTTAGAGGTAGGTTATAAATTTCTTTTTATGAATCATGGTAGTTAAGTTAAAAAAACCCCACTGGAATCTTGATTAGTTATATGTGTCAACATCCTTAAAAAAACCCTAATTTTTCTGAAAACGTATAGTTAGTCCTTGTACTGAAATCTAAGGGACATTTTTTCCATGAAAACAAGACCATGCTACATAGTGAGCATCAACCGTATCGTAAATATGATGATGAGACTCTTAGACATGTTTATTCTAAGTTTAAATGTAGACTCAGAGGTAATAGGAAAACCAAGATCAGTAAATTCTCATCTTTGAGGCATCAAACAATGTGCTGCATGTGCGTTGACTCCCTGCAGGTCTGGCTTCCTCCCAGGATGACGTTTAGAATATCTACAGCAATCAGGCACTCTTTAGGAATGTCATAGTTTACAATCACCACTGTTAAATGTTGTCAGGGAAAGTCTCAGGTTCTACTCCCGCGCAGTGCCCTGGGGAATTGAGGTAATTGTCATGTAAACTCCAGTAAAAGAACAACAGTAACATCAAAACAATGTCAGTGGTGTCTTAATTATTAGAATCTTTTTGATTAGGGTTCATTCTGGCAGAACGCTAAAATGGTTCTTAGACTTCTGCCTACAGTCATTGTTACAGTAATTTCTTCCACGTGAATGTGGGTAGGGCATGTAAAGACGATGGACATCATTCTTGGGATTAGATTACATAGTAATATGGCAAGCAAAGGTGAAAAGATTTGCAGATGAAATTAAAGCTGCCATCAGGAGATATTAATATAACCAAAAAGAAGATAATCCTGGGTGGGCTTCACCTAATCAGACAAGCACTTTCTAAAAGAGTCAAGGTGGGCCCTGGCCAGTTAACTCAATGGTAGAGCATCAGCCCAGCATGTGGATGTCCCAGGTTTGCTTCTAGGTCAGGGCACACAGGAGAAGAGACCATTTGCTTCTCCACCCCTCCCCCTCACCTCTCTCTCTCTCTCTCTCTCTCTCTCTCTCAATTTGGCCCTGGGCACTGATGATAGCTTCATGACTTCACCTTAGGTACTGAAATAGCTCTGTTGCTGAGCAACAGAACAGCAGCCCCAGATGGGCAGAGCATTGCCCTATAAAGGGCTTGCTGGGTGAATCCCAGTTGGGGTACATGCAGGAGACTATTTCTTTGCCTCCTCACCTCTCACTTAATAAAAATAAAAATAAAAGACTCAAGGTAGCAGCAGCAATTTGCCGTTTGTGGAGAGAGCCATGTATCCTGGACATAAAGGTGACCTGTTGGAGATGAGAGCAACTCCTAGCCAACAGCCAGAAAGACAACAGGGACTTCAGTCCTACATCCACAGGTAGCTGAATTCTGTCAACAGCTTGAGCTTATAAATGGATTCTTACCTAGTCAGGACTCCAAGTGAGAAATTAGCCCACTCATTGATTTCAGTATTAAGCAGAGAACCCCGTTGACCTGTGGCCAGACATTAAGCTTAAAGAACTCTAAGATAATAAATGGGTGCTGTTTTGAGAATTTGTTACACAACAATAAAAAATAAATACAAGGATATTTAAGTCAAAATTACAACTAGACAGTAACTGTGTTCAGTCCTATATAGAAGAAACAAAATGTTATCTTTAAATTTACTTCAGTGTATTACTAATCAAAATCTGATAGCAGTTATAAACAATGGGCTAACAGAACATTTAATGATTGTTAAGCAAGTATGTTGTGAACACTTAAAATAACATTTCCTTGAAATAAATTGATAGAAGATTTAGAGATATGTGGCAATGACGAAATATGTTAGATGCTTCCAGGCTTTGAAAATTAAAACAAGAGTGGGTTCTTCTGAGGTTTCTGTTTCGATCCTGTGGATTTTAGCAATTGTGGTCTCTCACAACTGTTTGGGAAGATGAAACACAGAGAGAATAACACAGAGGAAAAAGAATGAGTTGTTAGAAGTCAGCTAAACATTTTAAGAAACCTTTTACCTAATCTAAGGTGAAGTGATATGATGTACAAGAAACACTATTTGATGCATGCAATGAGCACTCACAATGACAAGAGTAGGAACACCTTGAAGCACTCCTGCAGGGAGAATGAAGAAAATCAAGGAGTAAGGTCTCTGTAATACCCCAGTGTGACTTTTAGAAAGTTAGGTTAGGGGAGAAGGAACCAGTGTCCAGAAATAGAGCAGTCCTTGCTTCATGCAAAAGCCCAACTGACTCAGACAAATTGTTTAGGAAATGTTGATCAGAATGAGACTTCCATTCATAGTGGTTAATTAGCACCCAATTAAGTCAGTCAGGACCTCTGTTGATGCTAGAACTCCCCCGTCTTTGTATCTGATGTCTTGCCCACTGCCTCTTGGGGCTTCACGGCTGGGCCTATGGACAGCGATCAAATGTCAATGGGCTGCATGCATTGATGAGAAATAAAAGGGAGGCTGCCCAGAGTACAGAGAAACACAAAACAAACTCTCTGGTCTCAGGCAGTCTTAAAGCAAGATTCTGAGTTGCTGCTCCCGCCAACAATAAAAATCCTCTAATGGGACCCCCTATAGCCCCCCTGAGCTGGCCAGGCTGCTGATGGCTTTGGGGCTTACTGCACTCCTACAGCTAATATAAACACGCTAATGCAGTGAGAGCAAGAAAGAGAATTCAGAAGAGAGGCATGCAACAATGGTGATCAAGTCCAAAATAAGAGAAAAGAGAGGAAAAGAGAGGGAGGGGGTGGGGGTGGTGATGAGGTGTCTTTTCTGTCAGCCTTCTAGATGCGACAATCCATTGTTGAGAAGAGTTAGAATTCTATGGCCATGCGGTTTCTGCTAAAAAGTTCAAACCTGTATTATCCTGTTAATAATTCATTGGTCTGAGGCGTCAGTTGTGCAGAGCTGTTTTCACAAAACTACATATGAATGGCACGTTAATATTCTTAAAAAACAATAATCATTAAGTTGGGAAAGGGTTGCTTGAATCTCCAAGGACTAATAATACCTTTTAATGTGTCAAAGATTTTTGTAGTAACTTTTCATTGTTTTCATAATAAAAACTCGATGAGGTAAACAGAGGTAGCATCATTATTTTTACTTGAAAGGCAGGAAAATTGGCCTGAGGGGGTTAAGAAATGCAGTCAGCCGAAGTGACAAGCAGAAGCTGGTTAGAGAAGCCAGAGTTTTCTCCCAAGACAATACTTTGTCACGGGATTACATTTTCTTGCTTAAAAGAAAATAAAACACTATCATTAGGGTCAAGAAAAAGCCATTTCCCAGGAATAGTATAAATTTTATTTCTAACTATAAGGATATTATTTTGGTGTTGGAGATTAAGCAATTTATCTCTGTCAGGAAAAGTAGAAAAAAAAATCCCAGGCCAGTGAAAACCATTCTGCAATGAACTTAACAATCAGATTTCTGAATTACTCTGCACCTCCTCCCACACTCTGAACTCTTTAGAGAGCTGTGTTTTGGTGAATCAAATAGCCCCATTAATGTAGAGTGTGTATCTAACAAGATGAATAATTATATGGTGAAATACACTAAAACTCAAACAATAGAGTTGATTTTGACATTTGTAATTTTGATACTTACTCTTGATTGCTTATGAGTGAGCTCAGAGCTATATGACGTGAACTTTGTAATTTCATTTGGTAACCCTTTGTATTATCTGCAACTAACTTGGTAAAGAGGCAATTGTGTGTAGTGCTATAATAGTTCATTGACTTTTTCTTCTGATGATATAAAATCATCCCTAAGTATCTTAGTGCTATTGTTACGAATGCAATTTTACTGCACTGTGTCCAGTAGGTGTGTCTAGGCATTGGGTAGTGATACAAATGCCAGATTAAACCAGTTTTTTCTCCATTGGGGAGAAACAGAAGCAGCATTTTAAATGTTAGTGTAAATTAAGTATGGGGTGGTGTGTGTGTGTGTGTGTGTGTGTGTAGTTAAAAAATACTTCTCCCTGTATAGCCTTTTTAGGTCATCAATAAAGGGTGTGTGTGCGTGAGCGTGTGTGTGTGTGATTGCAAGTCCCAGGGGTTGTTTCTTTGTTCCCAATCTCTCTGATGATTCTGTGGCTTTGGAATTGGTGACCCCACCCACTGTGAGCTGTCTTCCTGCCCTGGCTACTCTGAAATAAGACCCTGCTTAGCCTCCTGCCTCTCTGAGTAACCCTTGCTTCCTTTGCTGAGTCCTTTTTAACCACTGACACAACTTTGGATGTTTGGACCTCATGTGTATGTATTCGTTTTGCAACTTCATTGATGTCTTTCAAACTTGCATTTCCGGAACTTTCTCTTTTTTTTTAATTATTTTTATTTATTTATTCATTTTTTTAGAGGGGAGAGAGAGAGAGAGAAGGGGGGAGGAGCAGGAAGCTTCAACTCCCATATGTGCCTTGACCAGGCAAGCCCGGGGTTTTGAACCAGCAACCTCAGCATTCCAGGTCGATGCTTTATCCACTGCGCCACCACAGGTCAGGCTGAACTTTCTCTTCTAATCTCTGGCTCTCTGTAGATGCCAGCTGATATCTGAACATGGGGGTCTCTGCTGGGACTGCACACTGAGCATGTGCAAAGGTCAACCACGATCTTTCCCATCTTACATCTCTATCGGTTCTTCTCTGGGACTGAAAGGAAGAAGTTCTCTGTAACTCATACCTTTCCTTGACATATGTCGTTAGTAAGTAGTCAATGCAAGCTCGTATTTTATTAGAATTTTTAACCATATTTTACTTCCATCTAGATATTCACTTTGCTGCGGTAAAATTACGTAGAGGAACTCCCTCCTGCCCAACCAATGCCAACCTGATCTTGATCCACCCACCACCTTGATGAAGTGTCTCTTCTACTCTGACACCTGTGATAGCTCCCTATTTCTCATCAAAGGAAGTTTAGGTTGCTTGACCTGGGCTGAAGCTTCCCATGACCGGATCCTGCCCTACCTGTGCTACCTGTTTGCGTTTCCTCTCTCACATACACCTTTGTCTTCCATCAGGAAAGTCTCCGCTGTTCCTGTGAGCATGTCACTGTCCTTCTGTGCTGTGTCATTGCTTTGATGGCTGACTTGCTCGGCCTTCTCCCTCATCTTCTTACCTCCGCACCCCCCACCTTTCTTCCAAATTCTACCTCAAGTGCCACTTCCCAATGACAGTTGTCCTGCATAAATATGACCTTCTCTGAAGTTGATCTAAAATTAATAGGATGTAGCATGTATATCCTACAGGATATTACTGAATCATGTTGTGTCCTATATTTTAGTTCAGATTGGAAATCCTCAGAGGCAGGAGCCTAATAATAGGTATATCTGATCTGGCTCCTAGATTAATGGAAATAAAACAGGTGGTCAATAATTAATAGCTGATTGAAAATGCTGATTTCTCAGATTTCCTGGTCATTCACATTTTTTTAATATCCCACCTTGTCATTTGGAAAAATAAAGTGGTACCTCAAAGCTTTAAGGAAAAATGAAATTATGTTCTCTTATTTAGTTAAGAACATAGCTTTCCAGTTCACCTTTGGGGAAAGAGAACAGACATTAAAGCCTTGATTTTTTTTTTTAATTAATGGAAATCATTCCACAGGTCTGGCCCTAAGTCTATTCTAATTTATTAACAGGAAACACCTGAGACTAATTGCTTTCTGGCCACAGAACCCCATTTTATTATTTTTAAAAAGACTTTTCTATTTAAATACACATATAGCTTTGATAAATATTGTAATCACTTATGTTTAGAAAATATAACACTCTTTGTTTCTATGGCTGGCTGAAATTCTTTAATTAAAGGTGATTTTAATTTGGAAATTCAAGATGTTACAAATTAAACTCTACTGTGCTTAACTTAGAGGAGAAGGAAAGTATTTGAAGTGTGGTCTGGGTGTTCTATAAGCTATGGAAAAAATGCCCAGTATAATCTTAATATAGTCATTAAACTTAAACTTCTTCTGTGTATTTACAAAAGTAAAATTTACTTTGTGGCTGTAGTTGAGTAGTTTACATTCTTCCAGATTTTTCACGTTCAAGTTCTTTGATGTTTTAGATGTGTCAGGCGTATCTCATATTATGTAGCATAACTTTTATGCATTGAAATGAGTTTAAATTGTTATTTTTGTTTAATTCTGGCTAATTCAATATTGGAGTTCGAGAATTGTGTTGCCAATTGTTATACGGGTTTGAGTGGAGTTGGTGAAGAGTTGGGGAAGGTGAAGGGGAAACAAAAAACAACAAGGTAAATCAGGCATCATTAAAGCAACTCCCTAGCTCTCTCGTAAGGTGGACTAGCCCTCCTAATAGAATCTACAGCTGAGTAAGAGTGAGTGTGACACATTATCTGTGGGCTGTGACCTTACATTATTGGAAGATCAACTTACGCTCAATGGAAGGGCAGCATTTTGGGCGGCACTTTAGTGCACGTCTCAGGATTTCCACTTTATACTTGGCAAGAATCCACTCTAGACACACCCATTTTTTCTCCACGATCTAGTGGTGAGACACAGAGTGTGAGGAGAAATGGAGAAACCTGAAACTCTCTTTATAGAAGTCGTTTGATAGGTCTGATGTAGAGGAACCGACTATTAGGAAAATAACTTCTGAACATTAATTATTGATTACACTGCTTGTACACAAATGCATGCTACCTGAAAAAAACTATTGGAGACATTAAGGATAGTGCTATAGTCTATTTTAAGAACGTGATTTTCAACTCTAGACCCCTGTCTTCTTCCTCAGAAATATAGGTATCAACTTGGCGTGCAGGCTTTCTTAGTCAACTTATGTGCACATATTCAGTCTTTTAAAAAACACATACATTATTTTATAATTACATTTCTAACAACTTTATTGAGATGCAATTCATACATCATACAATTCAGTCATTTAAAGTGTACAATTTAATGAATGGGTATAGTCACAGAGTTGTGTGTCTGTCACCATAAGCCATATTAGAACATAACCCCCAAAAGAAACCCCACTCCTATTGGTTGTTACTTTTCTCAATCCTCATCCCTTCAACATCCCCCTCAGCACTAGGCAACCATTAATCTACTTTCTGTCTTCATAGATTTGCCTGTTCTGATGAGTTCATATAATGGAACCATATCATATGAGATCTTTGTGGTTGGCTTTTCATTTAGCATAATTTTCAAGGTTCTTCCATGTTAGAGCATGCAACTGTACTTTATTTTATTTTCTTACTGATAGCAATTTAGTTATTTCTACTTTGGGACTATTATAAATAATTCTGTAATGAACATTCATGCACAAGTTTTTGTATGGACGTATGTTTTCTTTTTTTCTTGCCTGTATACCTAGAAGTGAAATTGCTGGGCCATGATGATCACTCTACGTTTAATGTTCTGAGATTGCCAGACTGTTTGCCAAAGTGGATGCACCATTTATATTCCCACCCAAAGGGTACCAGGGTTCCACTTTCTCTGCATCTTCACCAACACTTGTTATTATAACAATTGTATTTTCAAAAGATACCATTATATTTTTGATGGGTTTAGAATCTTGGTATGTACTTCAGTTGTTTAATAGCTGCAAGTTCCTCTATACTATAAAATACAATAACTTCATTAGTTATTCTTCTTTCCGTAGACTTCCAGCTTGTTTCCAACTTTTCACTGTTAAAAACAATACTACCTGTACAATGAACACCTTTGTGCAGAGTGTTGTTGTTGTTATAGATATATAAAAGTATTTCTCTAGGATGGAAAACTAGAAATCAAATTACTCTTACAAAGAATACTTATTTTAAAATATATGCCCAAATGGTCAAAATATACTGTTAAAGTGGCTGCCCAAAGGAAAACTATTTATGTTTTTGTAAAACTAACATATCAAATATATGCTATCTCAATTTACATTTCCCAGATTGCCAGTTATTAAACATCATTTGTGTATTGGGCATGTGTTTTGTTTAACCATTACCAATGTATTTTTTTACATCTTACTGTTAATTGGTGTTAAAATATGTTTTCATATTAATCTTTTGTCCATTATGTATTAGTTTGTTACTTATATTTTAATTGAGAAATAAACTTATGTTTATATATAACAAAATCAACTTTATCCTTTTGCTTTTTTGTCTGAGTTAGATGATTATTTCTAGTTTAAACTTATAAATACACTTTCCTACACTTTCTTCAGTACTTTTATAGTTTTATGACTAATTATTTGAATTACTCAAGATTAATTTTACTTAAAGGTATAAAGTAGAAACCTGACCTTTTCTTAAAAAGAATAAACTATTCAACATAATTAAGAAAATTGTTTTGAGCAAATATAATATGCTAGGCATAGTTCTATGGGGTAGGAATCCAGTCAAAAATATGACCTAGTTGCTCCTATCAGGAACAATTTTTCAGTGCTATTTACTGAATAGGTCATTCTTTTTGGCTAATTTGTAAAGCCACATTTATCACATTTTAAAGACACACACACACACACATACACACACACACACACACACACACACACACCCCACACACACACTTACACAGATATGGAAGCCATGGAATACACCACTCAGATCTGCTGCAGAAAGCTAGTTGACTGACTGACAGTCCCAGCTGCCAATCCTTAGGATCCACCCCATTCTCCTGGGCAACTCCCACTCAGCCCCAATCAGTGGCTAAGCATAAAGCAAGCTCATTCTGTGAATCCTAGGCTTTCTCAGATGGGCAGTTTTAACTCAGAAGCTCCCCACGGCCCTGCCTGAAAAGCTACTGGAAAATGTGTGGGCACGGCGCTGCAGTCTGAAGAGTCTGTCTACCCAAAGCTTCCTCCTGCTTTCCTGTTACCGCCGGAACTGCAACATGATTGATGGCTTTCCCTGCCCACTCCTGCTTCTGCACTTCACTCTTCCCATGAGTCCCTCCAGGAGTTCTACTGCATGTCCTCAGTCCCTTATTGGCGTCTGCTTCTCAGAGGACCCTGACTTACACAGATCGAGAGGCTGACACCTCCTCCCTTGTCAGTACCGGGAGGCAGGCCAGGATCCCGACAGGGGAGCAGAGGAAGCCACTCTCTGTGGGAGACGTACGACACACTTCATGGCAGCAGTTCTAAGTTCAAGATCATCGACAAGCCCCTAGACCTGCCTCATGATGTCAAACGTCACTTTGCTGTTGAATGAGGGGGTTCTCATTATTCTGGAATGATTGACCTTGTCGAACCCCTGTGTGGAGCTGTCACCTGGAAGGCCCTCTTTGTCCTATGACAGTTAAGGCAACCTTCCTCCACCAGCATCAGGATGAAGACGGCCAGCACGATGCCTCTGAGATGCAGGCTTTGAACTAGGAAGTGCAATATCACAATTTTCAGAGCTCAGAGAAAGGGTCGGGCTCCACTCAGGTGGCCACCGAAAACCAGTGGGGGGACATCCGTTTCTCTAGCTGTGTGTCTCCTCACCCCTTGGCGCAGGGTGCGACCCAGTCTTCCCAACCACCCTAAAGACGGGAAATGGATGTGGGAGGCATATCTGACCACAGCTGAGCTGCGGAGGCCGTGCCCCTCCCCCTCCACCAACCCCTTCATCCTCTCGGACTTCCCTGAGCCCCGGCAACCCTGCAGGGAATAGTTTTGCTCAGAGCATGTTTGTGGGACACTTAGCGATAGGCAGGCGTGCAGCCAGCCCATGTGGAAGGCCACCCCTGGCCCGGTGGAACTGGCCTTTGTTAAACTATTCCAGGGCCCTGTTGTCTGACTGCTCCAACAACATAGAAGGAAGCACACAAGTTCTGTGTTTCCTGGGCAATGAGGAGAGTTCTATTGCTTCTGTGGAAGGTTAATAGTTATCCAATGCCAACTCTACTGATAACCGAAAAAGCTGCCTAACTCTATGTTATGATGAACTTAGTGTAGCAAAGTAACAGTTTTAGCATGCACTGTGGGTCACTGTCCACAGCTTGGGGGCTGGACAGCGAGATAAAACCATTTGATTTTCCTGTGCAATGCTAGTTACATTGATAGGAAATAAAAAAAAACCTATGCATTTTATTGGAGTTTTGACATCAACATGCCCCAAATAAGCCAACTCTGGCCATGGAACTGCTATTTATGCAATCTTTTGAATTATAATCTACATCAAATTTATCACTTTTGTCAATCCATATGTTCCCAAAGTCCCAATAATGTCACCTCTTAAATTATACTTGACTCCCTTGATGGGAACCAACTTCAAATGAACCCTTCTCTCTTGCCCTATGAAAAAATTCCCAACCATGCATGCTTGCCTGTAATCTCCCTTTTCGATGCTTCCTTTGCTTTTCCTACAGGGTCCTCTTTAAAACATAACAAATCTGAGCTGGTGTTTCCATCCAGTGGCGTTCTCCCTGCGCCACAGAGCCCGAGCCCCTGGGACATCTCGCCCTGTCGGGTCAGCCCTGCTTCCTAGCCTGTCGTCACACACTGTCCCCTGAGCACCAGGGTTCCTGCATGCCAGACCAGTGTGTTTCCTCAACCCAGCACACGGTCTCGATCTTGCTGCTTTGTGCATAAAGTCATCTTCACTTGAAATACTACCTCCTTGTGCCATCTGCACGTGTCTAGTCCTGACATAGATGGTAAAACTGATGTGTGCCTGTACTAAATCTGTTCAGGAAGGAGCAGTGCGCATGAGCCCTGTGCACTACTTGGCTTTCTTGCATTTGGATATGAACAGTGACATCAGTATTAAGTTTTAAGTCTATTCCCAGCCCGTCTTCTCCATCATGTCTCTAGGTTTCCATATGAAATAATACCATTAAGGAAACAGAGACGAGGAACTCTGGCTTAGAATTGGAAAAACCTGTCATTGAATGCCACACAATGAATGTGTGTGTTTGTGTGTGTGTGTGTGTGTGTGTGTGTGTGTGTGTGTGTGTGTGTGTGAGAGAGAGAGAGACAGAAAGACAGAGAGAGGAACAAATAGTGACATACATAAGGAAGGGAGAGAGGTGAGAAGCATCAATTCTTCGTTGCAGCTCCTTACCTTAGTTGTTCATTGACTGCTTTCTCATATATGCCTTGACTGGGAGGCTATAGCACACCGAGTGACCCCTTGCTCAAGCCAGCGACCTTGGGCTCAAGCCAGTCACCTTGAGCTTCAAGCCAGTGACCTTGGTCTCAAGCCAGAGACCATGACATCATGTGTATGATCCCAAGCTCAAGCCAGCAACCCCACATTCAAGCTGGTGAGTCAGTACTCAAACTGGCGACCTCGGAGTTTTGAATCTGGTTCCTCCACCTCCCAGTCCGACTCTCTATCCACTGTGCCACTGCCTAGTCAGGCTGGATGCTAGTTTTTATAGTGACTAATTCTAAGACTCTAAAGCTCAGTTTTCCAACCCAAAGCAAAGTCAGCATTAGCACCTCAGTCATAGGGGTATGGGGATAATCAAGGTAATGCATATAGAGAGCACACAGTGCCTGTGTAAAATATGAACCCTAGAATATCACTTTATATCAAGATATGCTATTTCAAGTGTTTGCCATTTTTTATTTTATTTTATCCCTGGTCTTTGAAAGCAGTGACTCTGAGCCACATCAGCTACCCTAAGTGTCAGTCCTTGTACTCTAGGTTTGGTCTTCAAACCAGCAATAACACGTAACTCTGGAAGGTTGTAAAGATGCAGATTCATAGGCCCCACCAATATTGCTGAATCAAAGTTTACATTCTAATAAGATCTCCACATTATTTGCATGTACATTAAAATTTGAGAAACACTGAATTTTAGAGCACATTTCTTGTAAGCCTTCCACCTGATAGTATATATTTACTAAACTGAGCCACTCAACATGTGATTTCCTGACAAGTACTTAGTATGGTTATAGTAATAGGTAAATACAACAAAATAGTGTCCTCATGCACATCAAATATTGTATGTAGATTGCAGGAATCCTGGGAATATCAGGGGTTCACTGCCCACCTGTCCTATTCAACATCAGGTGGGATGTTAAGACCACTCTAATGCTGCTCTACTTGCCTATCCTTTGTTCCAGATTTCTGAGATATCTACAAATGTCACTGTTGGCCAGATAAAAATGTATTATGCTCACTTTGTTAAAGATGACGCTGCCCACATGGAGGCTGTTGCCCAGGTGAAATTAATGTGTGTCTCTGTGGGCAGGCAGGATCTTTGTAGCCTGGGGCTTGGTTTTGGGATTAAGCCTTTCCCACCCTTTTTGATGTGGGATGGTACAATCCCATCATGACTCAGAGAAGTGACTTTGTATTAAAGACTTCCCTATTTTGTATATTGGATTAAGGGTTTGGATTTCTACACTGTAAAATGGGGACGGAGCGGGAGCTTGCTCTCTTGGTTCCTGAGATTATCATTAGAGGAGAGAGCAGAGCAGAGAGCAGAGAAAGGCCATGTGGAGGAGGCCAGGAGAAGCAGCCAAGATGGCGGAGTGCTGAGTGAGATGCCAGTTTGTGTAGAGTTTGTATCTGGGAGAAGGAAGGAGATGGGGAACTGAGGAGAATAAAGCTGGTGAGCTAGAAACTTTTGATTCTAGGAAACTCAGATAAGTCAGTGGCTTTTGAGCACTGAATGTGAGTGGGTTTTGGAGCCCAGTGTGTGTTTTTACTTGCCCACCGGGTGCAAGCTAGGATTAAAGAAAATGGCCTATCAGTTCTTGGCTCCGTTGTTTCTTTACCGACTGTCCGAATCCAATGCAAACCTGCATGGGCCGGGCTGCTGTGATGGTGGTCCTGGCCTTAGATACTGGCTTTACAGTCACCCACTTCAGATTCCGCCTAGATCAATATTACACATATCTTTTTAACACATGTTACTTTCACACATCTTTAGACACATTCTTAGTAATCATGCCCTTAGTTACTTTGTGGCTAAATTTTTATACAGGCAAATGTGTCTTCAAGGTAAAATGATGTATATGTAGGACTACACTTAAATACTCTTCAGAAGACATTAACCCAATGTATTTTCAAAATACATGTGAACAGTATGAAAGGATATTAAAGGTTGCTACAATGTTAGTAGAAATCACATTACAATTATAAGTTGTGTGATGTAATTATAAATGTAGTGGTCATTTACAATTACACCATAGACATCATTTTGAGTCTAATTGATCCAGAATTGATTCTTAATTCTGATATAATTTACAATTAATTAACCCTGCATTATCTTAAAGAAAGCATTATTATTATTGAATAAGAGATTGAAGCTAAGGTATTTTTAAATTTGAAGATGTTTATGCACTTTAAAAAACCTATTTATTTGTCATGCTTTGAAATATTTCTCAACCAGTCAAGAGCCTTAAGGACCTTGACTTCATAAAAAAAATTCCTTTTAAATGGAATGTCTTCAAAACTATTATTGCAGTCTAGTCTTTTTTAAAAAAAATATTGTCATAACTTAAATTCTAATACTTTAATTTTCTTCAAGTTGTGATGATTAAGGTTTTTGTATATCTGCATTTTAACATTCCACTCATAAATTAGCATTTATAAGAGATTTTTTTCCCATTATTCATCTTTTGCAGTACAGATTTTTTTATAGGGAAAGAGAAAGAAAATATGTTCAGGATTAAGTGTGCTCAGGTATGGTATGTACTTCCTCTGATATTTGTGATTAAAATTGTGTTTTGAGGGGATAGTAAGGGATGAGAGGCCAGGGAAAGACAGTTGGAGATGGTCCATATCATCCTTTAAAATCATTTCCAATTCTAGATTGGCACCTCCCACCGGAACTACGGCTTTGAGCAGCACCTGCCTCCTGGAGACAGCCTGTTCTGGGTCAGCCAGTTGGGGGGACCATCCTTTGAAGACTTAGCTATGGATGTGCCAAGGGCAGTCACAGAGCATTCCACCACCTTATTTATTTCTCTCTTCAGCTGCACTTGCTGTTTGAGTTTCAGCTCACACAGTTCTCACCTACAAGGTAATGTCTTCTGACTCCTTTGTAACTTGCTGCCATGGATGCTTCTGAAATTGAGGCATAGAGGTGTCTGTGCTCCCAGCGAGTGGCCTGTTCGTGTTGGGGACGAGTAGGAAATGCAAGCAGCAGCGACCCAACTTATGCAAAACAATGTCAAACAAATGTCTGTGAACCCTGAGAATTTACTCAGGATGAAACAGGGAGATATTTAAGGGCTGAAATTGTTCTAACTAGAATGAGAAGATGGTGTTTGTTATTAACAATAAGCTTTGCCCTTCAGAAATTCCTATTTAGGAACTCTTCCATTAACGGTGGAGCCACCTTTTATTTGCAACACTCCTGTGCAACCATCTGAAACTAGGCAAACAAACATTTCTTTTCTTTTCTTTTTAGTGAGACAGACAGAAAGATGGACAGACAGACAGGAAGGGAGAGAGATGAGAAGCATCAATTCTTCATTGCAGCTACTCAGTTGTTCATTGACTGCTTTCTCATATGTGCCTTGACCAGGGGGCTGCAGCTGAGCCAGTGACCTTTGGGCTCAAGCCAGCGACCATGGGGTCATGTCTATGATCCCACACTCAAGCCAGCGACCCTGTGCTCAAGCTGGTGAGCCTGTGCTGACACCTGCAACCTCGGGGTTTTGAACCTGGGTCCTCTGTGTCCCAATCCAAAGCTCTATCCACTGTGCCACCACCTGGTCAGGCAGCAAACATTTCTTTAAAGAAATGTGAGACATGCTGCTAAAGAAAGCATTCAAAATAATTAGAAAATCAAGGTTAAAAATAATTTAAAACTGTATAAAACGTTTTGAAAAGAGCACTTAGCTCCCTAGAAATTGTGAAATATTTTTATCCTCAGACTTAAAGGGTAATTTCTCTATTATAATACCTCCATGGACAGACATATTTTTAAATAACACATCACTGTAAAGGTATTTACTTTAAATGTGTAAATGACTCTCAAAGCCTGGATTCTGATAATAGTGAGGATCCCTGAGGAGCCACTGCGCCACCTCACCCGCAGGTGTTGTAAAGTACCAAATGCTACAGAATCGATATTTTAAATAACACATCACTGTAAAGGTATTTACTTTAAATGTGTAAATGACTCTCAAAGCCTGGATTCTGATAATAGTGAGGATCCCTGAGGAGCCACTGCGCCACCTCACCCGCAGGTGTTGTAAAGTACCAAATGCTACAGAATCGATATTAATATTTTAAGAGGCTTAAAGAACATTTTATTAATTTAGGTTAAGGTGTGCAGAGAAATTTTGTGAATAATCTCTGTACTGTGTGATTGGCATAACCCAGGATGGCCCTTGGCATTGTATTATAAATGCAAAGGGAAGGAAAACATGGATTCCCAGACATTCTACCACACCTGTGGGGAAAGGGGTGAATGGCTAGCCAGGTGCAGGAAGAGAAAAGCCAAAATAAACCTTTTCTTATAGTAATGAGCCATTTGTGGGCATTTGTCCCCATGAAAACTACCTCTCCCATATGAATGCATATAGTTAATGTGTGTGACTCTGGACAAAGAGATGGCGGATAAACATTAGAAAATATAGAAATGACTCCTAATATGTAAAGAGACATCTTTCTATCATTGTATTGACTTGTAAATTTTGTTTTCTCCAAAATGATGTATGGCATGCAAATTGAACATGGTCCTATCATGTTAAAGGACATATGACTATAACCAATAGTGGTAAAGGGCACTTAATTGCAATTTTTGCTTCTATACTTCCCGCTTGCAAAACTATAAACACTAAGTAGAACAAAGGGCCAGTGCGCTCTCCCTCAGATTTCTGTCGGAGTTGTCGCCACTTGGCCAAGCTAGACAAAGTTCTGGTGTGGAATCCACGGACTTTGTTTATGTCTTCAATGTTTCGAGTCCCTCCGGATTAGGCTTAACAATGGTAGCAGAAAAAGCATATATAAGAAAAAGAAAAAATTAAAAAATACATATTTAGAGAAAAGATTTATGGTCTCTCAGAAAGGTAAGTATGGCCCTGGCCGGTTAGCTCAGCGGTAGAGTGTTGGCCTGGCGTGCTGGGGACCCGGGTTCGATTCCTGGCCAGGGCACATAGGAGAAGCGCCCATTTGCTTCTCCACCCCCCCTTCCTTCCTCTCTGTCTCTCTCTTCCCCTCCCGCAGCCGAGGCTCCACTGGAACAGAGATGGCCCGGGCACTGGGGATGGCTCCTCGGCCTCTGCCCCAGGCGCTGAAGTGGCTCTGGTAGCAGCAGAGCGACCCCCCCCCCCCCCGAGGGGCAGAGCATCGCCCCCTGGTGGGCAGAGCGTTGCCCCTGGTGGGCGTGCCGGGTGGATCCCGGTCGGGCGCATGCGGGAGTCTGTCTGACTGTCTCTCCCTGTTTCCAGCTTCAGAAAAATACAAAAAAAAAGGTAAGTATTCACTGCATGAAAATACTCAGGATTTCCCCCCAGGGCAGTAAGGTCACTCTTCCACTATCACAACATGCAGACCTACTATAGAGGTCGCACACAGTGACCCCAAATGTTCTCCACCTGAGATGTGATGCAATGACATGAGGTATGGCTAACATATGTCTCGTATTAGTTTCCTATTCATCGTCAAATGAAATCATCCTCTCTAAACCCGAGACCTGTTCACAATGAAGTAGTTTTTGCCAATCTGAGAAGCTCTCAGGCCAACATTTACCCAGATGTTTTGCTTTTTTCCAACAGATGGCCCTCAGAATCGTAATTCTATTTCAGTCACTGCTGCCAATACAAGTGTTTCCTGAATATCTTTGGCAGGACCTTCTGAGAGCTTCGTGGTACAACAGTCAGGTGTCCAGGCCTTTCCGTGGTGCTGGCCACATCCTCACACAAAGTGTGAGGAAACAGACCCATACAAAGCCCCAGAGGAATGAACTATTTTACTTAGAAACATGCATTTATGTTTGTGAAAGTTCACGTGCTTGTGTTAGACCACCTCTCCTTAAGGGGAACACAGTGAAGAAGGTTAACAAATGCATATTACAGAAGCATCACCTTCACTTATGAATCTTTGGTATTCCGAACAAGTAGCTTGGTTAGCAGAGCCACTGGTCTATCCCCCGGACTTTTAGTCATTTCAGCCAGTTTGTACTATCTATTGGTAATGTAGTATAGCCCCTCAATACACTGTTCAACTTAGATTTAGTTGATGCAGGAGAGAGCCAGAAGTTCACTTGCAAATGTAACATTAGCACCTTTAGTTTCCGCTCAAATGACAGCTTCCACTATGGAAGCCAGACAGGAATTCAACAGCCCAATCTCACAGATTTGTTTCAAGTTAGCTAAGGTGTTGCTCAACCCAAGCTGTGTACAACGATGTACAGGTTTCTAGTGTCCTGAATTGCTCGTGTTTATAATGAAAATTTCAATCCTGATGTGAGTTCTCTCCATTCTCAACTACAGATATTCTGTATGTTTTTTTTTTCTTTGTTTGTAGGGTTCCATACTGTCTTAGAACTAAATAAATTTACATACGTTCAGGGATATTAAAAAAATTATTTAGAAGAATTTTGACTTTTGAAAATTTCTAGAAAATATGAAATCATTTAAGTAATTTTTTTTTTTTACTTTTATCACAGTTTTCAGAAATGAAGACCCAAATTTGGTAATAGATTAATAGTTGGAGCAGTTTGGAGGGAAAAGAGGATAAAGGACGAAGTGTAAGATGTGTCCGTGAATGCTGGGTTTACATGGGTGAAAATCAGGCCACAAATGAAATGGCTCAATGCAGAGCCCCATGAGAAATACACATTCAAGACACTGGAATGGAACCTGTTACGGACCAAATATTGATTTTTTAAAAATTGAACGATACTGTTTGGCACAAAGTATAAGTAAATAAGACAATTGATCCATACCTCTAACTGCCTTATACCCGAGAGTTTGAGATTTTCCTTAGATCCTCCAGCGTGGCTACATTTTTACCCTGCCTTTGCCTTTTCCCGTTGACCTTCTGCTCACAGATATTCCTTAGGTTACTGCTATTTTGTTCCCATGCACTGTTACTGTTCTATAGCAAGAGTTGTTACACTGAAGCCCACAAGCCAATCACCTGTTTTCATTATTAAAAAAGTTTCTCTGGAACAGAGCCACATCCATTTGTTTCTATATTTGCTATAGCTGCTTTTGTGATTCTGCAGAACAGTTGAATATTTGCTACACAGACCAGATGGCCTGCAACTTAACAGATTTATTAGCTTCCCCTTAGGAAAACGTTTGCTGACATATCCTAATACTGCCATTGAACAGTAAAATTTTTTCCAAGTCTTTTCCATATTATAATAAAATTCTTGGAAATATTTATGTACCAATCAATTTATTCTCTTTTTATATTTTTTTCCAAAGAAACATACCACAGGTTTCTGAATGAAAACATATACACATTTTTATTCATTATAAAATTGATAACAAAAGTTTTGGACAAATGGCTACAATTACAAATTAACATGAGTAATAGTTCAGTTTATGAGAATTAATAGAATTTTTCCAATATTAAACATTATTATTTATTTTAATTTTTAAGATTTATTACCAATTATAAGAAATGTATTTCTGATTGAAAAAGAAATGCAACAATAACAACATTTTAAAAATAAAACTTGATAAAAGGATTCTAAAAATCATCTAGAAGAGAAAAACTACAAGATTAACTAAAAATAAAAGATATAAGTAGCAGGAGCATTTTACCAAAGGTCAGAACATACTATAAAGCTATGGTTGACAAAATGGCATAGTATTGGTATAGAATTAAACAAATGCATTAAACACAAGACTTCTGAAAGATATAGACCTACACAATTTTGGTAGTTTGACATATATTAAATGTGGCATCTAACATATGTGGAATAATTATGCACTATCTTTTTTCTTTTTAATTGGGGTGACCCTGGTTAATAAAATTATACAGGTTTCATTCAGGTGCACAATTCCACAGCACATCATCTGTGTACTGCATTGTGTGTTCACCCCAAGTCAAGTCTCCTTCCATCACCATTTACCCACCTCCTTTGCTTTCCCCACCTTCCACCCTGGCAATCACCACACTGCTGTCTGTGTCCAGGAGCATTTTCTATCTTTTTTTTTCCTTTTTTGCTCAATCCTTCCACCCCCAAACCTAGTCCCACAACATCTCTCCCCCACAAAAAAAGCTGTCAGCCTGCTCTCTATTATAAATCTGTTTCTATATAGTTTGTTAGCTTGTTTTGTTCATTAGAGTCCATACATGAGTAAAACATATGGTACTTATCCTTCTCTGACTGGCTTATTTCTCTTAGCAGAACGCTTTCCAGGTCCACCCATACTGTCACAAAGGGTAAGATTTCCTTGTTTTTTATGGCTGAGTAATATTCCTTGTGTAAATGTACCACAGCTTTTTTATCCACCCATCTACTGATTGACACTTGGGCTGCTTCCAAATCTTGACGATTACAAATAACACTGCAATGAACATAGGGGTGCATACATTTTTTTGAATTAGTTGTTCAGGTTTCTCTATATAAATTCCCAGAAGTAGAATTGTATGCACTGTCTTATAAATGGTATTTTAATAATTGGCCATCCATTTGCAAAATAAAGAGTTGAATTCTCACTTCACACAATATACAGTAAACAGATCCCAGAGGATTAACTATTTAAACCTTTTTTTAAAACTAAAGAAGTATTGAAAAATATAAGAAAAATTTAATTGGGTTGGTGCACATCTACCTAATTAATTAGTAAAACATAAAACACAAATATCTTACAGAAAAAGAAATAGGCTAACAAGTTTGTCTACATTTTTTTTTTTTTTGTATTTTTCTGAAACTGGAAACAGGAGAGACAAACTCCCGCATGCGCCCAACCGGGATCCATCCGGCACGCCCACCAGGGGGCAACATTCTGCCCACCAGGGGGCGATGCTCTGCCCCTCCGGGGCGTCGCTCTGTTGCAACCAGAGCCACTCTAGCGCCTGAGGCAGAGGCCAAGGAGCCATCCCCAGTGCCCGGGCCATCTTTGCTCCAATGGAGCCTCGGCTGCAGGAGGGGAAGAGAGAGACAGATAGGAAGGGGAGGAGGAGGGGTGGAGAAGCAGATGGGCACTTCTCCTGTGTGCCCTGGCCGGGAATCGAACCCGGGACTTCTGCACGCCAGGCCGACGCTCTACCACTGAGCCAACTGGCCAGGGCCTGTCTACATTTTAAAAGAAGTAAAAACTTCTCTATGGGAAAATAATTATACTCATGAATTTACAAAAGAGTAACAGGAAGAGAGTATTTGGAACTTATTTATAATATATGTGCACACATTTAAGTCAGTACAGATATAAATTTGTCACCTTTTTATTTTATTTTATTTTTGTTTATTTTTGTTTTTTTTTCTTTTTTCTGAAGCTGGAAACGGGGAGAGACAGTCAGACAGACTCCCGCATGCGCCCGACCGGGATCCACCTGGCACGCCCACCAGGGGCGACGCTCTGCCCACCAGGGGGCGATGCTCTGTCCTTCCGGGGCGTCGCTCTGCCGCGACCAGAGCCACTCTAGCGCCTGGGGCAGAGGCCAAGGAGCCATCCCCAGCGCCCGGGCCATCTTTGCTCCAATGAAGCCTTGGCTGCGGGAGGGGAAGAGAGAGACAGAGAGGAAGGAGGGGGGGGGGGTAGAGAAGCAAATGGGCGCTTCTCCTATGTGCCCTGGCTGGGAATCGAACCCGGGTCCCCCGTACGCCAGGCTGATGCTCTACCGCTGAGCCAACCGACCAGGGCTAAATTTGTCACCTTTTTAGAAGAGCATTTTAAGTTGCATTAAAATGTAAGATGTGGTACATATATACAATGGAATACTACTCAGCCATAAGAAATGATGACATGGTGCCATTTACAACAACATGGATGGACCTTGAGAACATTATACTGATTGAAATAAGTAAATCATAGAAAGCTAAGAACTATATGATTTCACATATAGGTGAGATATAAAACTGATACTTATGGACACAGATAAAAGTAAAGTGATAACTTGGGGGTGGAGGTTATAGAGGAGAGGAGTAAAAAGGGACAAGCATATGGTGACAGAGAGTGATTTGATTTTGGGTGATGGGCACACCACCACACAATCATCAGTCCAAATGCTAGAGATGTTTACCTGAAACCTGTGTATTCTGATTGATCAATGTCACACTATTAAATTTAATTTTCTAAATAAAATAATAATATAAGTGCCTACCTTTCAATTTAATAATTCAACTTCAAGATATATATTCTGAAAAAATACATACAAAAAGTTATAGTAATAATAAAAATTGTAACTAAACTAAATCAATATGCAATAATTTAATATAGTTAACATATCTGTATCATTACATTAGCATTTTTGTTATTATTATTGTCCCTTAGGTGACATTTGGCGTGCCTGGAAACATTTTTTTTGTTACAATCTGGGGAATGGAGAGGGTTGCTAATGGTGAATAATGGAGGGAGCCCCGGGATAATCCTGAATATCTCATAAAGCACAGGACCCCTGCCCCACAACAAAAAATTACCCAGATCAAATGTAAAAATCCTGCATGAAGCTAAACTGATGTGGCAAAACTTAATTGGCCTGGAGCTGCCGTCTGGAAGAGCATTCCAGGCGGAGGAAGTAGCTGTAGCCAGTATTCCACACTAAGAATATGCTTAAGGTGCTTGGGGAGTGGGGAGACGGTTCCCTGAGAAAGCAGAAGGAAGGACAGAGAAGCAGTAGACAGAGTTGAGCGGACAAGTGAGAGACTTATTCTGGAGACCAGCATGATGCATTTTGCATTTTTCAAAGATCACTTTGGATGTCGCTTGGAGGAAAAAAAAAACAAGGATAGAGAACACAGATAAGTACGTCAAGAGAAGAAATCATTTCAAGGGGAACAGAAGACATCGATTGCTTGCATGGAATGCAAGTTTAGTCACTTTACGACATTAACATTTTTACTTTTTATTTGCATTTACCTAGTGCTACCATCCAGTGAGTTCAGTCTATGACTGAACAGTGCTGAAAGTTGCACATACATCACATCCTAGAAACTATATAGCAACCCCGGGAGGAATGTCTTATTCCCTTAATTACAACAACGGAGTTTAAGGAATATACCTATCATCACCCAGGTAATAAGTGGTAGAGCTCAGATTGTGACTCATATATGAATTTTTTTAGTTCCATGTTTGTAATCAGTTACTCTGTATGAAGCTCTAAGTGAGTTAAGCAGAAGCAAGAATAACATTATTGCTTTAGCAAGGAATCTGAGACTTTAAAAAATGGCATTTTGGTCTCAACCAAATGAAAAACAACAACAATTTTTAGCATTTTAGTTCTTCAATCATACAGTTACTGAGCAAACCTGTATTTTTATAGAAATTGTTGGGTCTTCAAGCTCCCCAAGAGTCCCCCTCCTATATTTTAATAGTATAGGTATTGCTTTCAGGAAATTGTTACTTTTAACAGGATATCTTTGATCATCTTTCTCCCCCAGGGCCCCACCTTCCTCCTCCTATTGCTGTTCTCTGGGTCCTCGTGCTACCCACAGTACAATCCTTACCCTTTCCTCTCCTCCCGCAACTCTGTGATACTATTTCTCAGGTGGCCAGTTTATAGGACCAGTCTATCCTCTGGGAGTGCCCAAGACAGCCAGATCCTGACAACGTCTCACTCCCAGTTTTGAATAACTAAAAGAAGATCCCTCAGGATCAGGGAAGAGGAAATTTGAAGGAGACCACCCATTGTCATATACAAAATGTAGTTTTTCCCTTGTTAAGTAGGAAGGAGGCCACATCTTTTGAACATCAGTTACCTCAAGTTAAGCTCCTTGCTATCCCTGGACACCATCTTGCTCTCCCCACCCCAACTGTACCAAATCATTCTTCAGAGTAGCTTTCCTGGCCCACATTTTATTTACGTTCATTAATCTTCTGTCCAGTGTCTCTGTGACCTGGCCAGCACTTCATGCGCTTGTTGAGATTCCCTTTCATCGTGTCTGCATGAAAGTCTGGTAAGTAAACATAAATTCTAGCGGCCTCCTGATATCACAGATTGTTAGCATGATATGTATAAATTAAATCCTCTTTGTGATCGATATTTCGCTAATGACAACCACTGAAAAATAACATGTATATTAAAATGGCAGCCATTAAAATATAAGACGTGATTAATCCATAAACTGTAACCGTATTCCAACTCTCTTTATTTCTGTAGCTGCTGATCCTTCTGCTAAATGATTTTACTGTTACTTAAGAAAGTGGTCAAATGTGGATGATGATAAATATTCTAGATACATCTTTAGACACTAGTGCCACCTTTACTACACATGAGATTTATAGAAAGTCTCTAAAACTCACATGATCTCTTTCTTCTTTTTTGTTTTTTTCTGTTTTTGTTTGTTTGTTTTGAAACACATACTTAACTATACAAGAAAACTGTTGTAATTATCAAAAGAGTTAATATAGTTTAATGTGCTTTGAAAACCACAAAACTAAAACCCAGGTTACTCTTATATAGAAGTGAAAAACATCTTCACATTTACAGACAACCTACTGGCAGTCACTTGTAGACACCCCGTATTTAACGTTTGGAAGATAATCACCATCCAGTCTGAAAGACAAATGTGTCACCTTCTACAATTAGCATTGTCACCTAGCAGAGATCAAGTTTTGTTCCAACCTGGCTGGCACCTGTGCTAATCTTTGTGTTTCATGGTGACCTTCTATTGTAAGCATCAAAGTTTTACAGGAATGAAAGAGAAAAAGAGTCAGACATTGGTTTACCTGACACTGGTCTCGTAGAAATGACCTCAACTGCCAGTCTCTAATAAAAAAGCTGATGCTTTGTCCTCAGAAGCATTCATGACAAAGTTCCTTCATTCTCCAATGCTAAAATGGACAGAGGATTGTGGAAGAAAGTAAGAGAGATTAAAGGCATTTATTTCTATATTGTTAAATTATAGCAGCTTGAGGATATCATTTGGTTGTCATCTAATTGAGAAGTTCATTCAGTAGCGAGGTACCCAAATTCACCTTGACACTTGATTTGTCATGGAAGATAAAAATCCAACATTGTTTTGATCAGTTTTAAGAACCTGGCTAAAGAGACTTTTGTCATATCTTTTTGATCCTTCCTTGCTTACAGAATTATACTGCACCGTAGCTTGGGAAGCAATGATGGATGATGACATATGAAGGTTCTTCCCTAACAAACTTGATTATCCAGTTTTTCCCAAAGGAATTCCTTTGATTTTTTATCATATAGAAGAGAGCTCACAAAGGTTAAACACAGGAAGAAAATTCTTAACATTTTTTGCAACTGGAAAAGACAAATTGAAATTTTGTACCAAGATCACTAAACCTAGAAAAACAATGGAATTGTTTTGTAACTATTGTTGGTATTTAAAAAAAAAAAATGAAATTTCCTATTTGTTCATCTAACAGTGGCAGAGCAATATATAGCTTGGCTCTTCTGTTTTCATTTATCAAATCGTTAAGTTCAGTAGGTATAAATCCTTTGCCTATAGAATACTAGAGGTTTTGGGACCTAGGCTTAGGATATATGTCGTCCCCCTATGTAACAACGTGTTTGTGTAGGGGAGGTGCCGATGAATAAATAGGTGAAGGGCTAACTGAATGGATGCCCTTGATCCCCACCCTGTGGTTTCCCGGTGGAAGGCACTCACTGAACATTGGTTAGTACATTTGTCTTAGAAAGAGTGCTGTTGAGATGAACTGGGTTTAGAATCCATGTGATCAAAATAAAAATGCTTTCTGTGGGGGCTGACCAGGTACACGGACATGGAAGAAGCTTTGGTATGCTTTGAACCCAATACCGAGTACATATCTGAACTCTCTCGTGTTACACTCTACTCCCCCATGAATGAGCTGCTGATCTGATTCAAAATATCAGCAAACACAGCTCCCTAAATAAGAAGTTCAACTAGGTTTTCCCCCACCAACAACATCTACTTTTATTTACCTTATAAATAGACAAAATTTTAGAAATTCAGCGTTTCAAATTGGAATACAAATTTATATTCAGTTCAATCTTATTTTGTCTTCATTTTAACTAAGACAGATTAATAGCCAGGTTGTTAATATGGTAGAGAAACAAGGGGAGGAATTGATTTTCTCTCTGACAACACAGACTTAAGATGTACACATGCTTGTTTTCCCTTTAGTCGACTGCATGCTTGTATACGCCTCCTTTCTCTTGCTATTCAGGATGCTCCCTACCAGCGTTTGGTCAATTCAGCTTTATGGTCCCTTCCATTAATGTCCTGCTTAATGGAAAAACAAACAAACAAAAAACTCCAGAACCCAAACCAAACAATAATGAAAACCCCAGCAGCAGCAGCAACAACAACAACAGCTAATAATAATAATGCCATACCTTCCAAAGGGCCAACAGAGAGGATTTTTGGATTATCTACTATTTGGGATAATCCTCACTCCCAATGTCCTCCATTAGTAGCATGCATAATTGAGAATTCCCTGCATGTAACCCGACTTCTCTGCAAAACAGCCATAAAAAGCTCTGGCCCTTAGAGCTGTTTCAATGAATGAAATTAATTAAGAAAAAGAATTTGAGGGCCTAGGATGAGAGTCACAGCCAAGCACTTTTCAATTATAGCGTCATGACTGGGTATCGGAGTGAATTCCTTCATCTCCTTTCTTGTTAACGAGATGAGATGATATTTTCGAGGCAATCAGTCCATTTTTGAAGGTCTGCTGACATCACAAACCACCGGAGCGCGGTATGGAAATCAGATCCCCACTTCTCTCGCTTCCTCCGGCTGATCTCATGCAGTGACCTTGCGGTTATTAAATATAGGCCAACTTGCACTCTCAGACCTCAGGCAACCTCTTCTTTAACTGTTCGCTTACTCCCCAACGTTTCTACTAAAATGTGATGCTTAAAAAAATCACTTAATGGAGGCAACCAATTTATCCCTGTCCCTTGGGTGGTCCCCCAGGTCTCTCTCTGCCCATTTCAATACAATTACAAAATGCTCCCAGGCTCTGTGAACTTGGTTATACAAGAGGGTTATGGCAACAAAGACTGTTTTCTTTGGGAAATTGTTACAAAGTGCTGACCCTTCCGAAAGTATCCAGCGTTTCGAACAGCCTAAAAGCCCAGATGCTTAACACTCTGAGATGCCGCCGCCAAATCGTAGAGGCAGAGGCATGCGTTCAAGCGCAGGAGGCACTGAACCAAGACAAGGAGGAAGAGAACTTTCTTTCAGGAACGCTTATTTCATGTCCCGTAGCAGAGATTCAAACAACATCTCTTTGTTGGCTCTCCAGGGTGCTCAGGAGAATCTGACCTCCGGTTGGCTTTGCGTCTGGTCTCCGGAGCAGAGCTGGAGCAAAACCAGGATGCCTGGGGAGGGCGGCAGCAAGGGGGAGCCCGTCTGATGCCCAGCTGCCTGCGTGCTAAAATTCAAGAGTCCGATTCAAAGACGTGAGTACACAGTCCAGGCGAGACAACAGACAAATTAGGAAAAAAGCATCGGTTACCGCCTCAAGTTTTGTTCCTGTTCATTACAGAGCATCCACATGGAAGTCACAGATTGTTTACTGAAAGAGGCCTGTTTCCTAACCTCACAGACAAATGTGAGGGAGGGTGTTCCCTGGCAGCGGGGAAGGACCAGGAGTGGGAGGTCAGTGAGAGTCCCCCTTCACCCACAGAAGCAATTACTGTGAAAGCAGCAGTCACCACCATCCTCTCCAAGGGCAGGGCGAGCATTATGGGATGCACTGGACACTTTTCAACTCCACGGGGACCTCCCATTTCCATTCGGTTTATTTAGTGTGTCTTGCTGTGTCATGAGAGGGCACGTAAGTGAGGAAGACAATAGACCTGGGCTTTCATAAAGCACCTTTGCAAAAACAATGACCTGGCTGGGAAGTCAACATTCCTGGTGTAGTGATTTTGTTACACACAGATTTTACTGGAATTTTAAAATGTATTCACAGTAGTTTAATAGGTGGTTATGTGTAATCATGAGGCTAGAACTTCATTCAATTCATGTTCCATAATTTCCTTTTCATTGGCACTTATGTTCATTTCTTACATTTTTTTCTTAATTTTTAAAAAATTATTGATTTTTTTTTAAAGAGAGAGAAAGGGAGAGAAAAAGAGAGAGACATCGGTTTGTTGTTCCATTTATTGATACATTCATTGGTTGATTCTTATAGGTGCCCTGACTGGGGATTGAACCTACAACCTTGGTGTATCAGGACGATACTCAGCTACCTGGCCAGGGCCTCTTTCTGGTATTTTTATTTACTTGCATTTTATTCCACTTAATATGAATAGCATCACTCTCCTTTGAGTATTGCTTTTGTGTGGAGAGGACAGAGGTTATGGAGAAATGACACATGACTCCTCCAATTCCTGGATAGATTTAAATATGCTAGTGTTAAAGAATAATAGAAAGAAAGCACATTGACTCTCTTTTCTGCTTCAATTTCATCTTGAGGACACTTTTCTACATCCTAAGAAACATTGGTTAGAGATGATTACTATTTTAGTAGTTCTTTGATAACCCTCTACCCTTTCAGAGGGTGCAAACTCTCCAAGGTCCTTTAAGAATTGCAAAGTATAATAGTTTGCTGAGGAATTGTCTGCTGGCATGGGACATGGTGGCAAGGTAGTGAATGACAAAAGATGAGTAAATATCATTGTCAGAAAGTGAGAGACTATAACTTCTTTTAACTGCAAGTCAAATACTTTGCTGCTGAAGCAAGGCATGATGTTAGGGGATTGCTGTTTATTAGTTTTGCTGCATAGACATCATATAGATAGTGGGTCTGGGTCTCCTGCCCATCTGCTCCAAGCTGGGGTGAGCTACATCTCTTCTTTAGAATCCAAGACAAAGGGCAGACCATTCTGGGACATGGCAATCTGATGGCAAATAAAAAGCAAGAGAGCTGATGGAACCGGGCAAGGCTGACCCTCTGTACAGACATGGCCTATGCCCCACATTGATGGGCACGGATGGGTACCCTCTGTAATATGATGCACTCAGTCGAGGGGTAACAGGGGCCGTATAACCGTCCCACAGCAAGAGCAATGAAATATTCAGAAACAAAGATATAACCAAGCATGCTTCATTTATTTTATTCAACAAATATATTTTGAGTACAACCTATGTGGTAAGTAAGTATCATGCTAATATTCTGGGCTTTAACTATAGGTATTGATCGACTTACTACCTATGCAACTTACAACCATTCAACTTTACGACCACAATCGCTAGCCACGACTGCTCCGTGTCTGGTAGCACAAGCGTTGCCCAGCTGGGCGTACGACAGTGCTGGCCAATAAAATGTTTTATACATGTTTATATATTTTGATATGTTTTGCAATTGGGAAAATGTTTCCTATGGTATTTTTTACACCTGTATTTTGTATTTTTGTATGCACCTGTATTTTGTAATTTTGTATGTTTTGCAAATATTAAACCAGTTGTACTGGTAATGCAGTGTTTTATTTAAACCTGATGAATGTAAAAATAAGAAACAAAATGATATAGAGATGATACAAATGGCAAAAAATGAACAAAGAAAACTATGATATATAACAATAATGAAAGAAAATTATGATAAAATATGACTTAAAGATTTTTATAACATCATTTCACAGTGCTGTACATATAGCCTACTCAACTTACAAGCAAATCGTGTTACGACCAGTCTGTCGGAACCAATCATGATCGTAAGTCGAGCACTAACTGTATAGCTAAAGAGATACAGCTCCTCCTTTGGAGACTCCACATTTGAGAGTGGTAGAAGTATACATGAAACCTTTCGTAAGTAGCTGTGTGATTATAATCATTACTTTGTAACACGAGATCACTTCTTTGCCACTGATAACCTGAGACATAAAATGTTTATTTAATTTGTGAACTATTCAACAAGATTCCCAAAGACAGGGGAGAACCAGAACTCAGATAGCCTCAGATTCTTGCCTACTTTGTCCGAGATTTATTTGCTAGTGGAATGTAATTATACCTGCCTTATCCACTGCAAATGTGTACATAATCTAAAGGATTGGGTATCCAAGTACCTTCATTGGACCATAAAATCACCAGTTACATACATGTATTGACAGCTGTGGCCAAAGGACTTAAATATTTGAAGATGCCGTATAAGTTTACAGAGCATACCCACCATCGAAGTCAGCTGGTTCCAATCACAGCACAGGTTTTGCGCTCCGTCAAGTGCTAAAGTCTTGGGAAGCACGTGGAGCAATAATGAGCACCAAGGTGGATTGCTCTCTCTTGTACTGACTCGTCAGGTACTGCTCTGAGCATTAATGTGTATTCTCATTCCATTCTAATAACAATTCGAGGCAGAAATCACTATTAAATTCCCTCTTTTTATAGATACAAATGCTAAGGCATACGGAATTTAAATAGCTCGCTGAAGTTTACACTCCTATAAAATGGCAAGCATGGATTTGGTATAGTAAAAAGAATATAAAGTCCCAGGTTAAAAAAAACAAAAACAAAAAACAGATTTCAGTTCCTTGCTCCTTTCCTGCTGCTTGTGCCATAACCGCAGGTCAAGTCACCAAACCGCTTTGATACAGAGGACCCATGTGAAGGGAGACCTCTGCCTGTTCACCCCCCGGAAACTTCAGAATTTTCAAACACCTCTTAAAATCACCAAATAAAAGTTTACAAGCAGTCTTTCATAAGGACAATGGTATAAATTGAAAAAAAAAATCACACAACTCAATGTCAAGCATCTTTTCTTATGTTTTTGTGGTTCTTGTCAAAGGGCCTGGTGAGTTATAAAAGCACCCTTGCCGAAGTGCTCTGTAAACCAACAGGGACCTTGCAGGGTGAGCTCCTATTGCTTCTACTGGGCTTCCAGCATGGGGTCTCAGTTTATGACACGTGGTCAAATATTTTAATTCCTTGCTATCTCAGCTAACGTTTACGAGGATAGTCTCAATTTCAGATTTTAATGAAGGGCATGATATAAATGAATTAAAATACAAAAAGCAATGTCAAGAGTTTTCCCATAACAAAATGATGTATTCCTATTTCTTCTAAGCAGCCCAATTCACCAGCCCCATTAAAGAGAAAGCTAAGAACTTGAACCAAAGCTTTTTCATAGTTTATATTCTTAATCATCTCATCTCTCACCAGACACAAACCACTATCCTACACCAGTTGTTATCTTAGTGACTTGATTTCAAGATTTAGTTTTAGAATCAGGTAGACGTGTATTTAAACCCACCTTGGCTCTACATTAGTGTGTGATCTACACAAATTAACTCATCTTTCTGATTCCCAATTTATTCACCTATCAGATAAGAACAAGAATACTAAAGTTCATTGAATTATTGGGACTTGGAATTACAAATATGAATAAATAATAGCAATAAAAGTTTAACATGGTGCTTGACATCATCATTACTCAAGATGCCACTCTTAGTTGTCAACATGATATTTTAATTATACTTTTTTATTCTGATCAAAATTAGCAGATCCCTTAAAAATGGTGTATAAAGCTGCTGTCATCCCTGAAACAGAATATGAGAAGCCTGAAAAACCAAGCTGTCCAATGAATAATGTCAATAATACAGTATCAGGTTTTTACCTAGAAAGAGGAGGAGGAGGAGGAGGAGGAGGAGAAGAGGAGGGGGAGGAGGAGGAGGAGGAGGAGAAAGAGAAGAGGAGGAGGAGGATGATGATGAAGAAGAAATAATAATAGCTGCAGGAAGACATTGTCCATACATTATTCTAAATACAGTATCTTGCATCATACTTCTTATATTTGGATCTCAGTTGAGTCATAGGCCTGAAATTTAACGCTTACCAATTTCAGAGGTGTTTGCAATTACCCCGTGAACACTTGACTTTTTTCTCTAAGGAGAAGGAGAAATGTGTCCAGAAATCTCGTATAGATGCTATGACTGATATAATTTTCTATGGTTTGTACATATGGAAATACTGCTAACTCCTTAAAATCAGGGAGACTCACAAAGCGCTCTGCCAAAAGCCAGATCCTGAGTGATTGTGATCGTGCAGTTTATTCCTCTTCCCCTAGGTTTTACAGCAGGGGTCTACAAGGGGATTGAACTTTAGAGTCACCAAGAAAGTTTTGGAAGCCCCCAGACCCAGCCCACGACCACGCGGAGCCAACAGCGACCTTCCCGGCTCCCAGGTTATTGCGAAGGGTATCCCGGCTGAGCGGCTCGGCTTGCACCCTGTTTAGCCCTTGTTTTTACCTCAAACCTCTTTTATGATACTCACATGAGAATAAAATTTGTGCAAATCCAAAGTAAAGCACTTTTCAAGAGGGGAGAGAAAAAGAAAAAAAAGCCCTGATTTACTATTTGGGAATCAGGCCTTTAGGAAAAGTTTATGTAACATTTTAAAGGCACTAACTCTTCCAGAAAATCCTGGGTGGAGAGGAAGGTGGCTCCCATGCAGATTTCACCTGCACTTGGCCTCACCTTGTGTCACTCTTCTGCAAGACAATGGAGTCATCTGCTTCCATTTCCCCCTGATAGAAACCTCATGTCCGAAGTGGCGCCTGATGACTTACTCCAGCCTCATTTAGCCATAAACAGGAGAAGCGACAGGCAGTTCGGATGGGGATTTAAGAAAAGCCAAACCACGAATGTGCAGCTTTCTTTGGCCTCCAAGCAAATAAACAAGGCTTCGCCTGTGCCCAGCCGGTGTCGGACGGGCCACTTTGGATGGCTCTCAAAATGTGTACAGCCACCCGTCAGCATGCTCCGCTGCTTGGAGCGCACAGTAGTAATGAGGCCAAGGCTGTGGGTTTGGCCACTTGCGATTAATTCCTCTGTTCCAGGGCCACAGGCTTGACTACAGCCTCAGCCAGCTGTCACACAGCAGACTGGGTGACAAAGCGCATTACGAATCAGTTCAAGTCTATCAGCACAACTAGAAAAACAACTCAGAGCACCAGCCGGACTGACGGCTGAGCTGTTGTGTCATCCCCAGCCCGAGGCTTGCCGGCCCTCTCCATCCAGTCGTGACTGGAAGGGCAGGCATTTGGGGACAGGGAGCGGACACGACCCACCGTCCACCCTGGTAGTCTGAGGGGTTCACAGGCTCTGAGTGCTGGGCAGGGCCCATGTTTTTTAAGATGATTCTGGGTCGTAGCAGTCCTTCTGGAGCAAATCCCCTGCAAACACGTTTGGAGAGAACAGAGGAGCGAGACTCGCTCTTTTCGCCTCTCCCTTTTGCTCAGTGCCACAGAGGAAATGGCTCTGAGACCACCTTCGACCAGTGCATCTTGAGCTCATCCTCACCAGGAAGCTCAGGAAGTTCACCTCCTGATGCCCTGAGTGGGCTGGGGGCCTTCTTCCTTCACCTTTTGTGCAGAATTCTCTTCCCTGGGCCCCTTAGCATGGCACTAAGTTTAGTCATCTCCTGGACCCTTATGTTAGTGGAGGAAATCCCACAAAGCAGGTTACAAATAGGTAAGTGATTGGCTAATGCTCAGGTCACACACTGATCTTGGTTTGCTGGTTTGCATTGTAGAGCCTCTTAATGTTTATATTTTCATATCATGCAGATCACATGCTCACTGCTTCAGAGTGGCATAGGCTGGTGTATGCCCAGAGAGAGGAAGAAGAAGTAGGCAGTTTTTAAAACATTATTTCCCACATGTAATCCATACTGATTCCTAAAGAACGTCAAGAAATAGACACATGCACACAGACACCCACACACTTATCCATTTCTAACATAATTTAAGAAATAAGATTTACAGGGCTTTCGATAGAACTAAAAATGAGTGAAAATGTTATGCTTTATGTTTTCTGTTATGTGAGCTATTAGGTCTATGTTTGTAAATTTCCACAATCAAATACACACCACCAACAAAAAGTAGATTGAATTATTATTACTCATAATTCTAAATTAAAAGATAATGACCTTGTTATGGACATTAGCTGTAAGAGGATTTGGATCCTATTTCTTTTGCCATCTTCTAGAATTTCATTTGTACAAGATGAGGAAAACTAATTAGGCAGCCTGTTTGTTATTATGCCTGTTTTCCAAAATTGTCTCTTTACTAAACTTTGTATGTGATTTTAATGGGATAAGTGTTAGCAACATTAAACTGAAAAATGAGAATATGGGGTGAATAATAAGTTTGTGACTGAGTCTATAACTTTACAATAGTATGAATATAAAAGATTTTAACACTGGTAAAAATTTTGTCATGACAAACAAACATAAAAAACAGAACTTATCAAAAATGTACTCCACTTGGTTCAACTTATAATCACATGTAGACCCACTTTATTTATTTACATTGCCTTCAATAAAGTGATACTGAGCACGCAGTACATACAATCATTGTCACATGCAGGAAATACAAGCTGATTCTGAAAAGGTCTCTTCCCTCCATAAGTAGCAATGTCCAATGTGAAACAAAATGCAATTCTACATGTTGACTTCTACAAGAAAAGTATACAGAGGGGCAGTAGAGTCTCTAAGAGTACTCTTGGTCCTGCTTGGGAGATGGAGGAAAGACCCCACAAGTATAATACTTAAGCTGTAGTTGGTAGAATATGTTGTAGGTAGGTGCCAAGAGTTAGAGCCAAAACTGTACAGTAGCTCAGGGCTCAGGCCAAGAGTCCACAAACCTTGATGAAACTCATGGCTCAGGCATACTTCCTAGCTGGATGGTACCCTTCCAGCTTTGTTCTGCTGTCACTCACTGTGCCGAAAAAGCATTCTTTATAACCCCACTTTTAATGATCACCTACTTACAAATGACTTACAAATCTCTGTCTCAAACCAAGATCCACACCATAAATCCAGCTACCCATTACACATTCCCACTGAAATATCCCTTAGGAAATTGAAGACTAACATGTCCAAGACTGAATTTATCATCATTCCCACTAACTTGATTATTTTTCTTTTCTTTTCTTTGTCCCTCATTTGATGAATGAGTCTACCGTACAACCAATCACTTAATCAGGGGAGCTGAGATCATGCTGGTTTTCCATCTTCATTTCTTACCACGGCTCTTTTCTCTGGGCTCTAATCTACACTCATTTGTCTAACACATAGAGTTTGGCTGAAGGATGCAGGAGTGGACCGTCTCAACAGCCTGAACTGCTCCTCTAGTTTTGTTTTGTTTTTATATCTCAAATTTTGTTACCTTGCATGGATGTCAATAACAGCCTCAAGTTTTCTGCTTCTGGTCTCTCCTTAAATCCAGTATCTTCTCTTCACTGCTTCCAGAGTTACCTTTCTAAAACACCAGCTTTATCATGTCACTCTTCAGCTCACAATCCTTCCTATGTTCTTGCAGATGAAACTTAAGCTATTTTCCAAGGCCTGTTGCAATTTTGCCCCTGGCCTCTTCTCTGGCTTCGTCTCATTACCACCCATTCATTAAACATTTTTGCTCTAGCAAGGTAGAATTACTTACATCTCTCTAAATGTACCAGTCTTCACATTCTCGTCCTCTTTTAAAATTTTTAAAAATATTTTTGGATCTATAACACACCATTAATTAACCTCAAGGGCCTAGCTTGACCAGTACCACAGAAAGAATGACAGACCTGCAATAATACCCCAGAAGTTTCCACTGAAGTATCTCCTACTTACATCCTTATGTCAAACCAAAGTATTCCCTTTTCCTTTTTTCATTTTTCATTTACAGTTGATATTCAATATTATTATATTAGTTTCAAGTGTAGCATATTGGTTAGAAATTTATAGAACTTACAAAGTGATCACCCTGGTAAGTCCAGTATAGCACTATACATAGTTGTTACAATAATATTGATTAACATTGATTACCTTCCTTCTCTCTCTCTCTCATTCATGCACACGCAGAAACATGCCCACTACACATTTCTGCACATTTTGTTCCCTATAAGCACAATATCCTTCTTATACCCTTCTAATGGTGATTGGCTCTCCTTTGACCTTTAACACATAGGTTAATCTTCTGGGAAGCATTTCTTGTGGGCTTCTCTTCCTTGCTTTTTGAGTCAACTGGGTTAAGTTCTCCTTCTGCACTTCCTACATGACTGTAATTGTTTCCTTTCCTGATTTCTCTGCCAAACTCCAAGCAATTTAAAGGCAACACTGGTGTGAATATCTACAGCAGTGAACACTGTGCTCAGCACATAGTAACAACTCAATAAACATTTCCTGAAATGAAGCCAAAGACAACTCACTTTCTCCATTGGTCATTATGACCTCTTCTCTTTCTAAGCCAATTCTTTGGTTCATCAGCCTTCCTGTTGGATCTACTCTTAGGCCACCAGACACTCCTCCTAAACAACCTTCTCTGCTGAAAAGCCTCTTTCATCTTCCCTCTGTCTACAGCTGTGCTCTCAAATGGGGATGGTTTTCTGCCTCGGAGGTACCTGGTGATATCTGAAGACATTTCTGTTTGTCACAATGGGACTGGGAATGTTGCTACTAACATCTAGTGGACAGAACTCGGGGATGCTGATAAACCCGTCCAGCGCAGAGCCTATGCCCCCACAATGAAGGATCACCAGGTCCAAAGTGTCAATATTGCCAAGGCTGAGAGGTGCTGGTCTACAATAAGTGAATAAACGTGCCCACTATCAATCTGCCTGCCTATGAAACTTGCTCTCAAGTGACGAGGAAACAGAGTGACTAAAAACTGACTATATCTGGCCAGCCACCCCTCAGCTAGGCTAGTAAAAAAACCAGAGCTCCTGTCTTGGCCTCAAACTTCAGGACAATCTCACGAGGTCTGGGAGGCAGTGCTACAACCTAAGCAAAGTACAGAGAATACTACTGCCAGTCTTAACCTTACCTCCACACCAATGACACTTCCTATAGCAACATATTAAACACAGACACTAAGGGTTTTAAAAAGCATTTGTTCTAGGAGATATAATGTCATGGTGGCAGGAAGGAATTACTGTGTTTCAATGACCATCTCACCAGGGAGCAGTAACTCAAACACTGGAGAACATAACGCTCAATTATCTCAGGAAAGCAGTTAGAATTGGTTCGTCACCATCCCTAGAATTCAAATTTTACTGTAGAATTCAGAATCCAAGGATTTTACTGACCTCACTCTGTTCTTCACCTTTCCTTGTGCCGAAATACCTTTAAAGTAAAGGGGAGCATCTAGAGGCAAGAGATACTAGGCTCTACTTTTCAGTTTCACCTTAGCCCACATGAACTTTGCAGTAAGTGGGCTGCAGATTTACATGTTAATCTGCCAGGCATTAAATTTGGGCTGATTGCTGACGGGAGCGGGGATGGATGGGCTGCTTTGACTTGGCAGGGAGGCCCTGGGGGCAGCCTGGTGAATGCTGAGTGAGCAACACCAAGTAGGAACCAAGGAATTAGGATACTCCTCTTTGTTCTGGGAACAGTGTAGCTGTCAAAATCCACCCTGTAAAAATATTGGCAAATGAGTTTGGGGGGCAAGCGATGTTACCCTGCAGAGGAGTAAGTCTCTTGGGGCATTTCCAGAGCATCAATTTAATAACATCTGCTTTAAGTTTCTATATGTTCTGTTTCCCTGGAAACGAAAAATACTCTGAACTGAACGTAAACTGACCCTCTTTGTAGCTTATTTTATTTATAACTTCTCTTGATAGTCTTTGATTTCAAACAGACTCGCAAAGATCTTTTTATTTTTCTGAATGACAATGAATTGCAATGTAACTTCCTAAAAACAGCTTCGAGAAGTTAAGCTTCGTTAATTTCACTTCACTTCAATGGCTAATTGGGGCTAATTTCGAAACCACCCACTAGTCTACCTTAGTCAGAGGGGCCCCTGAAATAGGAAGGATTTAGTCAATAGAGCACTGTCTCAAAAGTTAAAAAAAAAATCCATCAACCAAAAGTACATTGCTTCTCTATTTACAAGAATCCAAGTGATAAGATACCAAAGAGAAAATTTTAAGAATAATAGTGCTATTTAATGTCAAAGAAAAAACTTAAACCTGTAACTTCATTTTGAAGTCCCCATGATTTTTTTAATATCAGTGAAAAATGTGTTGCTAACTTCAATGCCTTCTTTCTCTGTTAGCAATTTCTCAGTAAATATTGATTTCTCCTAATGATGGGACTGCCACCCTCCCCTCCCCTTCCCTCGTGCACTGACATGCTATGGGTGGGCTGTCTGCCCACACATTCTCGGTGATTTTCAGACAGTGATGATGTCCACTGAAGGGTCGTGTGTCTCTGCCAGCCACCTTCTCTGTACCTTACAGAGACCTTGCCAGACTTCCCTGGTGCTACCAAAATGGAAACATTGGAGTCTTTGTTCGACTAGCCAATTTTAACTCATTCAGTACCTTCTCCCATGGAATTGACAAATATCTTTCAAAGATGATTATGCATGACCTTATAGCTCAGAGGTTTAGCCGTATAATTTTCCCTAAATGGTCACATTTGCCCACCCTCCAAAGCTTTCCTTAAGAACTTGCTTGAAATATAGTGCCTTTCAACAGAAAACGCCAAGCCCAGTTTTTGCAGATGATTCTGGGCTTTGGGTTACCCTCAAAAGCACTTGGATATATTAGGTAAATTGAGTTTCAATATGTACAACTAACAAGGATTAAATATACATGGAGAGTATCAATCATGAATTTATAAATTTTTTTTTTACTGTACATTCAAGGTCTTGCAAATCCTTGAGGCTAAAATCAGTACAGGACTTAAAGTTAGGCTACAATGAGTTTTAATCTTTCCATCAAACTTTGATTTCAGCATCCCGCAAAAGACGGCTGCTATGCTTGTAGATTTGTTTTACTTTATTCAGTAACAAAGACCACTCTAAATTAAAATTCCATTATGTACTTTTACTTAAGGAAATTGTTTTGAGTTGAACTAATTTATACCCACCATTATTGTTAATTAATAAGATTTCACTCTTGTCTGTAATGATTAAAGCTAATTCCCAGCAAAAAGAGGCTAGAGAGAGGCCCAGCTAGGCAGTTAACAATCAGGCAGGGTAGATTATGTGACTCTCATAGCTATGTTTATGGGAGATAGAAACGATAGCAAGTCCATAATTATGGAGGAAGACGTGAATTTATATGACATACTATGCCCAGGTAGATTATGTCTACAAAAATACCTAGGGCCAATCTAGAATGTAAAATAGGAACATCAGTTCAGGAAACTGAGAACAAAGGTTAAATTATACACAATGCTATGTCTACATAACTAAGGGTGTGAAGAAAAGGAGTAAGAAGTTTATTCAGTGTGACAGTGTCAAAGTGAGTGAGAATTTATGAAATAACACAAGAATGTAGACTGGAGTCAAATAATCACAAGGAAATTTTAGTTTTATTCCAACTAAATTGAAGTCATAATTCTATTAAGCAAGAAACTAACATGATTTGTCTTACCATTTTAATTGAACATCTGTTTTCTGTGTAAAACCAATGGGGGCAGGGGGGACATGCATGTAAGTATAAAGATATGCCTATCAGTTGTTCAGATGAGAGGTAATAGTGGCTTAGACTAAAAAGGTACCATTAGAAATATCTGGAGGAAAATATTTGGATGAATTTGGTATATATTTTAGATGTGGATAGAAAAGAACTTACTGAAAAACTAGTGGGTTTGATGAAAGAAAAGGACTCTTAGCCTTCTGGCTTGCACACTTTGAGTAGATGGTTATGGCATTGACTGAGATGAGGGCCATGGGATGAGAAACACATTTGGTAGGTTAGAACATTTTGGACATGATAACTTTGAGTCATCCATCAAATAGACAGTTGTATATACAAATGTGGAGCTCGGTGAGCGATCTGGTGATATTGATACGAAAGGGGAAACTCCTCAGCATTTGATTGTATTTAAAGTCAAGAGGCTGGATGATATCACCTATAAAAAGAGAACATAGATTTAAAAAAAAAATGGAACTCAGGAAAGAGAATTGAGGAACTCCAGCACAAATAGATACAGTTGAAGTTGTATAGGAGAAATAAGATAAATTGCAAAAGAGAGGAAAAGGAGAAGCTGGGGATAGAAGGAAAAATAAAACCAGGAATCATGGGTTTCAAGGTTAACAAAGAGAGTATTTTAAGACATTGACTTAAAGTAGTTGACATGTGTAACATCACTGAGAAGTCAAGAAAGATGAAGACTGAAAGATATGCCCATTGGAGCTGGTAATTGGCTCTTTTTGATGGCTCTGAGAAAAGAAGTTTCAATGGCAGTGGGTTGAAAGTGGAATTAACTTGGTCAGACTCTGAATGGGAGGTAAGGGTGTGGCTATCACAAGTATAGATTATTTACTTGAGAGATTTTGTTGCAATGCTAAGCAGAACAAAGAACCACAGCTAGGGGGGAAGTAGCATGGAAAGGAAGTTGATTTCTAAAAGATAGAGAACAGATTTTCTTCTATTCACTAGGAACAGGAGAAAATCCACATACATTCAAGCAGGTTAATTTGGTGTTGTGAGAATAAGATGGTTTCCCTCTGAAAAAATTTGTGCAATTCATTTATGTAAAGCCAGTGGCCAGGGCCACTACTACAGCCGTCTGGCCCATGCAGGTTCGCATTGGATTCGGATAGTTGGTAAAGAAACAACGGAGCCAAAAACTGGTGGGCCATAGTCTTTAATCCTAGCTTGCACCCGGCAGGCAAGCAAAAAACACACACTGGGCTCCAAAACCCATTCACATTCAGTGCTCACAAAGCTACTGATTTATCCAAGTTTCCTAGAATCAATGGTTTCTAGCTCACCAGACTTAATCACCTCTGTTCCCCATCTCCTTCCTTCTCCCTGCACAAAGTCTGCACAAACTGGCTTATCTCTCAGCACTCTGCCATCTTGGCTGCTTCTCCTGGCCTACTCCACATGGCCTCTTTCTGCTCTCTCCTCTAATGATAATCTCAGGAACCAAGAGAGCAAGCTCCCGTTCTGCCCCATTTTATAGTGTAGAAATCAAAACCTTTAATCCAATATACAAAATAGGGAAGTCTCTGATACAAAGTCACTTCTCTGAGGCATGATGGGATTGTACCACCTCACATCAAAATGGATGGGAAAGGCTTAGTCCTAAAACCAAGCCCCAAGCTACAATAATCCTGCCTGCCCACAGCCCACAGAGACACACATCAATATTACCTGGGCAACGGCCTCCACGTGGGCAGTGCCATCTTTAACAAAGTGAGCATAATACATTTTATCTGCCCAACAATTTACAATGATGATTTATAGTTTTACAGAAAAGTGCAGAAGGACAGAGATTATTAGTGGGGTGTGTTCATGTGAGTGTGGATGGGGGAGTTGGGAGGAGTTTGAAGAAGAAAGGAGAAGGTATGCAACTGATCCCTTGAAAAGGGAGAGATTTCCTAGAGAAAAACCGTGGAACTGCCGAGCACTTAGCGTATCCTTGTAAATGTACAGTTGGCAATCAAAGATAAAACCAACCAACCCTTCTATATCATTTTATTCCATAATATTTCCCAGGCTAAAGAAGGCCTAGAATTGGACCCAAATAGAATGTTTCAGGTAAGGGAACGTAGTGTGCTCATTAGTCAATGTTGCAATAATGGAGCACGGAATTGGGTAAAAGGGAAGATAAGAGGGAATGCCGACTAATGAAACAATGAGGAAGTGAGTGGATCGGATAGGAGGCCTCACTGTGGTGGAGAAATTGTTACAGCAGCTGCAGGTAGAGAAGTAATGATCAGACTGGGCAATATTGAAATCAGGATTTCAAATATGGTGCAGTTACTAGTGAGAAAGGAGTCAAGGGCAGTGCTTCGGAAGTGAGAGGCTAAGCAACAGAACGTGAAGATTGAAGTGTGTGAGGCAGGTAAGAAAACAATAGGTCGGTGCTGTATGTATCACTCCCTTGGGTGCTAAGATCACTGGCTGGATGGGGGCTGGAGGCAGAGAGGAGCACATGTGCCTTCAGGGTAGGGTGGAGAATGATCGGAAGGTCTAGAGAGCAGAAACGTGAGGGAGAGAGTGGGAAAAAATGAAGGTTGAACATCTGGGGCTTTGAAAGGAAGAAGGAAGAAAGACCATGGTTTCAAAGCAGCACTGGGCGTGAGCATTCACCACAATGCCAGTCTTGGGGTAGATGAGAAGGAGCCAGGCCCAGCAGCCTGCATTGGAGAGGTCCTCGGAAGAAGTGGGTCATTCTGGTTTTAGTCAAGACAAAGAGAAAGAAAAGTTTGGAAGAGCTAGGATACAGGAGACTGTGTTGGTCAGAGATGGAGTATTTTAGGGGCCACAGGAAAAGGGGGTGGGAGGGAGTGCTGGGCTGGAGGACGTGTCTGTTCAAGAATGATGATGGCAGCTTTAGACTAAACATCTCAAGCAACACACAACACAAGACTTGGGATTTTCGCTGCTACAGGAAAAACCAAGAGGGAATGTAAGATAGTGTTAGCTCTAGTAGACCCTTAGAAGATGGAGAGAAATCAGCCAAACTCAGTCTATGATGCTGTGAGGATCTGACTGTTGTTGCTTCCAGGAGTCCCTGGGACCCTAAGCTCTTGGGTCATGTCAATTATATGTGACATATTGCAGAACTAAACACTGGTGAATTGAGCATATCACATGGAAGTAAATTAGTGTAAAAAATGTTTTTCTTTTACATGTTACCCTTTATGAAAAATATGAAACCTCTCCCCTTCTTTCATAGGACAGAGATCCTTTTTTAAAATTTTGTCAGAGTTTAGACCCTAGTTTATATTTTTATCTTAATTAGTCCCCCCCCCCCCAAATGACATGACCTGTAACAAACTATTCTACTCAAAAAGTCTAATGGAGAGATGATATTCTCATTACTCCTCTTTTATTAAGTCACCCTGAAAGGCGATGCAATGCCCTGATTCCATGGCAGTTCTGTAGGCCTGAAATTGGCCATCTCTACAGTTTCATCAGTAATGCCCTCCTAAGACTATTGATTCCTCTCTGGAAATTTAAATCTCCGAGCAGCCACTGATGTCGCTAGGGAGAATTGCACAGTCAGTAGTCCATGAGCCACCACATCTAGTCACAGCTCAGGGTCGTCTTACACTCTAATGCAGATATCTTTTTACTCATCTGATATTAGATCAGACATCCTACCTCAATCAACTGTACATCTCCTCTTTTGCGGCACAGAATGCAGGTAAAAAACCAACTTCACTGAGGCTGTGGCTTGGAAGCAGCAAGGAACTTTATGACAAATGGTTGACTCACATTCTCCAGGTAAAGAACTCATCTCTTGTCCTGACTCTCTCCTTTGTCTGTGGCCCTATGGGTGGGAAGGTCTCTTCATCTGAACCAGCAGCAAACAGAAATGGACACACCATGTGGGCACTGATGTTTTCACTGGGTCTTAAAACCTGAAAGGAAGCTCTGAGGATAAAAAGGAAGGGTAGCTCAGTGTTTGCAGCTTTAGGGGTACCTGAGAAAAAGATGACATATTTAGGAATGAACTATAAGGTTCACTGTGGTCATCATGAGGTGTGTGTGAGTACGTGTGTGTGTGTGTGTGTGTGTGTGTGTGTGTGTGTGTGTGTGTGTAAAGAGAAAAGATATCTGGAGACAGGAGTCACCACATAAAAAAGTAAATTGTCATATGTGAATTCTATCAAGCCAAATGGAATTTTTAAAACATTAGTTCATTAGTTGCTTATATTAGTTGACAAGTTGAATTAGAATAGTAAAACTAGTTGAGATGAGGATATAAACATAGTTGCAGTAACCCATATTTGGACCCTTCTATCTAGCATTATTCTCTTCATTAAAAATAAAATGAAGGCCAGTTTGCTCAGTGGTTAGAACATCAGCTTGGCATGTAGATGTTCTGGGTTTGATTCCTGGTCAGGGCACACAGAAACAATGATCTGCTTCTTCACCCTTCCCCCTCCCCCTCCTCTCACTATCTCTCTCTTCACCTCCCATAGCCAGGGCTGGATTGGTTCCAGTGTTAGTGGCCCAGATGCTGAGGATGGCTCCTTGAAGCCTCCCCCTCAGGTGCTAAAAATAGCTTGGTTGTGACCATGGCCCCAGATGGGCAGACCATTGGCCCCAGACAGGGGTTGCTAGATGGATCTTGGTCCAGGCACATGTGAGAGTCTGTCTCTCTATCTCTCCTCTTCTCACTTGAAAATGAGGGAAAAAAAGAAGAAGAAAATGAAAATGAGGCCCTGGCCGGTTGGCTCAGCGGTAGAGCGTCGGCCTGGCGTGTGGGGGACCCGGGTTCGATTCTCGGCCAGGGCACATAGGAGAAGCACCCATTTGCTTCTCCGCCCCCACCCTCTCCTTCCTCTGTGTCTCTCTCTTCCCCTCCTGCAGCAGAGGCTCCATTGGAGCAAAGATGGCCCGGGCGCTGGGGATGGCTCCTTGGCCTCTGCCTCAGGTGCTAGAGTGGCTCTGGTCGTGGCAGAGCGACGCCCTGGAGGGGCAGAGCATCGCCCCCTGGTGGGCAGAGCGTCGCCCCTGGTGGGCGTGGCGGGTGGATCCCGGTCGGGCGCATGCGGGAGTCTGTCTGACTGTCTCTCCCCGTTTCCAGCTTCAGGAAAAAAAAAAAAAAAAGAAAATGAAAATGAGATGTGTATGCTTTTTTAGCTTTTGACAATTTGTACTATTACTTCTTGCTCTTAGCCTCTAAAGGTAATATTAAGGATCTGAGCTGGGTAGATCTCTACAATGTTTGCACCTTTTTTCTACATTAGTCAGTTCACGTAGACATACAACACACACATGTGCACACATATATGTATATACATATTTAGTCAGGCCAGTTATTTAGCCTCTTTCTTTTTTTTAAGTAAAATTCCCCTAATTAAATTTACATGCATTATGGGTAATAAAATTAGAAAAAAGTTTTACAAAACAAATTGCAAATACCACACACTTTTAATTTTCATAAGTTTGGAAATTTTCTGCATTGATTCTTTACCATACAGGTGAAGATCCTACCTTAGACTCACTGATACGTATTTTAGGGTGCCACGTGTTCATATTCACTTTATTCTTAGCCAGGTATTTTTTAGCGAGTAAAAAAATTAGTGACTGTAACCTTTTAAAATATTTAAGCCCCAAATTTCTTCTTGAGAAAGCAAAGATTTCTTTAGAATTGAGAAGATGTATTTAAACAGTAGTGACTTTTTTGCCCCTTCTCAGAATGTGAATAAAATAGTTGCCTAAAACTCTACCAGGAATTCTAAACATTCTCTCTTTTCTATGAATAAGCGTCATGATAACATGGCCTTAAAACAATTTTGAAAATTTTTAATCCTCCAAAGAGCCTCAGCATCGCTGAGCAAGCAGGGGAGAGACCCAGGATCTGAGAAGCGACAGGAAAGGGAGACAGATGAGCAGACGCACGTGACGGCTGACGTTGTGAGCGGGTATGTAACAAGCGAGGGTGACAAGCTGGGGGCCTCATGGCAACAAAACTGACGACACAGACCGAAGTTTAGGACACGGGGTGAGGATAGAATGTAGTTCCGTCCCAAGCTCGCTCACTTCCAGCAACCTGAGCACCCAAAGGCCTCAGGGAAACCCCGCAGGACAGTGCAGGTGGCAGCCCAGTCCCCGGTCCTCACACCGCTGAGGGCTGGCTCAAGGGTGGGGGCAAGACAGCCTCTCCACCCCCTCAGCTCTTACACGGATACATGAGATAATAGCAGAGACTCTCTTTCTAATGAAATGTGTGGAGTGCATTGTATCATCCCTCCGGGTGGGTATGTGGTAAATGGGGTGGAAGCTCTCTATGCATATTAGAGCTAGATTATATCATTGTAATTCTCTTTATCACATGTCGAGCAGGGACGCATCGCTGCCCGGAGAGGAGTAGGGAGGCTATTCCCACGCAAAAGGCAGAACTCCCTTGTGTGGTCTTAAGAGCTGCCTTAACAAAGCGCCATGAGGCGGGAGGCCTACCCGACACTAGCCATTGGAGGTGAAGGTGCCCACAGGGCTGGCTTCATCTCAGGACCGTCTGCTCCCTGCTTCTCTCAGGTCGCGGGTCGTGTGCAATCTCAGCGGTTGATTGTCCCGGTTGTGCAGTAGCATCGCTCTAATAAATGTTCTCATCCTCATATGGTGTTCTCCCTGGATGGGTGTCTGTGTTCAGACATCTCCAAAAGACACCAGTGATCACAACTAGTGATCAGGGGCCCACCTTACCCCAGTATGGCTTCATCTTTCCTAATTGCATCTGTATAGACTATTTCCAAAGAACGTCACTTTCTCAGGACTGGGGGTTTGAACTTCAACATACAAATTTGGGGTGGGTGATACAATTCAACCCATAACACCTCCTTTCAGAGCATTCCTCCTAGATGGTGTCAGCTGCTCTTACACTCATAACTACCCATCACACAGCCCCTTTTCTTTCCCGAGTGTCCAGGACTCCCTTCTCCCCGGAATCCCAGGTGAGACCAAGACACTGAAAACAACAGATCCTCAAAGAATGGTCTGTTTGATGTCATTTTGTTACAACATTGATGAGATGCCGTAGGAACTTAACTGTTGCTTACATCAGTTAGCCCACAGTGCCATTGGTTTTGTTAGACATAGCTTTGCTGCAGTTCCCAGACTCTACCCATGATGTTAAATGAGGACTTGTTGTTGGAATAAAACTTTTCTCAAACAGAGAAGAGGAAAACTCAACTTTCACTGCAGGGACTGATGCTCCATGCAGAGTCTGGGAGGTACAGCATATCTACATTACCGTATCAGTGGTTCTTAACCTCTTTGAGAGTTTGCTGAGCGTAGGGACTTGCTCTCCTTAGAATACAAGTACACGTGCAAATACACATCATTTTGTATACAAAATGAAAATTATTAGACCACTTAATACAGTCTTTTTTTCTTTTTTTAGCCCTGTGAGACTTCACAAACCCTATTTTGAGGATCATTGGTCTAGATCAACTTTTCAGTCTTCGTACAATTAAAAATTTAGACCAGATTATTCTTCGAGAGGCTCTCCTGTACATCGTATGAGGCTTAACAGGATGCATGGCTCCACCCACTAGATTCCAGTAAGATTTCCCTGAGCTGCGACAACCAAAGCGTCTCCAGAGCTTATGAAATATCCCCTCAGGAGGCAAAGTCACTCCATTTGAGAATCATTTGTTTACCAAGAGGGGTTTTTGCCCTCCCATTAGTCAATTGGTAGAAGCCACTTCACTGCCAAGAACAGTACAAAATAAAGTCAATAAGGAAAATAGTCACTGCTAGATGAGGATGCACAGAAAATATGTACTTATGTGTTTGTTTGTTTATTGTTCTGTCTTCACAGACGGAAAGAGTGCCTTGTGCAGAAAATACTGTCTGTGTTTGTCTAAAGTTGTCTACAAGCCATTCACGTTCAGTGGGTGGGACAGAAGAATATGGACCTATTTGAAATAAAGGTTGCTCCAAATCCTGCCTTTAGCAGGAAGGTGGGGGGCTGTAAGTAATCTGCATATTTATGTCCATAACAATACTATATTACTTGGGCCTTGGCCAGGTTGCTCACAGTTGTTTAGAGCCTCATCCTGAAATGCCAAGATGGTGTGTTCAATTCCAGGTCAGGCCACAACAAGAAACAATCAATGAATACATAAAAATAGAACAACAAATCGATGGCTCTCTCTCCCTTTCTCTCCTTTCCTCTCTCTATAAAATCAACTGATAAATAAACATTAAAAAAATAATGCTGTATGTAACAATAATTGGATAAAGATGAGCTATAAGAGCATAAAGACAACTATTCAGTCTGCTCAAGGCTGGGAGCGTATTTCTGTGGGCCTGTTATGTGTGTGTGCTGTGGGTGGATGAGGAGGCATATTTGTGTCAAATTTTACTCTTTAAAACAAAATTTAGAAATAAACACTTTTTTTTTTTTGCAAGAGAGAGACAGAGAGGGCCAGACAGACAGGAAGGGAGAGAGATGAAAAGCATCAATTCTTTGTGTGGTACCTTAGTTGTTCATTAATTGCTCTCTATTGTAGACCAGAGGCCACAGTAGAGTGAGTGACCTCTTGCCCAAGCCAGCAACCTTGGACTCAAGCCAGTGACCTTCGTCTCCAATCGAGTGAGAACCTTTGGGTTCAAGCCAGCAACTCTGGGGTCATATGCATGATCCCATGATCAAGCCAGCGCCCCCATGCTCAAGTTGGTGAGGCTGCCTGCACTTGAGCCGGTGACCTTGGGGTTTCGAACCTGATTCTTCAGCATCCCAGGCTAATGCTCTATCCACTGTGCCACTGCTTGGTCAGGCATATAAACATATGTTTAAAGATTTCATTTCTAACAATAAAACAACAAAAATTATTGTATTTAATTTTCAAGCATAAATTAAAACAGAACTGCAGAAATATTTCCATATGACTCTTAACCCTTTGAGTAGTGAGTTTTTTTCATGCTCACTGACCCCGAGGAGTGAGTTTTTTTTCAAATGAAATTAGTTCCAATTACAGTTTTATTAACTTAAAATCATGTTTGTTTGATAAAAAATTTATGGAAACAAGAATAACATACATTTGCCACTTTTTATTTATTTATTTTTTACAGAGACAGAGAGAGTCAGAGAGAGGGATAGACAGGGACAGACAGACGGGAACAGAGAGAGATGAGAAGCATCAATCATTAGTTTTTCATTGCGCTTTTCAACACCTTAGTTGTTCGTTGATTGCTTTCTCATATGTGCCTTGACCGTGGGCCTTCAGCAGACCGAGCAACCCCTTGCTGGAGCCATCGACCTTGGGTTCAAGCTGGTGAGCTCTTGCTCAAACCAGATGAGCCCGCGCTCAAGCTGGCGACCTCAGGGTCTCGAACCTGGGTCTTCCGCTTCCCAGTCTGACGCTCTATCCACTGCGCCACTGCCTGGTCAGGCCATTTGCCACTTTTTAATGTTGCTTTTTAAAAATAAATCGATTGTACTCTGGATGGTCAGGAGGCACGAGAACGTGCATGAACATCCGTACTACTCAAAGGGTTAAAATGACAATTTTCTGTATAACATATTACATCAGTAAAATATTGTACTATAACACTTTAATTTCTGGGAAGTTAATTGTTATCATGCAGCATTGCTTAGTTTTGAAGACTAGTAGTACATTTAACATTGTACAGTTATCTATTATTAAATAATTTGAGTTGATTTGGATAGTTGTTGCTCTAATCACCACTAACCAATCAAACTTTTCCTAATGATGGAAAAGCTCTGTCTGTGCTGTTCAATACAGTAGCTATTAACCACTTAAAATATGGCTAGTGCAATTGGGGAACTGAGTTTTAGATGCTATTTCATTTCAGTTAATTTAATTTTGAATGTCCACATATGGCTAGTGGACACCTCTAAGTGAAGATTATGTACCCAGTGGGCAATTTCATTTTGTCTGGTCTGATTACGGAATGATTTATGTCAGAGAAAAAGAAAGTCAGAACACAAGTGTGCCAAGAGAAGAAAGGATGGTGAAAAACGAAGGAAATGAGTTCAAGAAAATAGATTAAAAAAAATACTCCATGACTTTCAACACCTTCTTTGATTAAAAAAATATATCATTCTTATAATTTAGTGTAAGCATGGAATTCCTCACTTTTGTTGTAATTTTTGGGATGATCAGATTCTAACCACTACCCTAGTATCACCAACTTAACACCTGGTCCCCACACAATAAGTGCTGTCCCAAGTCATACATGGGTCCCCTGACAAGAAAGCCTTTACAATGATTGGGGTCTCCAAGTGACATCTCCATTAGTTGAAGCCCAGGGTAGCAGTGCCTCCAACATGGCCTGCTGGATGGCTGGTAGGCTTAGGGTTCTTAATTCAGTTTGCAAAATCAAGTCTAGTCCTTATTCTTATAAGGCCTGCCCGAGGTCAGCAGGTCCAACATGCCCTGTTTGACCAGTCAGTCAGGGGACATTCATCTATACCAGTGGTAGTCAACTGGGTCCCTACTGCCCACTAGTGGGCATTCCAGCTTTTACGGTGGGCGGTAGCAGAGCAACCAAAGTATAAATAAAAAGAGATTTAACTATAGTAAGTTGTTTTATAAAGATTTATTCTGCAAAACTTAGCGAAAATCCGACATAAAGTACTTGGTAAGTAATTATTATTATATGCTTTAACTTTCTGTAACTCTGCTTTATAAATTTTATAAAGTAAAGTTACTTCTCTACTTTATAAATCACCATTACTGTGGAACCGGTGGGTGGTTAGAAAATTTTACTAATAACAGAGATAAAGAAGTGGGCCGTAGGTATAAAAAGGTTGACTACCCCTGATCTATACCATAAAATGATGGGCTATCTGTTACAGAAGTGAGGCTAGGGAAGACATCTGGATGTGACAGGGGTTTCTCATGGGAAGTCCAGGAGCTGGAGCCATCCCCAGTAGATTCCAAGAGACCACTGAGAGGGATCAAGGAACATGGTGATAAAATTGTGATCAGAGTTATCTGGCAGGAAATGAGAGACAAGATCATTCTTATCACCCCTCCTCATCCTCCTGGGGTCTCAGTTATTCCTTCCCCTGGCATGGGGGATATTTTTATCCTCCTCCCCACCACCACCAAATCAGTGTGTCCCAGTCTCCTTCATCTCCCTCATCTCTCACCTTCAACATGCACCAGAGGTTTCATTCATAAGGTCAAGTCCCAGCGGAACATGGGCACTTTTATCAACTTGCTGGGATCCATCAGTCTCTCACTTAGGCTCACAGAGAGGCACTCAAATGGAAATGTACTCAACCAAATGCTCATTGCCCTTATGATCTAGGACCAGGTCTATCTAGCAGTAGAGTCCAGCTACCAAACCAGACTTAACTTCTAATCTTCTTGGCCCCTTTTGGCTGAGCTGGAGAATGCTCCTACCTGGAGAATGTTCCCACCAAGCTTGCAGCTAGGGTTGCCAGAATGAGAAAGAAAGAAGCATCAAAGTGTGGAACAGTCAGGGCAGAATCTCAGTGATTCAGAACAGGGTTTTCTCATTATCCACTCCTCTAGTCCTGAGCATAATGCGGAAAGTAGCAAAGAAATGATCACTGGCAGATGCCATAATATTCTGCGAAAAAACTGACTTATTCACATCTGTGTACCAGGAAGAGGTGAGGGAGGTAGGGCAGAAGTATTGTTGAGCACATTTTTGAGAAGGTCCTTCCAATGTGCAATAATAGGAGATGGCCACAGGGCCAATGGAAGTGTGGAAGGCACGATGAACTTCTTGACAGTCTGCCTATGGTTGAGTGGCTTTTGCAATATGTAGTGCACAATTGTCAGACTGATGTTGAAAACATGGCATCGATTAGTTCCAAAGGCCACAATGCTGTCATCTGTGTTTGCTGACAAAACTGGAAGGGTGACACCAACACCTCGGAAAATGTCAAACCTGTTGAGGCATCTTGGAGCACCCAGAAGGAGCGCCAGAGTCGGCCTGTCCTCCAAAAGTGTGAGGCCCGTGCCCTGTGGCCTCTTTTGTCAGGAATCACTGACTGGCCTGTGGTTGGTAGCCTCTGAGTCAGAAGTGCAGAGACTCTGTCTTTTGATTTGTCACACTGGCTTTTGTTTTGTCTTTCTTTCTGAGACTTTGGTTTTTTGGTACTGATTGGCACGCTTGCTCAGAGACAGGGTTGCTCACATCCAAGTGCGGACCATCTCAGATGCACAGGGACTCTGTTCTGAGACTGTGGCATGCATGTGGCTGTTGCTGTGTCCTCCCACCCCCACCCCACTCAGCTGCCAGTCAAAGGAAGGGACAAGGAAGTAAAGCCAGGTATTTTCTCTTCCCATGGGCCACTGTGCCAACCCACAGTGGATGTGCGAACCCCAGTCCTATTGCGATCCCTTCCCAGGATGTGCTATTTATTATCAGTGGGAGCTGGGAGAGAGGCTTACTCTATGTAATTCCCACCCAACCTTGACGAAGCCCTCCACTCCCACCCGCCTAGAGCCTGGATGCCCACCAGCTGTGGAGGGGGCACAATCACCGGGTTGGGCTGGCCTCAGGGCACCAAATGGTGGGGCAACCTGTGGCCAGGAGAGTCAGAGACACTGTGGGAGTCGGGATCACTCGGGAGCCCAGGCTCTGTACACTGGTACACACTCTCTGGTCTCATCAGAATTCAGTTATAAAATCCAGACTCAGAGACAAAGTTCTGAAGCACCGGTCCTGCGTAATCACAGCCGCCCTGCATGTATACCTGGTGCTGTAGCAACAGAAAACTCCCTTCTGTTGGTAATGCCTTCTTTTGCTCAGGTTACTTTGTCTGGTTCACTTCCTCCTCCATAGCTCTTACGGTTAAACTCGGGTGTCCCTTCTTTTGCGATGTCTTCTTCTATCTCAGAGGGAGTTAGGGCTGCTTTTCTGATTTTGTAGCATGCCTTTCTCAGTAGGAACATTGAGCACTGCAATGTGTCTGTTTACTGGTCTGCTGCTCCTCCTAGACTGTATGCCTTCATAATGAGAGGTGGATCACTACTGCTGAGTGAACAGATCTGTAAAAGAGTCCTTTTTCAGATAGTGAAGTTGGTTACTGTAAGGCCAGTATCCACAGCCACCATCACAGCCGCCTGGCCCATGCAGGTTCGCATTGGATTCGGACAGTCAGTAATGAAACAATGGAGCCAAAAACTGGTGGGCCATCATCTTTAATCCTAGCTTGCACCTGGCGGGCAAGTAAAAACACACACTGGGCTCCAAAACCCACTCATTCAGTCAGTGCTCACAAAGCTACTGACTTATCCAAGTTTCCTAGAATCAAAGGTTTCTAACCTCCCCAGTCTCATTCACCTTTGTTCCCCATCTCCTCTCTGCACAAACTGGCTTCTCACTCAGCACTCCACCATCTTGGTTGCTTCTCCTGGCTTCCTCCATGTGGTCTTTTTCTGCTCTCCTCTCTAATGCTAATCTCAGGACCTGAGAGAGCAAGCTCCCAGTCTGCCCCACATTATAGTGCAGAAATCAAAACCTTTAATCCAATATACAAAATACGGAAGTCTCTAATACAAAGCCACCTATCTGAGGCATGATGGGATTGTACCACCCCACATCAAAAAGAGTGGGAAAGGCTAAGTCCTAAAACCAAGCCTCAGGCTACAAGGATACTGCCTGCCCACAGCCCGCCCCCAACACACATTAATATCACCTGGGAACGGGCTTCCATGTGGGCAGCGCCATCTTTAACAAAGTGAGCATAATATATTTTATCTGCCCAACAGTAACTAAGAGGTTAACAAAATTCAACATTTAATCAAATTCTTATTTTGTTTGATATAGCAAGCAGTGTGTTCTACACAGATAAATCACTAGTAAATTGCAAAAGGTTTTGCCAGGTTGGGGTCTATTGAGTCTTCAAATCCAAGTGATATCATTTTAAGGAAAAATAATTTTCTGTTGAACATATCCATACTCTGGTGTATTTTTGGAATCCATACACAACTAAGAAAATTTTTGTATTGTCATCATAAATGATAATTTGCATAAGGATAAAATTATTTGGTCAAAACTTTTGCTTCAACACTTCATAGATGCTTGTTTTTGCTAGCTTCTGGATTATAATACAGTGTGTCTGTAAAGTCATGGTGCACTTTAGACCTGTCACAGGAAAGCAACAAAAGACAATAGAAATGTGAAATCTGCACCAAATAAAAGGAAAACTCTCCCAGTTCCATACCTATTCAGTGCAGTTCGATGTGGGCTCACACACAGATTTTTTAGGGCTCCTAAGGTAGCTATCCCGTATAGCCTCTACAGACTCATCACTGACTGATGGCTTACCAGAACGGGGTTTCTCCACCAAACTGCCGGTTTTCTTCAACTGCTTATCCCACCGAGTAATGTTATTCCTATGTGGTGGCGCTTCGTTGTAAACGCACCGATATTCATGCTGCACTTTGGTCATGGATTCGAATGTAGCAAGCCACAGAACACACTGAACTTTCCTCTGTACCATCCACATCTCGACTGGCAAGGCCATGGGCTGCTCCGCTGTATACACAGTGTTACGTCATCATCTGCGCATGTGCACATGCTGCCACATCATCCTACAGAAACTGGAGGGTTTTCCTTTTATTTGGTGCAGATTTCACATTTCTATCATCTTTTGTTGCTTTCCTGTAACCAGTCAAAAGTGCACTATAACTTTACGGAAACACTGTATTACAGAGAAGACTAAATCTTACCCTGAATTTTGGTTGTTTTGTCCACAAACTAGTTTTTTTCCTGGATGCCAAAAAAATGTTGAAATAAAAAAATGTTCCAAATATCTGTTTATGGTGGGACTATATTCACTTTTACTCTTCAGGAAGAAGCAAGTTTTTCAGCTTTCAAATTTAAAATATTTTTAAAGTAGGAACAATTTTTATTTAATTTTATGCTAATAAAAATTCAATCGTTTATTCTGTTCCAGTTTTTATAATTTTTCTTTGGATCACTTATAGTTCTGCTTGTCAAACCTATTATCTTTATTTCTAATGGTTTCATTCTAGTCTTCCTTTTCTCTGCATTCAAACTCAGTATCGTTCAACTTTTTATAATGACCATTTTAGTCCTTATATTTTCTTTTTTTTTAAGAATTATTTTATTTTATTTTTCTAAATTTTTTTCCAGGTGAGAAGAGGGGAGATAGAGAGATGGACTCTTGCATGCACCCTGACTGGGATCCGCCTGTCAGTCCCTGTCTGGGGCCAATGCTTTGTCCAACTGGGGCCATGCTCACAACTGAACTATTTTTAGCACCTGAGACAGAGGCTCCACAAAGCCATACTCAGTGCCTGGAACCAATATGCTAGAACCAATTGAGCTATGGCTGTGGGAGGGGAAGTGAAATAGAGAAAAAAAAGGGGGGAGGGGGAGAAGTGGATAAGCAGATGGTTGCCTCTCCTGTGTGTCCTTACCAAAATTGTACCTGAGACATCCACATGCCAGGCCGATGTTCTACCACTGAACCAATTAGCCAGGACCAGTCCTTATATTTCCTGATGTGAATTATATTACTAGTATTTTGTTTTTAGTCTAGAGATAGTCTTTTTTTATCTTAGGCATTTACTTTTTTTAACTTTTGGTTATAATTTAATCTCAACCATTTCTCTTTGACATGGATTTCAACCTCATAGAGTTGTACACTGTTTAGCACAGTTTCTAGAACACAATCCTGATTTAATTCCTCAGTAAATAGTGGTTATAGTTATGAGCAGCTCTCGGCAATTGACATCAGAAAACATCTTAGAGTTGCCCTCAGGCAAATATTATTCACTCTGTAATATTCAGGTTCCAAAGAGCTAGGGGGAAAAAAAACACAAACAAACTTGCTCAAGGTCACAAAGATAGTTATCCAGTCTGTGTCTTCTTTTTTTTTTTTTAATTTTATTTATTTATTTATTTTTTACAGAGACAGAGAGTCAGAGAGAAGGATAGACAGGAACAGAGAGAGATGAGAAACATCAATCATTAGTTTTTCATTGCGCTTGCAACACCTTAGTTGTTCATGGATTGCTCTCTCATACGTGCCTTGACCGTGGGCCTTCAGCAGACCGAGTAACCCCCTGCTGGAGACAGTGACCTTGGGTTCAAGCTGGTGGGCTTTTGCTCAAACCAGATGAGCCCGCACTCAAGCTGGCGAGCTTGGGGTCTCAAACCTGGGTCCTCTGCATCCCAGTCTGACGCTCTATCCACTGCACCACCACCTGGTCAGGCCAGTCCAAGTCTTCTTAAACTAAGAGTCCAATATATTTCAAATATAGGATCCCTGTTAAGAATGGACATGAAGTCTACAACCTGACTTGAACTTATTAGTGGAATTTCACTCAGGGATGACTGACATAAAACAGTACAACTTCACAATGAGCAATTTCACAAGACATATGTAAGGGTTTTGGTGTTCAAGCTCTGCTCTTGTCTACAGCATCTGAACCTCCTACATTTGTTGATTAATTTCTTAATAAAAATTTGGACCCTCCAATAACTCTGAATAATAACATTAAGCAGAAAACATTGCACAATGGAGACAAGACACGCCATTCTCACATTAGAAAGGGCTGTCTCCTTTCCTTTCCAATCTTATGAGACACAAAAGGGGTGGAGAATCAGTGAAGCAAAAATTATGGGTTGAATTCAGCCTTTTCCCTAACATTCTTCTCTCTTGAGTAAGAATGTACACTGGAGAGGTCACATTATATTGGGTTGATTGATATAAAACTTCAAAATAACTCCAAAACAACCTCTCATGCCTAATGCTTCCCTTTAATGAATGGGTTGGAACTCCCGTTGTTGTCCTGCAGCTACTCTATGGGTCAGTGAAAGCATTTGGCTCCACCTTACCCAGAGCCCAAAACCGAGTGAGTGTTCCATTGAGCACATGGGACTGCATATTGGCAAGAATAATTTCAATAATTTTATGACACACTTATCAGGAAAAAAAGAGAGTTGTTGTTGTTTTCATGGTTGGGAATCAGAATTCCTTACCTGATAACAGAGATGGACTAATTATTGTAAGGAGAAGAAAAGAAAATATAAGTATTTCCCAGAAAGCCAAAGGGTCTTTTTAAACTTGGATGTTAATTAACCATGAAAGCCCTGAATATTCTACATTACAAGAGGCTTTTTCTTTGGTAATTATGACATTTCACTTTTTTTTTCTCCAACACAACTGACAGTGATTTGGGCTTTCAAGCCCCCTCTTTCTGGGCTCTCAGGTTTGCCTAATGGGAGGTCACACAGGATATGCAAAGTGACGAAAGCAAGTTGAGACAAAGTGGTACTTGAGGGCATGGACCTCTGTCATGAGTAGGCTCCTCAGGAGTAAATTCTAGAATAATGCAGTAAGAAATTCGGAAATGCTGTGAAATTCAGAAATACTGCAGTAAGAAAATAAATGTTGTCCCAAAGTTCACCAGAACTTTTTGATTGCTTCCTTTCCAGAGTATTTTTTTGTTCCAAGAGGGTAGTATTATCCTTGTCTTCTTTTGAAATACTGGGGTAACAGCAAATGTTTCCAAACTCTGGGGCTTTTATTAAGCTCTGTGTCACCTAAGCATCAAAACTGGTATCACATGCTTTTTTGGAGACTATGAAGACCAGCTGTTCCCTCCCTAGTGTCACCATTCAAGAGCAGAAGATGAAGTCCAAACAGGATTTTCTTCAGGAGGTTCAACATTATGGCATATATGGAGATGCGTGTAAAGTATTTCTAAATTGTGAGACTTGTCATACATATAGAGTGCTACATACAGCCTGTATGTATGGTTCAGAGAATAAGTATAAGATTAGCTTTCATGTAATCAGTGCTCCTATGAAGATGAAGAACATTTCTAGCCACCATCCCTACTGTGTGCCCTTCTCCAACCACAGTCCCATCCTTTCCTCTGAATTCACTGTTACTCTTATTTTCCTTTTTTTTAAAACTTTTACCATCTGTACATGGATCTTTTCATGAGATAGTATAGTTCTGACTGGTTTCGAACATTTAGAAATAAAACCATACTACGTTTTCTTCCATTCTTCCTTGTTTACTTGTAGATTTTCATTTTGGTGTGTAATGGGGTACTTGCTATTGGACTTGCTCTCCTACATTAAACAACTAGAAAACCATGCAAAATATACAACACAGCTGCTGCCAGGCATTCTCCAACAGGCCCTCCTGGACTGTGACCCCTGGCAGAGGGTTTGCAAACACAGTGAACCCTATAATTGCCTTATATTTCTGCCTATAGATACTTTCTTGGCTGTGAGAATTGAACCCAAGCAGAGGAAGCTAGTCTCACTGATTCAAGAGACAGAGTTCAGAGTTAAGTATGATGAAGGCAGTAAAGGTCCACAGTGCAGAAGACCAGAAAGGAGAGTGCTCTGTAGAGAAAGAGTTCTGGAAATCTGAATTGTCCCTTTGAATCCATGGTTGTATACTAAGCTGTACTTATATATGGTGAAACATTGTGAGGCCAGGAAAAAGGTAACTACCATAGAGAGAATAACAACCTGAGGCTATAGGCTAAACAATTTCAATAACTAACACTGGCTAAGAGACATTTGAGATCTAACTAGCCAAAATGAAACAAAGTTGACTGATGTAAACACACAGTTGCATAATAGTAACTTTAGTAGAGTCTGGCTTTAGTGGTAGAGCTATACTAGCTTTAAAGTAAAGGCTATTTCAGATACCCCTGCTTCTGGCAAAGTTTAAAAGCATGTTTCAAAAGACTCAAGCTTGTGAATAACTAACTGAATTGCCTGTCAAAACAAACTTTAACACTCTTTAAAGGAAAACAAGAAAATCCAGAGAAAATCCAAAGACTCAACAATGTAATGGTCATAATGTTAGCATTTCATAAAACAGGACCATGCATGGGTAAAGTAGGGAAATATTTCCTACAACAGGGGAAGTATTAGTCAATAGAAACAGATTTAAAATATTAGCAATAGTGGAATCAGCAGACATGTTTCAAATGGTTATTTTATATATGTCTAAATACTCTGAGGAAAACTTGAACATAATGAAGAGATAAATGGAAGATATTTTTAAACATATTATGGAATATCCAGATATAAAAACTGAAAGAATAGATATATCCACAATTATATAGGTGGTCTCGGGTTATGGATGAGACAAGTTCTGTAGGTTTGTTCTTAAGTTGAATTAGTATGTAAGTTGGAATGGGTACATATACCTATTAAATGCAACTTCGATGTTTGTCTTAACATTGTATTTACATTTCATTTCTGTGGATATAAATAAACATTTTCAAACCTACAGAACCTATCTTGTTTGTAATCCAGGGACTGCCTGAAGTTGAATATTTTACTCTGCTCTCTCAAGAAGTAGGAAAATAAAGAGATACAGCCTCTAGCTTGGTGGCTCAATGGATAAAGCATTGACCCAACACACCAGAGGTCACAGATTTGACCTCCAGTCAGGGCACATATGAGAAGCAATCAATGAGCACACAACTAAATGGAACAACTAAGTGAAACAACCAGTTGATGTTGTTCTCTCTCTCTCTCCCTTCTTTCTCTCTCTCAAACCAATGGAAAAAATTTTAAAAACATGCAAAAATTAGTAGGAAAGTTAAGCAACATTATTAACAAATTATCTTAATTGACATTTGTAGAATACTACATATACCAATTTTGAAAAACAAAACAAAACAATACCACATTTTTCAAGAGTATAAGGAACATTCACCAACATAGAAAATTTAAAAACTGAAATAATACAGAGTATGTTTTATTGTGATGAATCTATTCAGAAATAAATAAAAAATGAAACCTTAAAATATTTTGAAATTAAAAATACACTTTTGGATTCAAAAACACTGGTACGTAAAGACACATGCAGCCCCATGTTCATTGCAGCATTGTTCACAGTGGCCAAGACATGGAAACAACCACAAAGCCCTTCAATAGAAGACTGGATAAAGAAGATGTGGTACATATACACAATGGAATGCTATTCAGACATAAGAAATGATGACATCAGATCATTTATAACAACATGGATGGACCCTGACAACATTATACTGAGTGAAATAAGTAAATCAGAAAAAACTAAGGGCTATATGATTCCATACATAGGTGAGACATAAAAATGAGACTCAGAGACATGGACAAGAGTGTGGTGGTTACTGGGGTGGGGGGGCGGGAGGAGAGGGAAGGGGTTGGGGGAGGGGAGGGGCACAAAGAAAACCAGATAGAAGGTGACGGAAGACAATTTAACTTTGGGTGATGGGAATGCAACATAATCAAATGTCAAAATAACCTGGAGATGTTTTCTCTGAACCTATGTACCCTGATTGATCAATGTCATCCCATTAAAATTAATTTTAAAAAATACATTTTGGATAATTAATATGTTAGAAAAAGAAATCAGAAAAGAATTAGAAAATATTTATAATTCAGTTGTAATGGAAGAAATATAAAAATTGAAGGGGTATCACTAAAGTGATATTTAGAAAAAAATTTATAGATTTAAATGAATATATTAGAAAAATTTAAAACAAAACGCAATTATCTAAGCTTCTAACTTAAGAAGCTGAAGGAAAAGTTAAATGTAAAGTGAAAAGCAAGAATGAAATAATAAAAAGTACAAATTAAAAAAATTTAAATGAATGAACAAAAAAGAGAGTCAATAAAACCCAAAGCTGAATTTTTGAAATATTAGAACAAATGTAGAGAAATTTCACTATTATTTTAAAAGACATACCAGGGAAGTACAGTAATCAAGACAGCATAGTGGTTGCTCATGAAGATATATAGATCATTGGAACACACAAGAGAACTGAGAAATAGACCATCATATATTTTTGACAAAGGTTCTTAAAATTGTAGTTCTAGGCCCTGGCCGGATGGCTCAGTGGTAGAGCATCGGCCTGGCGTGCAGGAGTCCCGGGTTTGATTCCCAGCCAGGGCACACAGGAGAAGCACCCATCTGCTTCTCCACCCCTCCCCCTCTCCTTCCTCTCTGTCTCTCTCTTCCCCTCCCGCAGCCAAGGCTCCATTGGAGCAAAGTTGGCCCGGGTGCTGAGGATGGCTCTGTGGCCTCTGCCTCAGGCACTAGAATGGCTCTGGTTGCAACAGAGCAACACCCCAGATGGGCAGAGCATCGCCCCCTGGTGGATCCCGGTCGGGCGCATGCGGGAGTCTGTCTGACTGCTCCCCATTTCCAACTTCAGAAAAATACAAAAAAAAAAATTGTAGTTCTAAGGTTGAAAGATAATCTTTTGAACAAATGATACTGAAATATTGGATATCCATAGGTCAAAAAATAATGAAACTCAATCCTGCATCACACCATATACAAAAGTTGACCTGAAGTTGATTTTACATTTGAATGTTGGAGCTAAAGCTATAAAACCTCTAGACATAAACATAGCAGAAAATCTTTGTGACCTTGGAGTAGGTAAATATTTTTTAATAGGACAAAATAAAACAAACACACTAAGATTTTTAAAAAGGATAAATTATATTTCATTTCTATTAAAAGGTCTGCTCTCGGAAGGACACCATTATAAAAATCAAAAGCTATCACAGGCTACATTAAATTCTTCACAATATATATAATATGTAAAGAATTTTTAATTGAATAATTATGTGAATAACCTGATAAAAGGGACTAATTATTTTTATAGATACTTCGCTAAAGAAGATATACAAATAAAGCACATTTAAAAAACACCATTATTATTCATAAGAAATATGTAAATTTAAACCACAGTGAGTTACCACTGTGTACCTACTAAATGATCAAAAATTTCATGACTGAAAATATCAAGTGTAGTGAGTATGTGGAGCAATTTAAACTTTTATGTGTTTGGGGAAGGAAAGGAAGGTGGTATAACCACTCTGAAAAACAATCTAGTAGTTTCTTGTATAGTGAAAAATTTGTTTATCATGGGATGCAGCAATGCCTCTCAGTCTTCATGATATGAAAACGTACACCTGCAATACAACGTGTGCCTTCACAGCGGTTTCATTTGTAACAGTACACAGCTAATGTACACCAACAGGTGAGTCTGTAGCAAGTTGTGCAATTGTGCAGTGAAATTAGTGTTTAGCAATACAAATGGAACAAACCACTGATGCACACGGCAGGGATGAAGCTCAGAACATTATACTGAATAAAAGAAGCCAGACACAAAAGGAAACACACAGGTTTATTTCATTGTATGAAATACAGAAGAGGCAAGTACAGCAAAGCAAACAACAGTTTATCTGGGCCCAGGGATAAAAGAGTGGGATTGAATCAGAAGAGGAATAAACGAAACTTTGTAGGGGATTTATCAGGGTGGTCTTTATGCAGCTATTAGTTTTTCAAAACTCATGGAGCTGTGCATTTGATATACCTAGGTATATTTTATTTTATGAACTTTATGCCTTTCAAAGGATATAAAAAGTTTTTTACCTGTTCTAATTAATAAATTAAGAAAATAACAATCTGAGAAACATTTTTTTCATGTTTCATTAGATCAGAAATAAATATGACCTAACACGTTATTTGTTTAAAAAAAAAGACAAAATTGCAAAGAATTTACATTTATCCAGTACACGTTCTCTATGGCCAGATGCCTCACTTTTTAGGCATTTTATCTTCCCAGTTCCTGTGTCGTAATTTGCAACTTCCTTCTTTGTGTCAATGAAACTATTTTAAGATAAGCCACTGGTCAACAGCTGTCTATTTCTTTCAGTATAGTGACAGGGGAAATAAACATTTCCCTTTCTCCCCCTGCTAATGCCAGGCCCCATCGGCAAGGCCTTTGGCCACCCTCGTGGGTAGTGGCCTGTCTTCCCCAATGAGAAGAAGGCATTAATCCATCTGATAAAGAATGGTTTGAGGCAGGGAAGCATAGCTCAGCACTCTTTAATCTGTCAGGTCCTATTTTCTTTTACCTTTGAAAGTTTCCAGAATTCTCTTTCCAATCTGTCATAGGCAACTCACCATCCCACCCTAGAACTTACATTGACTTGTATCATCAGGCCAATTTACAAAGAAGGTAGCCTTCTATGAAATTTTGTATTATTATATCAAATTCGTATATTGAATTGTATAAATTAACTTTTCCAGTGTTAATGAAAACTACATTTGCATATCTACTATATTTCTAGGCTCTGGAGAAGAAGAAAACAACATTTTGTGGTGAGTAAACAAAGCTATGTTTATTTTATTTCTTACTTGCAAATAAGTTATAAGCTATTGACAGTAGGACTTCAACTATTAGATGGATAGCTTGTCAAAAATGTAGTAAATGCTACCATGAAATGAAGGATTCCTCCCAGTACAGCTGTAAATTATGATTCGACACAGGTCTAAAATTTTCAAACCATGAATTGCATGTTTTAGAATACGGACTAGAAGTTTCCTATCTGAAGCCCTATGATATAAAAACAAGAGAGATGAGGTGCAACTAATGTAATTGTTTCAGTGAATTATAAAATTTTAAATCTTGTCTAGATCTTTCCCATTAGATAAATCTTCAGTAAGAATTTTATTCCAGCATCCCTGGCAGCTTCTCAAACTCTTTATAATAGAATTATATAACATGTCTCCAGTGGGGACATGTTACTGGAAATGATAACATTTTTAACTTGTGCTTAGAGGCTGTTTACTAGTAAATGTTACTATTTCTAGTGGACAATGTTTAATTTTTAACAAACAATGATTTCTTTTTCTTTTTCTCTAATCACAACTTTCATCCTTTGTACCCCAAATAGTTACTATTAGAGATGTGATTTTCATGAGCAACTCTTAATTACCCATGTAATGAGAATATGGCTAAGAATATTTATATGTCAAAAGTACTACTAGCCTTTAAGAAGTCTTGGCTTCTATCAACCAATAGGTAAGCAGGTGTGTTCAACATTTACTGTGCACCCAACACTCTGTTAACATGACATGGCAGAGCACAAGGAAATATAGCCTCTGTCTTCAGAGACAATAAGGAAACATATACAAATAAAGCAGAGAATAGTGACCTATAGCATAATGTCAAGGACAAAATTTGATATTGGTTGTAAAGGTCATATTTCTTTCTGGCTTTTAAAAAAAAGAGAGAGCAAATTTCTGTCTGGCTTTTGAAAAAGAAAGAGAGGGCATAAAAATAATCAGAAGAGAAAATCTGGCATTTATTTAGTAATATCTATTCTCCAGGTCTTATTGCTAGGGACTTTTATCCTACTTAAGACTAATGGTAATAGATGAGGTCGGTATTATGACCATTAGCAAGAAGAAGAAACTGAAACTTAGAGAGGTTGAGATACTTATCCAAGGCAAGTATCTGGGATTCACAATGCTAGATTCAGCCCAGTTCTAGATATCAATGGATATTTATTGGTATTGATGCTGTTAGGACATTCAGCCAAAAAAAGGTGGGGGACTAATTGTGTTTCATTATTAGTTTTCTCACCAGTTACAAAAGAAATGCTAAATGACATATATAATTAGCATATGTAATTATAATGTGGAATGATCTACAGAGCTGTGTATTAATGAGGACCATTTTATGCCCAGAAATCTAAAAAAGGGTGAAAGATACAGTTAGGATGGAAAATTGAGTTGGAAGAATAAGATCTTATTCTCCACATAAGATGTTGAACCAGCAACAAGTGGGCTGTTCTCAGATCCAGTGCCATAAAGATCATGGGTTTATCCCATGAGTGTAAACTGCTCACATTGGGTGCTCCAATGTCATAACCAAAAGTAGAATTATCTATGTTTGAGGATAAGAATGGCTTTCTGACTGGGATGTATACTCTTTTTTTTCTGTATTATCATCATGATTTTTCACAAGGCAGAATTGTAAGAATAATAGTGTACCTATAAAGTTGATGCATGGTTGTCAATATAATTTATATAAGTGCCTCTAACTGGGATTCAAATTATTTTGCCTTTTGAAATGGCAAAGTGTGTTTAGTTATTTTTCTGTGTTTTCATAAATGGCAATAAGTATACAAAATATCCACCAACATGAACACATATTTATTTCATTAAAAACTATCTTAGTAAGACATTATTCTCAGATTTGATAAATAGATCTAAACTTTTTTTTACTATAAACAACTTGCAATTTTATATTAGAGAGATAATTGCATTTGAAGATATGAATTAGCTTTCAAAGATCTACATCTATCTTTTGAAATCCATACTTTTTGCCTTGGTTCACCCTCCCTTCTTTCCGTTCTGAAAATGATAAAAAGAGGAAATATATAGTACTTAAAATAAAAGACATAAGGAGAACTCAGCAAAAACATTGCCATACTTTCTATCATCAGAAATAAAGAACATTAAATCTTCATGGCAGCCAGATACTTGGGGAAAAGGTGGTAGAAGTTCCATGAAATTTCTGAAAGTAAAAATGCTCAAAGTATTTTCAACATTATTTTCCAAATTTTACTCTTTGACAAAATTGTTCCTTAAGGCTAAATTCCAAAAGCAAGTGTCTATACCCAAACACTTATGACTCTTGTTCAGCTGAACACAGGGCACAGGATAGCAGTCGATTTGCGACGCAAGAAATTTCATGAGACCACTAACATTTATTTGTAAATCAAGAATTCTCTCTCAGATTCCAAATGGACCATGTAAAAGTTGTGACCTAAAATTAAAGCATTTGTCAGGACGTGAAAATAAGAGATGAAATAATGTCTTAGCAGCCAAGATTTTGATATATTCAGTGAATTCCTTAAAATATTTCCAGATCCTTTTCTGTTCCATAGAGTAATTATCTAAAGGCCTACCATGAATCTCCCAGATTATTACATTTTTATCTAACTGTCATTTTTATTCTAGCATAATTAATTCACTGAGCAGTTACGTTTCTACTTTAACATGTCACTTATTATGCACAATTTTCCAATTTGACTTATTTGTGAACTAGGATATGAATTTTAGAATTCTCAAGCAGATCTTTGCCATCTCTGATAGCTTCACCCTCCACATGCTGTCAACAATTTTCACACAGTCTAAGTCTTATGGATAAATGGCTTTGCTCAGTGAGAATCCGAGGCATGAATCACTGGAGTGGAGAGACCATTACCTAAGCTGGAATGTGCAGGATTCCAGCAGCCGGGCATTATTGGGAACTAAAGAGAAATCTCAGTTTGACAGAACATGTGACTTAAGCTGAGGAAAATACTTAAGTTAATGAATCGAGATGGCTGAATAACTGTGCTATAAATCAATCAAGAAGTTCCGATGACATTGTAAACCACAGACATAATGCTCTCGTAGAGGAGTAATGCTGTGGTTTACAGAAACATTCTGAGACTTTGAGCAAGTTCAAGGGTGGAAATCCAGCCCTAGTCATCCAGTGCTATTTATAAAGGGGACGAAGAGGATTGCTTTTCTTGTTCTTATGCTTAAAATTGTCAGCATGAGACAGCAGTTTAAAAGTGCTACTCAAGAAATTAAAAAAAAAAAAGAACCTCTTATGAATAGCTGTGCTGCATGTGGCCTTCAGCTTCCAAGTTGTCAGGTTAGTTTTGTATAATGTCACTCAGCGTTTCTGAAATCTTCCTTGTCACAAAGAGGATCAGCCTACCGAAAATCATACAAAGACACCACCAGACAGCTGCACTGAACTGTGTCTATTTCTCCAAGTGACAGCAAAGCCAAGTGGGAAGAAAACTGTCCACGAACCAACAGGAACCCCCTTTCCTTTCCACATATTTCCTCCCTCTCCAACGCTCCTGGTTACCCGCCAAGTTTCCATACTTTGCTTTTTCCTAGAATGAGGCTATCCCTTGAGCCCTCCCTATTTTTGTACAGTACAGTTTGCAGGATAAAGGAAAAAATGTGTGTGTTTATTTTTACATTTTCTACCCTTCTCCAGAAGAAAATGTTAAGAAGCTTCTATGAATTCAAAAAATTATACAAGATAGCATAAATGAAGTGAGAAACTTAAAAATGCCATAGGAAAAACAAAATATTGGGCCAGTGACAAGGCTAACAATGTCCCTTTCCTAATTAAAGTCACCTCACAGATTTGGCTTTATATCTACTTTCAATCAATATGAAGAGAGAAAACAAACCACTTATGGCACATAATAATAGCAAATATCTGATACAGTAATTATAAAATTCCAGGTATTCTTCTAAGCATTACATAAATCAACTTATTTAATACTCATAATTACCCCATTGAGTAAATGTTATAGTTATCCCCACTTTACAGATGAAGAAAATGAGGAAAAGGAATAATTGACTTGCTCGAGATCACATGGCTTGTAAGTTATGATGCTGGGATATTCATCCATGCAGTCTGTCTTCAAAGTCTATCCTCCTAATTATTCTGCCATGCTACCTGCAGAAAAACACAAAAATTCTTATAAAAAGAAAAGGTGTTCTGATTCTCATGATGATACTATGTGGTAATGTCCTTGAGAAAATCTTTATAGCAGACTCCACAATACTTTGAAAGATGCATTCCTCAAATAGACACACATATCTCACCAAAAAGAATAGAAGTGAAATCAGAAGACCAATTCTGATCAGTGTAGGAAGAGGTTACTTCCACTATTATGATCATGAAAGGTCACCTGAAGGTGGTGGCATTTGCATCGACTTGAAAGGATAAATAGGTTTCTATAGGTAGAAAGTATGGGGACAATGAGAATCATTTTTAAGCAGCATTTTCCTACCAGGCACTAACAGTTGAATGCCACAGAGGAGTCAAAACCATTAGGAAACCGGGACTGCACATTAAACTGATCACGTTTTGGTTCACACACTAGGCACAAATCAGGTACACACTACAGCAAAGGTTTGATGGGCAGAATTTCCGGATGTGTCTGGAATATAAAATATATTATAAGATATATGTATAAAAATACAGATTCTCAGGCTTTACCAGATCTACAGAGTCCAAATTCCTGGGTTAAATAAAAAAGCATTCCCAATGTCACAACTCAAGAAACTGGACCCAGCTACTTCAAACTTCAGTGAGACTTATCAACCTCACATCACTTAGGCCAGAACCCTCAAGAATCACCTACGACTGTTCCCATGTTTGCAAGCACCGCATTCTCCGATAAAGAGATAAATCTCACTGAGACCACCTTGCATTTGTCATATGTGCATTGGGATGGCATTTCTGCTTGACTCTTTTAGTAAAAAGGCATTTCATCTCTTTTCCAAAGCATTACCTTGGCAAGACTTTGTATGATTACACCAAGACAGGCCTGCTTGTGCTCATTCTGGTTTGAAAAAGATTATGTTAGTGGGTAGGATTTTTACAGAAGCATGTTTCACATGTTACTAAAAGTAAATACCAATACTCAAATAAGTGGCAATGACATGTATTTTGCAGTAAGTGGCATATAAAGTAGCCTGGCGAATCTTTAGACTCATGGAATCATCATAAATGGAGACGCCAGACCATTTATTTTATCGCTGGGTGTTGAATAGAAATTGGTTCAAAGAACATCAGATGTAACGGGTTTTATTTAAGTTGTCCCTTGTTGGGGTTTCTCAAACACTCCGCTTATTTGAGTTAGAGGCCACAAGACATCTCTGTGCACTTGTATCTATCTAGGCAGCGAGTCCGCCCGGCCGTTCTCCTTTGTCCCTTCCTGGCTTGGCCTGCGGTGTCATTTGAGATCAGATCATTTTTTCTAGTTTATATCTCCTAAAGTGCTTAAGAAAGAAAAAGGTGATGACACACAAAAAAGAGCAAGCTCTTTAAATAAGGGAAGGACTTTATGGCCTCATACAAATTGTGTAATAAAATTTTTCTTTCTTCTTCTTCTTCATTATTATTTTTTATATATATTTTTGCCACTCACTCACCGAGACACGACTGCTCACCAGCTGACTTTCCTGGTGGAAGGCCTAGGCTGTGTGCTTGCTTTGGAGCAGTTCTCCCCAGTCATCAGGTTTCAATTAAAAAAAATAATTCTGGATTATATGATAAATGGTTAAGAAAAGCAAAGAACATTTTAAATACAAAATAAGAGACCAGATGGTTGGATGAATGGTGGATGGATGGATAGATAGAAAGGTAGGTAGATAGAAGCTCAGAACTAAAGAAAACTACCCCCCTCTGAAATTCTGCATCTAAACCCGAAAAGTAAATAATAATATTTATTACTTGAATTTCAATATGTGTATTCAAAGTTTTAAGATTTTAAAATGCATTACTCTCTTTCCCTAAATGTCCATTCATGTTTATCCCATTTATTCCTTCTAACTGCTCTGTTCACTAATTGCCCTTGAAAGAGTTTGTTAATGCGCAGTGATGGTGGTTTATTTCCATGATACATCTTCCCAGATTCACATTATTTACTGCCTTGAAAAATGAAATGCACCAAGTGGACAGACACCCTTTTTTTTTTTTTTTTGACCTTTGGAAAGCAGCAGCATACAGCCAGACAGATAGGAAATGGTTAAAACAAACTTGCTATATTAAACCAACCACTGCCCACACTGCACACAGATGGCAGCGCGAGGAGAAGCAACATGTGAAGGCAGCACATGTCACGACCCAGTTCAGTAGACACCAGAAAGTTTGCGGCCCAGCGCTTCTGTGACATGATCCGTCTGCCACTGGTCACATCTGTTTCTGTCAGCCAGCAGTCGGGAGCCTGCCGGATTCAGGAGCTGCTGAAGGACCGAGGAGAGGAGGCAAGAGCACAGCACCAGCTGCTAAATCAAGGTTCTCTGAGCTATTTCGCCTCAGATAATACCTCAGTTAGTAAGCCAGGCCAAAAAAACCCCCAAAACCAAAATACACTCATTTAGTGAGCAGCTCACTAGACCCATTAATAGGAATAAAAATATATGTGATTTCTATGTTAAGTCACAGAAGCTATCTATAAATTGGGAAATCAGTTATTTGGCTGGCTCCAAGTTCTCCTCAACCACCTCTGGTTCATTCTTTGATACAGTCAGGCAAAGTGGGATTCTTTTTTTTTTTTTTTTTCAAAGTGGGAATCTGAGTAACATCATCAAGATACCATGTCAGTTTTCAGCTTCACACCCTATACCAGATATCACCCAAGCGAAAGGCAAAAGCAGCCCCTCAGTTAAAGCACAAATAGTTTTCTTCCTTTGTTATCAAAGATTTGAGACTCACGATTAGCCATCTAATTCTGCCTGAGGAGCCTGTCAAACGTGTGATATTTGTAGATAGTCAATGGCCAGATAATTTGGAAGTGTGAGGCTATATTAACAATTTTTTAAAACTTTATGTGGCACGTCAGCTCTCCGCTGACTTACAGGGAACACAGAGCACTGTCATGTGATGTGCAATAGTTACATAGCTGATGCATGTGTAATACTATTCTAAAATAAAAAAAAGTAATGTTCCAACAAATAGAATTCCAGCAGTGAGATGACCTCGGTGACCTGAGCCAGTAGCCACCTGGGGTGGGGTGTGGGTTCTCCCTGAGTGGTACATCTTGGCAGAAGGACAGAGACAACTAAAAGACATTGGTGAGCACTAGACATGGTCCAGGAGAGAGTGGGTTTCATTTTCTGCCAGTTCTTTGCCTAGTTTTTGAATATTAAGACTTTGTACCTTGTTTTGAGAGACAAGTGAGAAAAATATAAAAAGATATAGTGTGGTTTTTGTTTTTTTGTGTATTGGAGTTTTTTGTGCATATTATATTCACTTGTAAAGTGTTGGATGAATGCTTGTTATTAGTGGACAGAGTGAAGCCCAGGAAAGAATCCGTTGTCTGAGGTGACCCAGGCTGTCAGCTCTGTGAAAAGGACACATGTGCTTCATTAGGAACACAGAGAAGTGACAGCGTGATTGGGCTCCCACCAACTGCAATGTGCAGTCACCTAAAAACAGACAGTGGGCCTGATTCTTTTCTCTGTCCATAAATCCCCATGTTCACATGGTCAGCCGGCACAGGAGTTATGACCTGTGTGAAGTGCATAGAGCACTGGGTCTTAGAACAAATGTGGGCATTCCCTTTGCTGAGTATCCAGTTTTCTGGGTGTAAGTCAGGACACATTAACAGGAGCTGCTGGAAGAGCGTCCCTGGGGAGCCTTCCCTGGACAGAGACCAGTGTGAGGTGACTTCATCAGGCTCCTACCCACCAGCTTCCTCTCTCCTCCACCCCCACCCACAGCTCCGGTCCTGCCCTCAGCGCTGGTCCCTAGACCCCCTGCACCTCCTCTGCCTCTCTCTGTTGTCTCTTTTAGGATTTGAGCAGTGGAGCTGTATCTTTTTTATTTTTTTTTTATTTTTCTGAAGTGAGAAGTGGGGAGGCAGACAGACAGATTTCCACATGTGCCTGACCAAGATCTACCCGGCATGCTCACTAGGGGGCGATGCTCTGTCATCTGGGGCATTGCTCCGTTGCAACTGGAGCCATTCCAGTGCCTGAGGTGGATGGAGGCCATGGAGCCATCCTCAGCACCTGGGCTAATTTTTGCTCCAATGGAGCCTTGGCTGTGGGAGGGGAAGAGAGAGACAGAGAGAAAGGAGAGGGGGAGGGTGGAGAAGCAGATGGGCTCTTCTTCTATGTGCGTTGGCTGGGAATCGAACCCAGGATTTCCACATGCTGGGTCAATGCTCTACTGCTGAGCCAACTGACCAGGGCAGAGCTGTATCTTTATGGAAGCCCTGAGAGGTCCCACAAAGCAAACAAAACTGATATTTTATGAATATAACCTTATACAAAGTTCAACTTTATAACTCACCCACTACCATACCAATTAGGGAGAACAGATATGGTGATAGGGGAAGGCTCAGCATCTAATACTGCCCTTCTATATTTTCCTTCAGTTTCACAATATCAAGAAAATGCCAAAGCACACGAATTGTTCAAAGAAATAGACTCAGAAGCTTAAAACAATATTAGGAAGTTTGTCTCTGTATCATATTACAAGGATTATACATTCACATTTCTCTAGCAAGTATCCAGTTTGGAGATAGTAGATGAGTGAAGAGAATGAAAGCAAAGATGATGTTCCCAACTCCTTGGTTGGGAAAATATTTGCTATTAGGCAGAAAATAAAATTTAAATGCATTTTTAACACTATGAAATGGCCAATGGCACATAATTTTAAAAAATTTCAGGTACTTTAGTATTCATCTGTCAGATAGCCATTTAATGTCTTAAAGCAGTCACGTTTATTTTGTCTGAATATTAGGTTCATATGTTTCCATTTCATTTCTGACACTACCTACAGCTGTAGGTGAAGCTTTGCTAAATTAAACCTGCCTATCTCTTTAAAAATATTGGTGAGGTCTGCAAGATAACTCAAACTTGTGTAAAAAATAACTAGCTAAAGGATCTACTTTATCAGAAAACCAATAAAAAAAAGGGGGTGTCTACTGTTTCACTTGAAATTCTCAATTCAGTACCTTGCCCAAAGGCATTTATTACACTGGCATGACACAGGAAATTTCTGAGAGTCACTGCCAATGTAATTACAGAGAACTGAAAATATTTACAATTTAAGATTGTGCCCAACAAACCCAAGAATTTATGTGATATTATCCAAATACTGTTTTAAAAGGCACAGAAATAGTCTTTAAGGTTTTTAACTATGCAGTCAGTGAATAAGTAAGGGCCTTCTTTTCATGTGCTGAATGTTTTCTTTCAAAATGACATTGTATCTGCAAAGGCTTTAAAAATATTCATCAGTTTTCTTGCATAAACTATATCATAAGTTTAGCCAATTTTTATCACCATAAAGGTGAATCGTAATGAACTACTGACATCTACTTTCTTGTCCTCTAGGAATGTCCTGTGCGAATAGTTGACAAGTATTTTTAGGAAGCAGCCTGGGACAGTGGTTAAGAGAAAGCACTTCAGGACATCAAAGCAGCCTTCTTATTCAACACCTGTCTCAGGTGGCTCTTTAACCTTCTTGTACCTCAGTGTCCTCTTTTATGAAGCAGAGAACACAGTCGTGCCCACCTATAGGATTATTGTAAGGATGATTTGAGTTTAATCACATCTGGGTATGCTCTTGATGTTTGCAGGGTCTGGACTAAGAGTACAAATGAAGGCTCGTATTCCGTATTTCTAAATATTGAGAAGTTATTTAAAGTGATAACAAACTATTCAATAAAATATGTCTGGTCAAAAAAAATATGTCTGGTCATTTATTTTGCAAATGTACTATCATGTGGATGTGGATGGCTGGGTTTGAACTTAGAATGCTAGACGCCTCCGATCCCGGCACAGGGTGACAAGGGAACAGAAGGCCCCCGACTGCAGTCTGACCCCCTTCTCCCTGCCTGGATCCAGGCCACATCCTGAGGGGCTCTTCCTAGTGTGTGGTCACCTTGGCTGTATGTCAGAGCTCCACAGACACCCTATAAAGAGTCAGCCCTGGGCCACCATGCCACATTCCTAGCACTGTGCATGCCAGCAGTTCAGAAATGCTTTAGAAGCAGGGATCCAGGTCAGATCCATGGAGGTCCTGGAGGTGGGCTCAAGGGCAGGGGTTTGGGGAACCTGGGTATGGTGTGGGCTTCAGTCGGGTTGATCTCTCTGATTGCAAGGACTCATTCACTACATGGAGAAGGTGCATCCCAGGAGGCCAGAACCCAGGTCTTACTTAGAGCATTAGGGCGGAGGACCCTCTCGCTTAGAGCTACATGCAGCCTGGTTCATATCACAACTTAGGGCAGAGAAACAAATGAATGAAAGAGAAAGAGAGAGAGAGAGAGAGAGAGAGAGAGAGAGAGAGAAGGAACCTGTTTTCAAGGTATTTACCATGAGTCGTGAAATTAATTCATGCTACACTTTATAATAAAATTACTCAGACCAGTCGTTCTCATTATACCATCATCAAATGCTGTCTTAAATTTTCTATTTAAAACCCAAACTGCACTTCTAGTTTTAAGGGTAATCATTTAACCTCTGCTGTTAAAATACATTGTTGATAAAAGTTAGGGCAAAAAAAAGAAACCACTGAAAATGCCTAGTAACATTGCCAAATTGTCAAATATAAACGAGACCTGTAAAAAAGAGCAGCCAAGCTTAACCTACGTGCAGAAGAAATGACGATAGCATACGAGCTCCACCCTGGGAGGTGGGATAGTATACAAACTCCACCCTGGGAGGCAGGAATAGTATATGAGCTCCACCCTGGGAGGTGGGGATAGTATATGAGCTCCACCCTGGGAGGTGGGGATAGTATATGAGCTCCACCCTGGGAGGCGGGATAGTATACGAGCTCCACCCTGGGAGGTGGGATAGTATACAAACTCCACCCTGGGAGGCGGGAATAGTATATGAGCTCCACCCTGGGAGGCGGGATAGTATACGAACTCCACCCTGGGAGGCAGGGATAGTATACGAGCTCCACCCTGGGTGTTAGGCATTCACCTGTTACCTTGTAACTGATGCTGATGGCGTGCTGAGTGCCTGCTCCCAGCTCCCCTGCTGTGGGAGTGATAGCAAAACATGGGTCTGGCTACAGCAGTCTGACTTGAATATGCTCACAGGGCCGGATGGGTTAAGCCCGTGAATAAACATCCACAACAACAACAAAGAGCAAGCACAAAATCAAAACCAGTAGAGAGCAACAAACTCCCTGATCAAATGTATTTTCATAAGAACTTCAAACAGATGCTCAACAGCCGCAAGAGAAGCTTTGTTCTCAGCTCAACAGATACTATGAAGTCTCCAATATTCAAAATTCCTTATTACGTGCATTTTTTTAAAAAAGAAAAATATGTGCCATTGATTTTCAGAGTGGTAACAGTCACATGCCCTCTGGCTCTTTTCTATGATGAAGTCTTGTCCCAGGACCTGTCCACGTGCTTAGTGACCCATCACAGGAAGACAGTGGTTTAGTGTGGGTGGGACATGCTTTGCAGGAAGCCGGGCAAAGCTCTGAGAGGTCCATCAGCCCCTGGGATGAGATAGTTTGGTGCTTATACTCAGTGACCCGCTAGTCTCAGGGAACTCTGAGTCAACCTCATGTGCTCAGAATTCATGACAGAGGCATGACACAAACCGGCTCTCATCCCAGCAGTCTTCTGTAAGCTTTCTGCACTATACCTTTCTCTAGATGGCAGTGGTGAGAGTAAATATTTATTTCACTGATTGGCATGTTAATTACACCTCTAAAATGTTCAATTATCTTTTAAAAATTGCATTGAGATGAAATGCTTGAAGCTTGCCCTAAGCACCTCCAATGAGCTCTTTGGTTCCACTGAAGACCTTGAAAACCTTCATTTTCACCCATCCTCCACACAGCCACCATGATGGCCACAAATCAGATACCCTTGTCACCACGTTGGCTATAAACCAGATACCCTTGCTTAAAAATCTGGCTTGCAAATACCGTCCAAATGAGCAAGAGGGAATTGATTTTTCATATAGGCCAATGCCAACTCTACATTCTCTGCCTCAGCTACTTGCTGCAATAAATTCTCTCCCGACCTCAGCACAGCGCTCAGGATGGACTGCCCTCCCAGGTGCCTGCACGGTACACTATGTTGATCATTCTCTGCCCTGCTTGGATGAGAAGAGGATGGAACTCGGGTCTAAAGGAAGAATGTGAGGGTCTAATGTAACTGAGGCAGAAGCCACGGTCTTAGAAAAGAAGTCTAACTAAGTCCTACCACACAGAGACACCATTGCCTGAAGTGACCTGCTTGGTCAGATTAGGGGAGACAGAGAGCCCTGTGCAGCAGAGAATCTGCATGATGACAGGCCCCAGAGGCTCCTGTTTCTGGTGTTGACCGAGGGGGAAAATAACGGAAGACACAGTGGGGTTTGTTCTGAGGGCAAGCTGACGATTGGACTTTAATTATACATTATTGATGACATGTTGTCCATCGCTGCAGTTTACAATAGTGAGACTGTTAGCATCCCGGGTTGGGGGAAGACAAAGAGACTGGTGGTCTCTCTGGAGCATGCAGCTCCTTGGATCTTCGTTAAAACTGTTTTATATATTCCCTCCCATCTGTGCCCTGGCTGCCAAACACCCTCAAACACCAGTAATCATTACAAACAGAAAATTAAAACGGGTTGATTTGAATGATGCTGTGAAATGGATATGAAAGTGTTGAGAAAAACAAAATCTTAGTGAATCCTGCCATTTTCTTCTATGTTATTGGGAAAATTATAAATTCATGCCTCACTTAATTAGAACCTACAGAGATTTATGAGGGGACAGTGTGTGTTTACTGGGAATCTGAGGTCAGCAACCACTTGTCGTGTGACCTTGGGCAAGGTCTTTCCTCACCTTTAATGAATATCAGAGCAGGGTCCACTTAGTAGGGTTAGTGGGAGTTCTGCCTAAAACAATGCAAGTGTATCACAAATAGTAATGGTTCGATTTTAGAATTATTATTATCGTTATTTTAGCAAGCTTCTCAAAACTTGTTCCAAGTCTTAAATCCTGTAAATTAAATGGTGAAAATAAATACTCAAAACAAAATAAGTGTGATATCTAAGTGCTGACACATAAATTCCTCTTAGGAAGGAAACTATTCTTGATAAACTCCTGGGTTGTAGAAGATGTGACCCAGGGGCACATGTGACCATCTTAATTTATTTATTCCTTCATTCGTTCATCATGTAGTCATGAACTGAGTGCTTACTATGAGGCATTGTAATGACAGTAACAAGCAAAACAACAAAAGCCACTGCTCTCATATAGTTGACGTTCTGGTGCCAGCGGCAGACACGTGTGCACGCACAAACACACACAGAGGCGTGCACACATAATATCAAGGATTAAGAAATGCTATGAAGCAAATAAAACCAGGCAACGAGACAGACAGTGACTAGGTTGGCTAGCGAACTTAAGAGGAACAGGAGGGCCTCAGGGAGCATCTTTGAAGAGATGATATTTGAAACAAGACCCAGATGAGGTGAAGCAGCCAGAGAAGAAAATCACAGCACAGGGAAAAGCAAATGCAAAGAGTCGGTTGGGAACAGAGCCAGTAGCTGGGGAGGCAGGGAGAAGACCAGAAGGCAGAGCTGAGGGTGTGAAGTGAAGAAAGGTATGTGAAGGACTTCTTATTATCTCATTCAGAACAGTTTAGTCTGAATGAGATAATAAAATACTATTTAGGCCCTGGCCTGTTGGCTCAGCAGTAGAGCATCAGCCCGGCATGTGGAAATCCCACGTTCAATTCCCGGCCAGGGCACACAGGAGAAGAGCCCATATGCTTCTCCACCCTTCCCTCTCTACTTTCTCTCTGTCTCTCTCTTCCCTTCCTGTAGCCAAGGCTCCATTGGAGCAGTTGGCCCGGCACTGAGGATGGCTTCATGGCCTCCGCCTCAGGCACTAGAATGGCTCCTGCTGCAACGGAGCGATGGGCAGAGCATTGCCCCCTGGTGGGTATGCCAGGTGGATCCCAGTGGGGTGAATGTGGGGGTCTGTCTGACTGCCTCCCTCCTTCTAACTTCAGAAAAAAAAAGATACTATTTAAATCAATCTGTGTGTTGTTCATTAATTTAAAATAATTTAATTAAATAATACTAAAGTAGAAAACCAAAAGGAGAAGCCATTCCCACTAATTTAGCATCTCTCCCTAAAATGAACAACTATTATCATTTTGGGGTATCTTTCCAGTTATGTTTATTTATTTCCAAACATGGAAACCCACCACACACATCATTTCACTCATTGATCATTTTCATAATATCTCTCAGAGTTGTTTCCTTTCCAGGGTGTACGTACTTTCATTATTTTAAGTCAGTGGTCCCAACCTTTTTTGGGCTACGGACCAATTTAATGTCAGAAAATATTTTCACCGATTGGCCTTTAGGGTGGGACGGATAAATGCACAAAATAAAATTATGCGACCGGCGTAAAAACTGTGGTATTACTAAATATAATTGTCGAACTTATGAGACAAGCATTAAGAGTGAGTCTTAGACAGATGTAACAGAGGGAATCTGGTCATTTTTAAAAAATAAAACATCGGCCTGACCTGTGGTGGCATAGTGGATAAAGCGTCGACCTGGAATGCTGAGGTCGCCGGTTCAAAACCCTGGCCTTGCCTGGTCAAGACACATATGGGAGTTGAAGCTTCCTGCTCCTCCCCTTCTTCTCTCTCTCTCTCTCTCTCTTTCTCTCTCTCTCTCTCTCTCTCTCTCCCCTCTAAAATGAATAAATAAATAAAAATAATTTTAAAAAAACATCGTTCAGACTTAAATATAAATAAAATGGAGATAATGTAAGTTATTTATTCTTTCTCTGTGGACTGGTACCAAATGGCCCACGGACCGGTACCTGTCCATGGCCCGGGGGTTGGGGGCCACTGTTTAAAGTGACTGCTCAATATCACCCTGTTTAGATTATTCTATCTGGTTCTGATATAATGAAACTTTCCTTTCAGTATTTGCTGTTACAAACAATGCTCAGTATCTAAATCTTGGTGTTCATCTAAATCTTGAAATTCATAAATTCATTCCAAAGTACAATTGCAGAGGGGAACAAGGACCAGTGGAAACGCCCATCCAGGGGGATGGCTGAAGGAATAGGGTGGTCTTGTACTAAATGTGAAGCCATTCTTCTCCTATCAGTACTCTTAAGCCCCCCTTGTTCCAATCTTCCAAAAAGTTCTCTACATTCATGAATGTTTCATGTGAGTGGGTTACACTTCCGTTTTGTATGGGGAAAAAAAGTTCAGAGCACAAGTCTGAAATAATATGGTGGGTAAAAGAGACAGGCATCACAGGAGGAGGAGGCTGGAGGAAGAGGAACCATTACAATTCATACTACCTGGATTTTACTCACGTTTTCAAGTGTTTTTTTCCATCCACAAGGTGGGTATCAAATTTCAAGACAAATTTATCTAGAGCTCAAAAAACACAAGGTGTCCCCAGCAGACATCTGGGTTACATATTTAATGCCCAAACATTCAAGGGAAGGGGGAATAAGTCAAGCTAACTCTTCTGATTTTGTGTAACCAAAATAACCAATTGATGGACTGATTGCCCCAGTTGTTTTGGATTTCCACATACACAGACACGTGCCAGTGCTCACGCACCATCTCCAAATTCAAAGCAACATCCAGGACCATGCTATATCATTGGTAGCAATCTAAGTTGTGAAGAATCTTGTTTCTTCGAAAGTTGCCTCCCCTCCCCATTTACTCAAGGTAAACATTGGTTACAGGTGAATAATCATCAACTTACCCGGAATTACCTTAGTCAGAATTTTGGCTTTCTTAAATTTCTGCCTTCTGTCAGTAGTATGTTACATTTATTATGTGTTGTTAATTCCACAGTAGGGCGGGTTGAGAAAAAAAGAAGAAACACCCACATTAATATTTTCAGCCATCCTCCTAGATGTTTAAGGCATACCAATATTTGGATTAAATAAGTTGTTGGTTTCTATGTTTTTTATTCATCCGTGTTTTTACTTAATTTCTTGAAAATTAATACTGTTTCAACTATCAAAAAAGAGCCAATTATGATCCATTTCCCTAAATAAATACTTTAAAAATAATTTCAGTAGTCTTTACTTGTCTTTGCTTAAAAAAGGCAATGCACATCTATTGTGGAATATACAAATACATATATTGGCTCATCCCTGATGCTTTTATGGTTTTGCAATTCCTATACTACTCTGGGAAATGAGATCTTAATAAATTACATGGATATTTAGCTAAAACCTAGTTTGTCAATGTAATTATAAAATCTTCTCTAGTAGATATCCTTTAATAATTATTATAGATCTAGAATTGCATAGCTATAGCCTGTATAAGTCAGATAAAAGACTAGTCTTTCATTATTTTCTAGTTTAGGATAATTGAGGAGCTATTGCTATTTTTAACTACCTTATGTCAATCCGTTTTATAGAAACTCATTCTGGCTAGTTCTTGTGTGGAGCAGTCTCCTCTTCTTGTATTTATTCTTTCCTTTTTGCTGATATTCGGGGCATGCTGAGCCCCTTTCTAATCTGTCTACATGATCTCTCTTAGCTGCCTTCATCAACTCTCTTGGCTTTGTCACCTATTTAAAATACAGCTAATCTAGATTCCTCTCCTACATTTCATACCTGCACATTTAGCTGTGTACAGGATATCAGCATTTAGAGTTCTAATGCATACTTCAAAGTTTAATAGTTAAAAGTACCTTAAAAAATAAATCTTCTTTACCAGAAACTGACTTCCATGTATCTTAGTTAATGGCAGTGCAGTCTACCCATCCCATTGATCAAAGACAGGATCTTCTCTCTTACTTCCCATATGTAATCACTAGGTCTTGTTTAATTTGCTTTCAAAATATGCTTTATATCACTTTATTTCTTTCCATCCTCAATGTTTCTAGCCTAACTTAGATCACTGCTTCTCTCCCTGGGTGACAGTGGTCCCTGGAATGGAGTGGACAGCATTTGGAGTCATTCTAGCCTCACCTCTCATCCTCCTCCTCTCAAACTTTAATCTGTAACATATTATACATCTTGTAACTCCTTGAGTATTTTATTCCCTATTTCTTTGGAGCATCCAGATAGGCTGTACTCTTTGTCTAGTACATATAGCATATCTACACATATGTAGCATGTACACATATATGTTATGTTATATATAACATATTAGTGATATACACAGAATATGCTATATATAAAGTTTATACACATATTATATATAGCATATATGCTACATATAGGTATATATACCATGCACATACACATAATTTGTTCTAAGATACTCTTCATCACTAGCCCTGTGATTATCACCAAAACTGGATTGAGTGTTCCTCCCATATAATCCCAAAACATCTGTGGCTTTCTAATCAGAGCTTGTTACTTGTATTATAATTATACACTTGTGTGATTATGCCTTCCAATGGCATCAAAAATGTATATCTTTTTATCACTGTGTCTTCAACAGAGTAGATACTTAGGAAACATTTTCTAAATGAGAAGGTTTGTGCATCAGTGACTCTGTACTCAAGTTTTAGGTGAAAACATGTGATAAGGCAAGGGTTATGACCTTATTTAAACCAAGCATTATGGTGAAGCAGAAGATACTTGTAGCGAGGGTTATAATTATTATTATTTCGCCTGTGAAGATGTGGAACGCATCTTCATCTCCAAAAGCTGAGAATTATGAACACTGTTCCAACAAGCAGAAACGTTCAAGGACGGGCTAGGGTCCATGGCGTGCCATTTCTTAATTTCCTCATGTTTGGGGATGACAGCTCGGCTCAAGCTGAACACTGCCAAACAACTCCCAAGGACTGCACTGAGAACACTCGGATTGCCAGAAAGTTGTTTTCCAAGAGAACGGTTATTAGGACAACAAACTCATGTAAATAAGATGTGGGAAAACCATGGCAGGTCATCTAATCTCTCCGATGAGAATACTCTCCCCAGTGCTGGCCGCGAAGTTCCACAGGGTGAATTTCAAGGACAGCCAGTGATGTGAGTCCTACCTTTACCCTTGGGAAGCTGTTGTGCAAACCAAAAGTTTTCATTGCTTCCACTTGGATAAAATATTTTTAAATATGCCTTTCCCCCCAATGTGTGCTTTTTTCTTTTTTTATTAAGTGAGAAGCAGGGAGGCAGGCAGACAGACTCCCACATGCACCCTGACTAGGGTTCCACCCGGCATGCTCCTTACCCAGCAATGCTCTGCCCGTTTGGTGTTGCAGCTCTATTGCTTGGCAACCGAACTATTCTAGCACCTGAGGCAAGGCCATGGAGCCATCCTCTGCGCCCAGCCATCCTGCTTCCCATGGCAGAGGGGAGCAGGGAGAGGAAGAGAGAGAGAGAGAAGAGAGGGAAGAGGAGGGGTGGAGAAGCAGATGGTCACTTTTCCTCTGTGTGCCCTCATTGGGAATCAAACACAGGACTTTCACACATCAGGCGGATGCTCTACCAATGAGCCAATCAGCCAGGGCCCAATGTGTGCATTTTACTCCAGCTCGCTTATGCTTCTATCTGTTTAGGTTTCATAAATAAAAATAAATGGAGCAGTAGTTTTCATTCAACAATGAGTTGAGTTATGAGCAGCCAGTTTACTCTTCCCATTTAAAGGTATACCTAAGAGTGATAATAAATTTTTTCTAGTGCAGATTTAAGAGGTTTTTATTTCATTTTAGTAATGTTTAAAAGGGTAGATAAGTCAGAATTTGTCATTTCAGTAGCTTAAATCTTAGTAAATTTCAAGGAATTCTTTAGGTTTATTTGCTGTGATGCAAAAAAATTAGTGGAGTGTTGCTGAGCTAAAGGAGCTATCTTCGGGAGCTGGAAAAGTTTGGATTACATAGAATGCTATGAAATTGATTTCTGTTTATTGGTTTATCACTTTTATTTTTCCATGACAGTCATGCCCATTTCTTTTCAATATGCCGCTCTTTCATATAATTGAAAATATCTCTGGTTCAATGGATAACACATTAATGGCCTTTTATCTGTAGCATTTGCAAAATATTAGTCTTGTGTGTACCAATTACTTGAATTTTGGCCACATTTTATACTATTGTACTATTTTTTACTGAACATTTTTCTTGAAATGACTTGCTTTTTTTACTTACATGTTTTTTAAGTAATATTTATGTCATGAATTTAATCACTTAGTTTTACTCTTAATATAAGAAATGCATACAATTTAAAATATTACTGCATAATTCTTAAAATATCTTGTATCCCACATTTTGGAAAAACTGATCTAACATATTCCATTATACATCTATAGATAAGTTCCTTCTTTCATAAAATACTTTTCTAGAGCTATTTTCTGAGTTTCTTTCCAGGTAAAAATTTATATTTTATATATTGTATTTTAAATTTGTTATACTTCTGTTCTCCTCTTGTGAGTATAAATTTATTTAATTTAAACAAATGTAGAAGAATTGTAAATATGATTTGTAAAAAATTAGAAGATAAGTTTTATTCCTCTAATATGTTTCTAATCAAGGTGTTATTTAGCCTAGTTTAATGATCATGTAAAAATTAATAAAATCTAAACAGTAAGCAGTGCTGCTTAAAATATTCTGCTCTATTGACACACACTAATTATTGACTGGGTATGATGCACTTATTTTTTATATAACATTTTCAAAAGTTGATTTAACTCAGAGAATTTTTAAATTAGATATTGATTCAGGTAAAACCTAATATTTAGGTTTAACTGCTTTCTTTGTTTACTACATTTGGGTACATCTGAAAGCACTCTCACTTCAAAATTATCAAGGAAACAAATAGTCTTTAACAACAAATAAACAGAAATTGACAAAACTTTGAGCCTTGTGAAAAGTTGCTACAGTTGTCCTCCAACTGGATTCATCACCATCTATTATTTTGTTTATGATCTTTTAGCCAATTCCCAAGCCATGTGAATCTGTTCTCGTCCAAAGCAATTATAATTAATTTGCAAGTGAAAGTTCATAATCCACTGTTTCAAATGTTTCACTGGAGCCCAAATAAATGACGTTGATTCCATCCTCTTCATCCAATTATTTTGGTAACTATAATATAAAACAAGCCTATTATCGTGGTCTGTTCATTATGGAACATGCTGCTTAGTGTTCAAGGTCTCATTGCCTTCTAACCACTTACAGACTGTCCTTCAATATTTTCTTCTCTACTTCACTCTATATTGATCTGTTGATTGGTTGAATGAAACACTTTATTTATTTGGGCATGTTTACAAAGAAGGAAACCTAAAGAAAAATAACTTGTAGAATCACTCTAATGTCCTTTATCAAACTACACAGCCTTTAAATGAGGTGCTTTGGGATCTTAGGGCTTTTCTTTGTTAGATTATATTTTAAATTTTATATAAAATCCTTTTCATGAAAATTAATAAGGTGGTTTACATGATTAATTTGTGGGTACTTGCATTTTCAAAGGAAAATAAATCTAAGCTTATTAGAGAAGAGTGTATTGGCTCAGAGGGTTCATACAGAAAGGCAATGAGTTTCATCATGGATCAGATAGAAAATGAAGAAATTGTAAGGCAGAGTGAAGTATTGGGGAGGATCTAAGAATGTCTATATGAGGCATACTAAAAATAATTCATAACATTTATAATATATGAACAAAACATTTCAATTTTAAAAATTTTTGAATGATTATAATATAAGAATGATTGTAAAAGTAAAAATTCACAACCTTTAAGATTTCCTATTGTGCCAACAGTCCATTCATGGCAATTATTGGTAAGATCTGCAATAAGCAATAGTTTTAATGATATCAATTACCAATTGCACTGGTTCCAATTTCTATGATAGTGAAATTGTTTGATTATACATAGGTAATCCTAAATTGTAGAAAAGCTTGTTCTTTTCCTGTTTTTCCTGGAAATCTGTTGACATTTGCTGATTGTATAGCAAATATATTTTTCTTAAATAACACAAAAGGAAATTCACAATGCAGCAATTGTTTCAATCTTCAAAATTATTAATGTCTGAGAAATTGTGGATTTTTGTATTGTATTTCCTTTCTGTTCAAAGTACTTTTAAACTGTTTGTGAAAAGTTAATTTAAAAAGCATTTTCAAATTGAGTATCCATGTTTAAAACACTTTTGCAAATTTCTTGCTTTCTTAGCTAGTGAAACTATTATTTTCAAAGTGAAAAAATATATATACTTTGCCTTTTTCTGATCCAATTCACTAATGAAGCATTTCTATTTATAATTGAGGAAAACTCTTATTTTTGAAATCTGATAAATATCTGATAAATTTCCAGCCTAAGATTTGGCCACTAAAGGGCCTAACAATATAAAGTCTAAGTACATATGAGTAACTTGATCCTGTTAATTACACATAAGGGTAGGAAGCAGATGTTTGAAGACAATCAAAGAAAAGAGACAATGCCTTGGATAGTTTTCCAATCAAATAGCTAATTTTGAAGAATTGTATGAAATTATAAACGAGAAACAGTAATACATTTTTGTAAATTTGAACACATATTATTTAAAGGCTAACTAGAGAGGAATCTTGCAATAGTGTGGAAGAAACTGAAAATAATGTTTTTAGTAGAAAAAAGAATAGTTGCAGCATTTTCTATTTGAAGGGTTGTATCCTTTTCAAACTTGCTTGTTGACAGTGTGTTTATTTCCTTCAAGATTTAAATAGTAAACACACACAAAAGAATGACTGCAAACCTCAAAATTTTAATACTTACTTTCAACATATAATGAGAAGTCCACAGTATTTTTAAAGCCTCCTTCTAATGTTTCAGTTGAACACATGTAATGATTAAACGCTTCCCCCTGAAAGCATTAAATTTTATTCTGTAGTCACATGGATGAGCATACTATGTTAGTCACATGACAAGACAATAACAAAACTATCGACAATGATGACAAATCGGGCAGCACAGGAGGACCTAAAGCAGGCAAATGGCCCTTCTGTGCTTGGGCCCCTCCGTCTCATGAACCTAGAGCACTCAATGTTTGTTCAGTGAATACACTACATTCAGAAAGCTTAAGTTTTTATATTGTTTCCCACTTGGAAGAAAATCTATGTTTGCATTTTTAATAACAAAACCTTTAGACTCACCAAAATGAAAACCTGTCACTTAGGTAAGATACAAGCCTGCTTTAAATTCATTAGAAAAAGAAATTAACTGTTTCAACATAAAAAATAAAACAGCTAAACTGAAAATCAAATTCTATCTCTTTGTACTTCTCCTTCAAAGCAGATTGTATTATTTTAATTTAATTATACATTTAGGTTATAGTTGATTGAAGGAAATATATCCCCTATTGGTTCAATTATGATAGGGGAACTATCTTATCTGTTCTCTATAGAGTCCTTGGTATCTGGAACAGTACTTGGTCTACAGAAAACCAACCAGGATTGAAGCAGAGAGACAGAACCAGTAGGAGATCTATTGAAAGAGATTTGTTGCAAGGAATTGGCTTATGCAATATTGAGGACTGGCAAGGAATGTCCCAAATCCATAGGACAGGGATTAGGGGGCAGGTTGGGGGCATGGTCAGGGGTTGGTGACTGCTATCCACATGCAGAATTTCTTTTTATTAGGGAAGTTTCTGTTTTACAGGTATTCAACTGATTAAATCATGCCCACTCAGGTGATATAAGTTCTCCTCCCTAAATGCAAATAACTGTTTATTGACCTTAATCACATCTGGAAACTACCTCATAGAAACATCTAGACCAGTGCTTGATTGAGTAACTGGGGCTGCATCCTGACCAAGTTGACAAAGCAGAGAAACTTGAAAAAATGGAATACGTGGCCCCTTTGCGGGAATACCTTCCTGGGAGCAGAGAAACCATCACTGAGGGTTTCAACAGAAATAGATTGGTCATATTATAGGTAGCACTTATCACATGCTCTAAAATCTATTTGATTTTAAACTTTTTATGTGTATGATTATTTTCAATCCTTTTAAGAGTATTGCCTTCATTTTACAGAGTAGAAACTTTAGTTTAAAAAAAATCAAATAACATTCAAAGTTAACCAGCAAGTGAGGGTTCAAAACTAAAATATATTATTTCAAAAGCCTGAACTCTTAAAAACTATAATCCAGAGCCGATAATGAGCTGGGACCTTCAGAGCACATTTTCCTTTTGCTGGGGAAGTGGAGAAAGACCCCCCCCCCCTTTCTACAGGCTTGTCTACACCCCCCAGTGGAAGAGCATTTGGATTTGTCCTCCCAAATCATAGAGGTTGTGCCCTACTGAGCTCAGCTCCACATGGGGGAAGGGAGAGCTGCTCTGAGCTGGGACAATGGGGCATGTCTCTCTCAGAGACTATTGTCTAGGACCAGAGCAAAGTGTTTGTCCCTCTCCTGTGGGCTCAGCCAGCACCACCCCCAACAGGAGACTCTTTTGATCCAACCTCCCAAGCCCCACTGGCTCTACCTTGCTGAGCTCGCTCCTGTAGAAGGAACCGCTGGCTGTACCCAATGTGAACCTGCACTGCACTCCTCCTGGGTATTCTTGCAGAGACTGAGTGGTATGGCTCTGCAGTAAGGGCCACTTTCTCCTCATTCCACTCCTGACCATGCAGTCCCCAAGTAGGGGAACCACTAGCCCTGTCCTACTGAACTTGGTTGCACCACCCTATTGAGCTTTCGACCTGTGGAAGGGTTTGTGGGTCACAGCCAGCCTGGGTCCACTCTATAGTCTTTTTTTAGAAGGCTGTGGAGGAAGGCCAGGCAAACTCGGGGGGAGACAGAGTAGCTAACAGGTGGACTGGGACCTCAGGGATTCTTGGACCTTTTATAGGTTTGCTTCCAGCTCTAAGCTGCAGGAAACTGAACCTTGTATACTTACTGGCCCCTCCCATGCACACTCAGGTCCAACAGACACAGCCACAAACAGTGAATAGTGTGGTAGCTTCAGACAGGTAGCCCAAGGCTGGTTACATAAAATGTCTGACATTGACTTGTACCTGAACACCACCCAAGTGGACCCAGAACTAATACAACCCGTGATGGGCTTCAGGCCACAGCAGAGCTCTTATCTAGCTAGCCACACAAGTAGCACACCCAAGGGGGATTCTGGAAGGCATCAGACCCTGCTGGGAACAGCTCCATTTTGGGGGGCAGCCCCTGCACCACGACTTATACACAGAGATGAAGGTTTATCCTTATAGTCAGCCAGCCTAGAGGGTTAACTCCACCCATGAAAAGGCCAACATCAGTCAAGACTCAACTACAGTAGGCAGTTGCATATTACCCACAAGAAACATTCCTGGAGCAACAAGCTCAGGTGATTTAGAAGATTGTGCCTATCAAGACACCTATAACATAAAGCCATCACAATAAGTTTTGGAGTCATAACAATTCTACTCTAACAGAGACAAGTATGGGAGACAAAGAAATATGCTCCAAATGAAAGAACAAGAGAAATCCCCAGAAAAAGAATTAAGTGAAATGGAAGCTATCAAGATACCAAATGGTTATAAGGATACTCAAAAACCTTAGGGAAAGAATGGATAACTCAGTGAGAACTTGAACAAAGAGATAGTAAGCACTAGAAAGAACATAAAAATCATAAAAATAAGAACCAGCAGAAATGAAGACAACAATATCTGAAATAAAGAATATGTTAGAAGGAATTAACAGCAGTTTAATTGAAACAGAAGATCAAATCAGTGACTTACAGGTACCCAAGCAGAGCAACAAAAAGAAAAGAGAATTTTTAAAAATAAGGAAAGTCTAAGGAACTTCTGGGACTACATCAAATGTAACAATATTTGCACAATAAGGGCACCAGAAGAAAAGAGTGAGCAAGGTATAGAGAACCTGTTTGTAGAAATAATGGCTGAAAACTTCCTTAATCTGGTGAAGAAAAAAGTCATACAAGTTCAGGAAGCACAGGGAACTCCAATCAAGATGAACCTAATGAGGCCCATACTAAGACACATCATAATTAAAATGGCAAAGGTTAAAGACAAAGAGAGAATCTTAAAAGCAGCAAGAGAAAGACAGTTACTTACCTACAAGGAAGCTCCCATAAGACTGTCAGCTTATTTCTTAGCAGAAACACTTCAGGCCAAAAAGATTGTAATGAAATATTCAAAGTCAAGAAAAGCAAGGACCTACAACTGAGACTATTCTATCATTTAGGATTGAAGGTGAAATAAAGAGTTTCCTAGGGGGAAAAATGTAAAAGGAGTTCATTATCACAAACCAGTACTGCAAGAAATATTAAGGCTCTGCTTTATGAAGAAGAAAAAAACAGAAATGGAGAGAAAGAAACATAAGTATAAGGAATAAAATGGCAATAAGTAAGTACCTATCAATAATAACCTTAAATGTAAGTGGATTAAGTGCTCTAATAAAAAGGTATAGGGTAGTGGAATGGATAAGAACACACGACGATCTGGAAGAGATTCACCTCAAAACAGAAGATACACAGAGACTGAAAGTGAAGGGATGAATAAATATATTGCATGCAAATAGAAATAAAACAAAAGCTATGATAGCAACAAGAGACAAAGAACATCACTACATAATACTAAATATAATAGATCCAACCACAGGATATAACCCTTGTAAACATATATGCACCTGACATAGATAGTCCTAAATATATTTATATAAAGAAAATGTTGGTGGACATTAAGGGAGAGATTGACAGTAATACAGCAAAGGGTCACTTGTTCTGCTGTAGTCCCCTGGTCAAGGCACATATGAGAAAGCAATCTATGAACAACTAAGGTGCTGCAACAAAGAATTGATGTTTCTCACCTCTCTTTCTTCCTGTCTGTCTGTTCCTATCTATTCTTCTCTCTCTATCTCTCTGTCTCTTTCATTAAAAAAGAAAGAAAGAAAAAAAACCATTCAAATGCATGGAGGCTAAATAAAACATATTACACAATGAAATGGTTAACAATGAGATCAAGGAAGAAATCAACAGTTACTTGGGGAAAATTGTTGTGTGTTTATTTTAATACACAACAATCCAAAATCTAACATGTCAAGAGGGCAAATATGCTAAGATATGGTACATGAGCCAGGGTTTGATGTGGCTGTTCTGTTACTGTATTGATACCTCCGTGCAAGAGATGGTGTCTGTCATTAGAATAATTCTGTCTCTGATATGCATGCATGTTTGTGGCCTAGTATTGCATAGGTAATAATGTACCTTCACTGGACACAGTGAAAGCATTCCTAAGAGAAAAGTTCACAGTATTGCAGGCCTACCTCAAATAGCAAGAAAAATCTCAAATACACAATCTAATTCTAAACCTAAAAGAACTATAAAAGAACAAAAGAGTCCAGAAGAAGTAGGAAGGAAATAATAAAGATTAGAGTGGAAATAAATAACATAGAGACCAAATACACACACACACACACACACACACACACACACACACACACACACACACACACACACACTGGGTCTTTGGAAAGATAAATAAGATTGACAAACCATTAACCAGACTCATCAAGAAAAAAAGGGAAAGAGAAGATCCAAATAAATCAGAAACAGAAGAGGAGAAGTAACAACTGACACCACAGAAACACAAAGAAGAGTAAGAAAATACTATGGACAACTATAAACCAAGAAATTGGACAACCTGGCCAAAATGAATAAATTCCTACAAACATAATTTTCTAAAACTGAATCAGGAAGAATCAGAAAATCTGAATAGACCAATTACAACTAATGAAATTGAATCAGTAATCAAAAAACTCTAGCAAACCAAAGTCCTGAACCAGATGGCTTGCTTCACAGATGAATTTTACTAAATATTCAAAGAACTATCACCTATCCTTCTCAAACTATTCTAAAAAATACAAGAGGAGGAAAGATTTCCAAGCTCATTTTATGAGGCCAGCATTGTCTTTATTCCAAAACCAGACAAAGACGCTACAAAAAAGGAAATTATAGGCCAATATCCCTGATGCACATAGATTCTAAAATTCTCAAAAAATATATTAGCAAATCAGATCCAGCAATACATTAAAAAGATTAGACAATATAATCAAGTAGGATTTATTCCAGGGATGCAAGGTTGATACAATATCCACAAATCAATATATGTGATAAATCACATAACAAAATAAAGGATAAAAAATCACACAATTATATTAATAGATTTAGGAAAAGCATTTGATAAAACCTAGCCCCATTTTTGATAAAAATTCTCAGCACAGTGGGTATAAAAGGATCATATAATTAAACATAATACAGGCCATATATGACAAACCCACAGCAAATATCATACTCAGTGAGTAAACACTAAAAACATTTTCCTGAAGATCAGGAACAGGACAAGGATGTCTGCTTTCACTATTCTTTTTCAACATGTTTATGGAAGTACTAACCACAGCAATCACACAAGAAGAAATAAAAGGCATCCAAATTGGAAAGAGGAAGTCAAACTGTCATTATTCACAGATGACGTGAAACTATATATAAAAACTCTAGCCCTAGCCAGTTGGCTCAGTAGTAGAGCATCGGCCTGGTGTGCAGGAGTCCTGGGTTTGATTCCCAGACAGGGCACACAGGAGAAGCGCCCATCTGCTTCTCCACCCCTCCCCCTCTCCTTCCTCTCTGTCTCTCTCTTCCTCTCCTGCAGCCAAGGCTCCATTGGAGCAAAGTTTGCCCGGATGCTGAGGATGGCTCTGTGGCCTCTGCCTCAGGCACTAGAATGGTTCTGATTGTGGCAAAGCGACGCCCCAGATGGGCAGAGCATCACCCCCTGGTGGGCATGCGGGGTGGATCCCGGTCGGGCGCATGCGGGAGTCTGTCTGACTGCCTCCCCGTTTCCAACTTCTGAAAAATACAAAAAACCAACCAACCAAACAAACAAACAAACAAACTCTAAGGACTCCACCAAAAAGCTGCTAGATCTAATAAGTAAATTTGGCAATGTAGCATGATATAAAATTAATATTCAGAAATTGGTGGCATTCTTATATACCAATAATTAACTATCAGATAGAGAAACTAAAAAAACAATTCTATTCACTATTGCTACAAAAAATAAAAATAAAAAGCTACCTAGAAATAAAATTAACTAAAAGGTAAAATACCTGTACTCAAGAAATTATAATATACTGAAGAAAGAAACTGAGCAAGATGCAAATAAGTGGGAGCATATACTGTGTTCATGGATAGGTAAAATTAACATCATTAAAATGTCCATACTACCTAAAGCAATCTACCAATTCAATGCATTTCCTATAAAATAATAATGGCATCTTACAGATCTAGAACAAATATTCTAAAAATTTATATGGAATCACAAAAGATTCCAAATAGCTTTGGTAATCTTAAAACAGAATAATAGAGTTGGAGGTACCATACTACTTGATATCAAACTATCCTACAAGGCCATAGTAATCAAAACAGCATGGTACTGGTACAAGAACAGGCATATAAATCAATGGAACATAAACCTACACCTTTATGATCAATTAATATTTCACAAAGGAGGTAAGAACATACAATGGGGTAAAGATAGTACCTTCAATAAAATTGGAAAAAGATGTGGTACATATATACTATGGAATATTACTCAGCCATAAGAAATGATGACATAGGATAATTTACAGCAACATGGATTGACCTTGATAACATACTGAGTGAAATAAGTAAATCAGAAAAAACTAAGAACTGTATGATTCCATACATAGGTGGGACATAAAAATGAGACTCAGGGACATGGACAAGAGTGTGGTGGTTACCAGGTGGAGGGGAAGGGAAGATAGGAAAGGAGTGAGGGGAGGGGAGAGTCATAAAGAAAACCAAATAAAAGGGGATGGAGGACAATTTGACTCTGGGTGATGGGTATACAACGTAATCAAATGTCAAAATGATCTGAAGATGTTTTCTCTGAATCTATGTACTCTAATTGATCAAAGTCACCCCATTAAAATTAATTGTTTAAATAAAATTTTAAAAGAATTGGACAGATGCATACAAAAAAATGAAACTAGACCACCAACTTACACCATACACAAGAATAAGCGCAAATGGATTCAAGACTTAAGTGTAAGTCATGAAACCATAAAATCCTAAAAAAACACAGACAGTAAAATCTCAGACATTTTGCATAGCCATATTTTGCCAATATATCTTCTTGGGCAAGAGATATAAAGGAAAAAGTAGACAACATCAAACTAACAAGGTTTTGCACAGCAAAAGAAACCATAAACAAAATGGAAAAGGAACCCACTGAATGGGAGAACATATTTGCCAATGAGACATCTGATAAAGGGTTAATTTCCAAAATATATAAAGAACTTATACAACTGAACACTAAGAAAAGAAACAACCCAATTTAAAAAGGGGCAAAGGACATGAATAGATACTTCTTTAAAGAGGACATACAGGGGGCCAAAAGACATATGAAAAAATGCTCAGTGTTGTTAAGCATGAGAGAGATACAAACAAAAACCGCCATATCACCTGACTCCTATCTGAATGACTATCATCAATAAATCAACAAACAAGTGCTAGCAAGAATGTAGAGAAAAGGGAACCCTCATGCTGTATTAGAGGAAATGAAGACTGGTGAAGCCACTGTGTTTTTTAATATCCTCAAAAAATTAAAAATGGAACTACCTTTTGACCCAGTGATCCCACTTCTGGGAATATGTTAAAAAATATGAAACACTAATTCAAAAGAATATATCCTATTTTTATTTCAGTGTTATGTATAATAACCAAGAACTGGAAACAGCCCAAATGTCTGTCAGTAGGTGAGTGGATAAAAAAGCTGTGGTTCATTTACACAGTGGAATACTACTCAGCTGTAAAAAATAAAAGGGGAGGAGTGACGTCACGGAAATGGCGCCGTGAGCAGCGCGTCCGACAGATCTCCCCAAAATCTCAACAAATTTATCAACTAGAAACAGAAAAATTTATCCTCGGAACATTCCGGACTTCCACACACACACTGAAAGCAGAGGGACTGTTGCCCAGGAGGAAGTACACCTGTGGTGAGTCAACCCAAACGTGCAGCTGCCCGACCACACTCGGGGACGGCAGCCTGGGCACTGGCGGCCATCCCAGCATACCCTGAGAAGCCGCGCGCGCGGCCCCCCGTGCCGCGGTCCGACCACTGGCGTGACGAGAAACCGCACGCCCGGTGCCGCGATCCAGAGAGGCCCCGTCCACTGGCGTGCTGAGAAACCGCGCGCACCCCCATGCCGCGGTCCCCGGCCACTGGCGTGCGGAGAAACCGCGCACTCGCCCCGCGCCGCGGTCCCTGTCCACTGGCGTGCTGAGAAACCGCGCGCACCCCGTGCCGCGGACCCCGGCCACTGGCGTGCTGAGAAACCGCGCGCACCCCGTGCCGCGGTCCCCGGCCACTGGCATGCTGAGAAACCGCGGGCGCGCCCGGTCCCCGTCTACTGGCGTGCTGAGAAACCGTGCGCGCGCCCCGTGCCGCGGTCCCCGTCCACTGGTGTGCTGAGAAACCGTGCGCACGCCCCGTGCCGCGCGGGTGCCAAGGCTGTCCTTCCTAGTCAGGAGATTCTCTCCGGGGGCGGGGCACCTCACCCAGCCATTCAAGCTAACAATCAAGCGTTGGGGGAGGGGCGGCGCAGGCAGCCTGAAATACTTTCTGGAGCACAGCTGCGGATCCAATCACCGAAATTAGCTTAACCCACGAAATCTGCGCACCCACGGGGCTCTAATTGATAAGATCTCTCCCAGTTCAGCGATCCAAGACAAGAGGCGTGATATTTTTCAGTGCCTTTCGCTAAAGGGGCAGGGGCAACTTCTGATTGACAGAGCCTCCATATTCAGGGATATTCCTAACAAGAGGGACTTGGCAGATATTAAGATCCATAAAGCAAACATCGACTAGTGCTTCTTCTTCCCAGCCAAAACAGGCTACCAAGTGTGGAAAGCCTGGGTTGAGAGGTCCAACTAGGCGCTGAACATTCACCTTGACAACAATTGACTCCCAGCCCCACCTGATTACGCTGGAGGCTCTGACTGCCAAAGCCTTACCCAGAGCCTTGCGCTGAGTGAGGATAGAGTGGGGATTTCCCAGCTCTTTGAGCCTCTTACTCCCCAGACAGAAGCAGTGGCAGCCTCATAGCTGGAACATCAGGCTGCTAATTCAGGAAGGGGAGACTAGGAAAGAGACTCCAGGAAAGCAAACTCTCTCATTGTTGGACTCTGCAAACGCCAACAAGCCTTGACTACCAGCGAGACTAAAGCCAATTATATGACATTGCCATAGAATCCCATCAACTGCAAATTCCTACCTAAGAGTGACATAGGGGCAGAACCTGGGGTATAGAGTCACCGACCAGAAAGAGGGAGAGAAAAGAAAAAAGGAAGAAGTTAACCTCTCAAAATCAAGAAAAATCCACAGACTTTATAACTTGTTCCACTAATTCTTTGTTGTTGTTGTTTCTTTCTTCTATTTTGTTGCCTTTGTTGTTGTTTCTATTTCTTCCACCTCGGTCCTTTTGCTCTCTGCCCATCTTATGCTACCCTTTTCTTGAACTACACTGCCCATGAGTGTTACATTTTGTTTCTTTTCTTCATCCTAGCTCTCCTTTGGGGTTGCACTCCGGGGCCCTTGACTCTCACTCTCTCCCCTTTTGTTTTTTTTTCTTTCCTTTTTTTCTTCCTTCGTTTCTCTCTTACTCTTATTTTTTCCTTTCTATTCATTTCTTCTTTTCTCCTTTTGCTTTTCCTCCCATTTAGGCCTCAATCGCGAACAGATTGTTTGATTTGGGACTCAAGTTTTTGTGGGGGGTTTTTTGGTGTTGTTGTTCTTTTTTTTTCTTCTTCTGCTTTTGTTCTTGGTTTTTCTTTATTTGTTTGTTTTTGTGGCATTTTGGGCATCTTTTGCATTGCTTTTTGGCTCACTGGCATTCCTCCCAACCCAAAGTCTCCATTGTATTTAGTCTTCACTCCACTTAATACAACAGATTTTTGCTTATTGTTTTTATTTTTGTTTTTTTCTTCTTTAATTATAGTTTTTCTCTCCTTTTTTCTGTTTCCCTCTCATCCCTATCATTATATCTCTTGGTCGACCATCACTTACAGGCAAATCATTTTATGCTTGTCTAAGATTTTCTCCCTTTTTTTGTTTTTTTTTTTTGTTTTTTTGTTTTTTTTTGTATTTAGTGGGTCCCTAATCCCTTTTTTGCCCCTTGAACTCTTCACCCCAAATCAGGCCCTCCATTATAGGCAGTTTTTGTTCCATTTGGCATAGTATAATTCACAGGTCATCACGATATTTCCCTAAGGAGGTGAGAGGAGGGGAAGAGAAGAGAGAAAAAAGGGGGAAATAATAAATTATTACTTTTTTTTTTTGTGGAGTGTTTTCCTTTTTTTTTTTTCTTTTTTTTCCTTTTTATTTTTTATTAATTCTACTTAACACTATCATCAAGACCACCTTCAGATGCCACTAAGAAAAAGGAAATTAAACATTATGGATACAAAAGACAGAGAGGCAACGCAAATTGATGTGGAAAAATCTATGGAGAAAAGATTTAACATATTGGAAGCCTTGGAGCCAAATGACAGAGAATTTAAAATAGAAATCTTAAAAATACTCAGAGATATACAAGAAAACACAGAAAGGCAATTTAGGGAAATCAGAAAACAACTCAACGATCACAAAGAATATATTACCAAGGAAATTGAAACTATAAAAACAAATCAAACAGAAATGAAAAACTCAATTCAAGAGATGAAAAACGAGGTAGCAAGCTTAGCTAATAGAACAGCCCAGATAGAAGACAGGATCAGTGAAATAGAAGACAAGCAACTTGAGGCACAACAGAGAGAAGAAGAAAGAGACTCAAAAATAATAAAAAACGAGAAAGCCCTACAGGAATTGTCTGACTCCATCAGAAAGAATAACATAAGAATAATAGGTATATCAGAGGGAGAAGAGAAAGAAAATGGAATGGAGAATATACTCAAACAAATAATAGATGAGAACTTCCCAAGCCTGTGGAAAGAATTAAAGCCTCAAATTCAAGAAGCAAACAGAACTCCGAGTTTTCTTAACCACAACAAACCCACTCCAAGGCACATCATAATGAAGATGACACAAACCAATGACAAAGAAAAAATTCTCAAGGCAGCCAGGGAAAAGAAGAATACAACATATAAAGGAAGGCCTATTAGATTATCATCAGATTTCTCAGCAGAAACTCTACAAGCTAGAAGAGAGTGGACCCCAATATTTAAAGCCCTGAAAGAGAGGAACCTTCAGCCAAGAATACTATACCCATCAAAGCTATCCTTCAAGTACGAAGGAGATATAAAAATATTCACTAATACAGAAAAGATGAGAGAATTTATCATCAGAAAGCCCCCACTCCAGGAAATACTAAAGGGGGTTTTCCAACCAGATTCAAAGAACAAAAGAAAACATAACCACAAGTAACAGCTCCACGAAGAAAACAATAAAACCAAATTTAAACCGTGACAACAAAAGAAAAAAAAAAGGGGGGAGAAAGGATGAAGATTAATAGTAGCAAAGGACGATGAAGCGCAGAAATACTCATAAGAAAGGGTACTACAATGAATATGGTAGGTACCCTTTTCATTACTTAATGGTAACCACCCTTGAAAAAACCACCACAAAAACACTTGACTTAAAAAAGGTAGCAACAGAGGAAAGAAGTATGGAATACAAACAAACAAAAACAAATGATAGAAAAACAAAAGAGAAGAATCAAACAAGATACAAAACTAACAGAAAGCAATTTATAAAATGGCAATAGGGAACCCACAAGTGTCAATAATTACACTAAATGTAAATGGATTAAACTTACCAATAAAAAGACACAGAGTAGCAGAATGGATTAAAAAAGAAAATCCAACTATATGCTGCCTACAAGAAACTCATCTAAGCAACAAGGATAAAAACAAATTCAAAGTGAAAGGCTGGAAAACAATACTCCAAGCAAACAACACCCAAAAAAAAGCAGGTGTAGCAATACTCATATCTAATAATGCTGACTACAAGACAGAAAAAGTACTCAGAGACAAAAACGGTCATTTCATAATGATTAAGGGGACACTGAATCAAGAAGACATAACAATCCTTAATATATATGCACCAAACCAAGGAGCACCAAAATATATAAGACGGCTACTTATTGACCTTAAAACAAAAACTGACAAAAATACAATCATACTTGGAGACCTCAATACACCACTGACAGCTCTAGATCGGTCATCCAAACAGAGAATCAATAAAGATATAGTGGCCTTAAATGAAATACTAGAACAACTGGATATGATAGACATCTACAGGACACTTCATCCCAAAGCGACAGAGTATACATTTTTCTCTAGTGTACATGGAACATTCTCAAGAATTGACCATATGTTAGGCCACAAAGACAATATCAGCAAATTTAAAAAAATTGAAATTGTGCCAAGCATATTCTCTGATCATAAAGCCTTGAAACTAGAATTCAACTGTAAAAAAGAGGGGGAAAAACCCACAAAATTGTGGAAATTAAACAACATACTTTTAAAAAATGAATGGGTCAAAGAAGAAATAAGCGCAGAGATCAAAAGATATATACAAACAAATGAAAATGAAAATACGACATATCAGAATCTCTGGGATGCAGCAAAAGCAGTAATAAGAGGAAAGTTCATATCACTTCAGGCCTATATGAACAAACAAGAGAGGGCCAAAGTAAACCACTTAACTTCACACCTTAAGGAACTAGAAAAAGAAGAACAAAGACAACCCAAAACCAGCCAAAGAAAGGAGATAATAAAAATCAGAGCAGAAATAAAAGAAATAGAGAACAGAAAAACTATAGAAAAAATCAATAAAACAAGGAGTTGGTTCTTTGAAAAGATCAACAAAATCGACAAACCCTTGGCAAGACTCACCAAGGAAAAAAGACAGAGGACTCAAATAAATAAAATCCAAAATGAAAGAGGAGACATCACCACAGACATCATAGATATACAAAGAATTATTGTAGAATACTATGAAAAACTATATGCCTCCAAATACAATAATCTAGAAGAAATGGATGAATTCCTAGAACAATACAACCTTCCTAGACTGAGTCATGAAGAAGCAGAAAGCCTAAACAGACCAATCAGCAGGGAGGAAATAGAAAAAACTATTAAAAACCTCCCCAAAAATAAAAGTCCAGGTCCAGATGGTTATACTAGTGAATTCTATCAAACATTCAAAGAAGACTTGGTTCCTATTCTACTCAAAGTCTTCCAAAAAATTGAAGAAGAAGCAATACTTCCAAACACATTTTATGAGGCCAACATAACCCTCATACCAAAACCTGGCAAGGATGGCACAAAAAAAGAAAACTACAGACCAATATCTCTAATGAATACAGATGCTAAAATACTAAACAAAATACTGGCAAATCGGATACAACAACATATTAAAAAAATAATACATCATGATCAAGTGGGATTCATCCCAGAATCTCAAGGATGGTTCAACATACGTAAAACGGTTAACGTAATACACCATATCAACAAAACAAAGAACAAAAACCACATGATCTTATCAATAGATGCAGAAAAGGCTTTCGATAAAATACAACACAATTTTATGTTTAAGACTCTCAACAAAATGGGTATAGAAGGAAAATATCTCAACATAATAAAGGCCATATTTGATAAACCATCAGCCAACATCATATTAAATGGCATAAAACTGAGGACTTTCCACCTTAAATCAGGAACACGACAGGGGTGTCCACTCTCTCCACTCTTATTTAACGTGGTGCTAGAAGTTCTGGCCAGAGCAATCAGACAAGACAAAGAAATAAAAGGCATCCATATCGGAAAAGAAGAAGTAAAGATATCACTTTTTGCTGATGATATGATCCTATACATCGAAAACCCAAAGGACTCCACAAAAAGATTACTACAAACAATAAACCAATACAGTAAGGTCGCAGGATACAAAATTAACATACAGAAGTCCATAGCCTTTCTATATGCCAACAATGAAATATTAGAAAACGAACTCAAAAAAATAATCCCCTTCACGTTTGCAACAAAAAAAATAAAATACCTAGGAATAAACATAACAAAGAATGTAAAGGACCTATATAAAGAAAACTACAAGGCATTGCTAAGAGAAATAGAAAAGGACACAATGAGATGGAAAAATATTCCTTGTTCTTGGATAGGAAGAATAAATATAATTAAAATGGCCATATTACCAAAAGTAATATATAAATTTAATGCAATTCCCATCAAAATTCCTATGACATTTTTTAAAGAAATGGAACAAAAAATCATCAGATTTATATGGAACTATAAAAAACCCCGAATAGCCAAAGCAATCCTAAGGAAAAAGAATGAAGCTGGGGACATTACAATACCTGACTTTAAACTATATTATAGGGCCATAATAATCAAAACTACATGGTATTGGCAGAAAAATAGACACTCAGACCAATGGAACAGAATAGAAAGCCCAGAAATAAAACCACATATATATGGTCAAATAATCTTTGATAAAGGGGCCAACAACACAAAATGGAGAAAAGAAAGCCTCTTCAACAAATGGTGTTGGGAAAACTGGAAAGCCACATGCAAAAGAATGAAACTCGACTACAGCCTGTCCCGTGTACTAAAATTAATTCAAAATGGATCAAAGACCTAAATATAAGATCTGAAACAATAAAGTACATAGAAGAAGACATAGGTACTAAACTCATGGATCTGGGTTTTAAAGAACATTTTATGAACTTGACTCCAATGGCAAGAGAAGTGAAGGCAAAAATAAATGAATGGGACTACATCAGAATTAAAAGTTTTTGCTCAGCAAGAGAAACTGATATCAAAATAAACAGACAGCCAACTAAATGGGAACTGATATTTTCAAACGACAGCTCAGATAAGGGCCTAATATCCAAAATTTACAAAGAACTCATAAAACTCAACAACAAACAAACAATCCAATAAAAAAATGGGAAGAGGACATGAACAGACACTTCTCCCAGGAAGAGATACAAATGGCCAACAGATATATGAAAAGATGCTCAGCTTCATTAGTTATTAGAGAAATGCAAATCAAAACTACAATGAGATACCACCTCACACCTGTTAGATTAGCTATGATCAACAAGTCGGGTAATAACAAATGTTGGAGAGGATGTGGAGAAAAAGGAACCCTCATACACTGTTGGTGGGAATGTAAAGTAGTACAACCACTATGGAGGAAAGTATGGTGGTTCCTCAAAAAACTGCAAATAGAACTACCTTATGACCCAGCAATCCCTCTACTGGGTATATACCCCAAAACCTCAGAATCATTGATACGTAAAGACACATGTAGCCCCATGTTCATAGCAGCATTGTTCACAGTGGCCAAGACATGGAAACAACCAAAAAGCCCTTCAATAGAGGATTGGATAAAGAAGATGTGGCACATATACACTATGGAATACTACTCAGCCATAAGAAATGATGACATTAGATCATTTATAGCAAAATGGTGGGATCTTGATAACATTATACAGAGTGAAATAAGTAAATCAGAAAAAAACAAGAACTACATGATTCCATAAATTGGTGGAACATAAAAACGAGACTAAGAGACATGGACAAGAGTGTGGTGGTTACCAGGGGTGGGGGGAGGGAGGACGCAGGAGGGAGGGAGGGAGAGATTTAGTGGGAGGGGGAGGGGCACAGAGAAAACTAGATAAAGGGTGACGGAGGACAATCCGACTCTGGGCGAGGGGTATGCAACATAATTTAATGACAAGATAACCTAGACATGTTTTTCTTTGAATATATGTACCCTGAATTATTAATGTCATCCCATTAACATTAATAAAAATTTATTAAAAAAAAATAAAAATAAAAAAAATAAAAAAAAATAAAAAGGGAATCTTACCTTTTGCAACAGCATGGATACACCTGGAGAGCATTATGCTAAGTGAAATAAGCCAGTCAGAGAAAGACAAGTACCATATGATCTTACTCATACGTGGAATCTAATGAACAATAAAACTGATGAACAAAATAGAAAGAGACATAGATATACAGAACAGAAGGGAGGGGGAGGGAGTTTGGCGAGGATAGATGAAAACATATATATGTATATATATGTAAAACACACATAGACACAGAACAGTGCGGTGATAGCCAGAGGGAAAGAGATGTGGGGGGAGGTGAAGGTGGATGTGGGCAAGGGGGGGGGGCGGGGGAGAAAGAGACTTTGCTTGTGTGTAGATGAGGTTTGGTTGATTTGTACACTTGGTAACCTATCCGGTTTTGTGAACCAATGTTATACTGATAAATTCAATTCAAAAAGGATTACAATAAACTGTAGCATATGTCACAAGATTATGAAACCTATAAAGGGCTATTTTTCTGGTAAATAAGCCCAAACTGCAAGTTTATTTGCCTTTCATTTTTCATCTTAATTATTTTATATACTAAAGGAGATGTGTCTGTTTTGAAAAAAAAAGAAAGCAAAAGAAAATAAAGGATTTAAAAAAAACTATAATCGAAGTCTGGTGTTATAAAACAGTAATTGGCATATTAAGAAAGGAAAAAATCAATGTGTGAATTTGTTATTTTAGCAAAGAATTTCAGTATGCTTGTTCCTATGTCGCCCTTGCTATCAATGTGTTCATCTATGGTTCTCTTCAACATTCCGAGAAAGTGCTGAAAGAGAGTATAGGGTGGTGGAGATAATGATTGCAAAGACATTTGTTATCATTTGTGTCTTATTACAACAGAGTATTTTAAAAGCCACTCAAGTGCTTTTTTAGCCAACAACAGTAGGAAAAACAAACTTTTCTCATGCGCAACTGTCAAGCTTATGCTAAAATTATTGTTTATTTTATTTAACTTTATTCAATGTCTGGGTTTGGTTTTTAGAAATTTGCACAACTGAAAAGTAAAAACACGATTTTATCTTTTTAGCATGTGATAAGTGATTTCTTCATGACAGTTTTTTATTCTACTTTAATCTCATTCTGCCTTACTCCTTAGTTTTCTTATTTTTATACCAAGGCCCCAACTACCATTATATACAAACCTATCTTAAACATAGTATGGTCTTCCAATTCACATAGAAATAATAATGAAAGAGATAAAAATTAATTTACTTATATATAATCAAACACAATCATATTTATCACAAAATTTAATAAGTATTCTACAGTCTAAATGTAAGAGTTGGGACTTAGTGATTTGATTTGTAAATTTTATAATGCATCTCAACCTGTTCATTATTCCATTGTAAGCTTAAAAGTTATCATGGTACAATGATATCTTAAGAAATAAATTTGGTCATTTGTTTCAGCATTTTCATAACAAAAATTAACCCTTTAGATAACATCAAACTTTTTTATTTTTCAATTTAGTACTAGGGATACAATGCTGGCTCTCAATTCTGTGAGTGTCCAACAGACAAAACTGGGAGAGAACTTGAAGCAAACCCTAAAGACAGTCCAAGAGAAGAAAGTCTTCCCAAAAGAAAGAAAAATGAAAACAGATGCAGTGTCACCCTCCATTATGTTAGCTCGTGCACGGTTCTTTCTAAAGAACAGACATTCAGTCTGCTTTGAATTATTTGTCACTTGGCTTCTTTATATTTCCATGCCCTATTTTGCATTTTGTTCACTACTCATTGTATTACACAATCTATGTTCTGAAAAAATAACACTAATATATATTCTTACCAAGGGCTGAAATATGTGTGTAGCCAAGTTTAGAAGCTGGACAAACTTTGTTTTTGGCTTTGCAACCAAACTTGATCATTTTGGGGGTCTGAGCTCACTCACTCTTGGTCTAGATGTAAAAGTCCAATGAATTGGACTTTAAAAGGCTTATAAAATATTCAAAAAGCTCCTTGCACATCAAATAGCTCTTAAGACAGAACATTTTGATGAGTTTAGTGTAAATGAATCAGAAGCATATGGATTAAATTTACCTTAAAATACTCCTGGGTTTAAGAATTAAGAGAAAATGTGCTTGGCAAGACACGTTTCGGGTTTTGCCTAACCCAGAACATTGGAAAAGTAGTTCAAGATGTTTGACGAACCCAAAACATGGCTGGGTTCACCCATCCCTAATCCCCTGTGGTAATAGCAAAGGACAGGCAGAGGCAGATTTTAGGTGCATAAATCTAGTTCAGGTTTTTATCATGGTCGTCCCAAACTATTGGATCACTTGAAAATGCCCTGCCTCATCTAAATCAAATTCGTGCTATGTGCTTTCGATAATCTCTGTTTAAGGACTGTTGAACGTGTGTTTTATATGGAGGGTGTGGTTCCACATAATTACAGAAGATTTTATATACTCACTCTATAGAAAAAAAGAGAAATCATAAGGTTTATGCTTACCTAGAGAATATTAAAAGATGCATAGAGAATTCAATATTAATCTCAATGACTTAAATTAAAAAAGATTTAAAAAAGTTATTTCTACTTCTGAAATTAACAATAAAAAGGCCAAGAAAGACTCAAGGTTTTAAAAAGAAGCAACGTGTACAATAAATAATCAATATTGTGATTTTATTTTATCTTTTGAACATGAATTCATTCCTTCACAAGAGATGGGAAGCATATATGAGCAAGTTATTAAATTATCTGAGCATAGCTTTCTACTAAAAGTAGCTGTTCATTCCTGACAGGGAATTTCTAATAATGCCTGCATTATTTTCCATTTTGATTTATAACTAATTCTTTATGTGTAAGTAAGCAAATGTGAAGGAAAAAATAATTATTTATATGTCATCTTGCTTCTCTTCTAATAAAGAAATAACCAGAAGACACAGATCATTGACTGACATTAACATAAAAAATATGATTCTTACATATTGGTGGCTCAAAGAATTTCAAGTTACAGCATAAAATGCTCATATTATAAAACTTGGTTCACCATATAGGAATGCTAACAACCTCAGTTAAGATGGTGTGTTAAAGACAACAACAAAAATGCAATGTAAATATGACAAATAATATATAAATGCAAGATATATTCTTGATCACTGCATTACTAAATATGAATGCTACTTTACCAGGTCAGACTTGGGAATTAAATTTCCACAAGAAGAATATTTATGATGTTATAGAGTAATGATAGGCTATTTCTGCAATGGGATAATCAATTATAATGGGGATATAAAGAGTTATATTTATACATATATATATATATATACAAAGAAGCTAGATATATATTTTTTAATTGGCTCTGTTATTTGCTTACTCAAATAGTAGATTTTACAAACAAGTAATATTTATTTTCAAACAGGAACTGAGAGCTAATTGATTTGTAAAATAAAAGTGCTTATATTAAAAATGTGTGTAGGTGGAAAAGACATCTATTTTTTAATTACTACAAATATTACTACAATACTTTAAAATAATTTAGCTTTTCATCAATACTAATTTTCTGAATCCTGATACACCAAAAATCCCAAAGGAATGTCATAAATTGCTGCACTAAAGACTTATACTTTAATTTTAGCCCTTTGTTCATAGCCTTTGAATTTTTTTATTTACCATATATGACCCATTTACCATTATTTAATTTGATTTTCCTACAAATATTTACTGAGCACCTAGTATGTTCCAGACAGTATTGGGTGCAAGAGACAAATAAAAATTATTTGTTCAGCATTGATTTCCTGTAGAAAGTTTATAATATATTGGGCAAATTAGGGTATATAAAAGATGTTATTAAATGGAGGCAGAGATATCAAATCAGCATAGAAAACATCCCACCAATGAAGCAGACACAATGTCAGCAGGAGATGTTAGAAATGGCTCTGAAAAATGAAAAAAAAAGTTGAAAGTATATTGCGGAATAGTTTAACGATGGACGCCATCATGAATCTTCTAAATTATGTTTAGTTTCTTTTGTTTAAAAGGTAAGAAACTATGTTACATATTTTTAATCCACTTAAATATAGTATGCATTTTGTATCATTTGGAAATGACTACACAAAAGCTATACATAAGGGGTTACACTGTGATAAATGATATGATTACAAATAAGTATAGAATGCTTAATGTGTAACAGAGCAGCCTAGGGGCAGAGTCTAAGTCTTCACAGAATATAAATTCAAACTTGGGTATGAGGAAGTCGGACAATTAGTTTTAAAAACATTAGGCTACTGATGTATAATAAATAAAAGGAATGTATTTAGCCTGCTTCCAGCTAAGTTGATAGAGATAAATACACAGTGTTAACCAGATGTGTGAAGAGTCCATGGAGCCAAATTACCAGGAGGATTTGCTAACAAGGGCAGTTTTTTGATATCACAACTTCTGGAAGTAGGGCCCATCTATTCCAATTGTTAGCAAGATTTTCAAATGATTCTTAAGCACAATAAATTTTGAAAACCACTATTCTAAATTTTATCAGGAATCTTTCTGAAAAGATGACAGGGAGAGTTCTGGCAGGTAGCCAGTGAGCAGATATCTAACAGCATCATTGTCTAAGATGCAAAAAAGGCTCTAATGCAAACAAAGTAATTCATAAAATTAGGAGAGCATACATTTTATAACATGGGTATTTCATATTAGAGCCATTTATTAGCTGTATATTGACATTTATTATAAATCGATAGTTGAATTTTACTTGTGCAGCAGGCATTGTATTTCTATCTTGGTACTCTTGTGTGGCAGCTACACACACATCTTAACATGGCTATACACCGGGCAATCGACACAGTTTACCAGGAAACGAGGGCGAATGTGAAAGAGCTCAGATACAGAAGAACATTCCCCAAATCACTGACACTTGAGGCCAATGGTATCAAACCCTTTTTAAATTTTCCCATCAAAAGTGATCTTTTTCCTGGTTTGCTAATCCTAATTTTCTAGTTTGGATTATGCTTCAGTTATACGAATAATATATTTATAGCTATAGGCATTTTTTAACTGTATCAGATAAATTTGACAGAGCCAACATTATGTTTTTATTTTTACCTGTTTCTTATTTCTTTATAGTGTCAGTGATAAAATAAAACCATTTGGGGAAGTGAAATAGAAAAAGGAACAGCGTATCGACAGCTAGAGAGTGAGGCAGATGCAGAATAATAACGAAGATGTAGAAACCCCAAGAGAGACGCAGAGAGCGAGAATGCAAAGGGGCTCATCTCTGGGAACCGATAGAAAGGTAGCATCTCTCCTGTTCCACTGGTCCCACCCAGATCATCTCCACTTTCAGAATTTCCTACTTAAAAAGAAATAAGAGGGGGGGGGGGCTTCAGGCATTAATGTGCTCAACTTCCCTCTGCCCATAATTTCAGCACCACCGGCACACTTACCTGCACCCATCCAAGGTGCGCCCTCTCTTGAGACAAAGAGGTGATCCTGCTGTCTGAGGCTGCTTCCATTCCCCCTCCCGGAATTCCTTACATCATATAGCTGCCCGCACTCTCCAGGCACCTCCCTAAATCTTTCTTCTTTGTACAGTGGAGCTTCCATCAAAACGTCCTGACATTGACCTTCATGTAGTCACCTTCCATTCTCTCTTCAACTCACTTGTAATCAAACCCCACCTCCACTGTGCCCCTAAAATTGCTCTTATTAAGGTCACCAATGGAAAAAAAACATGTTTTTAACTTATGTGTATCTTTAATTTTAGTTCATTCATTTTAGCTCTGAAAATCTATAGATAATAAAATTATATGATAATAATTTTGTTGATCACTATTAGTTTGAGGCAAAATGCAGCTCTCTATTTCTTTCTAGCATGACATCTGGCCACGTTGTTTAAAATTGACGTTTTAAGGGGCACTGTTACTCATACAATGCTAGACCATAAGCATGCAAGCATGTCAGAGGCAGAAATGCTTTTAATGACAGACATCGCCTCATGCATTGAGGAATCATTAACACAGTAGCAGAAAAGCAGCTTCAAACCCTGGTTTGTACACCATATCTTAGCATCTTTGCCCTATTGATATGTTAGACACTAGCCCCCAAAGCAACAGGCTGTCGGAAGGCGACTTGACTTGAGGTGCTAAACACAAAATACAGTGTACTCATGATGCATTGTAGAATTGTGCACCTGCACCTGCATAATTTTGATAACCAATGCCACCCCAATAAGTTGAATAAAAAGAAAAAAAAACACAGATAGTTTGAGACCTGAAATTGCTACAACCTTTTATAGTTAATAATTTAAATTTTTTTTTCACAAAACTAAGCAGTTTCTTGGTGTTTTGAGTGTTAGGTTTTATCTGCTATAAAATATGTTTTGGGCCCTGGCTGGTTGGCTCAGTGGTAGAGCGTCGGCCTAGCGTGCAGAGGACCCGGGTTCGATTCCCGGCCAGGGCACATAGGAGAAGCGCCCATTTGCTTCTCCACCCCTCCGCCGCGCTTTCCTCTCTGTCTCTCTCTTCCCCTCCCGCAGCCAAGGCTCCATTGGAGCAAAGATGGCCCGGGCGCTGGGCATGGCTCTGTGGCCTCTGCCTCAGGCGCTAGAGTGGCTCTGGTCGCAATATGGCGACGCCCAGGATGGGCAGAGCATCGCCCCCTGGGGGGCAGAGCACCGCCCCTGGTGGGCGTGCCGGGTGGATCCCGGTCGGGCGCATGCGGGAGTCTGTCTGACTGTCTCTCCCTGTTTCCAGCTTCAGAAAAATGAAAAAAAATAAAAAAATAAAAAATAAAATAAAATAAATAAACTGTCTAAAGCATGTAGCACAGTGCCCAGCACATAGCCAAAAAAAAAAAAAAATATGTTTTGGTTTTACATGAGTTTTAATGACATTTCCATGGGTACTTTAGCAATCAGATTTTTTTTAAAAAAAGAATTTTTAAATAATTACAAAAGTTAACTGTTTTATAGAGTTGTAATTTATCTGAATTTATTCACATTAAAAGAAAGAATAAATCCTGACCAGGTGGTGGCACAGTGGATAGAGCGTTGGACTGGGATGCGGAGGACCCAGGTTTGAGACCCTGAGGTCGCCAGCTTGAGCGCAGGCTCACCAGCTTGTACCCAAAGTCGCTGGCTTGAGCAAGGGGTTATACAGTCTGCTGAAGGCCTGTGGTCAGGGCACATATGAGAAAGCAATCAATGAACAACTAAGGTGTCGCAATGAAAAACTGATGATTGATGCTTCTCATCTCTCTCCATTCCTGTCTGTCTGTCCCTATCTATCCCTCTCTCTGACTCTCTCTCTGTCCCTGGAAAAAAAGGAAGAATGAGTAAGTGACCAGGCTCTGTGTCTGGGCCACCATTATTGGTCGGTGTAAGCCATCAAGAAAATGGTTATTTCAAGCTGTTTTTTTGTTTTTTGTTTTTTGGGTTTTTTGGGTTGCTGGAAAAACCACTTGAAAATGAATATGCCTACCTCATAACAAACATCTGGCTTTCCAAAGATAGACATGGAAGAGATAGCTCTCTATTAAAAAGTAATAATACTCAATTATCCAAGAGTTTATTTTCACAATTCTTGACCAATTTTGTCTCTTTAAGTCTCATTATTCCTTCTGCTGTTCATATGTAGGTTAATAGCTTTTTATGAGAAGTGAGAATGCATGGAAGTTTAATGTAGAGATGACAATTAATACTCTATTATAACAAATAAAAGATATTTGACTCTATATTTATTTATTATATATCACTCATAATTGCCTTATTCAATTTTCATGTAACATCCTTTTACATGAAGGCTCTCCTTTTGTAATGGTTAATTTATTTACTTTTGAGAGAAGAAGGGAGAGAGCAGGAGAGAGACAGGAACACCTGTTCCTGTATGTGCCCTCATTGGAGATTGAACTGGCATCCTCTGTATTTTAGGATGATGCTCCAACCAACCAAGCTATCCAGCCAGGGCTACATGAAAGATCTTTTTTTTTAGCCTTTCTCTCTCTATAGACACTGGCAAAATATATAATAGTCATAGAAATTATACTCATAATATTAATTATTATTATTACTATTTGTTCCAACCAGTTATTAGGGTTACAAGTTTTAGCTCATAAGTATTAAATTGTTGAGCAGTTAATAAGTGCCTGGTACATCCGGTGCACTTTACATACATTATTGCATTATCGTATTTAACCTGGGGCCCAGATATAATGTGTGATTATAAATATCCTCATTTTCAGATGAGGAAATGGAGGTAGAGTGACAAGGCACGCTGCCTAGGCTCGCAGGGGTAGTAAATGGCAGAGCTAGGATTTCAACCCACACCATCTCTTTCCAGAGCATGCATTCTTAAAGAATCTTTTCTGAAAATTAGAATTTCTGGGATCCATAGCAGGTCCTGCCAAGTAGCTCACAAGGAAAAAGATCCTTATGACACCATTTAAACGCAGTGTTGTGTGTTTAATATTTGCAGACACACCGAGAGGGAGAGACTCTGAGGGGAAAGGAATGGGATGGCTCTCCGAAGGTGGGGAGACCTTGGACGGGGCCCAAGAAGAAAAAAAAGAAACTTTTTAGGACGAAGTGAGAAAGGGCATTCCAAGCACAGGAAACAACAGTGGAAAGGGAGGGGGTGAGAAGAGGCATAGCCCTTTCAGAAACCGTAACATTTCCAGAACGCCAACTTCTCAGAGAGGAGAAATAGAATAGTATGCAGAAGCCAGGTCAGAGAGAGTCTTACACGGAATGATGTGTGTTTTTTCTAAAGGCAATTGCCATGGCAAGCTTTTAGAAAAGAAATTGATATGAAATAATATGCCCTTTAGGAAAATCATGCAGGCAGGAAGTTTACATTTTGATTCAAAGAATGTGAGAAGAGACACAGGGAGAGCAGGGCAGAAAGACTTCCACTGCTTCAGGCAAAAAATGATGCTGAAAAGAGACAGTCATGGCAGGAAGGGGAAGTAAGGGTGCGTGTCACAAAAAACACGAGGCGTATTATAAACTGAAGTGGTCTGAAGTGGGGTGGGGGTAAGGAGAAGAAGAGTCACAGTGACTCACATTTTTCTGACAAAGAGCACGAAGTCTTAATGGTGACAACCAGGGAGGCTGCCATGGGGAAGGCAGACAGCTGTGTCCTTGAAATTCTGAAAGGGAGCCATGGATCCACGGTGCATGCATTACCGAGAGGCTGAAGTGCATCAGTATAGAAAGTGACTTAATGAATTCTTACCTTCTAATATTACTCTTCAATACTCTCCTTCCTTGCTTGACCAGCCAGTGGTGCAGTGGATAGAGTGTTGGCCTGGGACAGTTGGGACCCAGGTTCAAAGCCTCAAAATCACCAGCTTAAGCACAAGGTTGCCAGCTTGAGCATGGGATCATAGACATGACCCCATGGTCACTGGTTTGAGCCCAAACATTGCTGGCTTGAGCCCAAGGTTGCTGGCTCTGCTGTAGCCCCTGGGTCAAGGCACATATGGGAAAGCAATCCATAAGCAACTAAGATGCCACAATGAAGAGTTTGTTTCTCATCTCTCTCCCTTCTTGTCTGTCCCTGTCATTTGTTTGTCTCTGTCACACACACACACACACACCCTCCTTCCTTGATCTTATAGCAGTTTTAATCTGATAAATAGATGATAGATAGATAGATAGATAGAACTTTACATTAACTATAGAGGTAACATTCAAAGTGAAACCTGAAATTTTTTATCATGTTGCCTGCTGAGCCAGGTGGAAAACATGGGACAAGTTTACTCTGAATAGACCGATGAGGGTGTGTAAAGGCCCTGAGGCAAAGAAGAGAATGCCTCTTCCAGAATCTGAGAGGTGGACCAGGTGCTAGCAGGATCCCTTCCCTTAGATCACAGGTCCCTTCAGTAGAGTGACTATGTCTTCCTCAATGTTAGGGCTTGTGGTTCCTGTCATCCCTTCAGGCTGGAGCGGTGGGGGAGGGAAAGAAATTCAAGTTCTGAGTAATGGAAGGAAAGGGGGATTGCTAGACATAAAGCCGGCCAATGTCTCCATTTCCATCAAGCCTAGCACTTATTCTGACTAGACAGGAAGGAGGCTCCATACCCTTCTCTCACATCGGGGTCAGCATTTCAAACTAGTTTTTTTACAATCAGTCATTTCAGTAGGTGATTACCAGTACATTTTAATATAATGGAATGGGACAGAAAGTAAGAGAGTACATGAAGTTGTAGTGCACACAGTAAGGATGTTGATTTAAGCTGTTTCAGTGTGCTTGTTTTACCCAGACACAGAGACACAGATATCTACTCAGGTACCTATGTATTCGTTTCCAATACAAAATGCTCTTATTACCTGAATCTTGAACAAAAGTTTGAAAGGCACTGAACTTAGGTATAAATTGCTTTCTCAGTAAATGGGCTGAGAAAATAACTTCAGTAAAAGGTATGTGCTTAAACATCCCACCATAATCCATCAAAGACATCAAGGTGAAGAAAGAGCATAATATACAACAGAAAGCATGGTGCGCAGTTCTTCCTGACGCCTGCTTGCTTGCCTCCACCCTGGGAGCCTCTTAGAATTCCTCCTGTCAGGTGCACTCAGAGGCATTCGTTACCGATGGCTTCTCAGTCGGTCTGTCCTAGACTTTGTGCTGGGTCTGCTTAATGCACAGAGGTACTCCCAGAATTGTTCTAGAACAGCCCACTCTGTTCCCGAGGTACTCTTTCTGGTGCCTGAACAAAAGCAAAGAGTAAGCTATTTGGAATGCGCCCAGGTAATAAAAGAAACCTGAGTTTAATTTGTAATAAAGTATGTGAACTAGAGCATGCTGCCAAACCAAACATATCTTTGTTTCTCCACCATAAATGTAGAAACAGCATAAATCTATATGATTTTTAATAATTCGATGGAGATTACATTTTACTCAGGAATGGAAATCCAATATAAAACAAATAAAATAATAATATTAATAAATTCTAAAGAGTTTATGGGTCTCAGATCAGAGTTATACAAAGCTCAAGGTGACATTTATTTACTTCATATTTTAGTGAACAGTTTTGATTTATTATCTCAAACACAATTGAAAACAGGCTTCCATAAAAAGCTGTAGAATAATTCCACATAAAGGTGAGGTAACCCCTCGTGGCTTAACTATAAAGGTTCTTATTGAATCAAATATTCTCGGTATCCTTTTAGTTTCTAACATACATAAAACACATTCATTACTACTACAACAGGGTCACAATTGTATTATTTGACATGAGGGGTTTTGAATTAGATCATCTTGAAAGGAAATTCTGGACCCATAATTTTACTATTTTGGTCATAGATATAAACTACACAAATGTTTTTTAAAACTAATATGCCCATTTGGGGGATTTGCCTCAATTGGCCAGTGAGGTACCTGGCATTTAGAGATGCTAAATGATTTGCCCCAGGATACTAAATGTGGAACGTTCTACAAAGAATGTTCTTGTGTATAATTTTCCAGATTCAAAGGAGTGGATTTAAATAGAAAATTTAATGGAATTTCAAAGACTTGCTCTACAAACTTTTAAAAGATAATAATCTTTAAACAAACAACTAATATTTGGGAATATAAAAACATGCCATAATCTCTCCATGATTTAGGAAAAATATCCTTAGGCCTTTTTCTCGTTTCATATTACAATATCATATTAATATATGAACATTTTAACAATACTTACCAAAGGCTGACTAGTGAATATATAAGTGAGGCTGTAAGGGAATTTGGAGTAATCTCACTTCAAATGAAATAAAGTTTATTAGGCTTTAAGAGAACCTAAAAGACCCTTGAACTACCACAAGGAAGAGAAAGAAGTGCAGATAATAACATAAAGAGCATTAGTAAAATATAACTTACAGTCCTAGCCTGGTTCCAATGGCACAATGGACCCTCCGGAATTTTTGTCTTTGTTGCCATTGAAACTTGTTTTCTCCCCTGTATTTTAATCTCCATTAAGAAATGAAACTTGGCCCTGGCGGGTTGGCTCAGCGGTAGAGCGTGGGCCTGGCGTGCGGGGAACCCGGGTTTGATTCCCGGCCAGGGCACATAGGAGAAGCGCCCATCTGCTTCTCCACCTCCCCCTCCTTCCTCTCTGTCTCTCTCTTCCCCTCCCACAGCCAAGGCTCCATTGGAGCAAAGATGGCCCGGGCGCAGGGGATGGCTCCTTGGCCTCTGCCTCAGGTGCTAGAGTGGCTCTGGTCGCGGCAGAGCGACGCCCTGGAGGGGCAGAGCATCGCCCCCTGGTGGGCAGAGCGTCGCCCCTGGTGGGTGTGCCGGGTGGATCCCGGTCCGGCGCATGCGGGAGTCTGTCTGTCTCTCCCCGTTTCCAGCTTCAGAAAAATACAAAAAAAAAAAAAAAAGAAATGAAACTTTAAGTCTCAGATGTTTCCTTGTCTAAGGGACAACATTGCTGGTGCTGGAACTTTGCTAAAAGTCATGATGTATACATATTTGAGGAGCTACCTTAGAAAATTGGAGTGTTTTATTATTCTGGGAGAAATTTAAAAATGGTAGTTTATCTGGTAAATTTAAAAAAGCAAACTAGGCAATAATTTAAAATTTAGAGTCAGTATTTTCTAAAGAAAAATATTACTTTGAGTGGAGATCATGTATTCAGAGGTAGAAATATGTTTGAAAAGCAGAAGAGAGACAGAGAGACTAATTTTTAATGCTCATAATAGTGACTTTTTGGTATGGCTTCTGTAATTTCAACAATAGGAAATATTACTTATTTTATAGCACACTGAAAGAGATTAATTGGTCATAAAACAGTTGAGAAGATCTAGAAATGTCTACCTTTTTAATAGAGAACTAATTTTTTCTTATATCATGGACTTCAGATGATATCTTAGAAATAACTTTAAAGTTTTGTGGTTTTAATTATATTCTTTATATAACCCCAGGTATATCAATAGTCTTCCCTGTTGAACTGATCAACTGTAAAGTATGAATAGTGTTACTGAAGTATATTATATATAAAATGTCTGTTAAATGCATACTTTTAAACAATGAGTGTGGGCCTGACCAGTGGTGGCACAGTGGATAGAGCATTGACCTGAGATGCTGATGTCCCAGATTCGAAATCCCTGTGGGCTCACCAGTTTGAACACAGGGTTGCCGGCTTCAGTGTAGGATCATCAACATGATCCCGTGGTCGCTGGCTTGAGCTCAAAGGTCGCTGGCTTGAACCCAAAGGTCTCTGGTTTGAAGCCCAAGGTCACTGGCTTGAGCAGGGGGTCACTGGCTCATCTGGAGCCCCCCAGTCAAGGCACATATGAGAAAGCAATCAATGAACAACTAAGATGCCCCAACTATAAATTGTCTCTCATCTGTCTCTCTCCCCCACCTCGCAGAAACAACAACAACATATTAAAAACAATAAGAATGTAAAATAAACATGTCATTTTGGTTAAAAATAATCAATGCTATTTAAAGTCTTTGATCTTAATGTATTCTTCTACTTATTCTTCTTCAGATGCTTAAAATATATTTCTCATTTTTATTTATTTATTTTTTTAAAAAACAGAAAAAAGACACTTTATTCTGTTCTGGAAAAAAAGTATAAAATATTAATTTACAAAATATTAATATTAATTTATAAAAAAGTATAAAATATTAATTTACAAAAGGCTTTTTAGAAGCACATCTTCAAAAATAATCTTTTTGTCCTTACTAAATTTGATTTTTTTTCTTTTAGTAAAAACCCACTACAAATATTTAAATCTCTATAATAGTGAGTATTTTAGTATTATCTATAATTTCAATAATATGAATTATAAATTATTTTAAAGCACACAGGAAGAGAGTATCTGAGAAGAGCTGAGAGGAGATCGAAACATATATCTTTATTTCTTAATACAGATAACTTATTTGTGAGTGCACCGGTCCACGGTCCATCACTTTAACTGAGACACCTTTCTATGCCGAACTCAGATTTTATGTGCACGTGTCACGACCATAACAACTGGCAAACACAGTGTGGCTCTCTGCTCTAAAGAATTGTGGCTCTGGCTCCCCCCTCTGTGTTTGTTGGCATCTCCCTCTCCTTCCCCATGCCATCAAGAAGAGGTCCTCACGAACTAGATTCTTGCTTCTACCAGGGACAGTGGCTCTTCTGGACTCTGTCTACTGTTCCCAATGCTAATGCCTTGCAGACTCATGCTTGCAGACACACCAGAAATAATGTTTTACCAGCTATCTGGGCATCTATTACCCCAGTCAAGTGGACACTACAAATTAAAACCCACAGTGTGGAAAGAGAAGTGCAGATCCCTGGGATATAAAATGAGAAGCGGTGACATGAGGTGACATGCCTTCTAGCAGAGCCCACCACAGCAGGAGTGATAGGCCTTCAAGAGTGTATCAGGAAGGTTTTCTTGAACTTCAGGTGTGCAGTCGGTAGCCTTAGGGAACCCAAGGAAGTCATACGTATTCAGTACAAATATGGGAATCAACAGAAATTATATATATATATATATATATATATATATATATTTTTTTTTTTTTTTTTTTTTTTTTTCTGTACTCCTCTGAAGCGGGAAACAGGGAGAGACAGACAGACTCCCGCATGCGCCCGACCGGGATCCACCCGGCACGCCCACCAGGGGGCGATGCTCTGTCCCTCCTGGGCGTCACTCTGTTGCGACCAGAGCCACTCCAGCGCCTGGGGCAGAGGCCAAGGAGCCATCCCCAGCGCCCGGGCCATCTCTGCTCCAGTGGAGCCTCGGCTGCGGGAGGGGAAGAGAGAGACAGAGAGGAAGGAGAGGGGGAGGGGTGGAGAAGCAGATGGGCGCTTCTCCTGTGTGCCCTGGCCGGGAATCGAACCCGGGACTTCTGCACGCCAGGCCAACGCTCTACCACTGAGCCAACTGGCCAGGGCCAGAAATTATATATTTTTTATGACTAAGTTTCACATAACATCCTGAGAAGAAAGGATGCACCAATGATTGTAGTGAGAGAAAAGAATTTATAAACTAAAGATGACCTGAAATTTGTAGAGTCTTCAGGCAGATATGTATGCGTGGCTTGATATGTAGCCTTTGAATTAATTTACCACCTTAATATAACTTTTTATATGATAAATATTGGAAAAGAGAGACTATTTTCCAACTAATTTCTCAGAGAAATAATGTATTAATTTGTTCATTACAGTGTTTCAGATGATTTTCAGTTCTAAAATACTACTGTATTATTCATCTAATGCTGCCTTACATTTTTACACTTAAGATGTTACATTTACATTGGAGCTCAGATACTTCTGGCTTTTGTTAGGACATTACCATAAAATTACAACCATTTTAGGGGGTAAAGATTTTTTTTGGCAAGATTTGTTTTAAAATGGGCAGTGTACTTTAATTAAAATTAAAATTCCCTTTGAGTATGCAATATTTATACTACTTATTTGTTACATTCTATAAAACGTCTGAGTTTCTGGTGATAAAAATTCTTGCCAGAAAGACTGTTATTTCCTGGAAATGGTTCCTTATGTTTAAAGTAAATGAATTTAGAATAGTTTCCAGAACAGTCATCATCTAAGCAAGGAGCTCTGAGTGCTTCCATTGGGAACCGCAGTCAGTGACAGTCTGCACAGCTAAGAGTCCACAGTAGGGACTTCAGTCTAAAGAAGCCACATTGGCTGTTTACACACCATAATGTCTCAGTTCTATGCTGTACTAGGCCTATGCTAACATTTCCTAAAGGAGAGAGAACCCTGGGTTGACTATGTCAATATTTACTCAAATGATTATGACCTGACTCAGCTCTCCCTAAATAGCATATGAGTCATTGTTATATATTCAAATTTGATTATTATTTTACTCATTGTTTAAAACTGGGTATTGTGCCTGATTCTCTGGGCCCAAAAGTCAATGAGCTATGAAACCTCAGGAAGTCCTCTCCATTTCCCTCCTCAGTGCAGCTTGATGTATCTCCTTCCCACCACACGCACTCCCCAAGGACAAGCCCCATCCTGTCCAGCCTGGACCACTGCTGAAATGCTCTCATTCATCTTGATATACCCTCTCTCGGTATAGGTCTTAAACCCGTCTTCATAACACAGAGTCATCCTTTGCAATGCTAATGTGATGGTGCCCCTTCTGACTTTCAGCTTTAATGGTTTCTCATTGTCTTTAGGAGGAAGACCTAACCCGGTATGGTAGCCAGCACATCCTCCCTGGCTGATGGCCTCCAAAACCTCTGCAGCCTCTCCCTCCATTTTATCTGTGGCCTAACCCCTCTTCCCTCAGTCAGGTTCATTAACACTTCCTTCCACCTCTTACTTCCACTTGGGCTGTGCTTCTTAGCTCACACCGAACTCTTTAGGAAGTCTTTCTCCCCGACCCTGTCTGTTACCTGCATAGCACTCTAAGTTTTCTTCAAAAAAAACCCCAATATAACGCATAATAATCATTCACTCGGTTACTTGACTTATATCCATTTCCCTTACTAGACTGTAAGGTCACTGATCATTCTGCACCACTGCTTCCTTGCAGAGTGCTTGCAGAGTGGCTACCACCTGAAATGCAATGGAAGGAAGGAAAGATGGAAGGAAGGAGGGAAGGAGGGACAGAGCGATCTTACTTGCCCAGAATCTATGACGTTTTGTTTTGATTCTGTTTTTAGGGCAGATGCTGAAACATAGATATGTTTACTTTAAGTGGGTCAACTGGTATTGGCAAATCAGACTCTATATCCAACATTGAAGATGAACTAATTTTCTTAGCTTATTTCCTCAGGTTTCATACAGGACTAAGACACACGCCATTGCTGTTTTACATTATAATCTATCAGTGGATTTGTGTCTCTCTTCTGTACAGGGGCTTGAGAGCCTAGATTGATGATCAACACAGTCATAAATGACACTACCTTTCCCTGCCTGACAAATCAACTGACAAACACAAAAGTCAAGCAGAAAGAGGTCAAAATATCACCCTTTTTAATTAATAAAAATGATGTAAGAGAATATGGTCTAGGCCTGTGGCCCAGGTGGGTCTTTGAATATTTACTACTTAGTTATATGAACCAACCCAAAACAGGCAGTGCTGGGTTGACCTGGAAACAAAGCTGGTAGAGAAGCTTACCACTCAGCCAGGAGCAAACGGGAATCCGTGTTCACCACAACCGGCTGATATGAGGGGAGAAAGGAGCTGAAACACTCTGCCAGTTCCCCTCATCCATCAGGTGACCCCCCCCCCTCCCCGCCCAGTGAGGACAGAGGTGTGTATCTCTGTCTGTGTCAACATTCCCTCTTGTTATACGGTCACCGGTCATATTAGATTAGGGGCCCACACTATTCCATTCTAATGTCATCTTAATTACAGAATCACTTTCCAACTCAGAGTTATCAATAACTGTATTTTTCCACACAATGGTATCCTCTGTTCCATCAAGATCATTTCTTTTAACTATAGTCCAATGTTGTTTTCAGAATTCTCTTCCAAGTCACTGACACCCATTCTGCAAATGTTGATGGGTAAGCAATTATCATTTCAACCACGTCACGAATGCTCCCTGCGTTGTAGCAATTGTAACACATTACCCAATTTCACAGCTGTTCAGTGTTGGCGGAAAAGTCCATCTTGGAACCAACAAAATATGGTAAATATAAACTCTATTACACACTCTGTATTAGTTTTTCCTACTGTTGCTATAACAAACTGTCACAGTCCTAGTGGCTTAAAGCAACATGAATTTATTTCAAAATTATGTAGATCAGAGTTCCAACAGCAGTCTCATGGGGTTATAATCAAGGTTTCTGTACAATGAATTATTTTCTGTAAGCTCCAAGGGAGAATCTATTCCCTTGCCTTTTCCAGCTCCCAGAGGGAGCCCACATCTCTTGGGTTGGTTTTAGCACCTTTTCTCCGCCTTCAAGGTCAGCAACATAGCACCTCTCTGATCCTGACCACATGAGAAAGGTTCTTCACTTTTAAGGACCCAAGTGATGACGTTGGATCCACCTGCATGATTTAGACTAACCTTCCTTTCTCAAAGACCTTCATCTAATCACATCTGCAAAGTCCCTTTTTCCATGCATGGAAACATTTGGACATCTTTATTGGGACCATTATTCTGCCTGTCATAGACCCTATTCACACTTTGTTGTTTGTTAACTTGCCTTTATGCTTTAAAAATAAAAGTGTAACAAGTGTGTCTATGATCTATATTCTCAGTGGCTGGACCCAAGTAGATGCACAGTGGGTTTGTTAAATATTGAAATAATAGAAAGAATGGTAGATTTCTTTATTTTCATCTGATAAAAAAAGAAGGGACATCTTAAAAGGGTGTGAGTTATGAGTAAGATTGACACATTTCATAAATGACAGGAAGCTTGGTGCAGTTTGAGTTTAGGTTGTCCATTAGTTAGAGAGCCATTGGATGTGAGTCTAGGTATTATCCAGATCCTGAGAAATCTATATATGTTGCTTAGATGCTCACAGTGAATTCTGTACCCAATAAGCTCTACTGAAAAATTAAAAGCAGGAAAGACAGAGGATTAAATTTTATTTTTTAAAAAAAAGCAGTTTAGTGATGGTAAAAGAAAAAAAAATGGGTTGAGAAACAGACTAAAGTCAGAAAGTTTATGGTCCATGGACCGAATTCTATGGGGACTTCAAAGACAGCATTTGTCCCTTGCCAACACTCTAAAACTTTCCAGGATTTTTTAGAATATTTAAAATCACTTTAGAGTTTTATTCTGCTCATTATTCAGCATTTGATTATATATAACTCTCTAGGATGCCTGCTTGATAATTAGTATATATATTCATACACACACACACACACACACACACACACACACACACACTCCAAGCAAGCTTAATTAATTAATTAATTTTTGAAGCTTTTTTTTTTTTTAACTTTTTGAATGCCAACTCAGAGGGCATTCACCTGAATCCACCTGAATTTAAAGTCATGTAACAGAAGAGGCAGGATAAATGAGGCAGGAGAAGGATTTGCCCTGCCATTGCTTCCTTTAATACGAGGACCTGCAGGTCAGGAACTGTGGGTGGCATGACAGGCCACAAGGACACAGGGACTTGGAGCCACCGGGGTGGAGCCCAGTCGTGAGTCCTGCTTTGTGAGCAGGAGGAGAGCTGGCTAGCCTACGGAACTGTGAGATCATCAGTGAATAGGTACTGTTTTAAGCCACTAAATGTATGGCGATTTGTTATGGCAGAAGTAGAAACCTAATACAGACCTTTTAAGTGTTAATAAGATAATTAAATAACCTTAAACATTTTCTATTTATACTTACTATTAACATGAGCTTTTCTATCTCTTCTTAAACTGCCTCTTTCTAACTCTTCATCAAACCAACTATTAGACTAGACTCTTCAAGGACAGATTTGGAAATATCTGTCTACTGTCACCAGATTAAATCTTAATAAACTTTGGCTCTAACCAGACCAGCATCCCATGGCCTCAAATTCTATCCTAATCCAGACACTGTACTCAGAAAGAAGAGTTACCAAGCACTTAAAAATCCTGGATTTGCTCCTAAATTTTTTAATAGAGTTACTTTTCATTGTGTGTCCTGCCTACTTCTGCTTCTTGTAAAAGAGAGAAACAAGTCGAAGTGTATTTGAGAGGTTAGGGTTCTTCAACCCACTGCGAGTTGACTTATTGACACTACACAGTGATATTTCCCTGTTTAGTTGCACTATGGGTATTCTCTCCATGTCTCAAGACTAGAAGAAAATACAGAGGCTAATCTGTAGCATCCTAGACCACGTGAAGGTCAAAGAATGGTCTCCAAGAACCAAGAAGGTGTGGGGCAAGTACCAACGCTACGGGTACAGCCAGGGAAATCAGGACAGATACTCACTGCTGCGTTCGTAGGTCTTCACCGTGCTTACAAGTGTAGTTTCTTGTTCAGTGTCTCTCCCAGTGTAATGACAACATGATCAGTCCATCCACTTAGGAGTAAATAATGGGGGAAATATCCTGCTCACAAAAATTACGGGGTATTTCAAAATGAATATGATGTGATTAAAAACAAGAAGCATGTATTTTTTTTTTATTAAACAAGAACATCAGAGAAGCGAACCACAAGTGAAAGTTGTTTGATTATGCAAATGAGATGCAAAATTAACTTTTATTTCATTGGTGGAAATGCACTAGAGACAAAAGGCTGGGAGTACTGGGAGTATCTGCACGTTCCCCGATCCCCTAATTTTGTGAGCAGTGTAAAGATTAGTCCTTCCCTAATCAAGAGAAATTTAGGTCACATGTTCCAAAAGTGAAAACCTGGGTCAATAACCCTTTATAACTTCCTCCCTCCCTAGGAAGCTCTTTTCTTCCTTTTGAACACATGCTGCATTCTCTTTTGTTTTAGATGTATGTCTGAATATTCCTTGATGGATACAGTCCCTTGTTTACACTGATTCCTCTTGGTATCCAATGTATACTCAATCTCCTTTTAAATGTACATTTTACCTCTGTTTATTATTACTCTCTTGTAAACATGAATTGTTTTTTTCAAATGTATAAGTTAGTTTACATTTGAGTACAAGGGACTCCATCCCCTGGGTATATCCAAGTAATTCCTGGATCTGGAGGAGACTTGGAGATGTGTTTTGATGAGCAGGAAATTGAACCCTGGGCTTGCGGAGGTTCACCTCAGCTCTTCCTGAGTGTGTGTGTTGAGGAAATAAAAAGATTTTGGTCCAAAATTCTCAGTGAACTTCTGTCCTGCTCCGTGTTTGCCTGAAGCCATCATTCTTGAGATTTATACTGCACCTTTTTTTAAAAAAAAAAACAGTTAATTTTTTTTTTAAAGAATGGCTATAGCCTGACCAGGCAGTGGTGCAGTGGATAAGGTGTCGGACTGGGATGTGGAGGACCCAGGTTCGAGACCCCAAGGTCTCCAACTTGAGCGTGGGCTTATCTAGTTTGAGCAAGGCTCACCAGCTTGAGCCCAGGGTCGCTGGCTCAAGCAAGGGGTCACTCGGTCTGCTGCAGCCCCTGCCCCCCATCAAGGCATGTATGAGAAATCAATCAATGAACAACTAAGGAACCGCAATGAAGAACTGATGTTTCTCATCTTTCTCACTTTCTGTCTGTCTGTCCCTGTCTGTCCCTCTCTCTGACTCTCCCAGTCTCTGCCACAAAAAAATAAATTAAAAAAAGAATGGCTATAAAAGAACTATGGGCCTTGGCCGGTTGGCTCAGTGGTAGAGCGTCAGCCTGGCATGCGGGAGTCCAGGGTTCGATCCCCGGCCAGGAAACACAAGAGAGGCACCCATCTGCTTCTCCACCCCTCCCCCTCTCCTTCCTCCCTGTCTCTCTCTTCCCCTCCCGCAGCCAAGGCTCCATTGGAGCAAAGATGGCCCGGGTGCTGAGGATGGCTCTGGTGCCTCTGTCTTAGGTGCTAGAATGGCTCTGGATGCAACAGAGCGACGGCCCAGATGGGCAGAGCATCGCCCCCTGGTGGGCGTGCCGGGTGGATCCCGGTCGGGCGCATGCGGGAGTCTGTCTGACTGCCTCCTCATTTCCAACTTCAGAAAAATACAATAAAATAAAATAAAATAAAATAAAATAAAATAAAATAAAATAAAATAAAATAAAATAATAAAAAGACCTATGATTGGAGAAAAATAGAAGAGACCATTGGTGTGAAATGCTTCATGGTACAGGGTTCCAAACCAAAGCCAGTTTGGGAAGTGAGGCATGCCCTCCCCCCTTCTTGGGGAGTCAGCAGACCAGGATTTGGAAGAAGTTGCAGTGGTCCCATGAAGAGGACTGACTGATCCCTCGTCCGACCTGGTTCAGCCCAGGGGTCCTTTTCCTTCCGGGCCCAGGGCACGAAGAGGGCAATCGGCCCAGCGGGGCTCCTACAGCCTCGGGCATAGACCCTCCCGAACATTCCATGTTCAGTACAAACAATATTTTGCTACAATATGCTTTAAAAAATCAAAATTAATCTTAAAAAAATCAACAATGAATAAGTTATTACATTTGAAAAGACATCATGGCTACTTTGTCATCCCAGCAGCAGAGCGGCGAACGCCTCTGTTGAGTGCAGGCTGGAAGAGGGGGTGGGGGACCCCTCTGTTCACCAGCGCCACCCACTACCTGGTTGGCAATGTTTCAGGTGCAAAGGACAGCAGCGGTCTGAAGCTCACAGTCTGGTTTTCATGAAGCCCCCCTGAAGGCTTTACACAATGGAGGGGGGAATAGGAAACAAGTCAGATGAGCGAAATGCATTGGATGCTAGTGGTAAGTTCTCAGGAGAAGAACAGAGTGGGAGAGAGGAATGAGAAGAATGGTGCACGTTTTGATCAGACAGCCCAGGCAGGCTGCTCTGAGCACGTGGTCTTGGAGGGAGGGCCTGGGGGAAGGGAGGAAGCAGCCACGTAGGACACAGGACACAGGCTTCCCAGGCCCCAGCAAGGGCAGGACAGAACTTGTGGTGGGTGTGTGCCCGTTCCAAGAACAGCAAGCAGGCAGGAAGGCTGAGGCATGCACAGAACTTGGGAGGGACAGCATGGTTGAAGTGAGACATAGGTCCAGGAAAGGGGGATCATGTAGGGTCTGAAGCCATTATAGGAACTGGCTTTTACTATGAGTGAGATGAGAAACCCTTAGGGGACTGATCAGGGAAATAACATAGTCTGACTTCCTTCCCAAGATGTATTGTGCAAATCAAACCGGTACCTGTCACAGTCTTATCTGTCTGTCCTTGTTTCATTCTCTCGGATAGAAGGGGATGGGGACATGAGGTGGGTCGTTCTGGTGGATCAGAGGTTATACTCCAGAGTTGTGAGTCCAGGGTTCACATTCAGCTGCACAAGGAGGTTTGGGTAAAGTAGGGGTGAGAGTTCACAAGCCCACCCCCATATTATATTAATGGGGTCACCAAGAGCTGCATCAATAATTCATCACTTTTAATATATAGGTAGATGTAGGTGTGCTTGTAGATGTGGATATGGTGGTATTTAATAGAAATACATTTTTGCAATTGCAAAATAATAATATAACAGAAGATATTTTTTTAGTTTTTCTTTCATCTGTTTATTGACTCTAGGGATATTTGTATCTTTCTTAATCAGACATCAGATTAATGTGATGCACAAAACTTAAGAAGAGAGATCCGTGTGTGTGTGTGTGTGTGTGTGTGTGTGTGTGTGTGTGTTTCTATTATTAAGATCTGGCACAGAATTTTAGGATATTCTTTGCTTCAAGTATAAACCGCTTTGCTATCCATTACTTTAATTTCTTTCAAGTTTTCTTATTTAATTTATTTTTGGAATTTGTGAAACAAGAAGTATTTCACATGTTGGAAGGCTGCCTTGTTTGTGAATCTTGCTGCAACAGATAGTCATCAAGATTGGTAGCGCACAGCTGCTGACCGCGCAGAAAGAGGGAGGCCAGCCTCCCGGTGCCAAATTCGACCCTCTGTTATGTGAAGACACGGCAGTTTTTACTGAAATCTACAAGAGCTTTCCCCCAACGCTGACTTCTATCAAAAGGCATCTGAAGGCAGAATCTGACCTCAGTATTTGTTTTATTTGCTTGGAAGACAGTAAAATCGTGAAATGAAATGAGAAGTGCCACTTGCCAAGCTGGTGCTCAGCCAGTCAGCGTTAGCTTGGCCGCAGCAGCGGCCTCGGTTGGCACCCCGCCTAGCTGCTCAGTGCCCTAGCCTGACGATGTGACCTTTTTCTTCCTAGGAGCTCACTGTTTTGAATGTCACTTCTGGTTCGAAAATTAAACATGGCTTTTATTTATTTATTTATTTTTCAAAATCTAGGTCAGAATCTCAGAGAAGATATGAAAGATATAAAAAAAAAACAAAAGACAGATCAATGCAGAACTTAAACTGTTGCTAATAAAGACCTACCCATTTCCTTCCTCTTCTAAAATAAGAGCAATAAAGATTGCATAGCCCACAAAAAGGTGATTAATATCATTAATGAAATTATAGCTGTCAATGAGTTAATAACATTTAATAATAACTCAGCATAACTTTAGCCATATGTAAACAATTAAGCATCTCCGGGTAACCCTCATAATGGCCCCTAGAAAACATTTTCTATAACCTGTTAGATATGTTTCTTTCCCTATTCGTAGGCCATAGTTTAAAAAGAAAACTTGCTTGGAATTTGGTTTTTGCTGTTCTTTCAACTCTCTCAAGCCCAAGCACCCCACCATAAAATTACTCTTTAACATTACTCAGCATCTTTACCTCTCCGTATATAACCGTGATGATTTTACTATTCACAACTGGAAAATGTCATTTAGTACTTTTTATCACATGTATTTTTGGCTTTATGACTTTGAGGCAAGACTAGCAAAGAACAACAGAGAGTTACAATTTTAACCGATCAGCTTATTTTTCTAGATAGTGGACTGGCACAAGTCTGTTTCCAGCACCTTCTAAATGATAACATGTGGTTTTGTACTGATCTCTATTGTAAACCTATTCTGAATATATCCAGATAGATCTTTATAATCTCTGAGTGATGTTCTGGGTGGTAAGACACGACCATACTGTGATATAGCATTTTCTACAAGGATAGATACTTGTCAACTGTCACCTCTGTCGAGAGGTCACACGACCATCTTCTGCTCTATAATTCTTTTTCACATAATGAGAGAAGGCATTTCAATAAAAAGATTACTTTGGACCGACAAAATCTTCTATTGGAAAAATCAAGATACTAACTGGGTCACCTTATAGGCCTTCAAATTTCAAGAAGAGAAAGCTGGCATTGTCACAGTCAGCTCTGACCACAGGCTGCCGAGTCCCCTCCCGAGGTAACCGAGGATCATGCAGAACTTGCCCCCAATGGCAGTTGTTGTTGCAGTCACAATAGGAGTCAGAGGATGCTTTTCACACATATTAGATAGCAGGACTCGGGGAACAAGGTCCAGGCATGAACCAGAGTCTGAGATTCACAGAAAAAGGAAGTCTGGCCACATGGACAAAGAGAGTGGGGGTTCGTATAGACAGAGATGTGTGCCTAAAATTCATATAGTGAAGCCCTAACTTCCAGTGTGACTGTAATTAAATAAAAACTCTTTAAGAGGGTAATTAAGGTTAAGTGAGGCCAATAAGTGGGTCCTAATTCAATACGACTAGCATCCTTATATATGAAGAGAGAGACAGCAAAGAGGCAGGTGCATGGGGGAAAGACCATGCGAGGACACAGCAAGGAAGTATATGTCTGCAAGCCAAGAGAGAGGCATCAGAAGAAACCAAACCTGCGGACTCCGTGATCCTGGACTTTCAGCCTCCGAAAAAATGATAAAATGAATTTGTATGGTTTAAGCTGCCTCATCTGTGTGTTCGGTTGTGCCAAGTTGGCAGGCTGATACAGAGGCCTCTGCTCATCCTTTAGTTTTATTTTATTTTTTTATTGGACTAGTAAATCAGTAGACTCTTAATTTTTCAGACAGTAAAGAGCATGCCCACAAATATATGGCCTCATTCAATCTATTTACGTTAATACGTAACAGAAGCAACACAAGTTAGTCATCCACCTGAGAATGTGCTAGCACTCTCATCCTTTCCCCTCTTACTGCCTAGATGACAACCCTGCTCCCCTATCCCATATCCAAACCAGCTCTTTTCTTCTTTAACTGAAAGCCAGGAAAGATGCTGCACAGATGTGCTTTTTTTACAATAAGGTTGAGCCTGAGGTTAATTTTTTCAGTGTTCAAGGTTAGGTCAGTTTTAGGCACTTTGTCCGGTTGCTAGACCATCCAAAGGCTTCTTCTCCTCTTCTTCCTTCAGAATCTGAATTCTTCCTTTGCCGACTAACTTCCTCCCACCTGCCACGCCACTACCAGCAGCAGAATGTATACAGTGCAGAAAACGCATGCACCAGAGGCAGAGGGAGAGAAGACTGAACTATAGCAACTGTGGGGAGGGGGGAGAGGGGAGGGGCCAGAAAAAGCAATGTTCCTGTCAAACAGGTACAGAGATTTATCTCCTCTGGAGAGAGTAAGTCTAAACCTCATACCCTTGATGTAGTCCTGAGAAGTCGCTAACCAACCTGTGCCAACCTGGGTTTTGTATCAGTTGGATCAGCTGGACTATGCCCTATGAACATGAAGAAAAGCAAGGAAAAACTCTTCTGCATGACTCCACATGTGTGCTTGACCGGCTAACAGTACAGCCATGGCCCCTTTGACATAGGCAGGAGTAGTCCCTTCCTTCTCTGGTTTATGTACAGCACATTTCCATAGTCTAAGATGGTGGCCACCTTGACCTGCGGCATCATGAGTCTGTATTCTGGCTGGGCCTCTTCAAAGTTACAAGCAGGCCAGTTTCTGTCCCCAAAACTTCAAGAAGTCTATTTTCCAAGTGACCCTTATTTCAGACTCAGCCCCTCTTGGGTCACAGAAGTCCATAGGGTGGGCACGCAGCCCCATTTCTCCAACAAAAAACAAGGGAAAAAAGGGAGAGCCATAACCTTTTCTAAAAAGTTGAAAAATAAGCAAACAAAGGAGAAAAGGGCTTTGCTTTGCTTGTCTTTCCAGGCACGGGATCTCTGGTGTGGATAAAGATAGCGAAACTTTATGATAATTAGAACCAGGGTCTACTGCTGATCAAGGAAACAGGCCAAGAAGAACAGAATAAAAACTTCACCCATTTCAGGCAAGAAGAGTAAGTGCAGAATTATCTGTGTCATCATCCAGGGAGGGCTTGACACCAGATTTAATTGGAAGTAAACAGAGGGCTGTAGAGGGAGGGCGGGCTGACTGGTCAAAGGGGGGGCCTTTGATCAGATTTTATTAGGTCATCTTCTGGAGAAAGGAACTAGAATTTATAATCGGACACAGAGTTTCTCTCCTGAGACTGGGCCAAAATAGTATCTAATATATATTTATTATAACAGAAACTTCCCCATATCTAAGTTTCTCTAGTTTTAAAATGAGGCAAACGATCTTTTTCTTTCTGATACCTATTAAATTCCTTTGAAGAAAAATAAAAGGAAATAGAAGACATTATTAACATGAAAAGACCATTTGTTGTTGATTTTCTTTATAACATGATTGCTAAAAAACTCCTCTACCTGTATGCCTTTAGGCAGAGAATTTTACCTAGTTTTTCTAAGTAACATTTTCGTGTGCAAAGCAAAAGAAAACTACACATTTTATTCAATAAGCCACTCACATTTTAGTTCAAATAAAAAAAAAAAACTTGATGCATTTACTAAAAAAGTAATGTCAAGATAGCAGTTCTAGGTAGATTACCTTAAATTTTGAGTAACTACTAGAAAACTAGAGTTTGAATTTATTTATTTATTGAATAATAACCCAAATAAATGCAAAGGCTTTATTAGTTTTCAATGAAACAATTGTTTTTTGAAACTATTAAGAAATTCAGATCACTTGAATGTGAACAAACGGAACAGAATGTTTTCAGTCTGCAAAGAATGGGACCTTTCTAAGTGACTAATTAGGTTTCCTTTTTAAGCCAGGGGGATCCGCTCAGTCAGGCCACTGCTTCAGAACAAGCACAGGAACTCACATTATACAAGGTCATAGTCAGTAGACAGAGTTTCCAAGTACATCAGGTCATATTTCCTTTAGACGTATAGGAAATGGAGAAAAGTCAGAATGCTGGTACCCCACAGGTCAACAAACAACTATGCCAATTACTCCCCAGGGTAGTTCAGCACAATTGAAAGAGTCCGCCTAGATAATTATTAGTGACACAAGCATTTGCTTCAGTCAAGTTGACTTAAGTATCTAACTAAAATAGTCACTAAGCTCTATGGGCAAATAACCTCCCTTTATTTGTCTTCCTATCAGGAGGGGTTTATGTAGCATCTTTAATCGGTTAATACAATCAATTTGTATGTATTTCATAGTTTCTTTTAAATGTAGGTAAAGCAAATTTACATAAAAATAAAATCATAGATATTTACATTTTATTTCAACCAATAATTCCAGACATAGTGCCACAGTGTTGAGCCATCAGTAAGATCTTATTTGCTTTCTTCTTTGTATGTAAGTCATTTTCTGAAATTGGTACTAAGAATCAACTAAAAGTCAAGTACTTTGAAAAATAATAAAGTGTTGGAATAAGATACACTGTAAACTAGCAAGTCATAGTGAATGGTTTTAAAAGCTGTGAACAAATTTTAATTTTGTAAAAGGAGTCATTAGATGTTTAAAGGGTATGTAGTGGTAAGGTGTTCCAACTAGATTCCTACAGACTAAGTGATAGATATTTTATATAAATAAACCTATGAAAAACACTTCTCCAAGTTTTTTTTTTTTTGTAGCTGGGTTTTTATATATCAAATTGATATGCAAGATTGAGCTATAGTTATGTATTTGGTCAAATGATATTTATGAAATTAACTACATGCCCACTTGTAGTTTTATTCAGTGCAAGAAAGGTTTATTATAATTTTTTTCTGAAGTGACAGTACATTGACTTATTACGTATTTTTCTCACACTCTGTTTCAAAAGGATATCATGCTAGTTCGGTTAGTTTTCCTTTACTGCTCTAACAAATTAGTGCAAACATAGGGGCTAAAAACAGAACATATTAATTATCACATGGTCCCCTAGGGCAGAAATCTGGGTTGTCTCCCCCGGTTTCTCTGCTCGGGCTCCCACAAGGACGTCATCAAGTGGTCAGCTCATTGGCCTCGTATGAAGAGGCTCTGAGAAGAGTAGACTTTTTATCTCAGAGCCAGCGGCATGCTGGGGTCTCTGAATTCCTCTTCTGCATGTCACATTGACTGCCTCCCTCCTCTGTGTGGACAGGTTCCTATGAGACCCGGAGGGCACCCAGGTGATTCACAATAATCTTTCTACTTTAAAGTCAGTTTATTGGTAACTTTAACTACATCTCCAAAGTCTCTCTCATAACAGTGTCTGGATATTGACAGACTACCCATGGGACAGGAATCTTGGGGGGCGTCTTTAGCATTCTACTCACACACTGACTAATGGTCTCATCCCAAAGAGGCTCGAATATAGCCAAATTAAGCATCTGGGAAAACAAATAGTCAACTATTCCACAGTTTTTTAAGAAATAAACTTGGGCTCTGTCTTGCTCCCCTAAAGAATCTCAACTAATTTGGAAAACCAAACATCTTTAAAAGCTGTGGAATATAAGAAGAAAGTAAACTAAACTTAGAAATAAAAAGAGAAACAAAATGTATCAATGCCAAATATAAATATTTTGACCTTTAATAAAGCTGATATTTTAAAACAAACTTTTGTTTATGGTTTACATTGTGCTGTGGCCATTAATATTGATTACAGGAGAATGTTTGTTTGTCATTTAAAAGTATGTCGAATTCCTGACATCACAATAGATTTTTGCATTCAAATGTATAAGTTCTTTTCTGGAAGGGCTCTTAAATGGGAACATACATACTAACTATAGATTTCTTGCTTGTATTTAGTCTTTCACTTTATGTAGGTGAAACACTAAAATAAGTCAGTATTAAGTTTACCAGAAGGAACTTAAACTACAACTACTGCTAGCAGTAGATGTATCTGGACATTAATTGCTGGGACCCACAAAAGTCCTACAAAATGTCTTTTCCATTGGTCTGAAGAGGCTGCCCAGAGAGAGTTGTTCCCAAAGGGATGAGGCTGACATGTGAAATGGGCTTCTCTTCAAGTCAGAGTAGGGATGTTGAGCTTTATGTGGCACTTGTCATTCAAAAATAAAACACATCCCACTTCTGGGAAGTTTTCTAGGGGAAATAACACTTGAAAGATCTAGTCACATGCCTTTTTATCAACAAGAAAGCTAGGGAAATATATTTCTCTGTGTTCTCCAGGATGAAAAGGAAAGGCAATGAGCACTAGTAATTTCTATACAGAAGTGCTATTAATTTTTATTGTATTTTTAATTAATTTATTGGGGTGACATTGCTTAATAACATTATATATGTCTCAGGTGCAAAATTTTATAACACATCATTTGTATATTGCATGGTTTGCTCACTACCCAAAGTCTAGTTTTCTACTATATTATGTTGATTTTTCAGCTGGTCACTTTTCTGAATTCTCTTAGAAATTCTAGTTTCATTCATTGATAATCTTGGTTTTTGGGGGTTTTTTTTTGTATTTTTCTGAAGCTGGAAACAGGGAGAGACAGTCAGACAGACTCCCGCATGTGCCCGACCGGGATCCACCCAGCACACCCACCAGGGGCGAAGCTCTGCCCACCAGGGGGCGATGCTCTGCCCATCCTGGGAGTCGCCATGTTGCGACCAGAGCCACTCTAGCGCCTGGGGCAGAGGCCACAGAGCCATCCCCAGCGCCCGGGCCATCTTTGCTCCAATGGAGCCTTGGCTGCGGGAGGGGAAGAGAGAGACAGAGAGGAAGGTGCAGCGGAGGCGTGGAGAAGCAAATGGGCGCTTCTCCTATGTGCCCTGGCTGGGAATTGAACCCGGATAATCTTGGTTTTTTTAGTGCAGCTGATATTATCTAAAAATGATATCAGTTTTGTCTATTTCTTTTGCATTCTTTATCTTTTTCTCCTTATATGACTTAACTGGCCCTGGTAAATGTGTACTTTATCTTGTTCCTGAATTTAATAGACATGCTTCTAAGAGTTTCACCAAAAAGTGTGGCTTTTACTGTATGTTATTAGTTGCTACCTTTTATAAGCTGAATTCCCTCTGGTGCTTGTTTTTTAAGAGTTTTGTTAAGAATATCAAATTTTTCAAAGTCTCAGTCTGATGCAATCATGTTTTTTTCAGGTAATCTTCAAATGTGGTGAATTATATCAATAAATATTTTATAATTCTGAATCACCCGTGTGCTGTTGGAGCTAGTCTATTAGGTAATGTATGTGTGCAAGTGTGTGTATGAGTCTCTGTATAAGTGTTAACAGATGGTTGAAATTAATTTAACATTTTAGTTAGGATTTTTGTTAAATTAAACTGGCTAATAATGTTTTTATGGCTTTGATATCAAGGGTACACTGTCCTACTAAATGGAATTTTGTAGTTCTCCTTTCTTTTCTTACCTAGAAAAGAAGATACCTGTAACAGGTAAATTTACTCCAGAATTTCACCAAAATTTGCCTATAACACCATTTATCAGCCTAAAAAATTAATAAGTAGCTATTAGCTACTGATTCAAATCTTGTATGTTGTTTTGTCCATTCAGGTTTTTTACACGTTTATTAATTTTTGGTAATTTACGTGTTTCCAATAACTTGTTGATTTTATCTAGATTTTTAGAAGTATAAACAGAAAGTTGTTGATAATGTTCTCTTTTTAAAATTTCTATACGACTTTGCTTATGTAACCCATTTTATTCCTAATATATTTTTTTTTAGTCTTACAGAGTTTTATTTCTTATTATTTAAGAAAAAAATAGGCTTTGGTTTTGTTAATTTTCCTTTTATTAATTTGTTAGTTTTCAAGTTTATTAACTTGTAATTTTTATTCATTTTATTTTCTTTTTTCTATATAATTATATTTATTTTCAACCCCACCTTAAGTTGATTGTCTAGCTGACTTAATATCAGTATTTCTTGTCTTCTAAAAAAGAAATTTAAGTAAATAATTTTACTATGAAGTGATATAAAGTCTCTATAATTGTTATGATTGTTATAATTTTCTATTTAATTCATGCATTATTAAGAAGTCTGTTTTTAAAGTTTTGAATGTATGGATAATCTTGTCACTATCTTATCATTTATTTTATTATTGCATTTCATTTTTAAGCACCATGTTTAGTAAATGTAATCTATGCAATGTTACTATTTCAAATTTGTTGAGATTACCTTTATGGCTTAAACTAACATCAAGTTTTATAGTTTTAAAAAACATGTTGATCAATTTTAGTAATGTACATATTTCTAGAAAACTGTCAGTTTCTTGTAGGTTTTCAAGTGGATAAACATATTTTTTATGTGTGCTCTACAAAAAGCTCTGTGTATCCATTAGCTCAGAGTTTCCAATTACATTACTAAGCAATTTATGTTGATAATTATTTTTTCTCGCCGATGCTGTGAGATTGTTATCTCTTGGAATGACCACACTGTTTTAATGAATTGTTTGAAATTCTGTCAAATTTTGCTTAACACATTTCCAGGTTCTGCAATACTTACATCTTCTTAGTGGATTAGTTTATTTGTGCGCAAAGACCTTCCCCCTTTGTCCTTTTTTAGTGTTCTTCCGCATTAAATTTGATTTTTTTTCTGATATTAATATTGTCCTCCAATTCTTAAAAAAATTAGTACTTTAAATCATGGTCTGGAGACCCCTGCGGGTCCCTGAGATGCTTTCAGAGGTTCTTCAAGAGCAAACTCTTTACTTAATACTAAGACACTCTTCATCGTTTCTCTCCTCAGTGTCTTGTGAGTAACCACGAGCTTTCCGGAGACTACGTGACATGTAATAGGTCAACAGATTGAATGAAGACACAGATACGATGATCCAGCTGTCTTCTATTAGCCAGACATGAAAGATTTGCAAAAATGTAAATTAATGCAACTCTTCACACTAGTTTATTTTTCGTTTTAGCAAATGTAGTCATTTAAAGAAAATAGGTTTATTATTTTAAAAGGCACTAACAAATATTTCTTTTAGTTTTTATTTCTTTATTTTTAATAAGGTTAATATCAACGAATATAACCCATATACTCAAAAGCTTTTCTGGGGTTTCAATAATTTTTAAGAGTGTAGACAGTTCTGAGGCCAAAAACAATCAGGGACTTATGCTTTATTCCAAACATCTTCATTGGCAATGTTTCTCTATTAAGTCTTTATGGAATGATTCTTAGAAACAGCATGTCACTTGAAAATTTTTTTTAAAAAAATTCAATCTCTCTTTTAGTTAGCAACTTGATTAAATTACATATATTTTGATTATGATGCAGTCAGCTTATTTTTCCTGCTTGTGCTCTATTTTTCATATATCTTTCCTTTACCTTACCCCAATATTTTACTCTTTTCCCAGTCTATTGAGTTAACCAAATTTTTTCTCTACCAATTTATTTCTAAGTAGATTATCACTCATAGTCTTATCATAAAAGGCCAAGATGTGATCATATTCTTCATATAAAAGATCATATTCTTCATATTCAAGATTATGTCTTTAAATCAGTGTCCTTATTTTTTCACTTAAAAGAAATGTGGAGAATCTTGCACTATTTTATTTCTCAGCATCTTCAGATTGCCACCCAATTTCCCAAAACACATATCCAGCATTCCTGTAACTCTGCTTTGAGGGGTAGAATTTTTAGCACATCTTCATTCTTACATCCTTTTTCAAAAGTCATGATTGTTTTCCAATGAAATTTTTTTTTTTTTGCTTTGAGAGAAACTATTTTCTCCCTTTACACCTTTAATGGCTTCTTATTTTCTATGCAAACAAACAAACAAAAAACCTTAGATGAATTTAGGCTAACATTTAAGCAGTATTAATCCACTATTCTTCTATTTAGAATGCACACTTACACTGAACAGCATTATAGGGCATTTCCTCGACATGCTCCATCATTTACCATCTCTGTGCTGTTTCTGTTCTCTCCTTGTGCCAAAATTCCCTCCTCAGCCTTTGTATTTCCACAACTAGCTCGAACCATGGTCTGGTTCCCATGTTCCTCCCACCTCAAAGACCCCCCTGGGAAGCCCATATGGAAGCAATTCCCAGGCACCGAATGCTTAAGCAGTTCATATCATTCAAAATGCAGGTATCTTATGCTGCATTAATTTTAATTATTTGAAGTTTTATCCTATTTTCCCAATTATATTGTAAGTTCTTTGAGGGCAGAAATTATTTAAAACCATTGTTGAATCTCCCACTTCACCAAACACAAGATTATTCAGAAAAAGTTCTGAAAATTAATAATTTTCAGGAATATCGCAGTCAAAACCACCTGGCAGAGAGTTAAGCAATTACTTTTTGGCTTTCTGATACGAGACCGTAATACCTTTCTGGTGTAGGAAAATATTCTTAGCACACGGCAGGTACCCTCGGTTTGGGCACATCAGGAATTATTCTGTCATGGGCTGAGAAGAGGAGAGCTGCAGTTGGATGTCTCGTACAGTCATGCTCTGCACGCACAGCTTCAGCTGAACTTCAAGGAACAACAGAAAGAGTTGTTCTGGCTACTACCATGCCATCTGCCAAATCATCTCAGGGCCCTACTAGAAAAGAGCTAAAGAAATCACTACCTTCCCAACCCATTAGCAACATCAGTCCATGGACATGGATTCTAAAGCATTTTAAAACATTTTCCTGCCTGACCAGGTTGTGGCACAGTGGATAGAGCATTGATCTGGGATGCTGAGGTCTAAGGTTCAAAACCCCAAGGTTGCTGGCTTGAGTACTGGTTCATCTAGCTTGTGCGTGGGCTCATAGACATGATGACCCCATGGCCACTGGCTTGAGCCTAAGGTCACTGGCTTGAGCGTGGGCTCATAGACATGACCTCATGGCCACTGGCTTGAACCTAAGGTCGCTGGCTTGAGCAAGGGGTCACTGGCTCAGCTGGAGCCTCCCCCCACCCCTGTCAAGGCATGTATGAGAGAGCAATGAACAACTAAAGTGCCACACTTATGAGTTGATGCTTCTCATCTCTCTCCTTTCCCACTGTCTGTCTGCCCCCCTCTAAAAAATCTAATTATATTAAATAATTTTATCAATAACCACAATGCACATCAGAAAAAAGAAAGGTAGATTATTGAAATACAGTGGGCCTACCTTATACAGGATGGCATTTGCTGACAATGATTTTACTTATCCTGAGTCCCTCCATGTTCTCAAAAGACATGTGCTACCATCTAATCTACAGGATATATTTGTGTATGCAAAATGTGACTTACAATTGATTTCCTTAATCCACTCTTCCAAATATAGAAGTCATCTGCTCTCTTCAGTTTAGCTCAACAAAAAATTATCAAGACTGTGCTATTTTCCAGATAGTATATTAGGCAATAAGTATGTGGAGATGAATAAAACACAATCTCTGTCCCCAGTGCTCTGGAGGCAGAGGAGGTAATAAACACCTAAGCAGATAATGTCGATATAATGTGGTAAGGTCTCTAATAGGCTTAACGACGCATACTGGTTTCAAGAAAGGCATCCATGATGAGCTCACCCTTGGCTGAATTCTTGAAGGTGGGTATAAGTTAAGCAGATGACTGTCAGTAATGCATTTCAGACAGATGTATCAAGTACTGCATTCTGTGGTCAGCTTTTTAGAAACACTACAAGGTTGTAGGGCGTACGAAGAATTGGGGCCAGCTGGTTAGGTGGCAAAGAGAATCCTACACTGCATTATGATTTTAGCTGAGAGCTAAGCTATGTTTACTATCTCCCCAACTCTGTCATGTGGGAAAACTAGAATCCTAAAGAACAAAGCAGATTATCTTGGGGAGGGGGAATATATATATATATATTCTAATTAATCACCCTTTCAGAAATTCACACGAGAATTTTAAAGGTTATGAAAAGTCCTGGAGTCAAGAAGCTGGCTTCATGTTAACCCAGCATTTCCCAGACTTATTTGGCCTCTAATCATTTTTTCACAGAATAACTGTTAACATCCCGTAATGACTCAAGTGTTTCACAAATCACAGTTTGGGCAATACTGGATATAAGCAATGGAGCGGTTCCTGGGCTCATCACTTTACACATATGTTGATAAATTTGGACTTTATTTGGCATTCAGCAGGGAGCCATCAACACTGGTCCAACAGGAGGACTCCTGATTGGAGCCACGACTTGGGAATGTAACGCAACAATGATGTAAGGATGGACCGAGGGGAGGTGGGCGGCCGGCTGGAACGCCACAGAGGAGCATTCGTTCTTGGAACTGTTCAAAACACAAAACTATAAACATATGTTTTGGAAATGTTTTTAGATTGAATGAATTCTATGATAATATACTAGGAAAATTTCTTTGAAAATCCCTAACAGATGCCAGCAAGAGCACTATCCACTTTACCATCAGTTCACGCGTGCTGGGTATCTCAGGGGGCACGACGCACGGAGAGACTGGAACCACCAGAAACAAATTGTAGCAGGCTTGCCTGGTTGTCATCCTGGAGGAAAAGAAAAATGATCAAGATAAAATAATTAACTGCAGGTGGATTCAATTACTGTAGTCAGTCACTACTCAGTGATTTATTAAGCACCCACAGGGTGCACAGAACTCCACTAGGTTCTTGTGAACACTTATAAAGATATCAGTAATAGAGATATTTTCTACCACAATAATATGCAATTGGCATTGGAATTTGAGTAAAAACAGGGCTCCCTGTGGCTCACCAATGTTGACTCACGCAGAGGAGGGCAGCCACAATGAGCTGTCACCAAACAATCGTGCTCAGTGTCCAAAAACAAAACCAAACAGCCTTTTTAGGCATCTCATCATCTGAGAAGTTATTGAAGTAGATAATGTACAAAGTTTTAACAATTCCTAAGTCTATAATTAGGTAAAAATCTGGGGATAGCTCAGAGAGCCTGGGGCACAAACAAATCTAGTACCTCGGAATTGGGCTAGCAGATAATTTTAATATTTGTTTGGTCAATTAGAAAATACTTATCAAACACAAATGCATGTCTGGCACTGAACCAGGCACTGAGGATAGAGCAGTGAACAAAATCTTATCAGGTCGTTGTCCTTGTGGAGGTTGAATTCTGTTAATAGAGAGAGATCTTAAACAAGAATAGTTACTGATATATATATAAACAAGATATAGATATAGACATAGATATAGATATCAGTGTGATGATTAAAAATGGTGAGAAATGAAGCAGAGTAGAAAAAGTAGGGACTTCCAAAAAGTTGGGAGAACTTGAAAAAAAATGTTTCAGGCAGAAGAATTAGCAGGTGCAAAGGCCCTGAGGTACGACATCTACCTGTGGCTAGATTGGAAGGAAAGAGAGAAAGAACAGTATAAATGAGGTGAAAAATAGCAAGATGTAGATAATTTAGGGATGGTGCAATGAGTCTAACTTTTCTCTGAGTGGGATAGACACATTTAAGAGTTTTAAGGTGAGGGCAGATGAGATCTGACAGGATTTTAAAAGATCACTGTGGCTGCTGGATTTGAAAAAGACTGGAGGGAGGGCTGAAAAGGCAAAATAGGCAAACTAGTCAGGAGGCTTTCACAGTAATACAAGTGGAGTAGATGAGTTTAAGTTAACTAGTAATAAGCTTTGGGAGGGTTAGTATGGTATAAGAAAGCAAGACAAAGCACCAGGACACTGAAAATAGATTCAAGGCAGTGATTATTGATGGATTGTAGGATTTGGGACAGATGTGATATGAGAAATGAAAAAGAAAGAGTCAAGAAATCAAATAGATTGTATATGCTAGTGAGACCAAAAATGTATTAATATTTGAGTACAAGAGGGAGTAAAATTGCAAAGTAATGGATAATAATGATGAATAGGATGATCAAAACAGATATGTTGGTGAATTAGCATTTTTCAATAGTGGAAAAGTTTCAGGGTTTTAAGACCACAGTGAGATGGGAGGAGAAGATAATTTGAGAGGGAAGGTCAAAGAGTTGAAGAGCCAGAATATTTAAAGGACACTATGTATTCATGGATATTGAAATTACAAAGAGTTTTTCCCCAAGAGTTTAGAATAGAAGGAAATTAAAAACTGAGAAGCTTGGGCATAAAAGGAGGAAGAGTAGAGCAATAGGAATTTCAAGGTGAGAGTACTTGATGTTAATCATAATTTTAGCTATTCATTGAGTTGTAGAAGAGCTCAGCCAGGGCTGTTATTAAAATTAAGGTAATGATTTAGTTGGTCTTGGGTAAGAGCTGAGATTCTGCAATTACCATATTGAAAGTGGAATTAATGAGAAAGAGAGACAGAGAGAGTTTGGATCAAGATTTCAGTGAACAGAAAACCAAATAACCTTCAAGAAAAACACTTAACTTCTTGTTTTCTTCCATTTTCTTTTCAAATACACAGGAACAAATTAGACTTTCATTCAGATGTGAACAGAGGAAAGGCAAGTATCCAAAATATTAAAGCTCAGTGTTGGGCAAATAAGTTTGTAAAGTTTATGTTATTTGGTTTGCTCACTTTTATTGCTAAAAATGGTTGCTGCAGGTCGCCGGTTCAAAACCCTGGGCTTGCCTGGTCAAGGCACATATGGGAGTTGATGCTTCCTGCTCCTCCCCCTTCTCTCTCTCTGTCTCTCTCTTCTCTCCCTCTCTCTCTCCTTTCTAAAATGAATAAATAAATAAATAAAAAGACATGGCTTTAAAAAAAATGGCTGCTGCCCACATGAATGGCACTGCCAGGTGATACTGCTAACTATCTTCCTGCTTGGGAAGGGGCATTGTTATGCTAATGTGCTGGAGGAGGGGTTTCATGCCAAAAAGTTTTAAGAAAGAAGAAGGAAGGAGGAGGCCATATTTTGCAAAATAAGAGAAGCAGCCAAGATGGCAGGGTGCTGAGGGAGAAGCCAGTTTGTGCAGAGAGGAGAAGGGAGGAAGTGTGCAGATGGGGAAACAGAGGTGAGGGCTCTTGTGAGCTCTACTGAGACTGGTGGGGGGCCGTTGATTCTAGGAAAACCTGGAGGTGTCAGTATCTTTGTGAATGCTTAATGAGTGGGTTTTGGAGCCCTGTGTGTTTGTGTTTACTCGCAAGCCAGGGGCAAAGCTAGAATAAAAGGAATGGCCCGCCATTTTTTGGCTCCGCAGTTTCTTTACCGTCTGTCTGAATCTAATGGGAACCTGCATGTGCCTGGCCGTGATGGCGGCAGCAGCCCTGGCTTTTACACTCAGCCATGAGCTAGTTATTACTGATGCCTTGTACATAACTACACGGTTTTAATATATGTCTAAAATGCAGTGCTTTGCACACTAATATTTCATTTAAGGAGTCAAACCAGAAAGGGAGAATATAATCTCTTTCCCAGAAGGAGTTACTGATGTTCTTTGCTGGCATTTTAAAGAGAGACCTTGGGAAAATGCCATGTTGCCTTGTCTGTTTGTTTAAAGAAAATACACCTCAAGGAAATGGGATTGTGGGCCAATGTGGTTCATAATGATTAAGAAAAAATTATTCTGATGCAAATTAAAACTCATTTCCTAAAGGATATTAAACTCAACATATTTAACGTAGGTATTCAAAAGAAATGCGTAAACCAGTCCATCTTCTAAAGTTTTGAAGCTAGCCACTCCACAGGGCTTTTAAAGAAAGGAAGAAGATCCTATTAACCTGTAATGTGCTTCCCTTGTTACAGTCAATAGAAGCAATAGATTTGGACCCCAGTGAATTCTCTTTAGCTGCCTCTGCTGCTGGCTAGGAGAAGAAGAATCAGAGAAAAATAAGGTTAAATCTTAATGAAAAATTGCAGGTCTTAGAGATTATGAATCAGATTGATGAGTTTTTCTTTCCTGAAGGACAACATGCAGATTAAAGAGCTTTTAACTGTTCTTGATGCAATCAAAAGGTTATGGTCCTCTGCTAAAAATTCAGTTTCAGCCACAGTTTACGTAAGTTGTTCACATTACTCACTCAGTAATGATGTACTGGGCCCCACTGTTTGTGGTCTGGTTCTCATTTGTTTGGTATTACATTCCAAGACTGCAATGACTCAGAAATGTTCCTTATTTTTTTACAGTAAGAAGAAATCGCATGCTTTGCCTGAAGCATCTCGTTTAATCACTTGTCTGTGGTCTCCCCACAATCTATCCAAACAGGTGTATATAAGTGAAGACTTCCACATACTGAGTGAGAAGAACCACATATCACTAACCAGAAAGTGCCTAAACTTAGCTTCTTGCACTCATTTGACATTAGCAGTGTCAACACTAAGAGCTAAGAAGGGCTCCTGGTGGCTAACTGGGTTTAAATTTTACAAAAGCAGAGCCTAGCAGCATTTCTGCACATGGGTCTCTCATGCAAGCTGCACTCCACTGAGAACCCTGCACTAAACTGCCTGCCTGCCCTGTGTTTCTGCCATCTGAGCCAGTCCATATAAAGGAGTTCCTGGAGTCCTATTTCAACCAATAGGACTGTGGCTGTCCCTGGAGTTGCATAGCTCTGACCAATCAGAGTATCTCTATTCTGACCAATCAGGACAGTGACTTCGGACCAATCAAACTGCAAGGATTTGGTACCCTCATTTGCATGATAACAAACCAATCAGAGACCAGAAGCAGGGACTTCTATCCATTTGAGCCAGCTCTCCTCTGGCTGAGAGAGAGCACTGAAGAGTGAAGATTACCTTTCCTTGGTTGCAGCTGAAACACCGAAGATGTGTTGTAGAAATAGAACAGAGCTGCTTAGCTGATGAGAGGCCTGGCCCTGGGGCTGCTGTCTTCAGGCATCACAATGGGGCAGTTCCACAGCCCCGCTGTATCACTGTTTGCACTGGATCAAGTTTCCTTCTTCATTGCACCCTAAGCTGAGGATTCCTGTTGGCATTGAATGGGTGCCCAGAACAACTGGTTGACAACAGAAAATGTCAGCCCTTTGCAAAACTGTACAATATTTGCCCTTATCAGAGAATTACTGCTGAGTAATAACAAGTATGCTTACTTGTTTTAGAATACAGGAAAACTTTCCAGGATAAATCATTATCAAATATTTATGACACCTCTCAAGTATGTATGAGGAAATGCAAAAGGTGTCCCCAAATCGATACAATATGCAAGAACTGTGAGAATTTTGTTCTACGTGGACATGGAAGATAAAAGTAGGGGCAACAGGTAAAACAAAAACAAACACATAAACAAACAAATCTCAAAAAGGGTAGATCCCTGAAGACCTCTAGGCAGAAAGAGAAGTGAAGGGGCAGATAAGGAATTAGTCTCCAATATCTGTTTCCTGCAAACCCATTCATTAAATTAACAACAACAACGAAATGCAATCTCTTGTGATGTAAAAATTCCCATGTTTAATCACCATAATCAGTTCGGTTGACTGATTTTTTTTCTGTCTCCTGCAGAAAGTTATAGCACCTTCTCCCACCAGCCAGAAACCAGAAATAAACGGACATCTTTAGTGGAAGGTAATCTCTTCCAAAGAAAAGTGTTTAAATGAGTACTCATTAATAACATTCTAAACATAATTGAGTATAAATATAAAGTACCATATAGCAGAATTTACTTATTATATAAGAGGATTGTCACTCCAAAGGGTCCTAAGGATATAAAATACAGGATGATAGAATTTTGATCATGGAAGGAAATTTGGACAGAATAAAAGCACAAAGGAAAGATTTGGGTAATCATTCTGGTGCACATCAACAGAGTAGCAACAGGTGACTGGGATGACAGACTATCTGAGAGCTGCCCCACCTCAACCCCTGGCCCCAGGTATGGCCCTGAAAATAATCTTTCAAAGAACCTCAGAAAAACTTGGAGGAAGAGAGTTTCAAGGCCTGATAGAAGTTCAAGTAAGCCAATTAGAAGTCAAAGCAAAGGAATCCAGTGCTAGTCTCTTAATTACTTGAAATTCCTTAAATAGGGACTTTTAATATGAAAAGGATACTCTATAAAGCCATATTTTTATATTCAGTGTCCACATCAAATAAGTTGCTTGATGTAAGACTCCATTTCTTGCTCACTTAACTCACTCAGAGTTACTTTTTAAGAAGTTCCAGTTGCAAAGGGAAAGGGAAACAGTAACAGTAATTTATTGGATTAAAGAAGTATTTTTTCCCCTCGGAGGTATAACTGTTGCAGCATAATCTCTAAGCATATCACAATCTTGATTATTTTGCACATTGTAGCCAAGGGGTTCTTTCTTGTATTTGTGTGGTGCCAAGATTTCTAGCTATGACTTCCTTCCCTGATGTAGGAGAGAAAGTACTTACCCCCAAAAGAAGAAAATCTTTTATATAGAGAGACAAGAAACAACAGTAACTATTGCATTTACCCATCGCCTGAGCTTCCCAGACTTGCCACACTGTTCTTGAATTAGTTAATGAACTCTTATGGATTTCTGGTATAACTTCTCTAAAGCTCAGTCGACTGCTCTATAAATGAAAGCTACATATTACGAACTCCAAAAATCACATCCAGCTCAACATTTTATGATTCTGCTCCCACAAATCCAGTTGTTGCAACCCTATTATCTTCCAGGAATCGAAAAAGCAACATTGGAGTAAATCAGCAATGTTCAAGGTGGTCCATAACCGTCTTCTGAAAAAACAAACAAACCAGATATGATATATTCCAGTTGAGGCAGATGTAAGGTCTCTGTGAGTTCTTGCAGATCAGTTTTTTGTGTTTGTTTTTTGTTGTTGTTATTGTTTGTTTGTTTTTGTGACTCAGCTATGACTGTGCTCAATTCCACAAGTTCTTTACTGTGAAAGTTGTCAAGATCTATGCATTTAACTCCCCCAATCTAAGTCATTTTTATCTGTCTCTACTCGAGTGTCTCTCTGCCTCTTGTCACATCACTGACTGCTCAAAATATGAGCTGCTGGCTTACATCTGGGAGGGAAGAACCAAGTAAAAAGAGCCTTCCTGTCACCATCCTTTTTTTTTAAGTGCTTTCTTTTTCTTTTGATAAAAAGAAAGTACTTTTCCATATCCTGCCACATTATGCTTTAAAACAGTTTTATATATCTTGAGAGCTGCATCTGTATCTTGCTCCTATAGTTTGGTTATCAACCACAGCAGAGTAAAATACTAAAAACCAGTGGACTTGGAATGGAGACATCTAGTTTTTTACTGGACAGTCCTTGGAAAGTGCTCAGAATCTCTGAGCTTCTGTTTCCCTACCTTTAATGTTAGTATGTCAGTAGTTCAGTATTTGACCTAAATACTTCTTCCCCTTCTTCAAAGGTCCTTTAATGCTCCTCACCGTTGGACTCACCTCTGAAGCATTTCCATTTATGTTTGATTGATGCATCAACATCTTAATTATATGAGTAAATAAAGATAGAATCATAGAATTTTAGAGTCAGATGATTTCTGGCAATGATACAATCCAACTCATATATTTCATGGAGAAAGTAAGAAAGTTCAGAGAAATTAAATGACTTCTTATATAAATAGTGACATGGTTGGAAACAAAAACTAGGTCTCGACCTCTGGTATCTTTAATTTCTGATGTCAGTGTTACTGTTTTCATAACCCTATAGAACCTCATTCTCTTGTATGCCATATTCTATCTGAGGGAAGAGGAACAAGAAGCATCCTCTATCAAATATCAGTTGATGGGGAAGATGGAACAGGAGAAAGAAGTGGGGGACGCTAGTACTCTGGATGGCAGAGGTCAATGAGAGGCAGAGTGAATGCCCTCTCAGGTTCTGCCCAGTGTCCAGCATCTAAATGCCCTTAAACAGCTTCAGAGAGAGCAGGTAATAGAGACCCTCACAGAAGAGAAGGAGCCTTTCCTCAGAAGAAAGCCACATGAGGAGTCCTACTACTAAGGGGACGGCCTCACAGACTTCAAACAGCAATCGCTCTGACAACTTCTGAACAGGAAGGATTGGGCTAAGCCTGGGGCGTGTAAGAGAAAAGAGCCGAGACGCAGCCTCAAAGGACTGCCCGGTGAGGTGGGCAGGTAAGTCAGTGAGGACCATGCAGGACCTGCTGTGTTCTGCAGGGTGCAAGGCCATTTGCAGGTGGGGCACCCCGGACGGTCTTCGAGAGGAGGGGAATTCTACAGGAGGAGGGGACAGTGTCTGGGGGAGCAAGAGAGTAAGGAACGGCCAGCATCCTGGGGTGCTGCTGGCCAGGGGTGGGGTCTTGGGGTGCTGCTGGCCAGGGACCAGGTTTGGGGGCTCCTGGCCAGAGGCTGGGTCCTGGGGTGCCGCTGGCTGAGGGCCAGATCTTGGGGTGCTGCTGGCCAGGGGCAGGGTCCTGGGGGGCTCCTGGCCAGGGGTGGGGTCCTGAGGTGCCGCCAGCCAGGGGCAGAGTCCTGGGGTGCTGCTGGCCAGGGGCCAGGTTTGGGGGGGCTCCTGGCCAGGGTTGGGAGGAGAACCACGGGAGGCCGCAGGGGCTGCCCCAGGCTTCCAGGCTGCGTCCTGCAGGTGCCCTCTTCGGGAACTCGCTCCGACAGCTGTGCCCCGGAGGGCTGGTTATGGACCGGGACCAGACCGCGATAGAGAGCTGGAGCTGCGTGCAGGCCCAGAAACACCTAGCCAGAGAGGAGGCTGCATTGCAGCCCCGCCACCTGGAGAAAGATGTCCATAGAATGCAGCCAACAGGAATGATCGGCACAACAGAGAAAGAGGAAAAGAGCTGCTTTTCCCCTACATGTTCGGTATCACTAACCTCAGACACCACAGGACTAGTGGGCAGTCACGGTGTGCACGTGAGCCGCACCGACACCGCACCCTGGTGACAGATCCTCAGGTGACGCAAGGCCCTGCGTCTGTTCATGAGCACACCCCCCCACCTGCGTCTGTTCGGGAGCACACCCCCCCCACCTGCGTCTGTTCCTGAGTACACCCCCCCACCTGCGTCTGTTCGGGAGCACCCCCACCTGCGTCTGTTCCTGAGCACACACCCCCACCTGCGTCTGTTCCTGAGCACATCCCCCCCACCTGCGTCTGTTCAGGAGCACACCCCCACACCTGCGTCTGTTCCTGAGCACACCCCCCACCTGCGTCTGTTCCTGAGCACACACCCCCACCTGCGTCTGTTCAGGAGCACACCCCCCCACCTGCGTCTATTCCTGAGCACACCCCCCCACCTGCGTCTGTTTGGGAGCACCCCCCACCTGCGTCTGTTCCTGAGCACACCCTCCCACCTACGTCTGTTCCTGAGCACACACCCCCCACCTGCGTCTGTTCGGGAGCACCCCCCACCTGCGTCTGTTCCTGAGCACACACCCACACCTGCGTCTGTTCCTGAGCACACCCCCCCACCTGCGTCTGTTCGGGAGCACCCCCCACCTGCGTCTGTTCCTGAGCACACACCCCCACCTGCGTCTGTTCCTGAGCACACACCCCCACCTGTGTCTGTTCCTGAGCACATCCCCCCCACCTGCGTCTTTTCGGGAGCACATCCCCCCCACCTGCGTCTGTTCGGGAGCACACCCCCACCTGCGTCTGTTCGGGAGCACACCCCCCCACCTGTGTCTGTTCGGGAGCACACCCCCCCACCTGTGTCTGTTCCTGAGCACACCCCCCCACCTGCGTCTGTTCCTGAGCACAAACCCCCACCTGCGTCTGTTCCTGAGCACACACCCCCACCTGCGTCTGTTCGGGAGCACATCCCCCCACCTGCGTCTGTTCGGGAGCACACACCCCCACCTGCGTCTGTTCAGGAGCACACCCCCCCACCTGCGTCTGTTCCTGAGCACAGCCCCCCACCTGCGTCTGTTTGGGAGCACCCCCCACCTGCGTCTGTTCCTGAGCACACCCTCCCACCTACGTCTGTTCCTGAGCACACCCCCCCCACCTGCGTCTGTTCGGGAGCACCCCCCACCTGCATCTGTTCCTGAGCACACACCCACACCTGCGTCTGTTCCTGAGCACACCCCCCCACCTGCGTCTGTTCGGGAGCACCCCCCACCTGCGTCTGTTCCTGAGCACACACCCCCACCTGCGTCTGTTCCTGAGCACACACCCCCACCTGTGTCTGTTCCTGAGCACATCCCCCCCACCTGCGTCTGTTCGGGAGCACATCCCCCCCACCTGCGTCTGTTCGGGAGCACACCCCCACCTGCGTCTGTTCGGGAGCACACACCCCCACCTGTGTCTGTTCGGGAGCACACCCCCCCACCTGCGTCTGTTCCTGAGCACACCCTCCCACCTGCGTCTGTTCCTGAGCACACACCCCCCACCTGCGTCTGTTCCTGAGCACACACCCCCACCTGTGTCTGTTCCTGAGCACACCCCCCCACCTGCGTCTGTTCGGGAGCACACACCCCCACCTGCGTCTGTTCGGGAGCACACCCCCCCCACCTGCGTCTGTTCCTGAGCACACCCCCCCCACCTGCGTCTGTTCGGGAGCACCCCCCCCACCTGCGTCTGTTTGGGAGCACACCCCCCCCCCCACCTGCGTCTGTTTGGGAGCACACACACCGCCACCTGCGTCTGTTTGGGAGCACCCCCCCCCACCTGCGTCTGTTTGGGAGCACACACACCCCCACCTGCTTCTGTTCGGGAGCACCCCCCCACCTGCATCTGTTCGGGAGCACACACACCCTCCACCTGCGTCTGTTCGGGAGCACACGACCCCAGCAAGTCTGCGTATTAGGCCAGCATCCGTTATAAGCATGCTGCCATTTATTTGCTGTCCCGGGCCAGCCTGGTGTCGGGCTTTCAAGGATAAAACATTGAATATGGAGTGGATTCCGGAGCAGAGGGGTCCTTGGTGGGGTTCCTAAGACAGAGATGCTTGGGACGTTCACAGTGAGGACCTGAGCAACCAGAGTTAAGACCAGAGCCCAGAACAGGAGAGAAAATGGCTGGGGGGGGGGGGGAAATCTATGGAGAGGAGAGGTAGGGAGGATAGAAGGGGGGAAAGTGTGCACCCCCTGGTGTCCATCAGCTTATTCATCATCCCATGCTGCCCAAGCAGAGATGGGGCAGACCAGCCCTGACCCAGGAGCTAATACATGTGACAGGAGACACACAACAAGCCAGCACGAGGGGGACGCTGTGAACATCGTTTTTAAAATAGTTCATGTTAGGTGTGCTGACATCCCAGGAGAGATAGATACGTAGGAATGGAGATGATCTTGCAAGTCGCCTAGGTAAGCTACCTATTAACTCAGGGTTCGGTCCAACACTCACCTCACTTCCTTGGAGACTATTAGATCAAACCAGACCTGCTGCAGAGCAGACCCCAATATCCAAACTCCTCAGTCCTTGAAGAACTTGGCCAAACTGAACTGCACCTGCTAAAATGAGCTTCAACAATTCCTTGGCTTGTTTCCTTCCTTCCTTCCTTCCTTCCTTCCTTCCTTCCTTCCTTCCTTCCTTCCTTCCTTCCTCCCTCCCTCCCTCCCTCCTTCTTTCTTTCTTTCTTTCTTTCTTTCTTTCTTTCTTTCTTTCTTTCTTTCTTTCTTTCTTTCTTTCTCTCTTTCTTTCTTGGGTTGGCCAACCTGTAGTTTTACCAATAAAGACATTTCAATGAAAAATTAACCAATACCCTACCCTCTCCATCATTTCACAAAGCAGTGGACATTCAAATACCAAATAAAAGTAGAGAAATTAATTTCTCAGAAGAACGGACAATCTTTAAATAAAACACATCTAATGTTATTAAAAGCTTGTTGGGTTTCTCTTTTCAACACTGCCTGGAAGACCCTCACCCTGGACCTGCACGCTGGGACCATGCTGGAAGCAGGAGAAAGGCTGAGGCACATCTACCTTGCCCACAGGGGTAGGGGGGTACCAGCAGGGGGCAGCAGGTCAGGGTGCTAGATGAGATCAGGACCAGACTGCGAGGAGGGGCATCATTGGCCAAAAGCAAACAGAATCGTTCTTTTTCCGTGGCCAAGTTTTCTGCCAATTGAAAACGCGCCAGTTTGTTATTAGATTCAGGTGTTCCCGTGGTGAACCACCTTCTACTTTCTTCATCCACCCGCCTTCTTTATCCTGAGATTGGGCTATGATTCATGAAGCGTCTGGCATCGACAGCCGGGTTTGCTTTTTGACAAGTGCTTGGAAACTTCCTGCATGTTTCTGGTTTGTTAGCAGGTGGCCTGGGCTACCAACAAGGAACTATGGGTCTTGGATTCTCCCCAGGGTTGACCCGGGTCCCAGAATTGGAATCAGCCCTGAGAGGCATTACAGAGTCTCATGGGCACTTCCATGTTCATGCAGGGCAGAGACCCCCCCACACACCCTCCTCACCGCCCACCCTCGCCCCACCCCTAACCCCTTCCCGGGAACAAAGCTCCATCCAAACAGCTCATGTGTGGCCGGAAGGGAATTATAATACTACATAGCAGTCGGATCCTTTTCTTCCCAGTTGTGTTTACAATTCACTGAGGAGATGAAAAAAGGAGAAACAGGTGAAAAATGGGGGCCAAGTAGATGGCCATTCCAAGTATTTATTTCCCAACTCGGGAGGTAGCAGAGCACTCGGCAAACAACATTGCAGCATATCCCGGGCCTCCTCATCTGGGTTGCCCAAACTGAGGAAGGCCACGCCCATTCAGAAAACATTCACTGGATCTTCTGAGTTGGAACCCAGCCCTAAAGAGGAGTGGCAAACTAAAGCTAGAAAAGAAAATTACAAATGCATGACGTTGTCGGGAGCTGGAAAAGCCGTCTCGTATTTATTCGACCACACAATAAAAGTCACAGGAGTTGTGTGTCCTTAAATAGCCCTCTGCTGGCAGGGTGACACCGTGAAGTGGCTGTTTTTGCTTCTAGATGTACTAAAGATTAGATAAGAAAGCAAACAGTCCCTTGTGGGACACTCTGATCCTTTAACTGCCAAAGTTAAGCTCCCAGACTAGATCAAACGTGAAAAGAATTCTAGGGTCTCGACAACTGCTTCGCAGAAGCAGAGATGTGATTTAGAAACCAGAATGCTGGAAGAGAGGTGAGTATTGGGATCAGTGTCTGGTGGATGGCTGTGGAGAGAAGGGCCTCAGCCTGTGGTTTGGAACCAAGTTACCATTCATAGGCCATTTTCTTCTGTCGCTGTTTGTATTTGTTTCTTAATCCAAGTCATAAACTATGTAAGTCATCATGATCTATGAACTCTGTGAGCCACCGGAAACCAACAGGGTTTAGTGGGAGTGAGTGGGTTTCTGGTTGCAGCTTTCCCTGCTAAGCTGTGAGGACGTCCATCTAACTTTCCTGTGTCCTGGTTCTCTCATCTGTGAGAAGGAGGCATATGGACTAAAAGTGATTCCAATGCTTGAAATAATCCACTTTCGGACCTGGATCTCAGCCGGAGCATTTTAGGCATCAGTAAACAGCTATATGCAAATGCCCAATTAATGGTCATCACCGCGGCCGTGTTGGACCAGGGAAGTCCAGTCTGTCCTGTGAGAAGAACACAGTGAAAGGAACATTGTCCATCAACAAGTATATTTACTCTGTCCTGTAAACTAGCTCACTTGGGGAAGAGCAACACACATAAATATTTCTAGACCATGATAGGGTAACACGATAGAATATGCAGGAATATTTGTGGGAGATACAGCAAAGGCACTAAAGAAACAAGGGTATGGCCTTTATCCACATGAGAAAAGAACTGTTTGCTCTACAGGGAGGTCACCAGTGCCTCCTTGTAAATGCTTAGCTGCCCTGATTTGTTTAAACATATGCAATTTACATATTTGGAGATACATCGTTTTTATTCAAGGACTGCTTTATTTATTCAAGATACAATTCTTGAAAGAAGAGCATGTGATAGGTATGCTGCTAGATACCATGACACAAAGATGAAAAGATTGGACTGTCCCTACACATGAATAGTTTACGTTGGAAGTGGCAAACCGACAAGGCTTGTAACCAGACCCAGAGCACAAGGAGTGTGGTGGGAAAAGCATCTGGGTGAGAAGAACAGCATTTGCAAAGGCACGCGGAAATGGGAATGTCTTAAATGTTGCTGTTCCCAGGTGACTATACTGCACTACATGAATGATCATGGGAAAGAAGAAGAGGTGACAATGAGGAGTAAAGCAAATTAAAGGAACAACCCCTGAAAATATAGTCTTCTGTGTCTTGGAATGATTCACAGCAAACAAGACGTAGAGACAACCAGAGTGTCCTTTGATGGGTGATTGGATAAAGAAGACATGGTACATTTATATATTCTGCTCACAAAAATTAGGGGATATATTATCATTTCGTATTTATTTTGAAATATCTGCTAATTTTTGGAGAAGCATATATACAATGGACTACTACTGAGCCATTTGAAATGATGAAATACTGCCATTTGCGACCACATGGATGGACCTTGAGAATATCATGCCAAGTTAAATAAGTCAGACGAAAAAATGTCCAGAGCCATATGAGTTCACTCATAGGTGAGATATAAAACTGAAAGCCACAAATGAACAAATACACAAACAGAAACTCAGAAGCACAGACAACTGGAGGGTGGGTATCAGAAGGAAAAGGCGTGGGGGCGCAGTGAAGGGTCAAGGGGAGAGAGGGGGATAAATGGCGACAGAAGGAGACTTGATGCCGGGTGGTGAACAAACGATGCAGCACGCAGATGATGGGTCATTGAACTGTATGCTTGAAACCTGTATAATTTTATTAACCAGTCACCCCCAATGAATTTAATTAAAAATAAAATAGAATTTAAAATGCAAAGCGGACTTTGTCTTTGACAATGCTACAGATTTTCAAATTTGCTCCAAACTGACAGACTTTATTCAGAATAAGATTGTCAATGTGAAAAAAAAGGAGGTTCCCTCGAATTGGGGTATCCATTTATTGTAAGTTTTATGAGATGTGGAGGATGGATTGCATGAGCCAACACACTAAATGATTCAAATTCACCTGGACCACAGCTGCAATTTGGCGCCACCTGGTGGCTCCTGTCTAATTTAAATGCCCATGGGGAAGATCCTGATTCTTGTGATGGCTGGGTCTCCTAGCACTTGTCCAGTGACTGTAGAATAATAATGGCCACTGCTTCCTTGACTCAAATTCCTGGGCTAGAAGAACACCAGGAACATGGTTTCTTGTAATCCTTGCCTTGTCTCCCTTCACTGTTCTTTTCTCTTCCTTCTCACCCCAGATTAAATTTACTCTTCTATAAACCAACTAACTCTGGGAAAAGCGATATATAAATATTTTCAGACCATTGACCATGTAACATGATAGAATACTCATGAATATTTATGCAAGGCACAGCAAAGGCACTAAAGGCTCAGGGGTCCTGGGTATTAGCTAGAGGACAGGAATCAATCGCCAGTGCCTTTGTGTGATGAGGTTTACCGGTCTTGAAATTCATATGACTAAGGTTGCACCTTTACAAGGAAACTGACATGGGCATTAAGGAGTGCCTAAAAACATCTTGCTCGTTCTATCAAGCAAGATCTGCACTAATCAGTTGGAGAAGCATTTTTTTTTTTTTAACATATGAAATAGCAAAAGTCTCTAATACCTACACAGGGTACACAATTGTGGAGAATGAAAGGCTCCATGAAATCATCTCATGCTCAATGTGTAAATATGTGTGTTTAACAGATGAATACCTGAGGCCTAGAAAGGTTCCAGTTCCTTTGTTTATGCAGAATTACACACAGTAGGGCAAAAATCCCGTGAAGAACCCGGCCAACATTTTGGCCTTACCTGAGTTATTTTCAGATCTCAATGAGTCAGATAGGTTTGGAAAATAGCATCATTGCCAAAGCTTTTGTATATACTTAATTAACACATGTCAAAGAAAATGTAAGGCTGATAGATCAGAGACGATCACATCTTAACACACAGTACAAGAATCAATCCAAATTCCTAAATACGTTTTAAATATAAATCATGTTCCTGATGTTTCAAATATTCTGCTTTACTTTTGACCAAGAAGAAAAGGAGGGGGGGCTTGCCTTCTAATTTCATGGAATCCACTCAAACCACAAATTCAAAGTATCAAACTACAGCCTAATAACAAGCCAAAAACAACAACAAAAAAACCCAACTGGACAACAACAAAAAAGCTAGGCAAACAAGAAACAAACAGAGTAGCTCTCCCAGGACTTCTAACTCAAATTGTATCCCCAAATAAAGAAACTGTTGGAGACAACTTCCAGACCAGAGAAATATCTGAGTACTTGAACACTCAGTTGAATAGTTACTGAACTGTTACAGATTATTTAACTCTGTCAGCAACATCCTTGGTCTGTCCTTGATATTAGAGCAAAATGAAAATGACTATAGTCCGCATTCATCAAAGAGTCCAAGATACATAATTTTTTAAAAATGAATTATGGAAAAATATATATATATATATAAAGAAAACCTCTATGTGAGCAAATTTTGGATCAGAAGAATTGCTATAACTTTTTCCCATTTTATTCTATAAGGTGCACTGAATAAATAGGTCTCTGTGGACAAAGCAAAACTCTTACACTGCAGTAATTTTCTACAAGAGTAACAGTAGTAGTGCTCTGTGAAATGATACGGGTGGCCATGATTAGATCTGGCACTGGCAGAATTATCAAGAACGTGACATTTATCTCTATCTCAGTCCTCAAAAAATCTTCATCTATCCCGGTAAGAAATGCCATTGATGCAAACAATAGTGGATGGAAAATAATATGTCATAGACTTGTCTGATAATCAAAATGCACTTGCACTTCTCATACTGTGTAAAATTATTGTTTGTTTCATAGCAATCCCACTATGGTGTAAGCTCCCTGAGGCTGAGAAGGATGTCTCACTCACCTTTGTATCCCCAGTTTTTAGCACATGCTTGGTGAATTAATAACTATGATATTCAGAAAGGAAAAGTGAGAATACCAGCTAGATGGATGGAAGAGAGAATTGGTACAATGGGACTCAATCATAAGTTGCTCTAAATTCTAGATCTTGGGTTTAAACCAACATTCCTATCAAGGCAAGCAAAGTTTTTGTCCAGGAATTTCAAAATATAAGAAATAACGGTGGTAGCCCTGGCCGGTTGGCTCAGTAGTAGAGCGTCGGTCTGGTGTGTGGATGTTCTGGGTTCGATTCCCAGCCAGGGCACAAAAGAGAGTGCTCATCTGCTTCTCCACCCTCCCCCCCTCTCCTTTCTTTCTATCTCTCTCTTCCCCTCCTTCAGCCAAGGCTCCAAACTTGGCCCGGGCACTGAGGCTGGCTCCATGGCCTCTGCCTTAGGTGCTAGAAAGGTTCCGGTTGAAACAGAACAATGGTCCAGGTGGGCAGAGCATCGTCCCCTGGTGGGCATGCCGGGTGGATCCTGGTCGGGTGCATGCAGAGTCTGTCTCTCTGCCTCCCTGCTTCTCATTTCAGAAAAATACAATAAATAAATAGATAGATAAATAAATAAGTAAATAAATAAAGATGGGACAAACGGGAAGAGTAGCAGAAAGAAGTGATCTAGTCAGCTCTCAGTTATAAGATAATGACTAGAAAAAGATTTTTTAAATTTTTGACTAGTATAAAAATGGAATGCTTGTGTTTATATGATTATTAAACTAATAATAAATCAATAAACTTTATGTAGAATCAACATGTGATATTCATAAATAGATGTAAACTATGGCATAATAATTGGCTCCTTATCCATTTTAGCATTTTGTCTAATTTCCGTGACAATATTTTTGATATTACCAAATTGGTATTATTTTGTTTATTTCATAGTTCTTAGTTACCAGGCTGGGTTCACTAATTCCAACTGTTTTTCAAAAATCAACTTCATCTTCAGAAAATGCCAATGTTTCAACATTGGAGATATTCAAAACAGTAGAGAAATCAAAATTCATTTATATAAATAATTTCTACTAAGTTTATTAAAATAAAAGAAATCTCATTGTTTAGTCATGACTTTCATTAAAAGAATTAATCATTTCAATGTGAGCTGCTCCAGTTTTCAAAGGCAGAAGCCTGAGGGTTACTCTCAAACTCTTTTTTCTACTCAATCATCGACTTTTGACTTAAGCATAGTGTATCTGTTCTTCCTGCCTCTAAAAACGGAATTTCCCAGTGAAGGACTGGCCTTGTTATGGCCAGCTACAACAGGTTGGATATAAATACTGCAAAGGAAATTGCTGTTTACAAGGACCCTTTCTCATGGGCCACTGACGTGTTTCTTCTTCCTCTCCTTCACTTCCTCTTCTTCCCCCCTCCCCTTCCTGTTTTTCCCTCCCTGCCTCCTTCTCTTCTTGTTCTTACTCTGATGTACCTGCCTTGGGACCAAAATGAACTAAAATAGACCTCCTAGCATCAAAACACATAGAAGTATTTGGTTAAAATAAATATATATTACCAAGCCCAAAGAAAGAAAAGAAAAAATTGGGAAAAGTGAGGATACACAAACCCAGAGTCTGAGGTACACAAGATACCACGAGGTACCTGAAGCAGAGAAGACACAAGGCTGAAAGGATCAGGAGGCATTAGGCACGGATACACCCTGATGACAAGAAGCTGAAGTTCTGCAGCCATAAGAAGACATGAGATTTGGCTTTGGTCCTATGCAAAATGGTGAGTGCACTCATGATTTAGGCAAGGATCATGACTGTTTGTTGCAACCATTAAAGGGAAGATCATGGGGGGATAGTACACTTGACACCAAAGTATAGCTGCCTAAAACATAAAGTAGAAGAAAAGAAAATGTACCTTTAGAATGGAGATATCTGGATGCCATCACCTTAACTAAAGGACTACATTTAGCATGGTTAATATGGGGTCAGCTAGTATTATTCCCTCAAAGCAGTATGAAGTGGGCAGCTTACCCATGAAGCACCAATGCAGAAGATACTTAGCATGAATTTAAGGAAGTCTCTGGGCCTCCAGTTTACATGAAACGAAGTAGAGGATTCAATTAAACAACAACATAACAAAATAAAGAAAACAATGAGATCACGAAGGTTGATTACTTACAAGGAAACTTCACTGGGTTCTACAAAATGTCAGTGTCATAGGAAAGGAAGCAGAGAAGTTGTTCTAGGTCTACAATGGCTAAGGAGACATGATGCCAAAGGCAATGCCTGATCTGTGGTGGAACCCTGCATAGAAAGTAAGAATCAATAAAAAGGCTTTCAGGAAAATACTGGGGAAATTTAAGTATGAACTAGGTACTTATTTTATTAAGAAATTATTTTCTTAGGAGAATGCTTTTATTTTTAGAAGATGAATGTTAAATTATTTAAGAGTAAGTGTCATGCTCTCTGCTACTTATTTTCAAATTTTGTCACATTAATGTGTGTGTGTGTGTTTATGAAACAGAGAGAAAACAAATGTGGCAGAATGTTATCAATTGTTGAACTTAGGTAAAAATGCATACTGTGTTTATTCTATTGCTCTTCCAACGCTACCATATTTTAAAACAATTTTTCAAAACCAATACATTAAGGAAAATTCAATAAAAAAGTACTAGGCTCTTATATACTTTCACAATCTTAGAGTTCCATTTATTCAATTACTATGATATCATCAGTATTTCCCGCCTGTTTTTAAAATATTGTATTTAGCATAAAGAATGGACAAATAAAATACATCCACACCTATGCAAGTAAATAAAATGATGCAGACACGCCAGAAGTCCCTGTTTTACTTTAGCTCATTAGAGAAAAATGGTGCTGAGAGGAAGCCGTAAATGAACCATTGTACCATGTCTGCATTTCCTGGGTAGCTTTGGACTCTCTCCCTGCTGGTCATGTGTGCCAAGTAATGAACACATTGCTATGCTCACTTCAGACTAAACATGATATGCTCATATTTCAGAGAGGGAAATTGTTGTTTAGGGGGAAAGAAGTAAGAACTCTGTAATTCTCTGGATGCATGGAGGACCGAAAGGCATATAAAAGTACCTTTCGTCCTGTAACTTAATTTCCTCCGTTATACGGTCAGAATTAGCGGATAGTTTATCCATTGCCCCCCTTCAAACAGCAAGTCCATAAAATAAAATCCTAAGAGAATGGTTTACTATTTTCAATTCTTCTCCTTCAATTTACCATGATATAAAAACAGGATGACTTAGAAATTAATGCAATGATCCAGAGTCCAGGTCATCCAGATACGTCACTATTGTAATATATACACACGTGATAGGTTAGCATATCTATTTTCAGCAACTCTCTCTTTCTCTATATATATTTTTAATGAGAATACCTGCAATATGGGCTAGAGGAGCTCAAACAAGGGCTTCAGAGGCTGGGAGCCTAGACGTGAGCAAGGGGTCAGAGTGCACGGAATCGGGGCCGCAGGAAGCCTAGGATCATGGACTGGAATGAGAAGTGCCCAGGTTCCGTGACAGCAATGCTGTTGTGGGAGAGGGAAACTGAATGACAGGCCAGGCTGACGTGCCCCTGGGCAGCGAGGGCTCCTGACTATCAGCACACTTGCTTCTCTGGAGCAACGTTTCCTCAAGGCAGCTACCATGACTAAGCAAGGCCAGAAATAAGAGACAAGTTATTCAGATGACTTTTGTGAACTGAATTGTATCCTCTCAAAATTTGTGTGTTAAAGCCCTAACCTCAATGTGATGATGTTTGAAGATGTGGCTTTTGGGAAGTAATTAATTTCAGGAGAGGTCATGAGGATGGGGCCCTCACCATGGGATCAGTTTCCTTAGAAGAGGAGGAAGAAACACCAGAACTCTCTCTCACCCCTTCTGTTTCTCTCTCTTTCTGCCACATGAGGACACAGTAAAAAGCAGCCTTCCACAACCCAGCAGGAGACTTCTCACCCAAACTCCATCCTGATGGCACCCTGATTTCACATCACCATGTTTTAAAACTGTAAGAAAATTAATCTGTGTTGTTTAAACCTCACAGATGATGGTATTTGTTTTATGGCCACCCAAAGGTGCTAATACAACACCTAAGTTACACAGGTGTTGAATGTGAGAGCTATAAAGTATGAATGGAATATACATTACATATTTTAGAAAACTAAAAAAGGCCACTGAAATTGACAGACAAAAATATCAGAAATTAAAATTTGTATGAAAAAGTAACACAGCCAAAGAATGACTCAGTAAGCCTGGAGATAGGTCAGTATAAACCTCCCAAATTAAAATGCAGCAGTGGGGGAATGCAGGGAGCATAAGACAGGAGCCAGTCCTAACTTCTAGAACTTATTAGTATGATACTATGTGGTAAAAGGGTCTTTGAGGTTGATAGGTTAAAATAGTTCAAATGCTAAAAAAATAAATAAAAGAAAAGAAAGAAAGCTAGAATTCTATATCCAGTAAAATTGTCCTTTAAAATTGTAGAAGAGTCTTAGCTAATGCAATAATAAAATAAAATGAAATTAAATAAAAGGTATATGTATTAGAAAAGAAAATACAAAAATGCTTTTTTTGGTAGATGACATGATCATATATGAAAAAAAAATCAACAACAGCAAAAAAACAAACAAAAATCCCCTCCTGTTACTCACCTACAGCATGTTTGCAGGATACAAGGTTTATATTAACACATTAATTGCTTTTGGGGTCAAATTAAAAATTTTCTCTAAGACTAAAAGTCCATAAGTTTAATACTTATGTTTTCTTGTATATAATTTATTGTTTCAGTCTTATATTTAGGTCTTTGATCAATTTTGAGTTGATTTTTGTATGTGTGGACAAACAGCAGTCTGGTTTCATTCTTCTGCATGTGGCTTTCCAATTACCCCAGCAACAGTTATTAAAGAAGCTTTCTCTCCTCCATTGTATGTTTTTGGCTCCTTAGTTGAAAATTATTTGCTCCTATATACATGGGTTTATTTCTTGGCTCTGAATTCTGTTCCATTGGTCTGTTTGTTTTTCTGCCAATACCATGCTGTTTGATTATTGTCACTTTATAGTATAATTCGAAGTCAGTGAGTGTAATATTTTCAGCTTTGTACTCTTTTCTCAGAATTGCTTTGGCTATTTAGAGGTCTTTTGTGGTTCCATATAAATCTGATGATTTTTATTATATTTCTATAAAACAGCCACTATGAAAAACAGTATGTTTTGTTCCTCAAAAAATTAAAAATAGAGTTAACATGTGACCCAGCAAGCCTTCTGCGTATCTACCTGAAAAATTTGAAAACATTTACTTACCAAGTTATATACACCCCTATGTTCATCACAGCATTATTCAGGGTGGCCATGACATGGAAACAACCAAAGTGTCCTTTGATGGATGACTGGATAAAGACATGACACATATATACAATGGAATACTACTAAGCCATAAGATAAGATGAAACACTGCCATTTGTAACAACATGGATGGATCTTGGAAATATCATGCTAAGCAAAAGTCAAAAACCATACAATTTCACTAAGATGTGGGATGTAAAATTGAAGGCAACAAAAGAACAAAACAAACAAACAGAACTTAAAGACACAGACAACAGTATGGTCATTACCAGAGGAAAGGAGGGTGGTGGATATTAAAGGGCCAGGGGGTCAAATATGTGGTGACAGAAGGAGGTTTGACTTTGGGTGGTAAATACAATGCAATATGTGATGATTTGTTATAGAATTGTGCACTTGTAATCCATATAATTTTATTAACTAATGTTACCCCAATAAATTTAATTTAAAAAAGAAAATGAGCAAAGAGCAAAACTGACTTCACATATGTGTAAATAAAAATAAACATGAAAAGATTCAACTTCATTAATGAGAAAAAAAAGAAATTAAGCAAAACTTGTGGTTTTGTTGGTCCAATTAACATTGTAATTCATATAGGATAAACAAATTGATTTAAGCTTCTGCAGAGCAATTTGGCATTGACCTTAAAATTGTGCAAAGATTCTCTAACATATTAATTTTATCTAAGTGAAGAGCACAGACTTTGGGAAGGGTCAGTTCTGGGTTCAAACTTGATCTCTTACTAACTTTTCAGCCCTGAGAATGTAAAGTAAGAAATTAATACCTCCCTCACAGGTATCTTATGAGAGGTAATGTTTACAAGCTCAGGGTAAGACCTCACGAAAGTGCACAATAAATGCTATTATTATCAATTCTAATTTAAGAATTCATCTTTAAGAATTCATTTTAAAATAATCATTATGGAGGTACCTTAAAATGCACTTTAATAATTAACAGGGAATATATTTATAAAAGTTACACTGCCAGATGATGTAGCTGTATAAAAACAGGCTGACAGTAAAACAACTCAGGCAAGCTATTTTATAATCATTAAAATAAAGAATATTTGCCAACACAGGAAAATAATACCTTTGAATTAATTAGAAAATACATTTGTAATTTTAAGTCCAAATTGTTGTATATTTTAAAAATTTGTGTGTGTGTATGTGTGTGTGTGTGTGTGTGTGTGTACATACACACAAAGGTATCTGAAAACCTGTGGTGGTGTAACGGCGAGGGATAGTTATCAAATCGTTAGCCTTTGTATTGATTCTGGTTTGTGAGAATAATTCCCATTTGTTCATTAGGTGTTTCCCCCCAATATTAACATAAGACATTTCTTTTATAAACAGAAAAACAATGCATGTGCAACTATTATGCCTAAAAATAATGCCTTTAATAACCGCAGGTATTAAAGTATTTTCTTTCCCATCATTACATTTCTTTGTATCTTTTGGCATAAATATTTTAACTGGTTGTGATTCATTACTTATTTTTCTTTCATCGTATCACCTTACAGGGATAAACTTTCTGCTTGTTCCTGCGATACCAGATACAGACAGGGAGTCATTAAGCAAGTAACTTTGTAAAGATACCATATCCTGGATTTAACATTCACTCCTCTGACAGAATTATTCATGAGATTTCGCAGAGGAGGATCAATTTAGGTGGATTGGCACTACTTAGACAAGAGCTGCCAATGTGTTAGGCCATTCTTCTGTGAGCCTGGTGTACAACATTACTTCAGTGGCCTCTCATTTACAACGTAAGATCCAATAGTACAAATAGATAGAAAATCAAATGTTGAATAGAGCAATTTTTAATACCTATCATGCCCCTTCGAAATATCTCAATGTATACTTCTGCACGCAAAAGTCTTCAAGAGAAAAAAATATTGTTTTTTGCTTCATTGACTTTATTACAATAGAAATGCTTTGTTGGTCTGTTTCTACTTTATGACTGCTGCTGAGTAGGGGATGTAATGGTGAATGTCAGTAGACAGTTCCTGCCATGGGGATCTTTCAGTCAGACATCAAACCAATGTGACATTCAAGTTAGCTACTCAGAAATGATGGTCATCTTCCCTTGTGAGATCCCATAGCATCTGCTTCATGGATTATGAATGTGATTCTCAGTTTAGATGGCATAACAATTAGAGCTCATATAATATGGAGATGCCCAGGCCTCCCTCCAGAATTTGACACAGTATATCTGAAAAAGGATGTAGGAGTCTGTGTTTTTTAATAAAGAACCTAGGTATTTCTGAAACAGGTGATCTGGACTCCATACTTTGGGAAACATTAGCATTTGCAACAACTAGCCCCTTTGAATTTTGCAAAAGTAGAAAGAGATGAGACATGACTTCAAATTCCTGAAAGCTCTTTCTGGTTTCCTGGAATGGTTAAACAATGATTTGGATATAAATAGAACATTTGTTAATTTAATACATGAGTTAAACTATTATACCTGAGTTGCTGGTGCACTCACCTGGTGATTATACCACAATATCAAATTCTTGTGTTCTGGATTCAATTTTTATTAGTCACCTCTCCAAATTCATGTGTTAAGCCCTAATGCTCAATGTGATGGGATTTGGAAGTGGAGCTTTGGGAGGTGATCAGGCCCTGAGGGTAGAGTCCTCAGGATAGATGAGTGCACTGTGACAGAGGCCCCAGGGAGCTGGCGGCCTTCTGCCCTGTGAGGACACAGTAAGAAGATGGCTGTCAGAGGACCACAAAGCCAGCCCCCACCAGTCACCAAGTGTACAAAGGCTTCGGTCTTGGATTCTGTGGTCCTCGGAACTATGAGAAATAAATGTTTGTTGCTTATAAGCAGCCCAGTGTACAGTGTTCTATTCTAGCAGCCAGAAAGGGCAAGGCAGCCTCTGACTCACCGTTTGAATGGGGCAGAAACCCACGGTGATGTCCGAGGTCAGAGTTGATCGGTACCACCAGGGCACCCCGAATCACCCAGCGGGGCCTTGGGTTTGTCAAACAACTTGAACTATTTTCAAACCTTTTGGATTCAGTAAAACTCAAAACTCATTTTGCCAAGCACTTTCACCCATAATTTTTAAACCCATGTGTATTTTAAGATAAATTTAATCCATATGTTGCTGATTCATTTACACTTAAATCATCAAACTGTTGTTTTGTAAGAGCTATTTGATGTCCAAGGTTTTCTGAGCTTTGTAAACCTCTTTTCTTAGAAACAGAATGCTGTGTTTTGCCAAAGGTTTGACTCCTTGTTGAGATGCCAAGATCAAGAGGTTTCAGTGGGCTCCACATTCACCCCAGAAAGCTTCCTCTCCCTTTCCGTAAACATGCAAAATACAAAGCCTTGAGGCCAACAGACTCTCTTCTCGCCTTATCGTTGACAGCCCATGCTCTTCGGTTCACGTGGTAGGAACTGACGAGAGGGTTGGGAGTTTTGCTTTGTGTTTATGAAGTTTCTCCAATAGGAGCATTGAACCAAACCGGGTTTCTGCACGCTTGGGGACTGCTCACTCAAAGCTGTCCAATTGCAAGGCAAATCCAAAAGCACAGACTTTTGAAATTTAAAAGATATATATTCAGACAGAAAAGCAAGCCATTTACATTTCAAGAAGGACTAGACTTGTCTTCCCAGGCGCCACCCTGTCTTCCCATTCTTAACGTCTTACCCGATAACAGAAGCTTATTTAGCAGAGAAAATCAGCAGGCGACTCTATCATTTTTCTTTGCAAGAGAAACATGTCCTCTCAACCATCGCAAAGTACGAAATGAAAGGGCTCAATAAAAATGCGTTTTCCAAATTATTTCCACTCCATGATTAGAAGTGATAGCTCAGCAGCTTTTCTGGAAATGTAGCGCTTTAAAATTATTTCATCATCAGCTCCACGGGCGGTGTAACCCACATTGCCTCGTGTGTCGCGCGTGAACCGTGGAGCAGAGAAGCATCTTAAAACTATTAAGGACAGAATTTTCTTCCAGTCATTTGTTAATTTTCTTAAAGTATGATAAACTATACACCCTCATGTGTTACCCAGGTTTTAAACTTTGGGTTAACAGAACAACCTGCTTCTTGTTTTTGAGACATTTCACAAGAAAAACAACAACAACAAGGCCACTTAACTAGCTATTTGGAGTCCTACAGGTTTTTCAGTTTTTCTTTCCTCTTTGGCTGAACTTTTTGATAAAAAATGAGACACTTAGAGATTGTGAAACCTGAATGGATTTTTGTCCTTGAGTTTTGCATTTTGGTCACCCTTGAAACCTTGACTTCCAAAAAGCTTGATGGATCCCGTTAAGGTTTCAACCAATTTTAAGTGTTTAGCTTTATGATTTTTCTTTAATTGCTGTGTAACCTACAGCTTTCCATTATTCATTAAAATGGTTTTGCAAATGACTTAAGGCCTGTTGCTTTGACAAATAAAAACCAGGCTTATTATTCCGCCTATAATTGAACAATAATTACAACGTTGATTATCTTTTGTTGGGCTTGCTTAATAAAGCCCTAAGTCATTTAGTGGGATTTATAGCTTCCAGGATTTGAACAAGAGGTCACAGAGATCTTTACTTCTTTGCCAGCTGACCTTTTGTTTGAGTTTAAATTAACCCAATTTATGCTGCTTTTTATATCTGCTCTCAAAAGTCAGGCCTGCATGGTACATTTATATCTATAGATCGCAACAGCTGACCAACTAATAATTTTTATTTTTCATTAAAATTTTATTCCAATATTTGGATGATTTAAAGATATCAAAGACTGGCATTAATCACCACAAACACTAGAATGTAAATGATGAAACAGATCAGTCACGTGCTTTCATGAGTAGTAAACTGCTTTCTGCAAACTCTCAGAAATATTGGTTGTAGAAGACAAGAAGGCTCTTTTTCTGTGCCCCTTTCAATACTCTTAAATAAGGCTATACCTGACTCTTTAAAAAAAAGAAATAAGAATGCATTTGTAAGAATCATTAAATCTGATAATTATAATCCAACACTAAATGTTTTCTTTAAAACTCCTTGAATTTCTCATGTACACTTACCTGCTTGGCCTGTGGAACCAGGAGGGAGGACACAGGGAATTTTGCTATTGTTTCTATTGTTTTCACAATTAGTTCCAGGGTTCATCCACCCACATATTGAACATCTGCCATGTACCTGGTTTTCTGGAGATAAAGGAACTTGGTCTGTGCTGTCCAGGAGGTCAGGGTCAAGACAAAAATACTGTATTATCCTATCTACAGTATATATTGCCTGAGACACTGAGCATTTTTGGTATGTTACATAGCTCTGTCCTCCTGGAACAGGGCTTCATAAATACCCAGGGCTTTTTGTAGAGGGAAGAGCAATGTTTTGTCTTGTTGCTAAGTTGAACAATCTATGCCTCGTCCCTGACTACAGCCCCTCTTCCTCGTGAAAGGCAGTAATTATTTAGGTACTTAGGTCTAGTGTGTCAGAAAAGCAGCTCCTAAGCTTGTGATCATCGTCAATAGTCAGCTGATGATGTTTCCTGCTTAGCAGTCAGGATATCTTATTCACAGCAATAAATATCCAGTAGTCTGACCAGTGGTTTGCTCAGACTGCTTGTCATACAAATATTTTCAACAGACAGTGTGAGGGAAAGAGTGGTGAGGCTTCAAAATTCTGGACGTGTAATCAAGTGGGTTAGCACCAGTTTTACAAAATGAAGGGATTGAGAAAATTACCATTTCTAAACCTGTCCTATTCTATAAAATGGGAATGATAATACAGATCTCTTGTTTTTGTTTGTTTGTTTGTTGTGGGTATGGATTCCATGAGATAAACATAGATGAAAGCCCCAGGCGCAGTGTCCAGCAAACAGAAAGCTGTCATTAACTATTAATTGGATCCGAACAGGAAAACACTCCTCAGTCCTCTAATTACCCAGTGTCATGTATTCAGTTGTTTCCTGGAAAATCAAAAGGCATTGTGAAAGTCCTGCCCTTGAAGAGCAAAGTTGCGTTCACTAGCATCTAGGAACTGGATGATTCCTACATCATTCTGTCACCTGTCACAACTTCAACTACCTCAGACTTGTCACTGTAAAACCAGGTACATGGCAGATGTTCAACATGTTTATGGATGAATCCTGGATCTAATTGTAAAAAACCATAAGAACAAAACTCCCTAAGTTCTCTGTCCAGCTGGCTCAGATCAATGTAGAAAACTATTGTCCATCAAGATAAAGAACTAGCTGCTGACAACTCATTTGCATGTGTTCTCTGTCAATCAACAGATGAGGAGGTTCCAGCACTTTCAAATCGGCTATTGAAAATGAACTGGTCTAATTTCCTGAGCATAGGAAAACAACGCTGGTTCTCCTTTTTATTTTCTGGATAGGATGCACTTGGGCAATTCTATCCCTGGGTCTATATTTCTCATTTGATAATGAATAGGTTAGATCAAATCATTTCACAAATCCCTTCTAATTCCAACATTCTGTTTTTTATGACTCAAGCTACTAGGTTTTGAAAGAATTAATCCTTCTGAGACAGGTCATGGGGAAGACAGAGCATGTTATTTTAAAAGTTGAGAATATCTATGGAATTCGTGGCAGAGCTCTGACTAAGCATCCAGTCACCTAAGGATGAAAACTTGCAACAGAGGTTTTAAAATTCTTTTCATCCTACTGTTTGAGTTGTGGGTGATTACCTTCTGGTTTGGAGCACTTTTATCTTTTTGGTTACACATCTCATACTTGTGTGAAGGCCTATTATGATTGTTTTTTAATATTAAAGTACATACCAGCCCTGCAACTTACATGTGATTTGGACAAAATATTTAACTTTTAAAACCTCAGAGTTTTTTTTTCTCGATAAAACACAGCCAATAATGCCTAACTAATAATATTTTTAAGCTCTTATCACAGTGCCTAACAAGAACCCAATAAATAGTTTTTGCACTTTAAATAAGAAGTTAAATATCTACTATGCCTTGACATAGAGTTATGACTTTAAACATATTCATTCAAATGTTTAATAAGCCCAACTTGTAGTATTATAAGACGTCATAAACTAACTAGCATTTGTTAAATAGCAAATTCATGGGAGAGACAACACATGTAAATAAATTCAGATAGGTAACTTCATTCTTAAGAGAAGTCTGTGTGGAACAGCTGACAAGTCGAGCAGCATAATGCAAATTGCTCAGATTGCAGAATGACAGAGAATTATTGCAGAAGCCAAAGGAAATGTTTTCACAGAAACATACAATAACACCCTTCAGGCATGTATGCACACACACAGACAAAAATACTTTTTGAGAATAAGTTACGTAAACCACTGACCATGGTGCCTGACCTGTCATCAAACAAATAATAATCACTACTTCTTTATCTCACAGGCCACATACTTACAGCCCATTGGGCAAATCAAGTCCACAGACATTTTCTTTAGCCACATCTTTTTTCTTAACCTAACACATGAACCAGCTTTTAAAAAGTGGGATATTTCATAATTAGAAAAAAAAAATCAAAACACCTGGGTCTCTGGTTTCTCTTGGAAAAACATCCTGAAGATTTGCTATTACTGAGTCTGTATTTCCTTAACACAAATCTATGGAGACAGACTAGTTGCTGCTGCTTCCTTTAAACTTGACCTCAATCACTAAGGTCTCCACCAACTCAGTGCTTTCAGATGTCATTTACCTGGTGCACGCATGGGCCACCACCTTGCAGACTTTGGCATTTGCAACCCCAAATTTCTGGGAAAAGGCTCCATTTGCTCCAGTCTCCTGAGAAAGGAGAGATGCCATCTGGCAGACCCAACGAGAGAACTCTTGGGTCAAGTTGGGAGGTGAGTGATCAAGGGAAGTGTTGCAGGAAAACACTAGGGAAAAGCCCCCTGCTTTCCATTCTCTCTCTTCCCCTTCAATCCCTTTCAGAGTAAATAGATGAGACTACTTCTGGTGCTTCTAAGCGCTGCAAATTTTGAAGGGCTACCTATGTGGACCAGAGAAAAGAGGAAGGTTGCCTCTCTCCTGTCATTTAGACCAGCTCACGCCAAGCAGTTAGAAATGTGGGGCAGAAGTCTTCACAAGGAAAAATGAGCAGACATTTAGAGAGATGGCATGTAGTTGTCTCTTTGATATCTAATTAAGATAAAAAAAATTGGCTGAAAAGTCTGCAAAGCAAGGACCAAGACAGCAGCTCCAAATCTTTCTCCTGGACTGGATAAACTTGAATGCACTGTAGGGTTTCTGCAGCCTAAGTAAGGATGGGCAACCCTGTTTTCCTCCATAGCCTTGGTTAACATATGTATGCATTTGTCTCGAATGGCTAGAAAGCTCCATGGAGCTTTCCAAAATATGCAACAGCAGTTCAGATATATCTGCAAAAGATACAAGAACAAGAGGAAAACCACAATGACCAAGACAAAGAGGACGAGCAGCAGAATGACAAGTTCAAGTCCAGTGGTAAGCATCATGCTGGCGTTTGTATGCGTGTTCTTGGGAGACGGAAGGAACACTAGATGCTGCAAATAAGTGAACAGACAAAAGTAAGGCTAGGCGGTTGGGCTCCCCGGCCTACTGTGACAATCTCTGTGACAGCCGGAAGCTGGACTCTGTGTGATACAGCCAAACCCTCTTTAACCACACAGTATATCATGTTTTTTTTTTTAATATATATATTTAAAACAGTCATTAGAGCAGAGAAATGGTTGTTAAATTGTTTGAATCCCACCCCTGCTATGATGCCTCGTCTTTCTCCCTTTAATAAAATAAGGACCAATGAGAAAGTGTCCCCAAAAAACTAATACAGAAAAATAAAACTCCACCTGGTCATTTATATGCCACTTTTGTTCTGAGAAAGCGAACAGAAGGAGAAATTTGCCTCTGAATAACTGACAGGCCCATGGATAAAAGTGCCAAGTATCACTGCAGCATTTTACCTGCTTACGCGCAGGGTGCTCTGGGGACCAGAGTGCAGGTAGCCGGCCTTACTCTCTGCATGTTTCAGTCACATTTCCTAAGAGGCCCCTTCCTGGAGCCACAATCACTGAGTCATTGGTGATGACTCCCACCTTTGTGACAACACAGGAAGGTCAGTTTTGTTGGTTTAGTTTCTGTCTGGGAAGACGGAAAATATTCAGGTGATTTTGGAATTTTCTGTGAAAAGTGGCTGAAAGAACTTCCCCTTCTCTGTGGAATATTCTGCCATGAAGTGGCCACCTACAAATAGGTGTCATATTCCATTTCTCTCCATAACCTGGTTGATAAGCAGCAAAGTCTTTCTAAATCTTGGCCAAGCTAATAACATGGCTTTAACAAATGTTAAAAAAGTTAAAAGCCATGACTTGATTACTGTAAAAATGACCACACCTCCAAATTCTTCTTCTTAGATACATAAAAAGCTGTTACAATGTCCTATAGCTTAACATACTATCAATCACATTCTAAAATATTTCCATAAATACATTAAAAAATCATGGCTTTAGAGCAATGCACTGTAAGTTTTTAAAATTCAAGCCTCCTGGACGTTTCCACACCTGTTATCGCCAGACTGTTTATCCTTTGATCTTCCTGAGAAAACGTGCTTGGAGCCTCCCCTGAATGCTATCACAACACCAGAGTAACTGCGGTTGTTACCCAGCTACTGAATCGTCCCATAAACTGGCCTAAAGTAGGTGCTAGCTTATCTTCTTTTTACCAAATCAAATACTCATCATATCAGTGACTGTATTACGAATAGGAAATTCAGACTGCAGTTTTTGTATACTGTTGTGGGTAAATTTTCAGGGGTGACTTGAAAAAAAATGGAATCATCTAGAAAGAATGTTGAGGTTGTGATATTCTAATTCTAGTCCTATCTGAAGTGTTAGATTGTGTATAACTTTCACTTAAATTCTGGTTTTGCTTTTTTTTATGTTCTCAATTAAATCATTATATAATATTTTTATAACTTAGTTTAAAAATAAACATGTAAGAAGTAATTTCCATTTCAGACAGTCAAATGAATAGAATTCAATTTTTATATTTCAATTCAAATTTGGTGGCAGTGGCTGCTTCTTTAAAAATAAAGTGCTATACTGTGATGTGTTCTTAAAAATACTTCTAAAATTGGAAGCAGATCTATATTTTCCCTCCAGTGCACTTGCTCCTGCTCTTGCCCCCTGCTCTTCCTGGAATGTTTTTGTTATCCTCAATAATAGTCAACAGCTGTACTTCCTCCTAGGACTTATTAGCAGCTGCGAAATGCTTCTGTCCTAAGTAGCCCCATTGGCTGGTGACGAATGAGATGTAATTGCTGTGATAATAAAATTACTTCACAGGCTTCAGTCAGCCTTCAGTCGGCATTTACCGGAACCTGCTGTTTACGAAGTACTGATTTTACCACACCAAGAAAACAATAGCCCAAAAGTTAAGAAAACAATTCCGTATGCAGTAGTATCCAATAAATGAAGTACTTAACGAAAGTACTAACGAAAGACAGAACCAAGGTGTGAAGTTACTTTTATTGCATACCCTTGGGGACAAATTAATGCTGTATAAATGAAATATTTAGCTCTGAAGTATAGCCAAATAAGGGAGCAAAAATAATCCAGGGGAGGAAAATGAGATGACTTCCATTTGGACCCAAGAGAAGGGAATGGTGGTGAACCAGAGACAACTGGGGATTGAATCGCTTTGAGACAGTGGTGTAGGGAATAGCAACAAGAAGACTGAGAGACAACAAAACACACAAACCCTGGTGCACTCTGGTATGTATCTTGTTAGACTTCTACCAGCCTAAGGAGAGGATGCATTCCAAAAAGTCACTCGTGAACAGAAAAAAAAAGTCTTAACAGAACTAGAAATATCAAAGCATGATATCAATAGAATGAAGTCGAACCATGGAATAAAAACATTTAAAAGCAATCAATGTCCATCATATTCAATGGGAAGAGACTGAAAGCTTTTCTTCTAAGATCAGGACAAGGCAAGAATGCTCGCTTTCTGCACTTCTATTCAACAAAGAGCTGGAAGTTCTAGCCAGAGTGATTAGTCAAGAAAAAGAAATAAAAGACATCAAATTGAAAAAGAAGTAAATTTTTCTCTGTGCTTTTAGGACATGATCTTATGTATAGAAAACTGTAAACAATTTGCATGCCCACCCCCATAAAATGTTAAAACTAATAAGTTCAGCAAGGTTGCAGCTTACAAAATCAATATACAAGAACCATCTGCATTTCTACACACTAACGGTGAATAGCCCAAAAGTTAAGAAAACAATTCCGTATGCAGTAGTATCCAATAAGTGAAGTACTTAAGAATAAACAGAACCAAAGAGGTGCTTTCACTTGTATGCTGATAACTACAAGGCATTGCTAAAAATATTTTTAAAAACACAAATAAATAGAAAGAAATCCTGTATGTATGGATTGGAATGTTTAATATTGTTGTCTATATTATCCAAAGCAATCTAAAGATTCAGTGCAGTCTCTATCAAAATCTCAAGGACATTTTTCACAGAAATAGAAAAATCCATGTTAAAATTCACATGGAATCTCAAGGGACCCTGAATAGCCAAAATAATCTTGAAAAAAAAGAACAATGTCGGAGTACTTACACTTCTTGATTTCAATCTTACCAGGAAACTACAGTAATCAGAACAGTGTGGTACTGGAATAAAGACAATGGAATGAAATGGAATAGAGAGAGCCTAAGTAACCCTCATAGATATGGTTAAATGATTTTTCAAAGTGGGTGCAAAGACCCATTTCAATGGGTAAAGGAAAATCTTTGCCCCAAATGATGACGAGACAACTGGATACCCATAGGTGAAAGAAAGATGTTAGACACGTACCTTATACCATATGCAAAAATGGACTCAATGAATCAAAGACCTAACCATAAGGACTAAAACTATAAAAACTTTGAGAAGAGTACAGGAAAAGGGTTGAATGGCACTGAATTTGGCAATGATTTCTTAGATGTGACACTGAAAGTGTGAGCAACCAAAGAAAAACTAGATAAACTTGACTTCATTGAAACTAAAAGTTTCTGTTCATTAAAGGGTACTTGTAACAAAGTAAAAAGGCAATCCACAGAAAGGAAGAAAGTATTTTAAAATCATGTATCTGATAAGATGTTAATATACAGAATATATGAACTTCTACAACTCAACAATTAAAAAAAAGTTTTTAAATGGCTGAAGGACTTGAATACACATTTCTTCATAAAACATACAGTTAGACAATAAACATGTGAGAAGATACTCTCCATTACTGATCATTAGGGAACTACACAAGGAGATAACACTTCATTCACAAGCATTAGGATGGATACTATAAAACTAACAGAGAAACAAAATGGCAAGATTTGGCAAAGATGTGGGGAAACTGGAACCTTTGTAGACTACTGGTGGAAATGCCAAATGGTGCGGCTGCTGTGGAAAACAGTATGGAAATGTCTGAAAAAATATTAAAAACAGAATTACCATAAGATTTGGCAACTCCATGTTTGGGTTTATATTCAAAAGATTAGAAAACAGAAACTTGAACAGATAAGGACATTGAACTTTAAAAAACTTTGAACATTAAGACATTACACTCACTGAAACAAGCCAGTCACAAAAGACAAGTGCTACATGACTCCACCTGTATGAGTTTCCTTGGGAAGCCAAATTTGTGGAGACAAAGAATAGGATGGTGGTTTCCAGGGGCTGGAAGGAGAAGCAACAAGTCAGCTAGAGAGGTAATAGGGACAGAGTTTCAGTTAGGAGAGATGAAGATATTTCTAGGGATGGATAGTGGTGATGGCCACACAACAAAACGGAAGTTCTTAAATCCACTGAGAAGTATATTTAAAAATGCTAAAATGGTGATAGAAGGTAGCAACTATGGGAGAAAAATAAATAAAGTCAGGATTATTTCATTTTGATAAGAGAAAGAGACTCTTGCCATCACATAGAGTTTTACTTGAGGGAAATATAATTAGACATTGCAAACAGACAACTGAAGAAAAGGAAAGAAACAAAAAACCCTAAAGTAACATCAATGGCTTACAGTGCAGAAGACTTTTTCACCTTGGCACTGAGTGTCAAATCAAACAGATAAACACAGAAACATAAAAACAAACAGAAAACAGGAGAAAAGGTAGATTACAGTTAAATCAAGTAAAGAAAGGGGTCTGAGCAGAATGCAAACAGGGAAAAGAAGAATCTTAAGACTAGGGAACTTCCATGGGAATTCTGCCGAGAAAGTAGGCATGAAACCACATGGCCATCTCGAAATTGTTTGCTGTAGTGCTCGTTTTAAGAGTGGGCTTTTTTTTTATGATGTGGAGAACCTGCCTCCTCCAATGGTTCCCCAATATATTCTCCCCCAACTACAAGAGCAATATATTATCATGAAAATATGAATGGCTAAAAACTGCAGAATGTAGGCTACATTGTGTCACCAGTTTCATGATTTGAGGCACATCACCTAACTTTTCAGGGTTTCCGTTTTCTTACAAAGAAAAATGTTGGACTAGAGGAGTTCTAGGTTCCCTCCTGGTTTCCCATTTGGTGACTATCTGGGGCTCCAAGTCTCACTGATGAGGAATGCAAGACTGTCAACAACGAAAAATAAAAGAGTGTCAGCCTGGCTTGTGGAAGTCCCAGGTTCGATTCCCGGCCAGGGTACACAGATTCCTGGCCCATCTGCTTCTACACCTTTCCCCCTCTCCTTTCTTTCTGTCTCTCCCATCCCCTCCCGCAGCCAAAGCTCCATTAGAGCAAAGTTGGCCCGAGTGCTGAGAATGGCTCCATGGCCTCTGTCTTAGGCTCCAGTTGCAACAGAGAAATGCCCAGAGGGGCAGAGCATTGCCCCCTAGGGGACATGCCAGGTGGATCTCTGTCTGACTGCCTCCCTGCTTCTCACTTCAGAAAAATACAAAATAAATAAATAAATAAAAACTTTCAATGTGAAAACTGGTAGTAATAACATATATAATCAGTGTAAATGACTAATTTTTCTGCTTTTTATGTAGGAAATTGGTGAAGGGAATGAAATACTCTTTGGTATCTCAGATGAGGCACAATGTTACACTCCTAGTGGGGTCAGGGGAAAGTCAAATCCAAGGACATACTACCAAGTTCCCAGGCTTGACAAAGAGCAGCTCTACTGACCTTCTTTCCAGAAGGACTGAGAGAGCATGTGAGAATCTTAGCTGCAGAGACAGCCCCATTCCTCAGGGTCTAAAGGCACTGACACTGCCCAGGGCTCACGGCCTGTAAATTTGTCGTCCATCAGGATGTCCCCTTCAGGATCTGAGCACTCTGCTCTCCAGGGCTCAGGGAAGGAATGTCTCCCTGTCACTTGAGACTACTGCGTATTAGAAATAACTGATTGGTTACGCTCTCAAAAAGTTCACATGTTAATAGGACAGACAGACCTGCCAACAAGGATGCAATCACATGAACTATGCCGTGAATACTACATGAGTATCAAATGGCACCTTCACTCCACCTAGGATGAGCGTGAAAACTTCTTGGAAGAATCCATGTTTATGATGCATCTTCAGCTAAGACACATGGTCTTTCAGAGAAAGGGAAGAATGAGTGTAAGCAGGAAAACTCTAAGCTAAAAGTGAAGTTGAAGCAATGACTCCAGCGTGAGGAAGAGCATGTTGTAAGTGATTTGGTGTTTGGGTGGCATAGGTGCATGTGTACGTAGTATGGTTGTTCAAGACAAAAATATTTTTCATATGTTGTGATCAAAGGTGCATGGAAACTGCCCTGGCCAGGGAGCTCAGTTGGTTAGAGTGTCCTGATACACCAAGGCTGTGGGGTCAATCCCTGACCAGAGCACATGCAAGAATCAACCAATGAATGCACAAATAAGGGAAACATTTGTGAATCGAACTCTCTCTCTCTATCTCTCTCTCTCTTTCTAAGTCTCCCCATTCCTTTCTCTCTCTCTAAAAAATAAATCAATAACTTTGTTTTTCAAAAAATACTATGAAAACTGAGGAAAGATACTGGGACAGAAGACCATGCAAAATCACATATACTAATGAAGAAGAAAGAACATATTTGAGAAATATTGGGATGGACAAATCCACAGGACTTGATCATTGCTTGAGAAGAGGACATTGAGGGGAACAATTCAAGGAGGCCTCCCGAGTGTTACTTTGGTGACTGCGGATGAGTATATGACAGTATGACTAAATAAGCAAAGGTCTGAAAAGGAGCAAGCCAGCGGACAAAACTAGTGGGCTGGAGCAGAGCGAGGAGAATGGCCCTAAGTGATTTCTTCAATATGAATGTGCTGCTTCCTCCACCAACTGCCCGGTTCAACAGCCAGAAAGTGTGTTTGTGGAGGGAGGAGGAGAGACCCAGGAAAAGAAGAGGGTTTGCTAGGCTCTCAATTTGCAAATTGCTCCTGAAAATAAACCCAAAACCAAACCTACATTTCCATATATTTACCTTCTCTTCCACCTGCCCCAATGAACAAATGTCCACTCTCTGGGACCCCTGAGAGACCAAAAGGAAAAGTTAAAGCAGATAGAGAGAATACAATAAAAAAGACTGAGTACCGGAAATAAAGTCAGGAGCCATTTGTTGAAGAAGATCAACTGCAGAATCTTACCAGGGGCCATCCCTGCGGGGACTGAGGTGTGTGACAAGGGAGACACCCAGACCACACTACCATCAGCTCAGCATCAAAGTCTGCAGGTGGCCTGACCTGTGGTGGCGCAGTGGGTAAAAGCATCGACCTGGAAAGCTGAGGTCGCCGGTTCAAAACTCCAAGCTTGCCTGGTCAAGGCACATATGGGAGTTGATGCTTCCTGCTCCTCCCCCTTCTCTCTCTCTTTCTCTCTCTCTCTCTCTCTCCCACCCTCTAAAATGAATTAAAAAAAAATTCTGCAGGTGAAGGAAGGCACTTACTCCACCTTCACAGTTAGTTGCCTCCTGCGGGCAGAATACAGCCCCTCCCACCGCCACCTGCTCATCCCGGGGGAAATGAAATGTGGGTTCTCAAATGGCTGCTCGGGCCATGGTCACAGGGTGCTTACACTGCCACAGGAACTGCAAGCTCCGGGGACCACACTGAGTGTACATCTGCCACTTGTCTCATCAGTCACGTCCAAACCTCTCCCAACTTATATGATGCTTCAAGAATGTGAGGTACACACCCCCTCTCCTTTTGCCTTTTTGTGAATTCAGGGAACCAACTATTTCATTAAAGATCATTCAGAGAAGTAAAGAGATAGACTGGCCCTTCTTCCCTAAATTTCTCTTTTTGTAACAACCAACATTTTCACTAGACTGGGCTGTGGCTGATGGGGCAAATAGCAGGGCAGTTTTTTTGTTTGTTTGTTTGCTTGCTTGCTTGCTTTTAAGTAATTGTTAATAAGTTGAAGTAACCCACTCAAATAACAAGAATAGCTCTCTAGCACCCAAAATCCGTTTCAGTGATGACATTTCAGTAAAAAGAGAGGCACTGAATAATTTTTCTCTGCCTGTGCCTTGTTCGAGTTTCTCATTTTCAAAAGATTGATCCCAAGTGCTCACTTCCCATGGGCACTGCTTGAGATCATTGTATAAGTACAGCCCTCCATCATCCATCATAAGACAATCCAGTGGGAAGGCTGCTTCAGTCCTGGGCTCCCTAATAGGGGTGGATTCATTCAATACTCTGTGGCAATACTTAGCACATTCAACAACCCAGAAAAGAAATGAATTGGCACAGATCATGGCTGGTGTTGCAAGAGAATATGAACCAGTAGCTCAGAAACACGAACATTCCTGATTGATACACAATAAACGTTTTCACTGGCACTCTTAAGAATATCAAACAGATTTGATCTATCGCTATATGAAAATCAATGTAGAAAACATGCCTTAAACTCTTCTTCAAAAAGTAACTATCAACCCATGTCAATAATCTCCCTTCCAAAATATTGATGCATTTTGAACAGCAAACATGTTGAATCAGCTTACACGGGTTTGTTTGTTAACCCTGTGTTTTTGTTTGTTTTTTTTACTTAGAGTCTGAATCTGACTCTGGTCAAGATGATACGGCCTCTTCACCTCATGCCCATCACTTCCCTTGCAAAGCAAAGAAGACTCTGATGCCCCCATGGCTCTAGAAGAGCAAGGCTGGAGAAGAGCGAGAGCTTTAGAATGAGCCATGCCAAGAGTCAAACCACATGATGAGATGATCCAGAGAAGGGCTCACAGTCACTGACTGTGGGTGGGGGTCCATGGGGGACACTGCCAACAATGCCCCCAGGAAATCACACATCACCTCCAAGGAGACCTGAACTCCATACTAAACCAGAGTAGAGGTGAGATATGAGACTAACCTGCAGCCAATTAGAAAAGATTTCTGCCTCTTCTTCCCCATCCGCCCCCCTTAGATTCTCAATAGAGAATCTAAGCCTTAGTGGTTTTATTCCAACTGATCCAAAAAATTGAGTTCTTATTGTATGAATTTATTGACCTGCACTAATTGATCTGCACTAATTAGAAACTGGATCAGAAGTTTTTATTATTTTAAAGACAGCAGTTTCTGCAAGGCTGCTCATCACTATAATATACCAGGATGACAAAATTGTTGCTAACAACTAAAAGATCACATCATTTTTTTATTATAATCATAGATACTTTTGCTAAATTGCTACATCATAAATCAGATGGATGTATATATGAACACACACACACAAACACCTACTATGTATGTACTTCTGGGTCATACAATGTTTACTGATTTACTACAGTGTATCAATAAGTATCTTGGATGTGGTAATACCCTAAATGTTTTATGAGAGAATAATTAAAAGTTCATTCCTCATAGGTAATATTTAACACTCTTTTTACCTTTCTCTTCTGATTTGCTATTTGTCCTTGAAGTATATATGTGGTAACAGCTACATTGCAAAAGCACAAATGTGCTGTGTGTTTCAGGCTACAAGACAGGACAACAATGTAGAAAATATTCTACATCCCATTCTCTTCTAGTGCTTACAGGCTGCACATTGTAAATTCAAATTCACGAAAGCAGGTTATGACTGAAAAGGGGCAGCCCAAATGACATGCTTTAGCATATGTCAGCTTGGGGGACATTAAGCAGCTGCATGGTGGTATGATTTCCCACTCACTAGACTATTAAAAGACAGAGGGAAATTTCAGCCACCCTGAGTTTATTTAGTTACAGAAATTTTTTTAGTGAACTTCAGTTCATGTTAAAGCCTGTTAACAGCAGGAAGGATCCAGATTTCTGCCACTGAGGATTGGGGAAGCCTTGTGACATTAATCAGATCCAGATCCCAGGCCAAACAAATGTGGTCTTCCTCATCCAGTGTCCCACAGGGGACATTTGGTGAGGCTTCCCATCTCCCAAGGGGCTCCCTCCTCCTCCATCACCAATTGGCAACATGAAAAGGGGAAGGGGAAAAGAAGGGTTGAAGCCACCAGAAATTACTGTTCTAATTTAGCATTAGCAGGAATTTGTAAACCACCACTAAGCAGATAAAGCTAAAAGTTACTAACTACAAACATAATCAAACAATAACCTCTGTGACTGTTTAATGGAGACTGTGATTAGAAACACAGAAGCCAGCTGCCTTTACTGGAAACCAGGGAGCAATAATGTATTCAGGGAGAAAGGTTAATAGGGCTTGCACACAAAATAAGCATTTTATGAAGAAAAGAAGGGGAAAAGAGGCAATCAAGGATAGGAGTTACTATTAATACAGCCATTTGGAAACTGGCTATCAAGTACTGACACTGACTTGTTATTCTGAAGTTAATGAACTAACACACCGGAATAAAAACATAGTAGTTAGAAATACTCGGCTACTTTCATTTCAAGTGATTTGATACAGAGGTGGATTTCTGTTCTGTTTTCTTTTGCAAAATGTAGTTTGTTGTTTAGAACTGCGAGACTCACTGAATAATCCTTCTCCTGGTGTCAGATTTCACGGTGCAGTCAGCTCATAGTAACCTATTTTGCATATTAATTTGTTTCCAAATGCATTGCCCATGCATTCAAAGAGTAAGTTCAAGTGCACCTGGCAATACATTAGAGGAAACTTCATGGGAATTACACATATCATTTTCTACTTCAGGACTTGTAAATGTCATCACTGACACAAAAAGACATAAAATGGCCAAAATAGTCTGGTTAAAGTGTCTTTGCATTACTCGGACACAACTGTTTCCTTATACTTAATTTGTTTGTTTGTTTGTTTGTTTCTAAGAGTTTATTTGATTTGGAAAGTAAAGCAGAATCTCACTTTTTCTGGTGATAATTGAAGTCAATGCTAAGAATATTATACATTTCATTGAGCATCTAACACGGTAGCCACTAGCCACATGGTATTCAAATTTAAATTAACTGAAATAAATGAAATGAAAAATTCAGCTTCTTAATTGAACTAGCCACATTTTAAAGGTTCAAAACCCACCTGTGGCTAGTGGCTAGTGTTTGGGGGCATGTAGACAAAGCATTTCTATCATTTCAAAAAACTCTGTTGAAAAGTGTTGCATAACAAATCAAAACAGTTTGGAGAACTATATTTGAGGATAAGAAATCATTTTGTAAAGAGAAAAACACATTTCCCTCTTTTTTTGTCATTATTTTCTAAATAATAACTATTTCTCAAAGAGAGTATTTCCCATATTAAAATTATTTGCCATGTCTTATCCATGTAGCTTCTCCATTCTATATGTTAATGTCCAAAAATTAAAATTTCAAGTAATCAATTCATGTAAAACGACATTCAGTGAAGTGTCAAAATAACATTTAAATTCAAAAGTGCAACAAAAATGAAGACCTTTTAGCCAGATTATTCTGCAATGGAATGTTTTTAATAATAATCAGATCAAATTAGAATAGACCTAAATAGGCCACATGTATAAAATAGAAGCAGTTGTCTATTAACCACATAATTGATATGACGAAAAAATTCAATATGCAGCCAAATCATTGGTTGGAGTATTTCAATGTTTGTTGGTTGTTGTTTTTCTTTAATATCGGTGCTACATGGTAGCAAATATTTCAAAATACTAATTATTTCCATGTGTTTTTATACAGAAAAAGCCAAAGATAAACTAGTCGAAGTGCTCTTTAAAAGTTACAAATTTTCAATATTATGATAACAGGATCAGCAGTGATACCTCGACTGAATCCCCGTGATCTCGGAACAGTCTTGGTGAGTGCAGCTTTTATTTGTCAAAAGCTAGTAGATCAGGTATCTCTCTTATGGTAGCCTTACTGAAAGAAAACCTGTACATAAGATTCTATGGACACATATATACATAAAATCAGTTTTCACCAACACTGTTCAAAGAAAAGCCCTCTTTCTCTGAACCTGTGTGGTAGCATTTCAGGCTTCCCCTAAATGTAGGAGGCATTCATCGGCTGCCTGTGAGTTAGCACCTTCGTGCTGCGGCCGGAAAGGGACAGCGCCCTTAGTGGTTTCAGCTGTTAGACTCGAATGAACCAGGATGGGTTTCTTAGCATGACACCAGTTTATCTAGCTTATTAGCTTTGTAGTTTAAAAAAATTATGATTCTTTTGTCCCTGCAAGCATTTTCATGACTTTTTTTTCTTTTGAAAAATGTTCCATTTGTTGAGCTGTGAAGGAAATAGTTCATTACATAACCACTTAATTGCTAGAATTAGCTCCCTCAATCATGAATCAGCTCCTTTTAAACGTACTTCTTTGGGGAAATTAAAGGACCTAACCAGGCAAGCCTATGTCAATTTTCATTAGAAGCTCTCAGCAATTAATGAATAAGTACTTGATAGCACTCAGCTGATAACAGAAGGCTATGCATTTCATTTGCCTTTAAAATGAACCAGTTTTAACCTTTCTTGTAATTAATATGTATTCTTATTTATTATGTACTATTTCTTTCAAATAGCTATATTTTTTAGTTATCAATTAAAAGCTTTATTGAGTACCTGAAGCAACTCAAAGAGTAAAAATTTAATAACATGAAACAAACATTATTTTCCCTGGATCTGAATACATGGTCAGGCCAAGCAAATTATCTGCTCATTCTATTGAGTCTTATAACAAATCTCAGAATTATTGCCATGTTCATAGACTGGGCCTGATGTGTTTTCTATGCCTGATTCTCCCTCCCCCCCTTTTTTAAATTTACCATGTGTGGTCTGCCTGGACTACAGTTAATTGGAATGGACACAGAAAATAACTCAAAGCAACCATTCTGCAAGGAAGCTCTGAGGTAGACACTGACCAATAAGTCTACCTACTTGGAGGTGACTAGCCTTCCCCCCCCCCCATTTTGTAGACAGAAAAAGAGAGACATGTCCGTTAGTTGGCAATTGAATGAAAGTGGCCCAGTGATTATGCAAAGCTAAGAGACTTGCCCTTGGGGTCATCAGACCTGCTAAACTATGAAACTTATTTTTTTAAAAATTAAATGGCAAAGAAAAATGTTACAGTTGTCTATGATGCCTCGTTAGGGCACTTGAGACATTTTCCTCTGTCTTTTCTTGGTATCTTTCCAACAAACGCTCCATTTGCTGAGTGAGGCAAGCTGAATTTATTCTTACAACTTGAAAAACATCAAACAACCCATAGGTTATCTCATCCAAGCCCATTGGATGTAAATATTTTAATTGATTAAAATTGCTTTTTTTATAACTAGATGCACTGATGGATGTTAAATAGGCTAATTGTGGTGATCATTTTGCAGTACATACAAATATAGAAGAATCATTATGTTGTACACCTGAACCTAATAGAATGTCAATTATATCTCGATTTTTAAAAAAATATTGTTCAATTAATGGTGAAAAAAATTGAGTGGAAGCAAAAGTATGATATAAAGTGTTAACTTCTTGAAAGTCTGATAATCATGCAAATTGGTTGATGTATTATCTTTCCCCTTTGGATTCAGATATAACTTTGCAAAGAGTAGACTGAGAAGTTGAAAGATTAAAGTTATCTCTCTTTGTCATTGTGATTCTGTCTATAGATTCACATGCCCATTACATATTTAGTTTGATAAAAAGCAGCATCAAAATGAGCTTGAGCAGACAGAAGTAAAATAAAAGAGAAGAAAACTTCCCTTATTCTTCACATTCTTGTGTAGTTTCTGGAGGAGAAAAAAAAATTTATGTATTGTTAGATCCCTCCTCAAACAACTTAGACAAATTTTATCCAGTTGGTTGTTTCTTTATTTTAAACTCCAAATGGGGAGCAAATGCCAGTTGTCGTTCCTGATCAGCACAAAGTACACAGCTTCTGGTGACAGAGGAGGTGCCGGCCCCCTTGTCTTCATCTCCGGGTCCGGGTCCGAGCGCGGCTCTGACTCCCGGCCCGTCTTGGAGAGCACAAAAATCGCTTTGAACCCTCATTAGAATGTGTTTTTCTTCACCCCAATAAAAACAGTTGAACTCTTCACTTGGGCACACCTTACAAAATAGTAATGACTTGAGATAAAATCATTCCTCACACTTTCATAATTAGTTTGAGGACTGGGTGCAGAAAGGGAGAAATGTTCGGGGCTAAATATTGGAGGGCTTCCGCAGTTTTATATGTCACATCAGAAAAGAAGGCACTCCTCCATGAGGCCGTCCTCATGGTTTTCATTATCACGTAGAGTTAATCAAAAACAGTGCAACCTCAGGCAAACATCACCCTGGGATGAAAGTATCAGAGAGGAATAAAACATCTTAGTCATTTGGATACTAATTAACCTTGAGAATGCCCAAAATGATACACAATTTGGGAAGTATTGATCTCTGAAATATTTTCACTTCAATACCCATGAATGCAGAGCTGATGATATGCGCATTAGACATTATCAGTCCTGCATTGTGGTATCGCAAAACCAAATTGGCAAATGCCTGTCCTCACTATGTCCTTCGGTCACATGAGGAGTTTTATATAGATAGACCCATGTGATTTAATTCATGGCACATTTAGTTGGTCATGAGACAACATGCTGAAATGCTACAGTGCTCTTGTTTAAAAACGTCAAGAGCTAAAGCACCGAATACAGTATGCAGTCCAGATGGCAAATTCTCAAGGCGCAGCACTGGGAGAGAAAATGTCTTCAAGAGTTGTTTGGGTTTCTGGGTCAGGCAGCTTCCTCGCCTGCTTTTACCTTTCAGCACCCGCAAGGATTTAAATGCAAAGAAAGCAATTAGGATGGCCGAGAAATCAGATTTGTGACAGGACTACTGCTCTTTTAAAAACATCATTATTCCTGCTTAAACAGCCTGGGCTATTTAAGTTCTTGAGTTGCACTAATTAATAATGAATAGAAGCACATTTAAGGAGCTTTATTTGACTGACTTCCTATTGCATGCAAGCTAATACACACATATATTATTTACATATAAAATATATCTTTCTACTATTTAAAACTTGCGGGATAAGGAACAGCCAGTGAGCTATTTTGCAAAATGTGTTTATGTGTCATGTGTAACTGATAAAACAACTGATTAGAGTATAGACGAATATCAAAAAAGCAAATGTAATCTTTTTAATTAAAATGTTAGACCTCTAACGATGCCAAATCACATTTTAATCAAATAAGCCCAAACCTTATTATTAAAGACAAGTACTTCAATTGAGAATTTTTAAATAACTTAATTGTATATGGAAAATGTGGCTTGAAAATGCAAACACAATTAAAACAATTTGTTTTCGTCTTTTTCTCCAGCCTATTTACGAAGATGAAAGCCTTGCACATATTTGAGATTAGATATTAATTTATGGCTCTTTGACACAATATTTCATGAAGTGATCTTGATTATTCTTGCACAATAAACAACACTGTCTTCCTTCCATTTTTTTTGAAAGTTTCATTTATGTCAGTTCAAAATGCCATTAGAAGCCAGAATCTTCAGCTCCCATGAGATGTTTAACACACTATCCACGTCAAGCACTCCGTAGTCATACCTCACCTATTTGTTCTCAACTCCTGAAATGAAGCTGCAATCTTCCTACAGTGTCTAGCTGACTTTTCCTAAACCGAGGGTTCATATTAACAAAACATAAATCAGAAAAGAGTCACTCATGGTACAAAACAACATTGGGGTGAGCCTACTGGTAAAATATGATGTCAGGGACACGAAGGATGCTGTGTTGTTTTGGTTTGGAAACATATCTGGGCTTTGAATCAGGCTTAGCAGACTTGAGTGAGAAGTCCTGGTAGATTACCGTTATGACTTGACTTGTTTGTTTGACTTTTGTTTCCCCCCCTGATCATTAGTCTCAAGCCTAAGGCCCTAAAATAAGTCATTCTTTCGCTGGTGAAACTCTAATCTCATTTTATTATGCTGTCAATGGGCTGCAGAGATTCGCTGTGGCTTGTTAACATGATAGCAGACAGATGAGAAGAAATAAAAAGTACTGGCCTGTGAAAGCCAAATCAAAGAGCCAGATTGAAGGGAGTCTCGAGTTACTCAGGTGAGGCCCTCAGCCCCTAGCCCGTGACCCAACTAATGGTCAGAATGCCATAGGTTCCGTTTGGACGCTCCGAACATTAAGACATGGTATTCAAAGGGCCGCATAAATGGCTGAGAATATGCCTTTTCTTTGTAAGTTTACTATACAATAAACAAAAGATGGGTATTTGATACTAACTAAACAGAGAGAAGGAACAGACTGACATTGGATGAATGTACTCAAGACACAAATCTTTATGTGGTGTCCGAAGACCTTCAGGGTCCTACATTTCTCTAGTGCATATTTTTTTTATTTTCTTTGTTTGTAAACCTATTGCGGTTTACCAAAAAAAACCACCCCAAACTCATTTACATAAACATCTAATGGTATAAATCACCTGAAAATGGGGCAATGCTTTCATACTGTAAAACCTCAATAAAATATAAGAAAGTTACAATTTTCATAAAGGATTTCAAAGGAAGGGTACTTGACAATATTCTTTTAAGAAATATTTTCCATGTTATTAAGAAACTAGCATTGTTTCTGAGAGCACTGAATTCTATAGACTAATATTTCTTTTTCATTTTCCCTTCTAGAATAACTGTTTCCAGGACATGGAGGCTTTATTGCCAACTACCAATCAAATAAATGAACCTTAATTTTTAAATTGAATTATGAAGCCAAACATGTTTGTTCTAGTGTTCTTTTCCGCTTTTTTTTTTTTAATGTCCCTTTATAATTTCCTTTATTTGGAAGATTTTAACTTTCAAAGGAAAGTTCATTCTGAAAGTCTATTATAATTAATATTTAATCATCGAATTTCAGGATTAAAGTTTATTTTGTATGCCTATTTACAACTTTTAGAATAAGACAGTCAGTTGTGATATACGGTCTTGACTAGTGGTGCTCTCTAGATCACAAAGAAAATGTTGTTTAGCTACGTTGCAAAATGTTGGAAAATGTATTGAGCCTGCTAATACCCTAACTCTGTGACCTATTTTCCGGGGGGAAATAAGCACACAGGATCAATTGGGGGAAAAGCGCACCAAACCTTTATAAAGATAATATACTACATATATAATACAAATAATATTTTTCAGAACATACAATTAAGAGAAGTAACAGTGAGGTATAGTTTCTGCTTTGCTAGCTACCATGCCACTATTTTTCCTCCAGTTTAAGAAAACACAATAGAAGTGGTAGAGCGTCAGCCTGGCGTGCAGGAGTCCCAGGTTCGATTCCCAGCCAGGGCACACAGGAGAAGAGCCCATCTGCTTCTCCACCCCTCCCCCTCTCCGTCCTCTCTGTCTCTCTCTTCCCCTTCCGCAGCCAAGGCTCCATTGGAGCAAAGTTTGCCCGGGCACTGAGGATGGCTCTATGGCCTCTGCCTCAGGCACTAGAATGGCTCTGGTTGCAACAGAGAGACGCCCTTGATGGGCAGAGCGTCGCCCCCTCATGGGCATGCCGGGTGGATCCCGGTCGGACACATGCGGGAGTCTGTCTGACTGCCTCCCTGTTTCCAACTTCAGAAAAATACAAAAAGAAAAAAGAAAACACAATAGAATTCAAATAAATAACAATATTAGTGTACTGAAATATTGACTACGACCTAATTCATAAAGTAAAAAGCAAGTCATGCCCAACCTCCAGCATTGTACTATTGATAACCACTTGGGACACCTAATAAAGGTCAAGATGGGCTAGTGTTTTGGGTATGAACTAAGAAAATTTGAGATATAATATAAAGAGAATAAAGATGTCACAGATTCAGTCTCAGATGAAACAGAGGACGGTTATTTCAATGATCTCTATGATGATGCCTCTTAGTTCTTGGTTATGTCGTGTTGGGTAAATTAGATCATTTGTCTGAGACCCAGTTTCCTCATTTATAAAATGGTCAGTGACATAGATTCCCAGCCTGACCCAGGATGACAGTGGAAACTGACTGAATGGGATGTACTCAGCACAGCTCTTGTCACATAATAAACACTCCCCCCAAAAAAAGTGTTGCTGTTATTATTACTCCTCTCATTTCTGGTTAGATTTATCTCAGGAACTGGATGGGCCTCTTAGGTACAGGCTCTTAACTCCAATTAAGCGTGATTAGGAAAGCCAGCCCACCACCATTAATATGTAGACATGTGGTTCCTGGCCAAATGAAACCGAGGAAGTAGCACTGCTCTAATTAATATAGAAGTGTTATCACTGATGAAAAAAGTGATGATATTCCAACATATTTTTATGTAAACATATATATATATATAAAAATAAATTTCATTAACCTATTTCGTTGCTCCTCCAAACTTTAGATTCCAGTTTAACATAAGATATCATAGCTGTGATGAATAATATGAGTCACTAGTTTTAGTCTTTCCCCTAAAATACAGATTTTGATATCAGAAGAATGAAATGAATCTCAAATATGTAATCCAGGCTTACACTAGTATCCAACGAGAACAAGAACAAGAATAAGAACGACTGCTGTTACTTCAACTCTTACCCTTCCTTCTCATGAACTTGACCAGGAATCCAAGTTATGGATAATTGTAAAGAAGCTTGGTAAAGTTATATTGTAAAAGCTTTTATTTCTCAGCTTCCAAGTGAGAACGATAGCACCGAAGTCTCCCACAAAGGAGCAGGCTTCCTGAGGGACATGTCCGAGTTTCACTTGGTTCTTTGGCTCCGGTGCTTACCTTTGTTCCCTCCTCCGAGTGTTCAGGCATCTGCTATATCAATAAAAACATTGCATTTGCAAGCCAGATTAGTTCTCGTTTATTACACATATCCTCAATTTTGACTTTTAGTGGCCAAAGTAAAAAGTTTTGGAGACTACGGGGGATTTTTTTTTCTGGCCTGCAGATGTTGTCTGAACTGAAAATGATTAGGACCAGCCTGGGTGCCCTGAGAATGTGAGGAAGAGGAACCACAAGCTGATAGATACTCCAGAGTGAAAGATCCTTGATCCCAGCCCTGCCCTTCTGTGATGGGAGTTACATGAATGGCATCTAAACAGATGAGGGGGCATTTTGTCTTAATAATTGTCAGTCACTTGAAATATGAAATTTTTCTTTGGTGCCCTTATATAGGTTGGGCATGAGGGTAAGCACTTGTATTTGGAAGTAAGGGTCTTAAAACCTGATATACTTAGCTTCATGAAGTACCTTTTGCCTTCTAGTCTTAAGGCTATTATCCAAACAGCTTAAATAGTTTATATAACTCTCAGTACCTTTTTAAAGAAATTTGTCTATAATGGAGGAATAGCTGATTTTGATGGTTGCCCATGACTCTAACTTCTCCAAGATTCATCATCAGACCTCCAATTAGCTTTTTAAGATAGACTGAATTTTGGTCCTGATATTTCCTCTCTCCCTTATCCATAGATCTTGACATGTAACTTCGAAGTTGCTCCCACTAAAGACACTGCATTTGTACATTATGACTTTGAGCTGAGTTGTACGACTTGCTTTGGTCAAAGGAATGTGGGCAGAAGTGACAATTCTCTTTTACATCTTGAGATTCTGATATCTTATAAGAAGTATATACCTAAATTAGGCTACGAATCAAAAAAACAAAAAAGATGAGACATACAGAGGAGAACTGAATCTACCAATAGCTTGCAGACAAGCCTCACTAAAACTACATCAGCTCAACCTCAGTTGCCTTACAGATATGTGAGCAAAACCAATGGTTGCCATTTTATGTCAGAGTTCTGGAATGGTTTGTTCAGCTGCATTAATACACCTTTACTAATAATCCCCATTTACTGTTTATCTTTTTCTATGTCTCCTTTAATTCCTCCTATCTTTTCTCATATTTACTATTATCATAATCTTTGAGAGCTGAAACACTTCAGGCCAATAAATCATTCAGGTTTTTCTTTTGTTTGTTAATTTGCATAAGTTACACTAATGTTATAAATATATTGCACTGATACATTAGACAATGTTTAAAATTATGTTATAATTGTCAATATTAATATTGCCTAGATGAATTAGAATTGCACAGTTTGAATAATACTATATAATATTTTGGTGGCTGTGAAAAAGGTAATTAAATATTAGATGAGACACTCATCCAAACACTTCATTTTTATGGAAAATTAAGAAACACAACACAAGTAAGACACCAATGCAACTCATAAGAAAAAAGTGTTGATTATTGGTAATTTAGTTTCATTTGACACCAGCCTGAACAGGATAATTTTACTATCTCATAAATGTTCAAATAATCATCATTGTCGTGCTTTTCTAAACTGCATTCATTCAGCAAACTTTAACTGTAAACATACTATTTCTGCTAGATACTGTGTATGCCATATTTTACATTTACTGATACTTGCACAGATTTTTTTATGTTCTTTATTGTATCATTGCATTGTCGGCATAGTCCTTGCAGTATATTTTATGTATAATTAGAAATAAAGCAGAACTCTCACTGTTTGGGTTAAGTTCACATGCACTCATTCCCTGAATTACTAGTTGAAATCTCCTAAACATTCTGTGAGCCTGCAGTCTCTTCATTTCCTAACTATGCTCCATATTTCCAACGGAGTTGTATTCTTAAAACAACAATGTAACCTAGTCATTTTTTAGGCTTACATGTTTAAATGACTTCTCTATAGCCTAGGGGATGAAGCTAAACTGCTTGACTTCTTAATTTTAAAAATTAATAATTTTTTCCATATTGGTTCCCAGCTTCATGCTTCCCCACTTTCTCCTCAATAAAGCATTCAAGTGGCAGTTGAAAAAGTTTTAAATAGAAACCACAGAGGCTTGAGGCCAGCAGGTCAATACCTTCTTAAATTATAAAGTCAATTCAGATCACTGAAGTCAATTCAGAGCACAATCAAGATGATGAGAACTAGAATTCTACCATATGTAGCACTGAGCATGTTGGTTTTATAGAAAATGAAACCGGGGGATACTAAGACTAATAATGCTGCTGACGGTAATATAATAAAATAACAATAACTAACTCTAACTGCACATAACCTATGCACTAGGCATTCCACTGCATTGAAATTTATGTAATCCTATCCTAAAAGGCTTGTTCTGTTTTTATTCCTGTATTTTTTATGAAAAATGAGGTTTCACACGTCTAGTAACTCTCCCTAGGTCACAGAGTTCTGGGCTAAAGCATCAAACCCAGGTTTGTCCACTACAGACAGTGCCTGACTTACTACCCGTGAGATTCCCTGATCTCATCACGTGCAGTTGTCCCCACATAGCAGAGGAACCAATACACTTAAAAGGGATTCTATTTTTCCTATAACAGCATCAGATGTGTCATGAAAATAATATAGTATAATTTAGTATCATAAAATCTAAGTTTATTTTTCATGTTCACTTGCTAACTACATGACTTGACACAAACTACTATGTCTTTAAATCTCTCTCCTTATCTATGAACTATCTATAAATAATAATTAAATTATAAGGATGGCATGTGGATCAAATGGTGTGAAAGGAAAATAGATGAGAGTATCTTGAAATGTATAAGGTACTATTAAAATGTTTATTATGTTTGTTATTACTGTGCACGTTAGAGCTCAGCAAGGATAGATGGGAAGAAGCTGTAAGTAATAATTCATGGACAAGTTTTTTAAAACTTTTAGCAGTCTTCAATGCAAATGTGAGTTTCTGAATTTGTATCAGTGGAGATACTCAAATACAGCATATGACAATTTTATAGGACCATTAGGGAAGAAACATAGGCATCTGGTGGGGGTCTAAAAGTTTTGAAAACATTTTATTTTTCTTCAATTATACTTTTTTGAAAACACAATTTAAATATATTTGTATAATAGATGTTTTCTATTTTGTAAATACATTTTTGTTTGGAAGAAGTCATTCTAGTTATATTTACCTTTTTTAGAAGCAATGAAGTCATATACAAATCATCACAGGGAAAAGATTTCTAAGGAAGTCATGGCTCTCCATTCCCATTATCAAATGCTCCTACAGAAATAGTCATAATGCCATAAAGATTTTTTGCCATACACCTCAGAATAAAATCATACATATTTTACATACCACCGTCACTATATTTTTTTCAAAAGATTGATTTTGAGCTCCACAATAGTTAATGATGACATCACATTATCTTTGCTAATGAATTCTATTTTACTTTCATAAAATGTTTGCTGGTGATATTTTACAGTGTTAGTTTAGTATCTAGTTCAATTTTTAAGCTATATGTGTTACTTTGGTTTCAAAATAATGAGAAATTGTCCATTTACTGTACAGAACTATTAAAAACTTCTATTTTATCTTTCTTATGTCCCAGGTGATTGGCCCATTATAGAGAAACGCTAGTCCATTAATGGTAGATACAGATGGTGCCCATCTGGTATCCATGTTTAACTCTAAAATGGGGGCATAAGGATACTCTGAAACATTAGACATTCCAAGTCAGATGCGATCTAACAGCTCAAGAAAAAAGTTATTTGATCCATTCTGATTTTTTCCCCTAGTCCTCATCTTATATTACAAACAAGCTAGAGGATAAATTTTTTCTGAAAAATTTTCTGAGTTGTATTTTTAAGTCCACAATCTTGTTCTATTCCAAGGCAGCTCACAAATACCAAAGTCATGAGTATCAACCAATTTTCCATTTATGGCATCTCTCAAAAATCTCTGGGTAATCATCACAATTGCAGATATCTTTTTTGAAGCTTTCCTCTCAGTGTACAGTTCTTTGCATAAGAAAAATTCAAGTATCTCAGACACAAATGTAACTAAATAAAAATATAATGCATAATTGTTTCATAAGATCTCATTCTGTATGTAGTTCTAAAGGAGGGAAATAATCCTGTTTCTCATTAGAGTCACAAGTAATCATAATTATCGTTTATGTTCTATTGGTTTATTTTCCCAAGCTAAAATATATCACGACGATGCCTTTCAGGAATACTATGAGGACATAAGAAAGTTTCAAAGCATATTTTAGGTGTTTCCAGAGGAAGTGTTAACATCATTACAAAGATACAGTTATTAAAAAAACAAAACAAAAAAACAACAGAAAAACAGGCTTAAACATTCAGAAGGAAAATAAAAAATAGGAATAAATACTTGAAAGAAACACTTCCAGGAAAACAATATATAAGAATCAGATATCAATATCAATAGTAACTTTAGTAAGTTTAATGGCAATAAATACTTTGAAAGACTTTTAAAGAAAAAAAATGGTGTATTTTTTTTGCCAAAGTAACTGTTTAAATTGTTAGATTTTTTAGACATACTTTGTCGTGTATATGTACTGTATTCTATTAACATTTGTGCTAAATTTAGAGATTTTACCATAGTGTATATGTTTGAGGTGTGCACACACTTTAGGACAAGTTCAAAAACTCTAAAAGTTATTTTTTTAATCCAGTATAGTATTCTCATATCTCAAAAAAATATATACAGGCACAATATTTTTCTAGTCCTATATCATGTGCTTTTTACTGTGTATGATGATGACATTGTTTATTTCTTGATATTGTCCTAACCACCTCCCTGAAAATTTATGAGACAGTTATAAAATATCAAATCACCTAAAAATAAAAATAAAAAGGCTTACTCTTGAGGGCTTTTAAAATTAAATTAATTGCACTCCCCCCCCCAGTGGATTTGACTTCACTTATAATTCTCTATTGGCAGCGAGTTCTGTTTCCTCCATGTATTATTTCTACAAGTTATTGCCTGTTTGTAATAAAATACAGTTTATCAGACGGCAAGTACAGATGCATAAATATAGATATAAAATCACAAATTTTGGAATGCTATAATCAGAAGAGATCCGAGAAAGCACACAGATTGTTCATAATAAAGATTAAGCTAATATCTAAAAATTCTAATGCTATCTCCTCAGACCTGTTAGAATGGTTATTAAGAGAAGGAAGGAAGGAAGGAAGGAAGGAAGGAAGGAAGGAAGGAAGGAAGGAAGGAAGGAAGGAAGGAAGGAAGGAAGGAAGGAGGAGAGAGAGAGAAAGAAAGAAAGAAAAAAGGGAGGGAGGGAGGCAGGGAGGGAGGGAGGGAGGGAGAAAGAAAGAAGAAGTGGAAAAAGGGAACCTCTGTACACTGTTGGTGGGAGTGTAAGTTGGGGCAGCTAGTATAAAATCAGTGTGAAGGGAGTTTTCTGTTTTGTTTTTAAATAGAACTACCAAAAATATAGCAATTCCACTTCTGTGTATTTATCCAAAGAAAACAGAAACACTAACTCTAAAAGGTATATGTACCCTAAGCAGTCCCCCCTTACCCCCAGCGGATGCCTGAGACCGTGGATAGTACTGAACCTTACTGTGCCTTCCATCCACACATTGAGTGCCTTCTCCATCCTAACGAAGCACCTATCATGCACTATGGCCACAACTCTTGCAGTCTGAGGTGTGACAGCAAAACTAGCACAAATTTCTTGTTTCTTCACTATTTAATCCAGATGGATTTTTTTCTTACTGTAGATCTTAGCAACCTGAACATATACTTTTTCTCTTCCCTAACTTATTTGAGAACTTTGACCTTTTCAGTTAAAGGAAGCACCTCACAGCTTCCCTGTGGCCAGCATCACCACTCCTGTGCTTTGGAGCCACTGTGATGTAAAATAAGGGTGACTTGGATACAATCACTGCAATACCATGACAGCTGATCTGATAACTGATTTGGCTAGTGACTAGCAGGTGGCTAGAACAGACACAGCATGGTAGAGATGTGAACAAAGGAAATACCACGTCCCAGGTGAGACAGAGCCAGACACCGTGAGATTTCATTATGCTATTCAGAATGGCATGTAATTTAAAATATGAGTTGTTTTATTTCTGGAATATTCCATTTAATATTTCTGGACCACTGTGGACCACAGTGGACAGCAAATAACTGAAACCATAGCTAAGGGCCAGTGGTGAGTGGTGGTGGTGGAGGTGGAGGGAGAGCTGCTATTTACAAAAGAATATTACTCAGCAATAAAAAAGAAAGAATTATTTTTGCACCAATATGGATGGACCTTAAGGGCATTATGCTAAGTGAAATAAGTTAAACAGGAAAAGACAAATACCGTATGATCTCACTTATACGTCAACTGTCAGAACAAAACAAAAGCAACAACAGAGTAACAGGAGCTCAAAGATAGCAACAGACTGGTGGTTGCCAGAGTCCGGGGAAGGGGGGTGTGCAAAATGGGTGAAGGAAATGAAAGGTACAGACTTCCAGTTATATGATAAGTCATCCACAGGGACAGACTGTACCGCAGGACGACTATCACGAATAATATTGCAGCGTAGGTTTGATTTGAAAGTTGCTTTCTCATCACAAGGAAAAAAATATAACTATGTATGGTGACCAATGTTAACTAGGTTTATTGTGGGGATTATTTCACTATATACAAATAACAGACTCATTATGTTGCACAAGTAAAAGTAATATAATGTTATATGCCAATTATACCTCAATAAAATAAAAATGGTATCTAAAATTTCTTTTGTGAAAACTAGAAGTATAGAAAAGAGAGAAACAAATAAGCTAAGCCCCAAACCATTGCTAATAAATGAAAGGAAAGAAAGCAAAAGCCCTGGATATACTTTCCACATAGGTCTGGATTATTCGGGGGCAATTCTGGTTAGGACTACTGCCTACTCTTACAGATGGAGAAGCTGCGTTTTGTAGAGGTCATGCACTTGATCAGAGTCCTACAAAAGACTTTGTCGGACTTTGCACATTCCTTCACTCATAACCTTTGCGTAACTGTGCACAGAATGGAGATATGACCATATTCTGATAGAAGACAAAAAGTTTGCACACAGACACATCCCTCCTCTAGCTATAGCTCTTTGCATCTTTATTGTGCTATTGACATACAGCAGGCATTTCTGCAAATAGTAATGGAAAATATAAAAACAGTAAAAAACACAGGAGCATCAGGTTTTTTACTGAACACATACCAATTAATCCAAAACCTCACTGAATATTTGTTGTTAATAACAAAGAACTGGAATTACCAGGAAAATACTCAGTTTTAGTAAATATTCTTTTTCTATATAGAGAAGATTTTATATTTTGGAAATATTTTCATTTGAAATTGATTAAAAAATTTAAAGCTTGTTCACTTAAATATGTAAGAATATTATATTGAAAGCCCATCACATCATAATTTTTTGTAATGAAGCCAAAAAATGAAACATTATGATAAATATGTTAAGTAATATAATTATTTGTGTGATTATTATAATAATTCTTTCAAGTTTGAAATACAAATACTGAAAAAGTTCTACTGACAATTGGCATGTGATATACCACACTACAGCTGGGAAGCATCCTTGCTATTTTATTTTGGTTTTGGTTCTTTGGTTTTTTAAATTTATTCCAGTATAATACAGCACTTTATTGTTATTTAGTGAGAGGAATTTCTACCTGTTCTCAAATAGTTAGGATATGCAATTATTTATTACTTTAAAAAGTATTGTTTCAGCCATGGCCGGTTGGCTCAGTGGTGGAGTGTCGGCTTGGCGTGCGGGGTCCCGGGTTTGATTCCCGACCCGGGTACACAGGGGAAGCGCCCATCTGCTTCTCCACCCCTCCCCCTCTCCTTCCTCTCTGTCTCTCTCTTCCCCTCCTGCAGCCAAGGCTCCATTGGAGCAAAGTTGGCCCGGGCACTGAGGATGGCTCTGTGGTCTCTGCCTCAGGCGCTAGAATGGCTCTGGTCACAACAGAGCATCGCCCCCCCCCTGGATGGGCGGAGCATCGCCCCCTGGTGGGCATGCCGGGTGGATCCCGGTTGGGTGCATGCGGGAGTTTGTCTGACTGCCTCCCTGTTTCTGGCTTTGGAAAAATACAAAAAAAAAACCAAACAAACAAACTAAAAGGTATTGTTTCAGCCATGGCAGTTGGCTCAGTGGTAGAGCATCGGCCTGGTGTATGGAGGCCCTGGGTTCGATTCTAAGTCAGGACACACAGGAGAGGCAACCATCTGCTCCTCCACTCCTCCCCCTTTCCCTTCTCTCTCTCTCTTTCCCCCTCCTGCAGCCATGGCTCCATTGGTTCAAGTGCATCAGCCCCAGACTCTGAGGATAATTCTGTAGAACCTCCAGCCTCAGGTGTTAAAAATAGCTCTGTTGCAAGCATGGGCCCCAGATGGGCAGAGCATTGACCCTAGACAGTGGTTGGTGGGTGGATCCTAGTCAGGGTGCATGGTAGAGTCTATCTTTCCTCCTCTCACTTGAAAAAAAAAAAGGCAGTACCTCATTAGTGAAATCCTTAATCTCCAAAAAATTGAAATTAAGAAAGATTATGCTAATGGGATAAAAATGAAATTCCACTCTGACTGCAGTTTCATGAAGTCAGAGGATCCCCCCACGCGCTCTCCCGCCACCCTCATCCACCGCCAGCGGCGTGGCATTCTCTCAGTCCTTTGAGAATTTGCTTCCCAGCAATTGTTGTTAGTTTGGCTCAAATAAGCACTTCCAACACTCTTTCTTAGGCTGGACATCTCGTGTTGGCAACACCTTATAAACAACATTACAACAGTTTCCCCAGTTATTAAAAGAATCAGTTCTTTTTAAAATCATAAGCACATTAACTGCAAGCAAATATACAACTGCTTACAAATTCGTCGGTCTAGTCCCTAATGTATTTCCCATCTATGGCTGGTAAGAGTTACCTAATAGTTCTTCTGTTAATATAAAAATAAATCATAAACTGGAGAGTCTGAAGTCTTCTCACATGTTTTGCTAACTAGATGTTTTCTCCCAACATTGAACTTAGTAATATTTTACTAAAACATATATATCCTGTTGATGGTGCCTCTATTCAATAGAAAATGCTCGTTTTTCACAAAATTTCTCAGGGATATTTGCACTATTCTCCTTCTAGCCCTGCTTCTGTGAGAACCGATCTCCCTCTTTTTCAGAGTGCAGAAATGCCAATATTTAAGATCTACATGCCAAGGTGGCTACGACCGAGCTGAGAGAACTTGACACCTGCTTGCTCCATCCCTTGCTGATCACCCAGTGCGTAGGGACCAAAAACATGTGTGTGTGCCTGTGTTTTCAGAAGTGACAGACAATGAGCTTCCAGATGAAATGCCCTTCAGAAACAAACCGACCCACTAGAGCTTTGCCCACTGCCTTGGGCAACTGAAAACCAAAACAGGATGTTTTTCTAAGAAGAGAAGCTTGGCTTACCTTTCTGCTTATAAAGAGCCACCACCCACCCTGGTCTTGTTGGTTGGCTCCAGGAAAAGAACAATTAAAATACAATTTAGGGTACTTAATTCTCCATGTTGGAAAATCAATTAAAAAAAAAAACAGCAAAACCTCACAGTTCTTAGGCCCTTCTCACAACTGTTGTATACAATTTCTGATGTTTCTTCATGTCCTTCACAAGTGCCTCCATCCCCAAGTCGGTTGTATTCTTTCGTCTTCTTCCTAAGAATGACTGAGGGCCAGCGTTTATTTAAGGATGATTCCTAGCACTGTCCCTTCAGTACTCTCTAACTGAAAGTGTCCAGGGGACCTGTATCGCTCTCTCTGAGGTAGAAGTTATTATCTGCACTTTATAGATGAAAAAGAAATAAGAGGTAGTAAGGGTCCTGGGCCTGAGTGAAGAGAAAGAAAATTAGGGACACACACACACAATTTTTTAAATGCTGAAAAATCCCTAAAAGGAAAGCCCGTAGATTTTCTGCCGTCCCATTATGGGTCCATTCAACGGTGGTGTGACCTCAGGGTGTGATGCTATGGCCGGTGTTTCCACAAGATGTAGGCCTGCCTGTATCCAGGGGAGGAGCATTGTGACATGAGGACGTCCAAAACTTCTTGAGTAATAATAGGATCTCAGTTGGGTAAATAAAAAGATGTCTATATTGAAAAAAATTACAATCTTATGATAAGGCAGGATTCACAATATACTCTGATTAGAGAAATAGATGATTTACCCATCCTTTCTTGTTTTTGTTTGTAATATTTTTTTTCTGTTATCATTGTGGATAAAAAAATAAAAAAAAAGGATATTTGGAAAGTGACCTCACAGGGCGAATCTGATCATGAATCCTAACGGGGCAGGTCATGGCAGATAGTCACCCAGCCTTGTACTTCCTTAGCCAGGACCGACCTCTGCTTTACGCCGCCACTGCCCTGTTTGTGGTTTCTGCACATCTAGGTTAACGCACCTTTGAGATGTCTCTTTTCAGACCCTTCTTTCTAAAGCATAATCACCCTCCAGGGAGCACATACTCCGACCTGTCTTGCCTTGCTTCCTCCCACCACCACGTGATCTTCTTAGGGCCACTCCTTCATTCCAAATGCAAGAAAGAAGCGACACACTGTCATTTCTTTGAAGTATTCATCTCAGTCTGTTGCGATCTTCCTTCCAGGCATCGCCTCTGGGTGACTCCAATTTTAATAAAAATTCTCTACAGGTTTGGACGTTGGCGTTCTTCCACTGACAATGGAAAATACCCCAGCTCTCGTGAAGGGTTAGAAGAGGGCCTGCGGGCCGCACCGGCAAGAGCCTGACAAACCCCGTCGGCAGAAACCTGCGGGAGTGAGAAGAGCAGGTGTTAGATTCCTTCCGGCCGGGTATGCTGGCTTCCCCGCTGCCCCCTGGTTGTGTTACCAAGAGCACGCATGTGCATGAAGACCAGCAGACAGGGCCCCAGGGCACAGGCATGGCACTGGGGTGGGGTTGGGGCAAACTCCTCAGAAAACGAACAGGGAAACCCTGCACCTCTGCCCACCTGATGCTGCAACGTAATTAGGGGTCAACAGTGGATCAGCCAGAAATGTCATCAGGGACTCTGTAAGGGAGAGAGCCAGAGAAGTAGGAGGTAGGCCGTGGCTGACCGGAACACTCTGAGCACGTGCAGGGAGACCCAGAGAAATCCTCAGCAACAGTAAAGCCAAAGCAGACTTCCCACCTGCCTGAGCATTCAACAGGCTCCTCCACCACATCCCGCTGAATTGCCAGCGGAAGGGGCCTCATGGGGTAGTGTTTGCTTCCTACCTCTCCCCAAAGCCCCAGGCTGTGCAGCTCCAGGAGCCACCCTTAGGAAGTCAACCTAAAAAATAAATAAATAAACACCAGACCCATCAACAATCTCATTCCTCAGAGAACACAGATTCTGAAGTTTAGCAGCTCCAAAAAGTTAAAACAAAAAACAACAATCCTGTCAAAATATATGACGAAGACCTTACCCTGGACGGAAATGGGAAGGGGCTCTTCCACTCTCAGTCAGTGGAGGAAGGCTTAGGAAAGAACTCTGTGCTTAGGACAGAGCTTGATGGGGTGGCAGCCCCCACCCTTAACTACCTCTTTCCCTTTGCAAAAGGGGCTCCCTGCTTGTTGGCTTTCTGTGGACATGTGACTCTCCATGTGTGTGCATACCTGATTGCAATTTTTTCTTTTTCCTGAACAAATCTTTTGGTAAGGGAATATCTAGAGACTTTTGTTTACAGTCAATAACAAAAACCCAGGAGCATAGCTTGGGATTGACAGTTACAACAACATATTGTTGAAAATGTTGCATTTTCAACACAAATATTAAGTGACATCTAAAACATCAGGAAAGTAGGACTCAGAAATAAAAGCTGTCAATAGACACTGACTCTTAGTGTCTGTGCCCAGATGTTGAATTAAGCAGGCAAAGACTTCAATGTAGTTATTACAAACACATTCAAATAATTATCAGAAACTATGTTCAAAGAATAAAAGAAAAATATGATGACAATGATTCAACAGATCACGTATCTTAACAAACAGAAGATGTAAAAATGGAACTATAATGCACAGTAATATTATTTTAAGACAAAATGTTGTTGATAGTCTATTTACTTTGTTTTCTCGTTTGCCTTATTTTTGTGAACCTGAAACTTATTTTCACAATAATTGGTTTGACTTAACTATAACTTTTTTGGCCATGAAGACTTTCAAGAGCATATAGTTCTTGTAATTGAGGTGGGAAGGCAGGATTCCAAAATTTCATTGAGAAATTTAAGCTATTTTCCAATAAAGCAATTATCAGGTTAACAAAAACTTCCAACATATAACAACACTTGTGTTGTATGTAGCAAAGGCAGAAACGCATGCTCAGTGACAACTCAGGACCAAAAGGATACATCAAATACAGCCTCCAAAGTGAAAGTAGGGACACACCCCTTTATCAATGACACCAAAGTCCAGAAAGTGTAAATAACTTTTTCAGGTTCACATGAAGAATAGAAAAATCAAAACTAAAAGCTAGATTTCCTGATTTCTAATTCAATGCTTCTAAAGTTATTCTTGAAATTCAGGATTTAGAATTTTGGAATGTGATAAACACAATCAAGTGATTTACATTATAGTTTTAAATTGCCAAGAACCCAATTATATTATGAGTGATGTTATGATAAGTATAGAGATCTCCATGCCTATCTTTATGTTAATATATATCCAGCTAGGTACTATTCTACAATATTATATATGTATTATTGTATTTAATAGTTTCATGAGGCATTTTTCTCATTTATAAATAAGCAAACTAAGGCTCAGAGATGTAAACTAATTTATGCAATGGTATAAAGAGGAGAGTGGAGTTAAAAATATTAATCACCACTAATCATTTTGAGCATTTACTTGTGGCAAGCATTCTTCTAACTATTTTATACATATTAGCACATTTAACTCTCATAATTGAGAGTTTGCCACTCTCAATTTCCCCATTTTACAGATGAGAAAATGAATGCACAAAGGGGGTGGGTAATTTTCTCAAGGTTACACAGCTAGCAAGCACTGGTGGCAGGATTTGATCCCAGGCAGAACTTGAGTCGGCCAATATGAAGTTGAACTACATAGTCATGCTCTTATCTGCTATTCTCACATTACTAAGCCAGACTTCTAAAATCACAACATTGAAAGACCTGTCGTACCTCAGTATCCTTCTAGTACTCATTGGCTCTCTCCTGGAGCCTAAAAAGCAGTCTATGAATGAAAGAGTTTGGAGTAAAATGAATATGTTTTAATACTGGCTGCAATAACAAAAGATCTTGTTCTGGCTTCCTCTAGCATCGGTGGTGTCTATTGTCTCCTTTTGAAACAGTCATGACTGACTTGGTCAGATAGCCCACTCTGCGCTTCATTTCTATCTCCAGTTTCTCGTGGCTGTGTTCAGTCTACATATCTTAGTCAAATTACTGAAGTGCCAAATTCCAGTAGTTACATTAAGAGAGAAAAAATAATGTCAGGGATGATTTGATTACTTAGAATCATTATTAAGCATACACACACAAAAATGAGATTGCATTTAAGAAAAAAATTCTTTGTTTTCCATGAATGTAACAGAAATATAAAAGTATATTTGAATATCATTTTTAAAGTTAAGACATAAAAGGAAACATGAATCAAGGTAATATGAGAATTTTCTTTATTATATTTTAGGTTATACTTACAAAACACCCTCACCTCTAAAATTACTTTGGAGAATTAATAAAAACAATAACTTTTACCAAAGATAAAAAAAAGAAATGTCTTATTGGTAATTAATTTGATTTTGCAGCTAAAGAAGAGCTTCCAAACATATTCAAGATGCATTTTCTTACTAATTTTATGAATCTCAACCATTTTGAACATGTCATACAATCTTTTTTAATATGCTGTTCTTTTCTATAATATGTTTCTAGTCTAGTCTGTCTGTACTTGTCTTAAGAATCAATATTTTTCCTTCTTTATGGTTTTTCAATCCAAGAATTCTTCTCTTAAACTTTTTATTTGTGACAGAGACAGAGAGAGAAAGTCAGAGAGAGGGACAGATGGGGACAGACAGGCAGAAAGAGAAAGAGATGAGGAGATGGGAAACATCAATTCTTCATTGCAGCACCTTAGGTGTTCATTGATTGCTTTCTCATATGTGCCTTGACCTGGGGGGAGGGGGGCTACAGCAGACCAAATGACCCTTTGCTCAAGCTAGCAACCTTGGGCTCAAGCCAGGGACCGTAGAATCATGTCTATGATCCACGCTCAAGCAGGAGACCCTGTGCTCAAGTTGGTGAGCTCGCACTCAAGCCGGATGAGCCTGCGCTCAAGCCAGCAATCTCGGGGTTTTAAACCTGAGTCCTCTGCATCCCATTCTGACCCTCTATCCACTGTGCCACTGCCTGATCAGTCATATTTATATTTTTATTCCTTGTATTTCTTTCCTTTATAATTTTATCTTTCCTCCTTTCCATTCTCCCTTTTTACCCCAAAATATTGTGTCCTTTTTAATATTTTTATCATTCTTTAGTTATTTAAACTTTTCAGATACAAATTAATATTTTCTCCTGTTAGTTTAAAAAGTATTTGTACACATGTAATCTCATTTTGTTCTCATAACAACGCTATGTGATATGTATTATTATGCTTTTAATAATGAGAAAAATGACATGTTTTAAAATTAATTGAGTTGCCCAGAATCATTAAGCTAGGTAACAGAAGCAGATTTTTAACCCATATCTCTTCACTTGAAGCCACACTATTTCTTCTACATCAACATGGCAGAAAAGAGGATTTGCTTATTTACTTAATAAACATTAACTTAAACGTTTAGTGACGATCTACTCTGTGCTCTGAACTTTAAACTCCGTGAGAGATCTAATAATTTAATTTAATGTTTATGGAGAACCTACTAGATAAAATTGTACAATGCACAGACCTTGGGGCTAAAGGAAAAATTAAGAAATGAAAACCCATCCTCTCTCTTTTAAGAAGACACACACTGAACAGTAAAGTTAGATGGGCATGAAAAGAAAATAAATGCCTGATATGAAATTAATGAAAAATGATGCCTTTGGATAATTACAGTCATGGGAATTTTGTGGAAGAAGAGATCACTTGGCGCTAGAAGGTGGAAGAAAGGAAGATGTATCTGGGTTGGACCCTAAATGATGATGGTTTGCAGAAAAGTAGAAAGCACAGAGAAGGCATTTCTAAGAAATGGAGTGGACAGAGATACAAAAGAAAGAACAAAGGCATGTCAGGGTATGCTAATGATCCATGAAAACAAATAGTGAGTATACTGGAATGGGACATAAAAATATTACTGAGCACTAACCTCTTAGAGGAACTACCAATCAATATGAAAGAAGGCCACTGCAAAATGTCTCAAGTACCCCATACACATACAATAGTTAACCAAATGCAACAAAGCTATTTTTAATAAAGCTGAACTTCTAGACCAAAAAGAAAATAAATTATTCATTTCAGAAATGAAGAGAAATTTCAAATACATAGCAATTTGGTAATGATACTGTATTTGAGACTTAGGAGCTGGTGTGGTTAATAAAATCTTAAAGAAATCTATATACCACAATCACTGGGCAGGGCAGGGATTTAGAATAGGTCATCCAAAGACAGTAGTTTCCCCTAATCTCCTGTTATAATTTTCCTTCTCATGGTTTCAATTACTCATAGTCAACCACAGTCCAAAAATATTAAATGGAAAATTACAGAAATAAACAATTTGTAAGTTTTAAATTGCATGCTGTTCTGAGTAGCATGATGAATTCTCACATCATCAATGCTCTGTCCCACCCAGAATGTTATTTATCTCTGTCCAGGGCATTCACGCTGTGTACCCTTCCATCCATTAGTCACTTAGTAGCAGTCTAGGTTTATCAGATCCGCAGTTGTTATATTGCAGTGCTTGTGTTCAAGTAACCCTATTTTACATAATAATAACCCAAAACACAAGAGTAGTGATCTTTGCAATTTGGGTACACCAAAGAGAAGCTGTCAGTGGTTTTCTTTAAGTGAAACAGTAGGTATGTATTTTTTTTTAAGTATATATAAAGTTTGGTGCTATCCATTGTTTCAGGCATTCACTGGGGATCTTGAAACATATCCCCAGCAGATAAGCAGGGACTCCTAGAATGTTGAAAAGCAGAGAGCAGTTGTACCATTAATGAAGACTAGAAATACGCCACTACCAACATGGGAATTTAACCCAGAACTGAGTGTACCACCTTATAATAGCAATCTATAAGAAGAGAAAGAGTCAATCAGGAGAGATCAGGACTCCAAATCTGAGTCACATGCAAATGTGGAGCCCAAATTCATGCCATATATATGACACAGAAGCAATAGACTGAGAATATAATATAAAAACTGGCCCTGATCTGCTACAGTGTTTCCTTTCTGGGGTGGAAAAGAGCACAATATATTTGAAAACAAGAGGTAAAGTATGAAATAGAATTTATAAGTCAAGAACAAGACATCAAGAGGCACAGGGAGATATGGTTCCTTTTCTCTTTCTAGATATTGTCATGATTGAATGGACTGAGGAATGTCTAGAGCCATTTTCCTATCAGCTTGATGGTGAAATCAACAGGTAAAACATAGTAGAACCATCAGCATCACAGAGAGAAATGGAGTCCCTCAACATGCCAATCCTGGAGCCCAACCTATTGCTTATCCTCTTACCACATGAGATAATCAATGTCCTTATTGTTTAAGTTCATTCGAGTTGGAATTTTCAGTTACCTGCAGCTGAAAATTAAGTTGCTTCCTACTCTGCCAGGAAACTAAGAGATATAAAAGCATAATATATAAACACATGGGATAAATTGGCCTCTTAAGAAGCTCAACTCCTGATTTGTAGATGAGAAAAAAAAAAAAGAACAAGACATCATTAAAAAAAAAGTTGATTTGGAAAAAGTATATAGAAATTTAAGAAAGGCATGTTTATTTTCTAGAAAAGTCAAACCAAAGCCAGCAGAGTAACTTAAACAAATCCATTCATAGACATATCAGATAATGTAATTTTATTGAATCCTGGAAAATGTTTTGCCATTATCTCTGTCCTCATTCTTAATGATCTCAGATTCTTCAAATTCTATTAGAAATACAATGGAGTTCATCTGATATGGAATATGTCTTCAGTTTTTCTTCACAAATGATATTCTGAGTGGTGGCCTAGGTTTTATCTTCTGATGACTCAGACATCAGAGTTCAGTTCACCTTTTAACTGAACTATAATATATTTTTTACAATTCAATTACTGTTTACTTTTAATTTTTTTTCCAGTTCAATAACAGAGTAAAAGAAACACATTTTAAGGTATACAAAGACTGGCCCTGACTAGTTTTCTCAGTAGATAGAGCATTGGCCTGGTGTACAGACATCCTGGGTTCAATCCCTGGTCAGGATACACATTAGAAGTGACCATCTGCTTCTATTCCCTTCCATCTCCTCTTTCTCTTACTCTCACTCTCACCCCCTTTCACAGCCAGTGGTTTAATTGGCCTGAGCGTTGGCCCCAGATAGCAGTTGCCAAGTGGAAACCAGTCAGAATGCATGTGGGGGTCTGTCTCTCTATCTCCCTTCCTCTCACTTCAGAAAATAAGTATACAAAGACTTTAAAAGTTTACTGGTTAAGACCCTTGCTGACAGAACTACTAATGTATGTACCTGAACAGAAAGAAAGTAAAGCCAAAGAAGGGAATAAAAGAAACAATGGTTAAAGGGAGGACCAAGAAACTTAACAAAAGGATAAATGAAGTTAGTGAAAACCTAAACAAAAAGATAGAAGACATAAAAGGACATAAAAACCATAAAAAAAAGAACCAGTCAAAAATTAAGAATACAATATATGAAATAAAAAAAAAAGTAGAATAAATCAACAGCTGATTAGATCAAATGAAGGACTGAATCAGTTATTTGGAAGGCAAGGTAGCAGAAAACACCCAATCTGAGCAGCAAAAAGATAAAAAAAACTGAAACAAGTTTAAGGAACCTCTGAGACAACATCAAGCATAACAACATTTATATGAGTCCCAGATGGAGAGAGAGTAAGGGATTGAGAACTTATTCAAAGAAACAATGGCCAAAACCTTCCCTAACCTAGTGAAGGAAAAAGACACACAAGTCCAGGAAGCACAAAGAGTCCCAAAGAAGATAGATAGACCCAAAGAGACTCAAAGGAGACACATCATAATTAAAATGGCAAATGTTAAAGACAAAGAGATAATCTTAAAAGAAGCAAGAAAAGGACAGTTATCTACAAGGGAGTTTCCATAAGACCTTCAGATGATTTCTCAACAGAAACATTTCAGGCCAGAAGGAATTGCATAAAATATTCAAAGTAATGAAAAGCAATGATCTACAATCAAGATTACTCTACATAACAAGGCTATCATTTAAAATTGAAGGAAAAATAAAGAGCTCTCAGATAAGAAAAAGCTGATGGAGTTTATCACTACTAAACCAGTACTACAAGAAATGTTAAAGGGACTTCTTTAAGAAGGAGAAAAAAAACAGATAAACACAATGATAAAAAATAAAATAGCAATAAATGTTCACTATCAATAATTATTTTAAACATAAATGAATTCAATGCTTCAATCAGAAGATATAGGGTAGCTGAATGAATAAGAAAATAAGACCCATATATATGTTGTCCACAAAAGACCTACTTCAGAACAAAAGATACACACAGACTGAAAATAATAGGTTGGGAAAAGGTAGTTCATGCAAATAGAAACAAACAAAAAATCTGAGGAAGCAATACTTGTATCAGATGAAGTATACTTTAAAACAAAGGCTATAAGAGACAAAGGACATTACATAATGATAAAGAAAACAATCCAGCAAGAAGATATGACTCTTATAAACATTTATGTATCCAACATAGAAGCACCAAAAATATAAAGCAATTATGATGGACATAAAGAAAAATATTGACAATAATACAGTCGTAGTTAAGGGTTTTTTAACACCTCATTGTCATCAATGGATAGATCTCCCAGACAAAAATCAAAACGGAAACACAGGCCTTACACGACACACTAGACCAGATGGATTTAATTAATTAATATTTTCAGAGCATTTCACCCCAAAGCAGTAGAATACACATTCTTTTCAAGTGCACATGGAACATTTTCCAGAATAGACCACATGTTAGGACACAAAACAAGTCTCAATAAATTTAAGATTGAAATTACATCAAGCATCCTCTTTGACCACAATGGTATGAAACTAGAAATCAATTACAAGACAAAAACTGAAAAACATACAAACACATGGAGGCTAAATAACATGTTACTAAGCAATCAGAGAGTGAACCGACCAAAACAAATGATATAAAAATTTATATGGAACCACATCAGATCTCAAATAGTCACAGCAACCTCAAGAAAAAAGAATAAAGTTAGAGGTACCACACTACCTGATATCAAACTATATTCTAAGGCCATAGTAACCAAAATAGCATGATACTGATATGAAAGTGGACACATAGATCAATGAAATAGAACAGAGAACCCAGAAATAAACCCAAATGATATTTGACAAAGGAGGCAAGAACATAAAATGGGGTAAAGAGAATCTATTCAATTAATAGTGTTAGGAAAACTGTACAGACACATGCCAAAAAAAAAAAGCCATCTTCTTACACCTTATACAAGAATAAAGTCAAAACTGATTAAAGACTTACATGTAATACTTGAAACCATAAAACTCTTAGAAGAGCCTGACCAGGTTGTGGTGCAATGGATAGAGCATTGGATTGGGATGCAGAGGACCCAGATTTGAAACCCCAAGGTCACTGGCTTGAGAGCGGGCTCATCTGGTTTGAGCACAGCTTACCAGCTTAAACCCAATGTCACTGGCTTGAGCAAGGGGTCACTCGCTCTGTTATAGCCACTCCCCCTACCGTCAAGGCACATATGAGAAAGCAATCAAGGAACAACTAAGGTGCCTCAACAGAAAGTTGATTCTTCTCATCTCTCTCCCTTCCTGTCTGTCTGTCCCTATCTGTCCCTCTCTCTGTCTCTGTCACACACACACACACACACACACATAAAAATAAAATAAAATAAAAACTTTTAGAAGAAAACATAGTGCAGTAAAATCTCTGACATTTTCTTAGCAAAACTTTTTTGTATATATCTCCTTGGTCAAGGGAGATATAAACAAAGAAAAAAAATAAATGGAATTATATCATCAAACTAAAAAGCTTTTTCACAGCAAAAGAAACCATTAACAAAATAAAAGATAACCTACAAAATATGAAAATATGTTTGCCTATGATACACCTAATAAATAGTTACAATACAAAATTTATTAAGAATTTATACACTGCAACAAAAAAAAGAACCCAAACAATCCAGTTTAAAAATGGGTCCTCCAAAGAGAACACACAGATAGTCAAAAGACATATGACAAGATGCTCAACATCACTAATCATCAGAGAAATGCAAATTAAAATACAATGAGATACTACTTCATACCTATCAGAATAGCTGTTATCAATAAATGAACAAATAATAAGTTCTGGGGAGGATGTGAAGAAAATGGAACCTTTGTACACTGTTTGTGGAAATACAGGTTGGTGCAACCCCTGTAGAAAACAGTATTAGGAGTCTTAAAAAAATTAAAAATGGAGCTGCCTTATGATCCAGCAATTCCACTTTGGGGTATATATCTGAAGAAACGCAATACACTAATTCAAAGAATATATGCACTCCTATGTTCATTTCAGCATAAGTTACCATAGCCAAGATATGAAAGTAACTCAAGTGCCCACCAATAAATGAGTGAATAAAAAAGTTGAACATGAGTGGAGCATGTATACAATGAAGTATTATTCAACCATAAAAAAGAATGAAATCTTACCATTTGCAATAGCATGGGTAGACCTAGAGAGTATTATAATCAGTGAAATATATCAGTCAAAGAAAGACAAAGACCATATGATTTTACTTCTGTGTGGAATCTGGAGAACAAAATAAACAAAAAAATTGAAACAAACTAATAGAGACAAGAGAACCGTCTGATGGTTACCAGAGGGGAGGGTATTGATAGATTGGGTAAAAAAGGTGAAGAGATTGATAAGTACAAATTGGTAGTTACAAAATAGTCATGGGGATGTAAATTAAAGCATAGGAAATATAATCAATCAATAATATCGTAATAACTATACAATGGTGCCAAATTGATACTGAAAATATCAGAGGGCACACTTTGTAAAGTATATGATTGTCTAACCACTATGCTGCCTTCCTGAGGCTAACAAAATAATATTGAATATAAGCTGTTATTGAAAAATAAAAATAAAGAAAGAAATACATCAAATATTAATAAATAGCATTACAAGGACAATTTGAAATATAACCTCCCTAAATCTTTGTTAGAAAGTTCTAAATTAAAAAGCAACCAATAAGTACAAGGAAGAATTGAATAATATATCTATACATCAGTCTAATAATAGTATGTATGATTTTGTATTCTAAAAAAATAAAGACTATGTATGATTCTTTTTTTCAAAAATTAAATCTTTATTAAAAATATTGAAATGCCAATATAAAGGGGAGTTTTAACAAAACCCAAGATACACAATCATGCAGGTCATATATAAATACATAAAATATAGCAAAAACAAAAGCTTATTATATTACCCTTAAAAGTTCTAAAAGAATTATGAGTTAAAAAGTGAAAAGGTTCAGAACAGGGCTGCCCAACATGTGCAACTTTGCATGTGAATTATTTTGAGCTGAAGACAATCAGGACCCTGCAGACCCCAGAGAAACTTTTACCTCTCCGGAAAAGAATTTAAATTGGGGCCTTGCCTATAATAAGGGTTACTTCCAGAATAACTTTTCATGACCAGTCTATTACACAGGGCAAACTTCCCATTCCTGAACACTTGCTCTTATCATCCTGCACGTGATTTTTCCTTTTGAAGCCCTGAAGTGCCTTCCTTTGTGCTTAGCTCAGAATGTCACCTGTACCTCATTTTAACTCTGTTTCTGAGCCTCTCATAGATTTGGGATCTCTGATTCTGTCAGGTAGGTGGGGTGTCCATGTGTATGTCTGTGGGTCTTTTCTCTTGTTAATCTGTCTCATGTTGATTTCACTAATAGAGCAACTGGAGTAACCTAGAAGGACAGAATAAAATGTCTTCCTCCCCAAACAAAAATAATTAAGATATTGTCAAGTATTTAAGGATGGAAAATTCTAGAAATTGCACAAAATAAAACTCATAGGGTACATATAAACAATTATTTCAAAGGAGATGTACAGCCTCAAATAAAAATATTAAGGGAAAATGGAATAATAAGGATCCAGCATTAAATTCAAGGGGCTAGAAAAGAAAAACTCAGTAAATTCAATGAAAATAGTAGCAAGAAAATAAGAGTGGAAATTAATGATTAAAAAGTAAAATAAAGGCCCTGGCCGGTTGGCTCAGTGGTAGAGCGTCGGCCTGGCGTGCAGGAGTCCCGGGTTCGATTCCCGGCCAGGGCACATAGGAGAAGCGCCCATCTGCTTCTCCACCCCTCCCCTTCTCCTTCCTCTCTGTCTCTCTCTTCCCCTCCCGCAGCCAAGGCTCCATTGAAGTAAAGTTGGCCCGGGCGCTGAGGATGGCTCTGTGGCCTCTGCCTCAGGCGCTAGAGTGGCTCTGGTTGCAACAGAGTGACGCCCCAGATGGGCAGAGCATCGCCCCCTGCTGGGTATGCCAGGTGGATCTGGGTCGGGTGCATGCGGGAGTCTGTCTGACTGCCTCCCGTTTCCAACTTCAGAAAAATACAAAAACTAAAAAAATTTTTTTAAATTAAAAAAAAAAGTAAAATAACATGAGATAATCTTTTATGCTCAATATTTGAAATATTAATAAAATAAATCTCTGGAAAAAATGATTAAGGGAAAAGAGCAAATCAGTATTGCAAAGGAAAAAGAGAACATAACTACCGAGAAAGATATGATCTTAAAATATAAGGGAATTCTACAACTTACTTTACATCAATAGTTTTGTATTCTTGGATGAAAATAAATAAGAAAACCCATCCAATTTATTTTTGAGATTAGAATAAACCTGATGTTTAAAGCAAATTTAAATGTCAACTATACTTAGGTGCAAAAATCCCAAATAAAACAATAGCAGATAAAATTCTATAAATGAGAATAAAAAATCATGAGCAAGTACATTTTCCAAATAATGCAAGGATTCTAAATTAGAAAATTAATTAATCTAGGATACTACATGAATGGATTGAGAGAAAAATCCTATGACCTTGTTAATGTTTGTTATATGGCATTAAATAAGATTACTCATCTATGATTAAGAAAAAAACAACTGAAAAAATCTTAATCAACTCAGAACAGAAACACATAAAGTAAGCATTGCATTTAATGGTGAAACTTTAAAAGGATTCCCAATAAAGTCAGGAAGGATTTTTCTGAGGTACTAATTAGACCAAAAAAAAAAAAAAAAAAAAAAAAAGGAGAGAGAGTGAAAGAAAGAAAAAAGCCAAAATGTTAAGAAAACTGGATTTAAGGATGAAATAAAGGGTTATTCCCTTTTCTTAGTAGTTCCTTGAATGGGCAGCCCACACTCTTCTATATACAGACTCTCTTTTGAGGGCAATGGATTAGTGTGAGGTTTAAGCACAAAACAAGCAGTTGAGATCTGTCCTTTGTTGAAAAGATTTCCTAGGCAAGATGTTAAAGAGGGGCAGTAGCTCCGTCATCCTGTTTGAGGGCCAAGCACTCATGTTTAAAACCTTATGAACTCTTTGGGTGATCAAACTTGTTGCACTAATAAGTTAGGCAGGGTAACATAAGTCCCAAACATAAAAGTTTTTCAATTTTAAAAGCCTTTTTTTTTTTATGGCCATTAAACATTTCAGACAAATACTCATTATGAACTAATTGGTAGCAAATGTTAATTTGCAAACTTAAGCTGGCTTTGAGTTATAGTGGCTTGGTTTTGAGACATAAAAACTAAAATAATGAGAAAAATTGTGAGAGCATCTTTTTATGCTTAAAAATTTTAATCAGCAAAACCTATTGTTGTTTAGAAGCCAACTTTGACTAAAATGAGCTTTCTCATTTCTCCATGAGGAAAGCCTCTCTACATTCTTGATGTCATTAAGGTAATTTCTTCTGATGTGTCTCCTCCTTCTTCACTGTCATTCTCTAGATCTGCTGAGACATGTTTGTGAAATTCTCTTTAAGTTTTGAAATCTTGAGGATTAGAAACAGAGATAGATTTTCTATGGAGACGTCTACCCATTCCTAGGATTGCCTTTCTCTGTTGTCCTATTAAAATAAATGTAAGAAGCATCATGGCACAAACAAATCTAAATATCTCAGTAATTAATTTCTTCCATATTTAGTAATACTAGATAATTCAAGAGGCGTGATTTTTTTTATTGATTCTACATCTGTTATTCTTGTATAATCATGTCATCATTTTCTATCAGATTGGGGGGATAGAGAGGGAAGATATTCCAGGTCCAAATATGTCTGCTCACACACACATTTCTGCCCACGTAAAATGTCCTACTTGCCACTTCTAGGCTTTTTTGCAAGCCATTTCTCTGTTACTCTATTCTTATCATTTACTTTAAACTTTGGCTTAAAACACATCTTTATAAAGGCCATCATTTATTGTCTTCACTTAAGCTAATTGTACTCTATATTCCTTACATTTACTTTAAATCTAATTGTACTCTATATTCCTGAATTTAAAATCTTACTTATGGATTTTGATTGTCATATATATTGTGAATAAATACATTTTCCTCTGTATGTCATATCACGTCTCAAACTTGATACATGAACTGTATTCTTTTCCTCTTCTATCTCTTTCTTTTCTTACTTTCTCTCCCCTCTTTCCCTCCCTCCCTCCCTCCCTCCCTCCCTCCCTCCCTCCCTCCCTCCCTCCTTCCTTCCTTCCTTCCTTCCTTCCTTCCTTCCTTCCTTCCTTCCTTCCTTCCTTCCTTCCTTCCTTCCTTCCTCTTTCTCTTTTAATTTCTGTGTCCTTCCCCATTTCTTTCCTTTCTATGTTTATTTTATTTCTAGAACTGCAGGCTCTTTAGAAACATTTTCCCAACTACAAATCCAATTTTTATTTGGAAGTATTATAATTAAATTTATTAATTACATATGAAAACTAGCCAGGTGTTATTTAGAGGCAATATATTTTTTAAAAAGAGGGTTTTATATTATTATTATTTTATTTAAGTGAGAGGAGGGAAGATGGACGAACTCCTGCATGTGCCGCCCCCCACCCAGGATCTACCTAGTGACTGCATCTGGTGGGGTCGATGCTCTGCCCATCTGGGGCCATGCTCACAACTGAACTACTTTTAGCTCCTAAGGCGGCTCCACAGAACCATCTTCAGGGTTCAGGGCCAAGGTGCCCAAACCAATGAAGTCATGACTGCAAGATGGAAAGAGAGAGAGAGAAAGAGAGAGAGAGAGAGAGAGAGAAGGGGGAGGTGGAGGGGAGAGAAGTAGATGGTCAGTCCTCCTGTGTGCCCTGACTGGAAATCAAACCTGGGACTTCCACATGCTACATCAATGCTCCATCACTGAGCAAACTGGCCAGGGCCAAAGATAAGAGTTTCTAATTAGTCTGTTTCATAGTTTAGCTTCTATTGTGCATATGTTTGTGTTTTTATCTAGGGAAACAGTACAGCCATACTGGTTAAACAAGAGTTTGATGCTGTATGTACCATGAGTGTTCAAATCTCAGCACAGCCACTCACTGGATGACTCTGGCTAAGTTATATGACTTGTCTTCCACTCAGTTTTTTCATTTGTAAAATGGGAATAATTATAGCATCCACCTCAAAAATATTTCTGTGAGAATTTTAAAAATTAATGCATAGAGGAAACCTGATATAAGTGTTACACAAGTTTTAGCCACCTGAGTCTAAGTGTTTTTTTGTCCATGTACCCAAACTCAGAGAACTCTGAAACAAAATTGTCTCTCATTACTATTCATAAGCACTATACTTAACTATCATGAGACCATTTATAATCTTTCTTTACCCATCTTAGTGCAACTTATATTACTATCAAGAAATATTAATGCATTTGATTCAGACCCTACAGAAAGATGCAATATTAAATTCTGTATATAAAACAAGTTACCTTTCTAAACTCAAAAAAAAACAACAACCCTACATCTGAAAGACATCTGACCCCAAGAATTTTAGACAAAAAGCCATGTGTTATTATTAATTTCTCTATATTTCTGCCCTGATTAAATATCAGTTAAAATTTTGAACTTGTTCTTTGTATACTCCTCTGATTCATGTGTTTGAAGGGAATGATTGTTTCTCATTCTGTCTGTCACTCCAGAGGGCCCTGCTTTCCTTTTCACTTAGTTTGTCTCCTTTCCTTTCTCTATTTTATGCTTCTTTTGCCATCCTCTCTCAGTTAAGAACTGCATTCACAGACGAGTGACAGAAACTCACTTTTCTACCATGGTATGAAAACGAGGGACTAAAAATGCAGGGTCAGACAGTATCCTCATGGTGGCTGTCTCATAATGGCCACACTGACCCAAGGGAAAAGCCACCCCAGCAGATGGCCACTCACCTTTCATTAGTCTGAATTGTGTTTATAAGCTCAGTGGTAGATCTAAAAAAGGTCAGGAAATCAAGTTATATTTATCACAAATTCTAAGGCAGAACAACAAATACTGGGCTGTAATGGACATTAAGTCAGCCAACCCGCTGCGTCTACTACTCTGCCCAGCCCACAATGACAGATGGTGGAACCGAGAGAGGAGACGGTCATCATCATCTGTGCTTCAAATAATGGGACATGTTTTAAGTGTTGTTATGTTTCCCCACATTCTAATGTGACCATATTAATATCTCTAGTTCATTTTCTGAATGAAAAATTGGATCTTTTCACCTCCTCTCCCAATCAAATTGCCAAGTGGTTAGCCTTGGGGTCTTTTGTTCTACCTCCCAGCACATGCCAAGTTACATAAGAGCTCTCTTTTGTCTTTAATTCAACATACCTGATTTAAGCATGCACACGAATATCCATGATTTTCTGAGGGTCATCTGCAGATATACCGTATACAAGCATGAAGGAGAGGCAGGCTGCGGAGGGCCATACAAGCCCGTGTTTGTTTGTAATCACTCTTTCAGGAAGTCTCAAGTAGAAGGAAAAGGTGTTCTTACCAAAGAAAAATGAACACATAACAGGCCATTTCTCCATGATTTCTTCTCTCCCTCCCCCTTTTTTTTAAATTATAAATCTTTGTCTGAGAAACTTCCACTTCTAACCAGTTACTCCTACTTCGCCCCTCATCTTTCCTTGGTGCTAATGTCTCCTCAGTAACAAGGAGCAGACTTACAGGAGTGATCACTGAGTCTAAGAATGCTGTAGATCAGTGAAATATATCCCTCCAAATGTTTCTTTAAACTGAGGACTCACAAATAGTTCATTAGCATATTACCAGATTCCACTGGGTCCTCTCTATCCCACTTTATACAGAAATATTTCATCTATTCCTCTAACAAGCCTACTTTAAAGAGTAGTTGCTTTCACTGACCACAAAAAGTCGTAAATGTTTCTGTGGGAAGGTTAGGAAACATTAAGAAACTATCAGCCTATATAAACGATCTGATTTTCTTCTTGTGATTATTTTTCCGTGATACTTGCCTGCGTTTAATGGAACTGCTATTGTGTTGGTCAATTATTCTTTTTTTATTGTCCTCTGGGAGAGTTGCCCCTTTTTCTTTGTTGGCATACATAGTTTGTCATCAACAAATTCCTCCCCCTTGCTTCTCTTGTTGTAAATACGTTTGGCTTATCTGATCCCAATTATCCACATATGAACACCATTATGACTTCTTCCTATACTCAGAATTAGCCATTCATTCTCTCTCCTCACTTATTATTTTATAACAAGTACAAAATTAATAATTTGACCTCTATGTTTACCCCTGTGGCTACCAACCACCGTTCAAATGTCTCCTCAAAGCAAATAAATTCAAAGCACCTTCTTAATACTATAATAAATTCTATGAATGAATATTTAGTAGTCACCATTATTTATCCTTTTCAGAAAACCTGAACACCTCATAAAATCATAAAAGCAAAAAGGATGCCTCTGAGGTCATCTAGTCTATGTTCTTATCTCTGGGATTAAACTGACCCAGTTTGATTCTCATATGCTTTTAATATAAAACAAAGGAATAAAACATATTTTTAGTTTCTACTTTTATCTTTGGATTCCAAGATTCAGGAAGGGTGTGGAAATGAGGAGCACTAGTACCATTCTACAGCTCGCAAAGTTAGAAAACCAGATAATATAAACATAATTCTACATAATCAATCAACAAACCCAATTAATGCAAATGAACTAAATATTGTACACATTTCTTTATGTTTTTACTTTTTTTTATCAGTTTTATTCTCATTTTTTTCCTCTACATATTCCAGGTTGGTTGATTGTGTGTCCTCGGGTACTGCCTGCTTGTAAATACCACCACTTGTAGATAAAATGAGAATATAAATGTTAAGTTCTAAAGTCATTGCACAATGCAGAAATCTGAGAGGCAAATTTGCTGCAAACCTTTTATGTCAATACCATATGGAAGTCTTCTCTCTCTCTTAATCAATCCATTTCATTGTGTCTTTCTCTCAATGTTGAAAGAATGAATAGTTTTTTTTAGTTGAATCCATCATGGCTGGTTTTCTAATAAAGAGAGGAAGTTTGGACACAGACATGTACACAAGCAGAACACCACACAAACATGAAGACAGAGATCAAAATGACACATCTACAGCCAAAGAATGTCAAAAACTGAAAGCAAATCCCCAGAAACTAAAGGAGGGTGTGAAAAGATTGTCCTTCACAGTCCTTGAAGAAACAGACTCTGCCAACACCTAGATCTTAGATTTCTATCCTCTAGAACTGTGAGACAATAAATTTCTGTTGTTTAATTCACCCAGTTCATAATCATTTGTCAGGGCAGCTCCAGAAAAATAACACAACAATCGTATAATATTATATACTCTAGATCTTCAAACCATTGGATGATACCCATTGTCTGAGGTATCAAACACAGATGTCTTACTATAATACAGTGTGTCCGTAAAGTCATGGTGCACTTTTGACCAGTCACAGGAAAGCAACAAAAGATGATAGAAATGTGAAATCTGCACCAAATAAAAGGAAAACTCTCCAAGTTTCATACCTATTCAGTGCAATTCGATGTGGGCTCATGCACAGATATTTTAGGGCTCCTTAGGTAGTGATCCCATATAGCCTTTACAGACTCATCACTGACTTACCAGAATGGGGTTTCTCCACCAAACTGCTGGTTTTCTTCAACTGCTTATCCCACCGAATAATGTTATTCCTATGTGGTGGCGCTTCATTATAAACATGCCGATATTCATGTTGCACTTTGGTCACGGATTCGAATTTAGCGAGCCACAGAACACACTGAACTTTCCTCTGTACTGTCCACATCTCAACTGGCATGGCTGTGGGCTGCTCCACTGTATACATGGTGTTTCATCATCATCTGCGCATGCGCACATGCTGCCACATCATCCTACAGAAACTGAGAGGGTTCTCCTTTTACTGGGTGCAGATTTTACATTTCTATCATCTTTTATTGCTTTCCTGTGACCGGTCAAAAGTGCACCATGACTTTATGGACACACTGTATATAAGGCCAAATATGATCATGCCTGCATTTACTTGTTCACTTTTATTACTGTTTTCCTACTTATTACATTTCATTTCTCCCATTGTGATGTGCTCTTATATGTGTTTGTGTTTGGTGGACTTCTCCCTGATGGCTTTTCCACCATCATTTACTAGGAAATTTCAAGCTACCCATTATGGCACAGCTGTGGCATCTCATTCTCTGTGAATCACTTCAAGCCATTGTTAGATTTCCATGGTCATTGTTCCCTTGGATTTTTCTCCCCTTCCCTTTTGTGCTGTTTACCAGGATACTTTCCAGCCTTCTTTAACTCTCCCTGCCCATGTCCTGATCCTCCATACATTGAATTCTCTCTTTTTTTTTTGAACACACACATCTGATTTTTATACTTCTTGAGGCTGCACTAAAACTAGAACAAAAGGATTACTGTTATTTTTTTAAATTAATTTTCTAAAAATTGATTTTATTGGGGCACAGATTTCAGGTGTGCCACTCAATAAAACATCATCTGTACACCGTATCATGTGCCTATTGCCCCAAGCAAAGTCTCTTTCGTCTCCATTTTTCTCCTCTTTGCCCATCACCTCCACCTAACCCATGTCCCCACAATGTTGTCTATGTTTTAATCCCTTAACTAACATCAATTGCCCAAACCCCTCTTCCCCTCTCCCCTGACAGCTGTCAATCTGTTCCAATACATTGGATTCTTTAGGTGAAGAGATTTTGACACATTCATTTGGCACAGTGAAAGCTAAGCAAATATTTTAAATAGATAACTGAGCCCAGAATATCTTCAATTCACTCACTATTCATTAAGAGACCAATTCTCTTCTCATCCAGGTGTCTATATACTCTATGCATCCATGTTTAGTTATTCTACTTTAGAGTTAAAATGTTAAATTTTGTTAGTTTTTTGAATCAGATGATATATTTTATTCACAGTTGATATTTATTTATAAGCAAGGGAAATAACATATTGTAAACATATTTTTAAGGTCCTGTTGGCCAGGTTTCATAAAGGTTTTATAACATTTTATGCAGATAAACATTAGGCAAAGGAATAAAGTAAAATGGCTTTATCCTATAAATGTCTGTCCAATTTAGACCTTTGATTTAGAGCCTAATACCAAAATGTACCTCTCAGCAGAAAGCAATACTTGAAGTTTAACATGAAATTCAATAACCACACAATGTACTTTGCTAGAAGTGCATTGCTATAGAAGAAATATTGTCGAATGAAAAGAGAATGAGGGATAAATTATCCAATACAGCACTTCATTTTTATTTATTTAGCAAATATTTGCATTAGAAAGCATAAGTGTGACAGTTAACAGACATAATTTTGGACATAGATAATAATATTTTCCTTAGAAAGAATTTAAATATAATTATAACTTTTTCAATATAGTTAAATTTTTTCTGCAGTGACTATCTTATACAAGTTTATGTAACTATTATATAGTGGATGGAGAAAGATTGAAACCCAGAATGTCTGCCTTCTCGACAAGTATTCTTTCTAGTCTATAAAATTGTCTTTATCGAAAGGAAAACCAAATCACAACAAAATTTAAGAATAAATGTAGTCTAACCTTTATCACCCAAAGGACACTGTTGTACCATCAATTATGTGTTTGACATAAAACTATAAGATCCATATAATCTGGTTTACTAATCTAAGAGTTTATTAGCTGTAATAAATGGTGAATATAAATTTGGGTAGTACATTTTCGTTGGTTCATGTTTTTTTAAATAGTTATTTAAAGTAGATTAAACGATAGTATTTTTTTCTCTCAGTAATGTTCATTTAGAAAATAAATGCAAACCCATTTCAATGAATGTCCTTTTATTAAACAATCATTGTAGAATAGAAGTATGTGAAGGAATTATTACAAATTTATGTCTGAGAGTACACAGGTCCATCTCACTGTGAGATCTAAAGGTTACTGCCATTTTCTGGTTCTCTGTAGCTTGTAATCTCAAATGTGAACTAGTTTATTCTTAATATTTTGTTCAGAACAGGAATATTTGTATCATCTGCATCCTGAAGGGTACTACACACATCAGTAGAAGGTCTGTAAATATTGGTGGGCTTGAAAAGGTTAACACTGAGGAAAACACATCTTAGATCCTTTTTAGATTCAGGCAAGGAAGCAATTGTAAACAAAATATTAAATAAAAGCTGTTGGTAATTACCAGAGGAAACTCTGTTCCAGTGATTGTATACTTTGGCTCCCTAGGGCAAAAATGCATACCAATTATTACATTCAGGGTGTCAGTTCTAAGAAAGATGTGTTACAATTCTGCTCACAATAGTGCTTCTCACTATGGCCAGCCAAATAATGAACCACTCAAAGATGAGTTTGCCTTTTGTTATTTGATTAATTCCCACAGACAATGTTGTTTAAGAGATAGATATTCAAAATAGTATTATATATTGGAGTAAGAACTCCTAAATTCTGGTTCCAAAACTGTCACTGACAAACTATATTACTAGAACAAGTTTATTGAATAATCTATACCCTGTGAAGTACAATCAGTCATTTTTTCCCAAACCCCTGCTTAGATCTTCATTCCACATTGATTAACGATATTTTGGTGAGACCTCTTGGCTTTTTAGGTCTTTATGCAATACAAAGAGTCTTCTTTTGGTCACTGAGACTCATTTTTTTATTACAAAATTTAGTCCTATCCACTTTAAATGTCAATTCTTATCTCACATTCAAATAAAAGTCTCTTTCTGCTTGCCAAGTTCAGGCCTGAACCACACTGCAGAGGAGAGAGACCAGGCACGTACTTTGTTTTTCTACTTTTTCTAGATCTTTCATTCCTTGTTTCTGACTCATTCTGTGATTCTGGCTATCCCTTTTTTCAAGGAAAAGAATGTTGAAGGAAAGAACCAAGCGTCTTATATAGTTGCCTTCTTGACAGGCAGCCATACGTGACTCCTAAGGGAAGGCATCTAAATTTATGCTCTCTTGTGGCATATACTTACAGGTTTTTTTAGAGGCCTGCATAGAAAATGTCCATACTATTGACCCACTGATGTTCTTTCTGGGTGACCATATCTGTCATATTTTGATAGCTTGTACAATGGCAGAAAACAATCCCATAACTTAGTATTTTACAATACTAAGAACTTGTATCTAGTTTACATTGTGGGTCCTCTGCTGATTGACATCTTTTCTCCCAGTGTCTTCATTCTGGAACTCATAAAGATGAGATAGCCCTAATCTGGGACCTGTTTCTGCCATTACAGAAGAAATACAAGATGACTCAAAGTCTTGATTGAGAAATATTACGTGGCACTTCTGCTCAAATTCCATGAACAAAGTGAGTCATGTAGAGAAGATAGGGAAGCAAATACAATCCTTCTACAAGTTGGAAAATAATTTTTGAAATGAGTAAAACTACCTTCCACCATTACCCTGTGCACCCTTACACACTGATCTTCAGCTCCAGGACCCACACTGCATAACCTCCAACTGTTAATTAAGGTAATGTCATACTATCACATCATGTTCTTGGGTAGAATATTTTCAAGATGGTTCCCACATGGCTGCATTTTACTATATCTACTTAACCCCTAATAGCTGTTCACAACATTTACTTGGTCCTTGGAATCTGTCTGTGACGATGACTTGGCCATGGAGTTATACGTTATTTTCCTGGCAAACAACGGGAAGGCACGCTGCTTTCCTGTTGTCATCTCTTCTACCATGTTATTGGGAGTGTGTGTGTGTGTGTGTGTGTGTGTGTGTGTGTGTGTGTGTGTGTGTGTGTGTGTTGTTGTTGTTGTTGTTTTAGCCTTATCCACACATCTAAAATTATCCAGGAAAAAGCAAGAACCAGGATATGTGTTCTGTTTGCCTTTGAACTCCAAGTGTCAATTTCTCCAAAGTGCTTTCTTATCATGGCCTATGCTAGTATAACAAGAGGTATGCCTAAAAGTTTCTGATGCTCAGCAAACACTCAACTAGGGAACAGGTGCCAGTGTTCCCTTGTTGAGGAAACCCACAGTTACTACCGAGGGTTCTCTTGAATCATCTCTTGTGTGAGCAAGGGAGCAGCCAGTTTCCTTTCCTTAAAGAGGAGAAGAGGTGAAATACTACTACTCTCCTTACTAGGCTGAAAACTCAAGAAATGCTTAAATCTATTCCTCAGTAAGTTCCTGTCTTCTTTTGATGTAGCCTGAGAGTTACCTTGAGGATGACAGTTGAAGGAACCTATTGGCCATTTCTTCACCAGCCCTGGAGGTAGGGTCAGGCATCTCCTTAAAACTCCTTATAATATGGAAATGGACATTTCTAATGCTTATTACCCACAACTGTGGGATTCAGCTGAAACCCAGAGACAAGTACACACACACATACACACACACGCACACACACACACACACACGCACACACCCTTCAATATCCTCTCTACATAACCAAGGACAAGTAAATTAACCTACGCAGGACTTCGTCTTCTCAGAGGGTAGAGCTGGGTTAACTGCAGAGAGCTTCTCTAAGTAGTATCAAAACCAACAGGAAGAGGATTAAGAGGTATAAACTCCCAGTTATAAAATAAGTCATAGGGGTATAATCTACAGCATAGGGACTAGAGCCAATAATACCATAGTAATTCAGTGCAGTGACAGACAATGACTCGAGCCTCATCGTGATGATGATTTTATAAGGTATATAAATATCAAGTCATTATGCCCTCACCTGAAACTAATATAATATTATGTGTGAACTATAATTTAAATTTTATTTTAATTAAAAAGTGGAGAAACACTTTATACAGGAGATGGGACAGTTTGAGCCTAGACGTATTTGTATACTAGCAGAAACTTCTTTTGTAAAGCACCAAACACATATTTTGAACCATTAAACTTCAGCCTTCATTTTCGAATGACATTTCTGACTGAACGAAAACACACCTCCAACTGCCCCAATGTAACACGGAGGTCCCTTTAGGGCCCATTTTAAAGCACGCCCCATTTTGTGAAAACTGTAATGCGTACACTCCAGAATTTTCCATTCTCAACATCTCCTTACGCAGCATAAGAAATTTACTTAATTGAAAAGAAAGAATATTTTAAATTAAGTTATGAAAGATTCAGAGAACTCCCAATTCAGTTCAGTTTTTTGAAACCACAACTGATGAAAAAAAAAAAGGCCTTTCGCAACCTCCGGTTGGTGTTACATTCTTAATTTTATTTAAATGTAGGTATTTTGTAATTTCCATTTCCTTTCATATAAGAAGAGAACTGTGTCTGAGGGGGATTTTGGAGCTGGAGTTTTATGAAGCGCATGGACCCTGCAGAAGCAGTGTGTGCACCAGGCTTAGCCTTTGTGAACAGCACAAGGTCATCTCAGCTGATGCAGACGAATGGTCCGGGGCTATCACCTAACCTCAGATTGTATGCAGAGCACACAACTTAAAGGACATCAAAGCCTACACATCGTGAAGGCCATTATGAAAGAAAGAGAAGAATCAATGTTTCACTAGAAATGCATATACATTTTTTTTAGTTTAACTTAAAGCATTGGTAAGCTTATTTCGGGGTTTTTTTTTAATGTATTTTGATTTTTTTAAATATTTATTTCATTGATTTTAGAGAGAGAAAGGAAGAGAATAGGAAAGAGACAGGAACAGCTGTTCCTATATGTGCCCTGACCGGGGATTGAACTGGCAGCCTCTGTGTTTCCCAATGATATTCTAACCAACCAAGCTATCCAGCCTGGGCTATTTCAGGTTTTATAAGATCTTATTTTCCTCTTTTGAAATAAAATGTTACAGTGAACTGGTCACAGGAGAAGTATTTGTTGATCTTAACATGCCCCGTGGCATCTTCTGCGCCTTGTGACATTCAATTTAAAGTATAAGTCCTAAATTGGGAATATGCAATTTTCAACTACAGTAGCTTAAATGGTACACCAACAGGCACCGTACACTACAAAGTAACACTCACTAGCTGAAAGGACAGTTACAAGTCAATGAAGAACTCATGCAACAGGTACCAGCAAAGTAGGAAGAATAAAACAAGAGGAAAAAATAGTATTTTTTTAAATTAACTAACCAACTCTATCTGCTGACTGCATTTAATATTTGATCATTTAAAAGCTATCATACTAGTAGTAGGTAAGATCAAATTCACACAAGAAGTTCAGAAGGATAGAAGGCACTCAGACCTCCACACTCCACTCATTTGCTCATATAACTTTCCTAGGAGTGGAGGAGAGGGGTAATTTGGTATAAAGACACTACTAGTCTTCTTGCTAGAGGTAATAAAAAATTGCATTGGTATTGGCAAATCAAAAAAATTAAATTTAAATTGATGAAATTAAAGATAAAAGTTAATAGATTTTTCACCTTTGCTACATTGATGAAAAGAGAAAATGACTTCCCAGATAACAGAAAAAACCTAAGCAGGCAACAGAAAGGAAAGCGGTCTTGGATGGGTAGAGGGGTATCCAACCAGATCAAGTTCAATGGGAGAATATTACACAAAAGAAGAAAGGTAGAAAAAGGAAACTTGATTCACCAGTGGGATCCTCTGGAAAGAGATGTATAATTCCTGGAAAGAAAGCAGTATGCCGTATATGTTTGAAAAGAGAGCAGGGTCATCTAGAGTCAAGATATGAAGAAATGGATGTACAAAGGAGGAATAGGAGAATGGAGAGAGCCATTTATGTAATTTACAGGGACAAGTAGTAGCTAGTCTCTCTTCTTAAAGTGAATGGCATCCTCTCAGTGTGGAGTCCATGGGGATTTACTGATTTGCTAACTAATACTGTACCCGGAACAAAGATCTGTCAATAAATGTAGTTTGGAGATGAACAATAAATGAATGAATTCTCTGGCTAGCCTCTACTTGCTGCTAATGTTGAATAGGGTTACAAGATATAAATGGAATCAGTTCCACGCAGGAAAGTAAACAGTTTATTGACAGCATAGTCTTATCTCAGCTCCCACACTAGAAGAGTTGGGGATTTTGTAGATAGAAAGAAGATTGAAAAAATAGTGGTTAGCTAAATAAATAGAGGTATAGGACAGGACCTGGTCACTGCACCAGAGATTATTCTGACAGATTAATGAACACCTGGCTATAGAGTATATTACACAGAATCATCTAGAAGCCTGCCAGGTTTATATTAACTATAAAATCAAAGTCTAAGGTGTAGTAGAACATTATCAGATAAAACAATAAAATAAGATATAATGAAGGACATCTGCCATTACAATAAAACAAGTTATGTAATTGGCACAGATAAAAAAGAATTTGTAGTTAAAACGACTAAAGAGAGGATCAAGAATTCTACTGTGTATTCAAAGCCCAGAGTAACAACAACATTTAGAGTTTAATTCCAGGTAGCAAATCAAGATTTGTTTATTTGTTTGTTTGTGTTTTTTGTTTTGTTTTATTTTAAGTGAGAGGAGGGAGATAATGAGACAGACTCCTGCGTGTGCCCTGACTGGAATCCACCTGGCACCCTCATCTGGGGCTAATGCTCGAGTACTGAGCTATCTTCAGTGCCTGAAGCTGATGTGCTGAAACCATCCAAGCCATCCTCAGTGCCAGGGGCTGATACTCAAACCAATCGAGCCACTGGCTGCAAGAGAGAAAGAGGGAGAAAAGCAGATGGTCACTTTTCTTGTGTGCCCTGACTGGGAATCAAAACTGGGACATCCACACACCAAGGTGACGCTCTGTCCACTGAGCCAACCGACCATGGCCAGATTTGTTTTTGAAATCATAATTATAACAAAAAGTTGTACTTGGTTTTAGTAAGATATTGGAAGAAGATGTTGATGCACACTACTTGTCATGAAGAAGTAAACTCGTGTAGAACTCTTCAAGTCTTATAATAGCGTGAAAAAAAATCTCAGTGAAAGTAAAAGAAGAGAGAGAATATGGTTAAAAAGTTAGCAAATGTTCTACAGCCAGCCTAGTTACCGAAGGAAGTTCTTTTTTCTACTCTAAGAACTGGAGTGATTTTTGAAATGTGCCAAGAAATGGCCACTAGGTCAATGTCCAGGGCTAGTCATATTATGAACAATGTTTACCTAAAAAATTAAAGGTTTTGTAATTGGAAGAAAAAACTGGATCTTAGTTGAAAGAAAAACAGTATTTGATGGCAGCTTTAAAGATCAAGACCAGTCCAAAAATCGGAGTGGTCAGAAGCAAGAAGAATTAAGGGTGAGCAAGTATGTTATGAAAAAGTTTGTGACAAGTAATTCACAATTGAAAAAACACACAGAGAGCGAGAGAGTGTTTAGATTACTCTCACAGGGGACGGTGAGTGCACGAGAGGTGGGTGTGGGCAGGAATAAGAACAGGTAGCAGACGCAGCAGCTTAGAAGAATCAGAGGATATGAACCTGGAAAGAAAGACAAACAAATTGTGGGGGGAACTTTCAAGCTCCCTGAAACCTGTCAAAAGTCTCATTCTATTGCGGGACAAAGCAGTTCGACATTGTTATGTAAAGCACAGATTTTGTAATTACGTAGGCTTCATTTGAAACCTAGCTCTGCAGGGTTTTGTGATTTTCGTAAAAAAAAAAAAGATACATCTTGATATTGGTCTCAAATTCCTCATCTGCAAAGTGGGTATCAATAATGGTATCTATATCACCATGATAGCAGGCAGTTTGCATAAGATAATGAATGTAAAGAGTTATGCTCTGAACATAGTAATAATCTCTACATAAATGTTTGTCTACTCTTATTAATTAATATGTGGCTAAAAGTAAAGTATCTGATAAATTCTGTATTTGCCTTGAGTAAGTTTTTTCCCCTACTAGATGTCTATCAGCCTCGTTGTTAAAACAGACTTGATCAGCGGGCTGGAAATGAGAAGAGCTTTGAAGGAAGGATCTTGCCCAGTCATCAACAGTAATTCTCTAATTCAATGTCCTTCTAAGGACCTGAGTGTTTTTTTAATATGCCCCCTCAGTTTCAGTTGGCCTGGCATGAGGGTCAGAGCTTCTGCATTCCTTACAACCTCCCAGAAATGCTAATGCTGCTGGCATATGGACCACAGTTTGATTAGAAAGGCTACAGAACACCTAAAAATGAGTAAAGGCAACATGGCAGGAAGTCAGACATGTAATGTGGATTTCAACAAGGTAAATTTCCAAGACAGCAAGAAATACTGGTAAGATTGCTTGGATCTAGGCCTAAAAAAAAAAAAGATGGCTCAAATCCAAAACCAGTCCTAAAAGATGTAGTTTTCAAAAATGATATTCTGACTCTATAATCTCAAATAATCCTAACGGGGATTTCTATATAGCCACAGGCATCAACGGAAAAAAAAAATACAGAAAGTAAAAGGAGAAAAATAACTCAGAGATAAGAGAAGTCTGGGCTTGCTAAAATAATATCTATATTAGAAAGCTGATGAATTCTAGAATTTATTGAGGTTGGCAAAGCACCTAAAATTTGTTTTTAAAGATATTTTATACTAAGAAGAACATAACGAAACAGACCCTCTGTAAAAAGATTAACCTGTCAACAGATGATGGAAAGAACACCAAACGCCTCAGCTTTTAGCTCAAGAAAGTGGAGATTAAAATTGGTAAAAAAGACAAGAAGCTAGTGCATGGTAGAACTACCGTTTTATAGCACACAGTTTCACTTAATGAGTTCAAATGTTTGTACTTGGATAGATTACATTTCATACTCATTAGAGATTGCTGAACAAAATCTTTGCGAAACCACGAGGAACATAAAAGTTCTAGATGACCGTAAATTACCAAACATTGTTCTAATTATTTTAATAGTTGTTTCTGTGAAGTATTGTCTAATGAACATGGTGATAATCCTTGGCTAGACTTGCGACATGTTTTTTAAAAGATAATTAATAAAGACAAAGTATTTTTTCCAATATTTTTGTGTTTTATTTAATGCACCCCTATTTATCCTTAAAGAACCTACTGAAATGTAACTCTTGATGATGGAATTTCTCATTCTCATCCATAGAATTAGTTACATTCATTCTCTGTGTTCGCATTAATCTTAGAATAAATTTTTTACTTAACAACTTTACTTAACAGTGTTATATTTTGGTATCTTATTTGCATGTCCATTTTCTAACATGGCTTATTTTAATTCTTAAAATCCTTACATTCCATATAGTGTGTGATATCTAGACTAATCACGTTTTCAAAATTGGAGTCTACACACATAACATAGATACACCTAATTCTAAAGCTGTACTCATAGAAGTCTAGAATAAAAGAGATAGAAGTCATCGTCAATTGAGCAGTGCAGAAACTTTTTCAAGTATAAATTTTTTAAAATGCAGTTTATCCCAGTTGTGAACAGGATGGACTCAGCAGCCCAGGTTACCTGAGTTCATGACGTTATCAGTGATGCCATGTACTTGGACAAACTGCTCATTCTCTCTTCCTCTGTTTTCATGTAGATAATAACAGTACTACTTCGTAATGCTGCTAAACTGATTAACAAAATAATAGCTATATAAAACACTTGAAACAGTGGCCAGCACATAGAAAGCACTAGAATGCAGCTGCTGTTGTTTTTATTGGTTATTTTTTCTGGGTGCTGCTGTTTAAGAACATCATTGATAAGTAACCCAATCCAGAGACAAGTGACCAATGGAACAAGAGTCATGATCATTTCATAAGGAAGGTTAAAATAGCTCAAGCTGTGAGGTTGGAGTTGAGATTTGAAAAGGGTAAGAGAGACAAGAGACAGAATAGCTCTCTTCAAAAATGAAACAATGAGTACCCTGGTTCTAGGACACCAAAGAGAACAAAAATGGGACCAAAATTGGAAACCACATAGAGAAAGATCTAGGTTCAAATAAAGGAAAACTTTTCTCACAGAGTACGTAGGATGGGATGTCTCTAGAGGTGTATAAGCTGGATCTAGAGAACATGCTGGTAAAGTTGGTAAATATGAGACTGGAGCATTGAGTGGCAGGGAGGGCTGGGTTACCTGGTTCACAGGTACTGGAGCTCCATCCCCTTCCCTTTACATATGGGGAAGGAGGCCCAGAACAGTGAAGAAATGTGACCACAGAGAGACACAGAACTGATCAGCTGCAGCTCCTGGGCCAGAACCCAGTTTTCCAAACACCCACTCCAGGGCTATCTTTTAGGAAGACTTCTTGCTTACAAAATGAAAGTACTTCCCAGAACAGGTAGAGATGTGCTCCCATGTACAAGTATAAGTGAGGCAGAGTCCCCCAGAAAGAATGAGTAGAACAAACCAGGTAAAATAAAGCCATCGAGTCACGGATACATTATGTCTGGAGCTTCTCTGGTCACTTTGTGTATGCTAGTCCCAGATTTGAGTGTGTATATATGTGTGTGTGTGGTGTGTGTGTGTGTGTGTGTGTGTGTGTGTGTGTGTGTGTGTGTGACAGAGTGATCATAGAGTATTCCAACATGTGACACTTAGTGAGTATAAACTGTAAAAATTGAGATTGTATTTGCCGGTTTTTCTTCATATGTCCCACATTTTCATTTGAAATCAATGTGTGCTGGGCTTCAGTTCAATGGTCATATATACCAACTGATTTCTCCAACAATCCATTTAACTACATATGTGTGGCATTTAAGCTTTATGGGAAAAACATTTTGAAAACTAATGAGCTTTTAATGTGGAGACTCATGAGGAGAGATGATAGGCCCTCCCTCCTAATGATGATTGAGAGACAGCAACTCTGGAGTCAGACTTCCTCCACTGAATTCCTGAATTCCTGAATTTAGAAAAACTGCTGAACGTCTCATCTCAGCTCTACTTCTGTAAAATGGAGGTAACGATAGTAGCTATGGCACAAAATTGGGAGGATTAATTAAAATGATTCATGTTGGAGTACTACTTAATTTTAAGTTTTGTTTTACTTAATTTTTTATGTTCAGTTTTGATTCAAAGATAAGGAGAAGAAACTAGAAAATGTTGACTTAAGCTAGAAAGAAACATGTAATTAATTTGATACTATTCTGATGAAGTTTGCTGGTGTTGAATCCAAGGGCATTCTGTGCACAGATGTTCTTCCTACAAAACAGGATGTTTCTATGTATTACAGAGACTCATGGCTGAAAGGAAGCTCACAGGCCATTCAAGCCCCCTGCTGTGATCATTTCTTTTTTATTTATTTATTTATTTATTTATTTATTTATTTATTTATATTTTTCTGAAGATGGAAACGGGGAGGGCCAGTCAGACAGATTCCCGCATGCGCCCAACCGGGATCCACCCGGCACACCCACCAGGGGGCGATGCTCTGCCCCTCCGGGGCGTCGCTCTGCCGTGACCAGAGCCACTCTAGCGCCTGGGGCAAGGCCAAGGAGCCATCCCCAGCACCCGGGCCATCTTTGCTCCAATGGAGCCTTGGCTGCAGGAGGGGAAGAGAGAGACAGAGAGGAAGGAGCAGGGGTGGAGAAGCAAATGGGCGCTTCTCCTATGTGCCCTGGCCGGGAATTGAACCCGGGTCCCCCTCACGCCAGGCCGATGCTCTACCGCTGAGCCAACCGGCCAGGGCCTGTGATCATTTCTGAAACTTCATTCAGGACAGCAACCAGCCTATGCTTGAATATCTCAAGGGATATCACCTATTTTAACTATATGTAACAGTTATGACAAAACTGAATGAGAAAAAGAAATTTCCTTCACAGAATCCAGTTGCTTTACCAAGGAGTTTATTCCACCTTTTCAGGCATTAATCATATGAAGAATAAAATAAAAGACTAATTAAAGAGCTGATTGAGGCCCTGGCCAGTTGACTCAGCGGTAGCATCAGCCCGGCATGTGGAAGTCCTGGGTTCGATTCCCAGACAGGGCACACAGGAGAAGTACCCATCTGCTTCTCTACCCTTCTCCTTCTCCTTCCTCTCTATCTTTGTCTTCCCCTCCCGCAGCCAAGGCTCCACTGAAGCAAAGTTGGCCCGGGTGCTGAGGATGGCTCCATGGCCTTCACCTCAGATGCTAGAATGGCTCTGGTTGCAATGGAGCAACTCTCCAGATGGGCAGAGCATCGCCTCCTGGTCAGCATGCTGGGTGGATCCCAGTCGGGCACATGCAAGAGTCTGTCTCTTTGCCTCCTTGCTTCTCACTTCAGAAAAATACAAAAACAAACAAACAAACCAAAAAAAAACAGAGCTGATTGATAAAATGTAAAATTAGATATTTCAAGTTTTTTAGTGATAAAACAATTTACAAATTTTAACTGGGCAATCAACTATATATTCCAAGAAGGTTTTAGAATCACAGATATTTTGTTCAGTGTGGAAAAGAAGAGCATGTTTTAGAAATATTTTTATTACCTAACTTCTCAAAATGTTCAGTATTATGAATTCTCCCCTTTGACAAAAATGTATGCCTTATGAGAGCAAAATCTCTGTTGATTATCAGCTATACCACAATGTGGCTAGAATATTACTTTGCATATAATTGGTAGTTGATAAATATTCATTGAATATATGAATAAAAAGTGACTAAATTGACAAATGGTAGAGGAAAGATAGTTCATGAAAACTGCTTTAAGTTAATCAGATTTAACAAATAAAAAGGAACTTCTCGTGGTAACAAAAGTTAATTATTGTTTATCTGAAATTCAAACTTAACTGAGTATCCTATATATTATCAGGCAAGGGTACATTTAGAGGGGAAAAAACTTTAGGGTAAACATATGTGAAATCATCAATTTTTACTTAATGTAAAGGAAGAAATAAATTTTTCTTCCTTCTTTCTGTCAATAGATAAAAGGAAACCACATATGTATGCTTTAAAAATAAAATAAAACTTAAAAGGGGATAAGAGCAAAACCTCTTTAAAAACATAATTTTGTTTTGTAAACATTGCCAGACTCAAAGAGATGTTCTCACCTATCCTATCATGTGTGTATGTGGGTGTGTTTTGAGATAAACCCTAAAACAGTTTCTAAGTGTTTTCTGTTCTTTGTCCTTCTCTACTTGGAGGTCATTTAGGGATGAGTATTTGCTATGGGTTGCAAGCATGGTCTTACACTTGGGTTTTTATTGTGGAGTCTTAAAAGATTACTACATTAAAAGTAAAATAAATAATGATTCACAGCACCAAAACCTCAAACAGAATTATTTTATTCACTGACACTCGGAATTATATACTGACAAGTTCCTAAATATTAAGTATCACCTTGATATCCTTAGGATGGTGACTTTTCAGATTCTTTGAATTTCAATTTAGCGATTAAAAAAAGTAAAAATATATATATTATTTATGAAATTTCATGACTCCCTTATAACATTATACATTCCAGAAATATTAGGAAGCATATCTGGGTTGTGCAGCTTTTATGTACAGTAATACCTTGGTTTTTGTTGACTTCAGTTATTGTCAATTTTGGTTTTGTCAATTTTTTCCACAAAAAATTTGTCTCAGTTTTCACTGGTTGCCTCGAATTTCATCAGCGTGCCCACGTGACCTCGCTGTTAATTTTGTGAAAACAAAGGGTGATCCATGCGTTCTCCTGCTCAGTGTGGCGTTGTTTCTTGTGTGAGCATCACCCTGCACTTCTAGCCAAACAATTTAACAATTTCATTGCTTTTTAGTGTGTTTGTGCTTTTTTTTATTGATTGCGAGTGCTAATACTACAATTACATGTAAGTGATTACTGCATATACAGTATTCGTTGTAATGTGTTTATTTTGCATTGTTCAGTTTCAAAATGTACATAACACACATAAGATAAAATCATATGTGCTCAAAACTCATTGTCCCTGTTAAGTGTTTCCCTAAACCCTTTCATTTATTCTTTATATTAGTCTTTTATATTCATTTTATATTAATTTCTTATTGTTTTTAGTATTAAAAACTACATTTACTTTCTATTAAATGTGTTTTTAGTATGTATTTTAGAGTGTCTAGAACAAATTAATTGGATTTACACTGATTCATATGGAAATAATTGCCTCGGTTTTCATCAGTTTCGGAATTTGCCAATTGTTTTCGGACAGATTATCGATGAAAACCGAAGTATCACTGTACCTGGAGGTTGGTGTGGATCCTGGTGTGTAACAGGTACTCAGTTATTAATTGAATAAATCCAATTTTAGGACAAAAAAAGAATGTAAATAGGAGTGCTACTATCTTTTCTTTTTTAGTTAACTTCTCATCAGCATGTTTTCTTGTTTCCTCACACCTTGTTCGCATTTATTGAATGAATGAAATAGTGAAATAAACCCTTAGTTTCTTTACCTATAAAATGGAGATAAGCTGCCTGCCCCACGTTATTATTCTGAGGACTAAATAAGTTCCTATAAGTGAAGGGTTTAATAGCGGTGAGAGCTCTTGGAGCATGGTGTTGGTCTCCCTTCTCATCATTGGTGCCAGCAGCAGCAACAGCATTTATAAGTAGACCCTTTCCCAATGAGCATGTTAGACTTTTAAATTGTTTTACATTTAAACCTGGTTAGAAGCCTAGTATTGGTGTAGACAGACTCGTCTAGAGTTAAAAAAAAATTATCCCTTCTGAAAGAGCCTAGCCCAAAAGAGCTCCTGAAAAGCGATGCCTCCCTTCTATGTTGGATTGTTTATCTCGCCACTCCCACCAACCTTCTTCTTTAGAATCTTTTCCTGAACATTGGTTATAACAGTTTAACTCTGACTGTGCTGTATGGTCCTCCTCCCTAATTTTTCCCTTTTATTCTAAAAGTCTATTGTGATTTCATTATCTTAGCTGCTTTTAATCAGACTATATCAATTACAAATGAAAAATCATCCTACAAATTGTCTTTTACAGGTCGGCTGAACACAGACTAGCATGCTTTATGCTACGTTGGCTATTTCAGTTATATTAGAACTTCCTATCATCTATTGCTTGAATAGACCCAGACTAACAGACCCAATTTACATGTTTAGTATATGTCATAGTTTGAAATACCTGGTATACTAAGCTATTGTTCTTTCTGGATACACACTAGCTCTCAAACTCTCTTAGGATAGTTCCTGGCTGGGGCACACAGGAGAAGCGCCCATCTGCTTCTCCAACCCTCCCCCTCTCCTTCCTCTCTGTCTCTCTCTTCCCTTCCCGCAGCCAAGGATCCATTGGAGCAAAGTTGGACCGGGCGCTGAGGATGGCTCTGTGGCCTCTTCCTCAGGCGCCAGAATGGCTCTGGTTGCAACAGAGCAATGCCCCAGATGGGCAAAGCATCGTCCCCTGTTGGGCATGCCGGGTGGATCCTGGGCGGGTGCATGTGGGAGTCTGTCTGACTGCCTCCCCATTTCCAACTTCAGAAAAATACAAAAAATACAAAAAAAAAAAAAAGCTGTGGTACTCAATGGAATACTATGTGGCTATGAAAAAGAAGGAAAACTCACCTCCTACAACAACATTGATGGACCTGGAGAGTATTATGCTAAGTGAAATAACCCAGGCAAAGAAAGACAAACACCATATGATCTCACATTTATATGTGGAATCTAATGAATACAATAAACTGAGGAACAAAATAGAAACAGAGGCAGAGTCACAGGGAACAGATGGACAGCTATCAAAAGGAGTGGGAAGAGGTGATGGGATCAAAGAAGGTGAAGGTATTCACCAAAACATATTTACAGACAGCCGGGTCGTAATAGCCAGAGGGAAAAAGGGGGGAAGAGGTAGAGGGAGGAGAGCAAGGGGGGTATGGGGGTAGAAAGAGACTTTGCTTGGGACAGGGGTGCATAATACGGGGTATAGATGGTGTTATAGGAGGTTGTATGCTTGAAAAATATATAGTTTGGGAAAGCATATCAACCCATTAACTTAAAAAAAATAATTTAAAAAGAAGAACCTGTCATTCTGACAAAACAGAAGAATGTTTTTATGGATTAAAAACAAGCATTATATTTTTATATAAGCTTTATAGGACATTTTGATGGTCAGCCATGAGAGTCTTCTCATTCATCCAAACCTAACAAATTAGTAATATTGTTTTATCACAGACTGGAAATAATAATAAAAGTAATAATAATAATAAAAGAATAAAGAAAAATCTAGACATGAAAAAGAAGTATATAGCAGCCTTATATCTTTATATCTTAACACATATATTCTATAATTATGAACACCTTGTTCTTGGAAAGTCTTGATTTCTGGTAAGGAATGATAGAATAGTAGAAAATAGCCTGTGGTAGTCTTTAAAATACCCTCTAGTGGTCGGCAAACTCATTAGTCATCAGAGCCAAATATCAACAGTACAACGATTGAAATTTCTTTTGAGAGCCAAATTTTTTAAACTTAAACTATATGGATAGGTACATTCCTTAACAAGGTAGCACCTGCATGTAGTATTTTGTGGAAGAGCCACACTCAGGAGGCCAAATAGCCACATGTGGCTTGGGAGTCGCAGTTTGCCGACCACTGCAGTTGTTTGCTCTTCAAATGTCTTTTTTTTTTTTAGAGTAAGTATTCTGCTTGATGAAAAGGGACAACTCATGTAGATTACATTATGTAAATGAAGTTCTTTGAGCAAATTATGAGTAACAATTTGCAATATGATGAAAAGATGTATTAATTTGAATTTTAATGGTCAGTTTTTATTTATACACTTTAAAAATAATTTGCAGCTTAAAGAAAAATAGAATATATAACTGTACTTTTGAATCATTTTCTTAATCCTAAACATATTGCATACATTTTAAACTGCTAGACAGAGGATACTATATCATGATGGTTCAATTATACATTTTAATCTTAATAAAGATTCAGAGAATTTGTTAATCAATATGCATCATGAGTAAATAGACAAATACCCAAGTAGTTTTAGAGCCAAACTTTCAGGAAAATCTTAGTAGGGGGGAAAATATTTTTCTCGGAAAGGTTGCACTCCTAAGTTTAAATAACTGTGACTTATCCTCTGAGTCATACAATAGACATTGATATCTATGCACCATTATGAGAACTTAAAATGAAATGTGGTCTGTTGATTCCTAATACCTATTCAAATATGAGTTATTAACTCAATTATTCAGGGGCTTATTTTCTAGTTTATGAATTATTTATTTCCTTTGTTTTGAGAAGGTTATTACAGCTGTTAGGGCTAAGGCAATCGTAAAGACCCAGAACTTGATGAGAATGCTCATGAGCTGTTTAAGCATGCAAGGAAGACACTGATTACAAGAGTAAGTCATTTTTAATTGAATGAAGAGCCTAAACAAAATGTTTCAGAATTTTGATTGGATTAATAATCTATATGGATTATTGAACAAAAGCACAAAATGGACTCTCGGTGAATTGCCAAGTGCTTCTGGTTTGAAGCGAACTACAACAGACGTGATTTCTGGATTCAACATTAGGTCTAGGAAAGGAGCTGATATTGAGTATCTAGCCACAACTTTTATTTGACATCATTAGCAAACTAAACCAAAGTTCTGGCCATTGATTGGGCTTGACTGCCTTGAGGCCACCAAATTTTAGAATGATTTAATTGTTTTCAAACAAACAATATTCCATTTGGCTCCTTCCCATGGATTAAAATGGGAATTAAGCAATTGATGTAATCCATTGTAGGCTAGATAATCTTGAACTTGGTGTCAAAAGAGGTTTCTAAAATTTGAGAAACTTTTATCATCAAAAATAATGACCAAATCACTAGCTATCATCTTTACTAACTCTATTATTAAAATATAATTTGTTGCTTTATCAATACAAGGCAGTGCTATGGGTAAATGTCATTAATGACAAATACCAACCTGATTCAGGGAAATTATATATGACTAAAACTTCTGTGAATAATATTAGGCTAAAGCTATCATTAATGCAGCTTTGAATTTTATAAAGTTTTCAGATAAATTTTATTGCCGAAATGGCAAACAATGATCAAATAAAGAAGTTGTGACATTTTTAACTATCTAGATTTTACATCTCTTTTTAAGCTTTTTATCCATGTCACCTCTGAGTCTTTTGAAACATTAAGAAGAGTTATTTCAAACCATGCATTTTTAATGAAAATATATTTTCTATTTGACAACAGATGTGACACATTCTTTAATGCAATACAATCCCATCAGACTTCACTTATGTAATAAATGGGGGAATAAACTAATAGCTGACACAACCCTGTTTTGGAACATTCAACACCTCCTCCTTCATCATCAGAAAACCAAGATCTTTAAGACACTAATTTAAGCATGCTAAAGAGTTACTTTAAATTACCTGGCAATCCTTTATTTCAGTACATTTGAACGGAAATACTCAATTGCGAATGGTATAACGCTGCTCTACCTCATAGAGAGCACTTTCCCATGAAAAACAGCACAGTGACAACAACAATAGATTGCTCACGAGATGAAAGGAAGAGCTCAAAAATAGGTCACATACCAGCCATCTATAACAAATTTTATGGCTGACCAACATAAGCCTAGAAAACATCTGGGATGATTGTCCAATGCAGTCTGCATTACTCATAAAGAAGTTGATTTTCTTTTTAAATTCTTTTTCTTTCACTACTTCTTTTAAAGTTCATGGGCAGAAACTAGAGATGAGTTTTACTTCTTTTATAGTTCTATTATCCCCAAAAAAGTAGATTTAAAGTCAAGAGTTTGCTACTATTAAAAAAAAATTCACCCCAAAAAAAGAAAAAAAAATTCAGCAATAAAATGTCAATGACATCATTGCCCAAATCAAACAATTACCTAAGTTCTCTGAACATTGTTACTGGAGCATTTAGAAAAAATATATCATGACTATAAAGCCCAAAGTGTTCTTTCTCTCAAATTTCAAGATCAGTGAACCAAAACATATTTGGAGGGGGGATTATAGATCCTTACATGAACAGAAGAATCAAATAAGAAATTAAGACACTCAAACTAATTAAGATATTTAAGAATTAAGAGAAATCTATTACCATATATATTTCAAGACACCTTAACCATGACAATATCATCTGTCTGTTCTCCTAGCTCTGGAAAAGGGAAAAAAAACATATTCATTATTCAGATTCTATTTGAAGTCTTGCCTTTTGGAAGGATCAGACTCACTCTTTTCCTTAGTGCCACCCTACCTGGATTTGAATGTGTGCCTCGTGAACTGCTGTCACATGCACTCCCAATCATTATGTTCTTATTCTAAGTCCCTCCACCTTGAGTTGTAACACACATTTGATGGTAAGACTTCACATCTAGAAGTCAACGATCATGAACTCAAAATCCATCAGAGACACAGAAGGTAATGTTCGATTGCAAAGCAGCCAGGAGTAAGGTAACAGAGAGGAGCAGGACCTGGAGTGAACTGCAAAACTCGATACCAGATCTAATGTATTTGAATGACAATTACTGTTTTAAATAGGGAACTAACCCAGCCAGACAGGTTAGGAGGCTGGCTTCAGCTCAACGGCTACCATGTCACAATTTTTAGTCTATATCAGGGGTTCTCAAGACAGGCTGCACATTAGGGTGTCTGTATGAGTGAAACAGAATGGAACTCCACATCCCCAGTTCCCTACTCCTGCAGTCCAGATCAACTGACCTGGGCTGGGGCTCGGAGCATGCTATCCGTTGTCTTACAAGTTCCCCAGATGGCACTAATATCTGTCAAACTGAAGAACTTCTGGCCTAAGTAATAGATTTTAGCCTACTAAATAGATTTCATTGTATCAAAAGGAGGATTTACGTTTTTCTGCTGAGATGTTAATCTCTGCAGAAACAGGCTGCTAATTTACATTATCATCATAAAACCAATTGGCTGAGCTGGTTTTTTGGCTACACCATCTTTGGTCACACATTAATTTGATGGATAGTTAGCTGAGGATAGGGATACAGACAGGCATCTCAGAACATACCATTTGTAGCTCTGTATGTTAGGGAAGGTTCATCAGGGACAGAACCAATTGGGTGTGTGTGTGTGTGTGTGTGTGTGTGTGTGTGTGTGTGTGTGTGTGTGTATCACATCTATCTTTTCTCTTAATGCATAAGAAAACTTAAATGGAACTGTATAATACACAATACAGGCTGCCGTAAGGCTAAATCTTCTCCATAACAGACAGCACTGTAGTGATAATACCATCATTATGATCTGCAGCTTATTTAATAGACTTGCTTTGATAAAAGGGAGGCACTTCAGAAAATACATGTCAAAGAGCACTTGATTTTCTGTCCTATACCAGATCCACCCAAATAGGCCTCTATCCACCCAGTTACAGTACAAGAAATTGGGGCAATCCTAGACCTCCCCTTTCCTTCAACCAGCACAGTAAATCCTGTTGAGTCTCCCTCTAGTCTTCGAATCCATTTCTCTGCATCGCTACCATCACCACCCAGTCACACTCACTTCCTGTCTGATTTATGACAACAGCGTCCCGACCGCTAACCTTACTGGGTCTCTGATCATTTCACTGCTCTGCTTAAAACTCATTTTCTCCTTGTTATATTTAAAGTAAAACTCTTAAAAAAAAAAAAAAAAAGAACAACCTTAGCTTGCTAACCATGACCTGTCAGGTCTTACTGATCAGACCCCAGCAGCATCACTATTTACACACCATGTTCCAGTGCACCAGCCTTTTCCAAGTTCCTTGGCTTTCTCAAACCTTTTCATGCCACAGTGTTTTCATGCTTGCTGTTCCCTCTGTCTAGAACACCATTCACATGTCCAACTCTTCCTCATTACCTCGTGTCCTGATATTCTCTGTTAAGTAGCCCTGTTTGTTTCCCTCATCCAAACTTCAACATTCATCATTCACTTAGTACTTTCCTACTGGCAAATGAGCCCCAGACAGACTCAGAGATCCTGTCTGTCCTAATCTCCCCTGTAATCCAGTGCCGAGCACCATGCCATACATGGAACAGATGCTTAATGAATGTTTTTGAATGGCGAAGTGTTGAATGAGTACTTTAAATTTTGACACTTTACTACATCTGTAAATAATAGAATGATCCATATGCCTAGACCATTACTAGGAGCCTGATTCTATTGCAGAGTGCTGGGCTACTTAACTAGAGAACTCTTGGTAAATTATTTTCAGTTGTCATCAACGCAGCTCCCATTTATATATATTGATTCAAACATTTGTTGAATATCTGCTTTGGGCCTGATTATAGGTTAGCATAATACAACACACACACACCTCATCAATCTACAACACATCTTAGGTTACATTAATATTAGTACTTGAATGTTTCTATTTCCAACTTCCCATCTGCTCATTCAAGAACTCAAATGCCTCGACCCTGCCCCAACACATCAGTAACAAGAAGGATCTTCCATGAACTCCAATATCGGTTTGTGCTGTAATTCCCCAATGTACTCTACTACTCCAAGCTCTATCTTTACCATCCCGCTGGTTTTATTATCTCAGATAATTAGCCTCAGATTGCACGTCCTTCTCTTTTCATTTGCAACATTATGCACTCAACCCTAACAATAGAGCAATAGCTCCAATATACCATAGGCCTTTGCCATATTCCACCGCACTTTATTAAGCTCAATTGAAAGAAAAAAGGGTTCCACAACAGGCTGGGTTGGGAATCTGTACTAATAAGAGTAGACTCATAATTATACCAAGTAGACTCAACACTGTATAAGGCTCAAAACAACAGAAGTGCTTTTCTTGATCATGTTATAGTACTAGATGGGACAATAGGTTGGTGGGGCATCTATCACCTACAGAGTCATTTGGGGACTTAGACTGACAAAAGTTCTACCATCTTCAGCATGTGGCTTCCAAAGTTACCTGGGAGAGGTCTTCATTATAGGTAGCAGGAAGGCGAAAGGAACGTGGAGGCTCACAATGTGGAAGTTTTTCAACCAGGACTAGAACTAGCACCATGACATCCTAGCACAGTCCATGGCTGCAACGTCGCCATGAGGGCATACTCAACGACAAGGGAAACGTGACACTACTTGGGAAGTCATTTCCCGGTAATAATCCCTAAGCATTTGCAGGATAGTTGGCGTGCCTGCCTTGGCCCATAGTGTTTCGTAATGTAGCGCTCATGAAGAGCTCTGCGTTCTCCTGGATCTGCACGTGCTGCCCGGGTTGTCAGATCTGGACCGGTTCCAGGACTGGATGCCAAGCCATACCCAGGTGGACAATTCCACTCTGACCTTTAGTTAAGTATCGCTGAATCTAAAAAATTCAGCAAGAAGTCAAATGTCCTTTTGAACCTTGGCTTTTGGATTCTTCTACGAAATCATAAGTCATATCTATACAGTTAACATTCTGGACAAGTACAGTTTTCCACCCCTGAGGAAACTCGTGAACCCTCTACAATTCACTGGAAACAAATATCTATTTTCTGGTAATCATGTTGCTTAAAACTACCCTCCAGTTACACCTCATACCCAAACTCCAACGCTTCTGGAATCTTTGTTAAGAATTTGAGATTAGCCTCACTATTGATTGGAATTTATGTAGGCATAGGAACTAAAATAAAATTCTCCATGAGAAATAAAATGTGAGCAATCACTGACAAGAATTTACTTATTCATTCACACACTCAATTATCAAGTATGTATAGCTTGGAGATTTAGAGGGGAAAAAAGTGAATTTTTGATTTATAAACCAAATATATTATTCTTTGAGTAGAATATAAACTACCTTAAGGTAGGTACCATTTGCTATTCTCTTGTTAATATTCATGGAATTGGTTACTAAACCTATTTTACCAAAGATTTACAAGTACATATTAGAGTTCAAAAATAACACTTGGCAGTGTTATGCCCTGATTTCATTGATGAAGACCTCTTAAAATCAAGAACAGAATTAAGATTAGAACTAAAAAAAAATAGATTATAGGCATAGTTGAGATGATTTCAGGAAACGAACAAGTGAACATAACATGTTTTAGAATTGTAACTACAGGCACCAGTCCACGTTTCCTGACACTCAGTCTTCGGAACACCAGGTAAGCAACCATAGTTGGTAAGGTTAACAGTAGCACCTGTCCAATCCCCTCTCTCTGAAGGAAAGCCCGGACAGGGCTGGCCTAACTGGCTGGAGTTTGAGGGGCTGCCTTGATATGTCAATGTGCCTCTTGCTTGCATCTGTGGTCCGTGGTTCCACAGTCCAAGCACCACTTAGGTTCAAGAAGAGAAGCCAAGGGTCAATTTGCAGACATGTGTCTAACTGTGGTATCAATCCAAAGAAGCCTGAGAGTCAAAGCCAAGAGAGCAAAATTCCAGGCAAGGATACACCAAGAAACATGGGCCAGAATTGGGAACTTGGAAGTAATGACCAGGGTCCAGTGCCCTCAGCTATTCTTGTTTTAGGGAGGGTACAAGGAGAGTGAGACAAATGCATTATTTAAAGGGCCTAGGACAGAGAAGACGGAAAGCAAATCGGCTTTAAAAATTAGCTATGATAGAAATGAATTTTATCTGAGAAAATTTTTAGAAATGGATAGTAGGTAGTAACAAAGGAAACATCATTTGAAAAAAGCTGATGGGTCTTGGCTCTTCCTAAACATACTCTTTATTGACATGAATAGAGTTTTAAGTTTTGACCACTGAAGTCATAGGCATTGAGTAAGCAATCATTAACAGCAGATTTATATAAAATCTAAGAACCTCGACCCAACACTAAGACATTAATCCCCTTCTGAAACAGTTTAATTTGTTGCTACCTAACAAAGCAGAGGCCTCAAGATTTGATTATGACCATATGAGAATTTAATAGCAATATTGTTAAGTGAAACTTTCTTAGATTGAATTTCCTTGAAATAGACCCAGTGACAAGAGTTCATGTGCAAGTGATTTATGAAGGAAGTGCTCCCAGGAGAAACAGGTGAGGGAGTGGGAGAGGAGGCAGGGCTGGGAGACAAAAGCCTAAGGAGAAAGCAGTTTCAGCCAAGCCTCAGCCCCAGCAGGAGGCTGCAACTTGTCGCCTCGGGGATCTCTGGAGCACAGGCTGTACCACGAGTCAGACTTGCCCAGGGCAAGGCAGCTGCCGTCACAGCCTTGCTTTGGCCCAGACCAACAGTAGCTCTGGGTCACTCTGCACGCACACCAGGTAACTTCTAGCACTCTGCTGGGAAGCAAACGTAGTTCCTCTTTTGAGTAGTCATAGGTACAGGATATTGAAGGTAAAGGACAAGCTCAGGGTCAGGATTCAGTGAAGGAGCCACAGTCACCTAGGGACTTGGGCAGAAGACTGCTAACAGTGGTGGAGTGACAGGTGATTTTCATTTCTGTATGTAAACTTTATTCCATTGAAAATATTTTTACATGATAATATGTTTTAATATTTTTATAAGAATAAACAATAGGTGTTTCTTTTCTTTATAAGTTTTTTTTTAACATTTATTTCATTGATTTTTGGGAGAGAGACAAGAGTATCAATCTGTTCCTGTGTGGGCCCTGACCATGAATCTCACTGCAACCTCTGAGCTTCAGGACGATGTTCTACCAACTGAGATATCCCGCCAGGACTCAGTTAGTATTTCTTTTTTAATTTTTTAAAATTTATTTTAGAGAAGAGAGAGAGGGAGAGAGAGAAGGGGGGAGGAGCAGGAAGCATCAACTCCCATATGTGCCTTGACCGGGCGGGCCCAGGGTTTTGAACTGGCGACCTCAGCATTCCAGGTCGATGCTTTATCCACTGCACCACCACAGGTCAGGCCTCAGTCAGTATTTCTAATCACCACTGAAGTAGTACAACGATAGAAAAAGAAAGTAAATTGAAATCTCTCATTATTCTACTTTGTATCTACTCCCAGAAGTCACCAACATTAAAGTTGTTTACCTTTAATATCTTTACCCACATATATATAAACATATGACATGCATGTAAGGTTTGATTTGGTTTATTAAAATAGTAACAGTATTCACAGTACCTTTTATCTCTCTTTGCCCATTCAAAAATATGACACAGCCCCCCTTTCCAGATAAATAATAAATGTATAAACATTTAACTCGTTTTCAAATAAGAGAAACTATTCAATAACCCAAAATATATTAAATTATTTTCCTATGAATGGTGAACATTAAAGATGGGGTTTTTTTTCTTGTTAACTATAAATGATGCCACTTATACCTATGTCCTTACAAGCCACTGATTGGCTTTATAGCCTAGGGACTGAAAGTGGGATTTCTGGGGCCAAAAGTATGTATTCTCTAATTTTAAAGAGTAAATAGGTTCAGTTGATGACCTTGCTATCTCCTTCACTGAGAAAAGAGAAGCAATCGGGGGGAGAGCCCTCACAGGCTGCCGTGAACAGATGTGTCACCGGCAGGTTATGTGCCATGTCCTCTGTCCCGTCAAAGGTGACCCTCCAGTTCTCCTCTCCCAATCCAACCTCTAGCCCTACATGACATCCTGTTCTCTCCCTTTCTACTCAAGGCCATTTCTCCTCCTCCAGGACATATTTCCTCCAGCTATGCCACCTCTTTCTCTCTCTCTCTCTCTCTCTCTCTTATATTACATCAGTTTTTTCTACTTGTTCAAGACAAAAACCCTTAGTGCCATTCATTCTCAACTCTTCATTTTTTTCTCTAAGGCTCCACGTACATCATCAAATACGATTAATTGTAGTTTAATATATATCCAAAGTATTACCACTTCTCACCACCTTTAAGGTTACAGTGTTTGGTAAGCTATCATTTTTTCCCCTTGTATTATGGCCCTCACTACCTTTGTTCTCTTATAACCTGTTCTCAACACAAAAGCCAGAGCTATTCCTTTTAACTTAACCCTTTGAGTAGTATGAATATTCATGTACATCCTCGTGCCTCCGACTACCCAGAGTACGATCGATTTATTTTAAAAATGTGTAAGGCAACACTTAAAAAAGGCAAATGTATGTTCTTCTTGTTTCCATAAATTAGTTATCAACCAAACATGATTTTAAGTTAATAAAACTGTAACTGGGACTAATTTTATTTTTTGAAAACAAACTCCCTCCTGGGGTTCAGCGAGCCTGAAAATAACTCACTACTTAAGAACAGCCAGGTCTTCAGAGTGAAGCCCTACTAAATCTGTAAATCATCTCTCACATCCCAGTTCCTATATTCTCACCTGCTTTATTCTCTTCCAGTGTTTATCACATCTAAATAAAATGTATAGATCACTTCAGATAGTTTACAATTTAATGAAAACTATTTTTATGTTCAATTTTTCTTTTAAATTTATTTCTAAAATTGAAATTTATTGACATGACACTGGTTAATAACATTATATAAGTTTCAAGTGTATAATTGCATAATACATCATTATATTGCATTGTGTGTTTATCATTCAAAGTCTAGTCTTTCCATTACCATATATTTGACCCCCTTTACTCTCTGCATCCTCTTCGTACCCCTTTCCTCTCTGCTAACTGCAATACTGTTGTATGTGTATATGAGTTTTTGCTTATTGATTACTCTCTGTTTTATATTCCACTTATGAGGGAAATCATATGGTTCTTGACTTTTTCTGTCTAACTTACTTTTTTTAGCATGATATTATTTTTTTTGGCTTTGTTTATGCATTTTTCAGAGAGAGAGAGAGAAGGGAGAGAGAGAGAGAGAGAGAGAAGGGAGAGAGGGAAAGAGAGAGAGAAGGGATGAGGAACAGAAAGCATCAACTCCCATTTGTGCCTTGACTGGGCAAGCCTGGGGTTTTGAGCTGGCAACCTCAGCATTCCAGGTTGACACTTTATCCATTGTGCCACCTCAGGTCAAGCTAGCATGATAGTCTTAAGATCTATCCAGAAATAGAAGTATTTCATCCTTCCCTATGGCTGAGTAGAATTAAGATTGATAACTAGATGATTTTATGAAATCAGGACTGGGAAATTTACAAAGTAAAGTCAGTTTTATTTCCACCTATCTGCAGAGCCACTTAAATGTGAGTGAGATTAGTGTTGGCTAAGAATTCAAGGTATGGACACCCTGTCCATGGAATATAAGAAACAAAAAAAGAATGTAGAGTAATGTATAATCATATTAAGAAAACTATATCACAAAGGGGAATCATGAGACTAAGATTTGCTAACAAGTCTATGATAAATTTTCTAAAAAAAAGTAAAGAAAATATATTAAATATAAGAGGATGTCAGGTGATAATTAAAGCAAACTTTTCTGTTTAAAAAAGTATTCGTAGGAAAGGGAAGGTCCAAAAAAGGCAGGCATACAGTCCAGTTAGTTCAAGAGTGAAACTGATCACCAATTAAGTCATTTTTCCATAGAAAAGAAGGGAAAGTCAAGAATTATTTCCTTGGTATAAATTCCTAGAAATTAGCTGGTGAAAGATTATATCATTTTCTGATTATTCATACAGGGATGTTTTTTGCTTGTTTGTTTGTTTGTTTAAGCAAGTGACAGAGAGAAAGGGAGAGAGATGTGAAGCATCAACTCGTAGTTGTGGCACTTTAGTTGTTCATTGCTTGCTTCTTATGTGTCCCTTGACTTGGGGGCTCAAGCTATCAGGATTGTCTCTTGATTTTTTATGTTCAATCAAGTACTATATTTGTGCCTTCCAACACTTTCCCATCTTAAGATACCCAGCTTTATGCTCAACTTTTTATAGAAACTTACATAAGGTTTTTTAAAAATCTATTTAATTAGTTTCCTTTTATCCACATTTGCATTTATTCACTATATCTCTCACTCTATTACTTACAATCTCCCTGAAACAACAGCAATTCTACATTCTGCTTCTTTCAAAAGATTGGTATAGTGAAAAAAAATTAGTTACATGTTCTATAACTAATTAGCTAGATAATCCTGAGCAAACTGATTTTTCCCTTTATGGACCATCACTGTCTCAGTTGCAAATGAAGGAGAAAAAATAAAAATAGAGTTTGGTATTAGATAGACCTTTCAGTTCCATCATTCCATTATTCCACAATTATTCCATAAAATAATTCAAGTAATAAGACCAGACTTTCAATGTTAAATGCCATCTGTTTCTACTACTGCCATAATACATAAGACATCTTTTATTATTTTGGGTCTCATACATTTGAGAATTTAGAGCCAAAAGGTAGCAATCCCTTTGCCTAAATATTAACCTTAGGCAATGTCATTATTAGTGGCAGACCAGAAATATAATCTAGATTTCCTAACTTCCAGTTTTAGTACTCTTCCCTCTTTTCCTGTGTATTTGAAAATGTAATAATGACAAGCTATATGAGCCTGACCATTATTTTGAATTATTCTTTCTTCACCACATGAACATGGTAGAAGACACTGTTATTAGTGGGGATAATTAAAACACAAGTTAGTGAGTATTTGTCACTCTGCACCTCACTGGCATCCTTGATGGATTCAGTCTTCTCCAGCAATACAGAAGTCTCAAAGGTAAAGGCTGAGAACTTGTGTGTTTTCCTATAAGAAACAGTTCTGGGAAATAAACTCTTGCCAGAAAACTAACCCCCAATAATATTCGACAGCACAGAGAACACACAGCATCTGCTGAGGCAATGACTGGTTTGAGTTTCAAACATTGCTCAATTTAAAACAAATTACCTTCACATTCTATGAATTTTAAGACCTTTCTTAAAACGAAAAAAAAAATCATTAAAAATCTACTAAAGATCCTCTCTGTTCTAAAACAAATGTCTGTTCTTTTTACTAACTTTAATATTATCCATACACTAGCACGGAAAAGAAAGGATTACCAGAAAACTGAGTGACGGTTTTATGTTACTGGTCGTAAGGACGGGGTCACTTACGGAAAATGTGCTCAAGGGGACCACCACTCTCTCCGTCATGCTGTACCCAAGCTTTTCGCCCTGCCCGCAAGAAACTTACCCTCAGAACTGAGAACAGGGCCTCACCACTTCTCTCCACCAAATAGGAAATGGTTCGGGTCCAGGCTCTTAGTCTCAGCTGCTTGGGTGAATACAGGGGCCTGATCAGGGTCCCTCCATTACACACCAGCCGGGTGTCTCTCCCTTCCGCCTTCCCAGGGCTTTATAGGGCATATAGCCCATGCGACAGAATATACTGCTCACAAAAATTAGGGGGTATTTCAAAATGAGTATGAAGTGATTTAAAAAAAAAAGAAGCATTTGATTTTTTTATTATTATTAAACAAGAACATCAGAAAAGCAAATGTCAGAAAACATCAGAAAAGTCAAAGAAAGTTGTTTGATTATGCAAATGAGATGCAAAACCAACTTTTATTTCATTGGTGGAAATGCACTAGACAAAGGGCTGAAAGTCCTGGAGTTTCTGCACGGTCCCTGACCCTCTAATTTTTGTGAGCAGTGTATTTCTCTGTCTTCTCCTACGCTGTCCACTGTAACGCACTTCCAGCCTCCATTGTTTCCTCATGAAAGTTGGGAAATAGAGAGCCTTCTCTCCCCTCTCCAGCAACATAAAGCCAGCCCCAAATGTTCCCTTTTCCCTGACAGTCACTCAATGGAGTCGGTTTGGAAAGTTCCCGTGGTAATAAAGACAATTCAAGCAGAAAAAGAAAAGGGGGTTCCCTCCAAGTGACAGAACCAAATATTTTTAAGACCAAAAAAAAAATGATGTAAATGAAAACTGGCTCCCAAAACTTTATACAATGATTAATTTCTTCCTAAAACAGCCTTCTGCTGTCATGTTGACACGGCCTTGTGTATTTTCAGTAGGCCTAAAAGGGTAGTGTTTATCAATGAAATGTTCCTACGTACCAAAACTAATTATGCTTTATATTGCTAAATCTGGAACTTGCTTTATTTTTTTTTTAAGTCTGAGGTTTCCCTCTTTCCCGAATGCGTAGCTCCCTTCGCTGTCTTTCATTCCCCTTGCTTATTTATTTACAAAAGATAACGTAGTCACTTTTTCCCTCTGGCTCTGCTAGTTGTAATTTTCTTTTTAAACCTCAGGGCAATTTTATTTTGGATTTTGATAATAGAAGATCCTTTCCTTAGGTTTATTGTGTGAGTTCTGATTCAAATTTTACTTAATTTAAAAATGCCTTAACAAAAATTCGACCAACAAACTCAAAATGCAAACACAACGTTGAAGATAGCAACAGTTTGTGAGCTAATGGCGGACTTAAGCAACCAGTAAATAGGGCATTTTTTTTCTTACCGTCTTTTTTGTTCTTTTTTTTTTTTTTTTAAGTGATTTGGCCTCATGCCCTGGGTCTCTAGTGGTCAGATGGGGAACTTGTAGGAGGAAGCCTCAGCCAGGCAAGCACCAGGGGCTCCCTGCAAGTGTTCTCAGGTAGCCTGAAAAATCTTCTCCTAATTATGTAAAACATAGGTGCAGTCATTCAGCTTTTGGATTTTATACAAAATAAAATTATTTTTATCGTGATGCAAAACCATCTCAAGACTCAGGTCTCTGCCCCAAAGGAAAGAAGAAAAAGGGTCATGTGACACAGAACACGAGCCCCCAAGTTAGAAAACAAGGCTCTTTTTACTGTTCGGGTTGAAGTGTCCATAACCAAGCAGAAGAGGCAGTTTGGCCGAACAATTGACTACATTTATGAAAGGAATAAAGAAGCAGAAGACATGCTTTTTATCAGAGTATATATTCCAAACCCAGAGCTTTCTGGAAGAAATAATAAAATCAGACACCTAAAAGAGAAAAATACAAAAAAAAAAAATTTAACGAAACAGACCATGGTCCTAGCCCCTTGGGTCCTTTTAACATATATATCCCCAAACTTTGACAGCTGGGATTTCTGAAATTCAAAGTACATACTCAATTTGGGAACTCGGTGCTTTTCTAGCCACAGGATTTTGTCAGACAATGAGAATAAGTCCTAGCTCTGCTATTTGGTATGTTACTTCACTTTCCTGGACTTCAACATATGTATCTAAACTCAATATTCCTGCTCTATCTCATTTGTCGATGACAAAGAACTCACCTGTCTATTCTTGTAACACTTAAATTTCTCCCATAGATCAGATAATCATCGTTGCCTCCCTATGACAATGGGCTACTTTTCCTGCTCTGCTAAGTAATTCTTTTACAAGAACTATTTCTATATCTAGAAGTTGACCGTTGAAACAGAATCTAGCAGTAATTGATATAAATAACAGTAATCTGTTATAAGCAAATATTGAACTAGCACAAAAGTTGCTTATGTATTTGGAGGAAGATGGTCAAAAGGTACAAACTTCCAGTTATAAGATAAATAAGTACTAAGGATGTAATGTGCAATATGATGACTATAGTCAACACTGCTGCATGATATACAGGAACATAGTTAAGAAAATAGATCATAAGAATTCTCATCAGAAGTAGAAATATTTTTTATTTTCTTTTTCTTGTATCTATATGAGATGATGGAGGTTAACTAAACATTTTGTGACAACCATTTCACAATATATGCTGTATGCTTTAAATTTATACAGTGATGAATGTCACTTATTTCCCAATAACAGTGGAAAAAATAATGAAAATGGGTCAATTTAGCTGTCGGCCATCTTCCTAATATATTCTTTAGAGTTAAAAAATATTTTTCAGTCAATTGCAAACGACCTGACAGACTTTACTTTTCAATAATTTTAAGTGAGACTAGATGTCTAACAGGGGATGCTTGAAAGTGTGCATGTGAATATGCATACATTTGTGTGTGTGTGTGTGTATGTGTGTGTGTGTGTGTGTGTGTGTGTGATGACAGGAATGAGAGAAGTAAGGAGATTTCCCACATTAAGTATCAAATTGCAGAAAATATGAAATTAAAATAGTTCATATATATATATATATTCCCCTATTTTCAACCACAGAAAGTATAGATAAAACAGTAAAAACAAAATCAAGTAAATAAATCCAGGAAATATTGCTATCTTGTGCTATAAAGTAGCAACAATGTACTTTAATAGCCCACAAGTTGACATTTTGGTTAAAGGCAAAACAGTATTTCTTTCCCACAAGTTAATCAACAAAGTATTGAAAAGTCTTTTCTTCCTCTACCTATAAAATTTAAATATATCAACCCAAAATACCCAAACTTCCACTGATAACTAAAACAGGAATAAGGAAGCTAGATGGGAGAGACAATAAGGGAGCCTTATTGATTCTTGAGAAGACATTAATTTTAAAATGATATTAATTTTGATCCAGTATCCTGAGAGCAGTCTCCCTATCCCTTAGGATTTAAGAGATTTAGGGAGATGCTCTCTTAATTTAAGAACAGCTTAATATGTTTTCAACAACAAGGACATGCTCTTCCAAAAGGCACACATTGAAATAAATGGTAAGAACTTTATAAACAACATGCTAAAGGCCCCAGAGATTCAGAAAAGTTCCCCTTCTCCCTCTCTGTCCCACAGCCTCAGCAGGGCCTGCTGTTATTTCTGCAAGTATATTACATCTTTTCAGTATGTGAACGTTGAAAATTCCTATTCCTTTCTAACTGAATGAATATAATCTCATGAATGAATATATCTCATCTCTACTAGCCCTTTCACCCTGGGCTGCTTGCTCACCTTCCCAGGCCCTTTTTAAAAATCCTTTCTTCTTGTTTTAATGTATCCTTTTATATTTTCACCTCTAAATTAAGGGCAGTAAGACTAAGGAAGTTATAGTCTATTCCAAAATTTTATCATTGTTTAGGGTGACAGGTGAGAGGATAAAAGCCCTCCATGAGTTCTAGGCTGGGTTGATTTCTAGAGGTGATCTGTGAAATTGGTAGAATTGTCCAGACAGTCGCCAACCCATGGAAGCATCTGTGCATATTTCATCATAGCAATTTCAATACTACACCCAGCTTTTGTGTCTCACTATACAACTCGAGGCTGTCTGCATCTCTGTTTTTAAAGGCTTGTCTTTAATAAAAACAAAGCAGCCTAGAAAATAGGACTTTTAATGTTTTTCTTCCTTTTTATACTAAACTATAAACTAAGGTTGATATGACAAATTTACTCACAAAAAAATTAATGATTTTAAAGATTAGTAAAAATTTATATTAGAAATCTTTAAAATTTTTCACAGGAAACCGACAGGTGAGAGCTAGCTTTATAATAGAACTTTTCCTACAACTTTCCACAAATGTATACCAATTATGAACAGAATCTCGACTTCACTAAATTATTTTTTGAAAGTTATTTATGTAAAGGTATTATTCTACTGAATACTTAGCAGTCAACCTAGTTTAATTGTTGATTTTTGGACCTCAAAATCATTCACTAAATAAAATATAGTAAATCATCTATCCAAACTCAATACTGAATCATATATTTTGCGGACAAGTGCTGTGTGTCATTATCTTTAGTACAGCTCAAAAAATCTAGCACTTCGAGCAAGCACTATGTTCCGCATGGACTTCGTCTGTTATTACACTGCCCTGTTAGCTTGCATCCACACAAAACCCATATTATTATGAACTGGTTACTTACTGTGGGAGGTGAGTATAGCAGTTGATGCCCTAAGACACAGAATTGACCCCTGTGCATTCAGGTGAAGACATTCACAGAAAGTGGCCAGTTTAGAGGTGCAGGCAGGTGAAAGAACGAGCAAGAAAGGGATGATGATGTCTCACCAGCAGCAGAGAGGAACTGTTACCTCTCCTTGAGCTCCAGGGGCAAGCGGAAGAACTATTATTGCAGGGACTCCAATGGTAGCTGGAGCCTGGGAGGTGGGGTCACCAGGTGGGAAGTGTTCATCGGAGAGAGACAGCCACTGCCAGAAAAGTGAGCTAAAACAAAGAGGAGGAGGCGAGAAAGAAATACCCAGAGTTCTCTCACCTGTGTTCTGATCTCTGAAAACACCCATTTTTCCACCGACAAAACCAACTGCAAGTAGTGTGTGTTCGGGGGACATGGGTGAAACAGGGATGTGAGCTTGCAGTTGAGCAGAGAAGGGCAGAAATGGATAGGGGGGACCAATCCAAGAAAAACCAGCACTGCAGATATTGCATTCTCCCAACGCCATCCTATTTCTGTGGACAGTAATTCCTAGTTAATAAATCTCCTTTGTCAAAGTCTATTTAACAGAGGCACAATTTGTCAAATAGGGAGAATGTGTGTCAGGTCGAGTTCTTTGATCATTTGTATGTTTCAATAGGAGACACACAGGACAGCAGATGGATTAGGGAAGTCACTGGGAAGTGATTAAAACCACATATAGAAAGAAAATAAGGTGCATCCAGGAGTCTGAGAGCAGAGAGCAGAGAGGAAGAAGAGCAAGCCAGGATGAGCTGTCAAAAGGACACAGACTGCAGGAGAAACGGTGAGGGATTGTGCCAGGGACAGAACAGGGAGACGTTGTGTCTTGATCCTTCATGAAGCCAAGGGACAGAAGTCCCAGTTTTCTTCAGCTCTTTCTGTACAGACTAGGAAAACCCGAAGGAAATTTCAGCAGCTTTTCTTTCTCCTCCCAAATCTGTCCATTTGCTTCCTGAGTCCTAATATAACTTTAATTTGTTTATCATTATCATGACAAACGCAAGAATTAGTATTTATTCACTCATGCTCTTTGCAAGGTAAATTGCTCTTATTTGTTGGCAACATTGGGCACTGTGCACAATGCCTACCTGGCACATAGTAGATATCAACAAACATGAGCTGTATAAAAATTAGATGCGTGAAAGGGTGAAGCAATGAACACACTATCAATGCTCCTCGCTGTAAGTCATTGCAGCTTTAAAAAAAACATTGTGACCTACCAATTAAATCATAAACATAAATATTGTGACTGATAGCATGATGTTTAAAATTTTGATCTGGGACACAGGTCTGAGAAACTTAGGGGGCTTGAGGAGAAAGGAGGCATCGATCTTTGGAGGGACAGCTGAGAACACAGGAAACAAACAGAACTCTGGAAACTTCACAGCTTCGTCTGGGCAAGGTTCTGTTTACCATCAACTGGGAGAGGACGAACAGCAGCTCTGTTGGAAATATGTTAGTGTTTGGTGCCAGGATGCAGAGTTCAGTTTCCAGGGATTTTTGGTGATTTATTGTATAATTTTAAGCATTCTTATATAGAACTCTTTTTTCCATCAAATGACCCTTTTCACCATCATGGTCATTTTTCTTTTTCAATAATAGATCATTAAGTCTGCTTGAAAGCTATGAAATAGAAAATGTACCTTAGCTTCAAAATTTGGAGGAAAAAAAGTTTGTTTAAGCCCATAGCTAGGCTTTGAAATACCTACCATACTACTTTATGGAAATTTAATATTATAAATTAGAATACAAAAGCAGAAGTAGATTCTAAATCTCCTTTTCTAGAAGATGCCATAAATTTTCTGGATACGAACTTATAAATTCAGATTACATACTAAAAAAGTCCTTGAATATTCTGAAAATATGTGGTGTGCGTTGCTTTCTAATTGTTTCTATCTCACAAGCTTTGTTAAAATAGTCTCTTTTGCCAAATATATATCACTATTTATTTAGCTAATCAACTAGTCTTTACTAATTCAATACTAAACCATTTTATCACTTTTCTCTGGCTAATTTATTGTAGCAAAGATAAATTATTTTTCCGTTTGTAAAGCCTTCTAATCTTTTATCACTTTTATATTGGCATCTAAGAATGTTAGACTGGTGAGTGGTCAGTGAGAAGGAGAAGAGAAGCAGGAAGGGAGAAAAGAAAATGTAGAGAGAACAGGTGCTTACAAAAAACAAATCAACAGTAGAGGCTCACACCTGAGTTCAAAACTCAGGTGAGAACTCTTTTTTCTTTTTACTAGAAATCCCTAGTTCAAAAAAGTAATGAGATATCACTAATTTTTTTTGCCCTCTCTATCACTGACTCTAAGCATCATCTCCAGCTGCATCCTGGGAGGACTGCAAGCCCCATCAATACCTTAAAACTGACACCTTCTGCATCCAAAAGGGACCATGCACTGCATACTCACACCCACTAACCTGTGAGCGCTGCACTGCAGGGTTCACAAATGAGGCCTGCACATGTCTCCTTTGTAGAACAGCCTGGCTGGCTTCAGACCTGACTTGGTTATTATCTGAATCAGGTTACTGACACTGCCAATAACATCACACATAATATAACACACATCTTGTAACTGAACCACAGATAGTGCCCAGGAACATAAAGAATCCAGGAACCACATACTTAAAATGTAAACTGCTCAAACAGAGCAGCTACCGGGGGATCTGCAAGTGTGGAAGGCGAACCACTTCGCTGAGATTAAATAGCCACATTTTAAGATGCTGCAATGGCTGCTGCCATGGCCTCGCTTTTAAAAGCCTCAATCATTTCTCAAGGAATCACATTTAACAAAAGGCCACCTCTAGTTCCCCCAAAATCAAGATTTAGCCTAGTATTACTGGATCTGCTTAGGGCATAGAAAGAAAGCATGCCTTCCAGAGGTTGGAAAAAAAGAGAGAGAGAGAAAAAAAAAAAAAACCCAGCCTTTTAGAATGAGTAGGTCCTACTCTAATCTGAAGCTTGTACTGTCCTTTTCAAATCACTGCAGAGAGACAATTAATAAAGGAACCCATTAAGACTTGATTATTGCTGCAAAAAAAAGGAAGGTAGAGTTTCAGTCCTTTGAAGTAACTGAGAATGATTCAGGCCTCATTACAGAGATATAATCTACATTCATACATTTATGTTAGTGATTCAAATCTATTGGGAGAGATTGAATTCCGTTAAATAGAGCATCTTTCCTGTGGAACTTTTCTCAGGCTTTCTCTGGCTAACCTAAGAGGTGACCTAACAATGCAAAGCAGTGGAGTATTTAGGGATTCAACTGTGCTATAAAAGAAAGGCTGTGCAGAAAAGAAAAAAGAAGAATGAGATATAATCTAAAAAGCTATGTCAGCTTTTCCTTTGGGCTGTTTTGTCAATGCCCTTCCTGTCATCATGCCGTACAGAAAAGTGGAGAAAGGGCTCTAGAACTTTTAAGCCGTGCACCTGCTACAAAACAGATTTTAACGTGGAAGTTTCAAGGGCATGTTTTCCCCCATTTCAGACAGAATAAAAACAGAACACTTCTAACTTAAAGATCTGAATAGCTTCTTCCACTGGCAAAGAGAATGGGTGGATAGGTGTGTGGGGTGGGTGGGTGTGGATGTGGGTGTGAGAGAGAAAGACTCCCTTTGGGGTGGGGGTGGGGTTTCTCTTGTAAGTTAAAAAAATGAAAGGATCTCAAGTGGCATCGATAGGGTTGATGTGCAACATAAACCTCAAAATAATAACTTCTTGTGTTTTGAATTTTTTACAACAGAATTTTATTGTATGGTTTCATCAAACATAATTTAAAAAAAACATGTAGTTTTAATTAGTCGTCAACTCAAACATTTGGATTCTGCTGAACAATTGGGCTGAAACTCTAGTCCCTTAGAAACACTACACTCCTTTTCAGGCATTTGTCACCTCAAGTAGAAAACTGTCAACCAGAAAATTGAAATTAGCATTGTGTGTTTATTTTTAAATATCCATGCTGTCATGGAAGAGCAAGATTTGTTTGATGTATGCTTCTTATGTGCTTAACTCTCAAATTAATAGCTACAGAAATAAGGGCTAATTCTATTAAATTTAAAATTTTTAAATATGGTATTTGTTTACCATATTGTTGAAATCTTCTGAATAAACATTGCAAAGAGCTATAAATAATGCAATTAAAAACTCTGATTCTAGCCCTGGCCGGTTGGCTCAGTGGTAGAGCATTGGCCTTGCGTGCAGGAGTCCCGGGTTAGATTCCCGGCCAGGGCATACAGGATAAGCACCCATCTGCTTCTCCACCCCTCCCCCTCTCCTTCCTCTCTGTCTCTCTCTTCCCTTCCTGCAGACAAGGCTCCATTGGAGCAAAGTTGGCCCGGGCACTGAGGATGGCTCTATGGCCTCTGCCTCAGGGGCTAGAATGGCTCTGGTTGCAACAGAGCAACGCCCCAGAGGCAGAGCATCGCCCCCTGGTGGGCATTCCAGGTGGATCAGGGTAGGGCGCATGTGGGAGTCTGTCTGACTGCCTCCCCATTTGCAACTTCAGAAAAATACAAAAAAAACAAAACAAAAAAACCGTCTGATTCTAGTATTAAATGGTTCTATTTCAAAGGCTCTGAATGCCCAAGAAAATATAAGAGCATAGGCCTGACCTGTGGTGGCACAGTGGATAAAGCGTCGACCTGGAAATGCTGAGGTCACCGGTTCGAAACCCTGGGCTTGCCTGGTCAAGGCACATATGGGAGTTGATGCTTCCAGCTCCTCCCCACTTCTCTCTGTCTCTCCCTCCTCTCGCTACCTCTCTGTCTCTCTCTCTCTCCCTCTGTCTCTCCTCTCTAAAAATGAATAAATAAATAAATAAATAAATAAAATTAAAAAAAAAAAAGAAAAATGTAAAAATTATAAATAAAAAAAAAAAAAGAAAGAAAATATAAGAGCATACATGTAAAGTCATTTTTTAGGTCACTAAACAATATAATTGGGCAATTCTTCTTGACGGCCATCTCAAAAGCGAGATTTTTAACTTCTTTGTATCTCCACTTGTTCACAATGGAAGATTAAGGCCAAATACACAATATATGGATTCTGGCTTGTACAATCACAAGCTCTTCTTATTAGTCCCTTCCAAAGTACAGTTGTAGAGGTCAAACTCCCAAGATCACCTTCAAGTGATCTTCTTGAAGTGATTCTTCTTCTTCTGATAACAGCTTAAATATTAGATTGAACCATATGAAATTGTCCAGTTTTATTTTTTAGGTGAAAAATCATAAAACATTGGCAACTGCCTATGTTACAACCTAACACAAAAGTCCAACTGCTTTACAGAATAGAGACACTTCATACATATACATCTTTAGCCACTCCTTCCAGGCAAGCTTTCTCTAGTCTAAAGTAATTCTTAAAGAAGTGATCCTGTAGGAATTGATACTTACTCAAATTGTAATGGCTGACCACAGTATTTCCTCCTTGTGACTCTTAGTTTTTGGTGAAGGCTTCCTAACTAAGGAGCTGGTTCTGTCTATACCTTAGACTCAATGTTTCTGGTAGCAATGAGGGAGTTGTGGGGTGGTCAGTGTGCAGTGTGAGCAAAACAGAGACGGGCAGTGCCATTACCTTGTAAAACAGACCCCTTTGAAACATTACATTTGAAGATAGGACTTGCCCTTTATGACAAAGTGCAAAGGAAATTGCATACAGAAGACAACAGCAGAGTATCGGCCAAATTGTGTGGTTAAATCCTCACAATCTCAATAAAGTGCTTTGAAGTGCACGAATGATTCAGGCAAGGGCTCATGTTAGCAATTACAAACCCGTCACTGGGGTCCCCCATTTCATTTGCGCCCAGTGAGGCGACTTTTAAGGGTGACGATAAATCTCCTTGAGCTTAAAAGGCAGAGAGGGCCAAAGTGTGAACTCTTTACTTCAGCAACGGAAGGGAGAAATCAGTGATTCATTAAAGCAGGGACCTCCTTGGAAGCTGGCAGGGGTGGAGGGAAGGGAGTTAATTATGTCTCCCTCTCTGCACTCACTCAGCCCCGTTTCCAATCTGTGGGGCAGCAGGGCGAGTCCCTCAGCATCTTCCGCTTTCGGCCCCAGCCCTCTCCTCCTCCTGGGAGCGAGGCGGGAGGGAGGGGAAGAGTCTGCTGAGCACTAGGCTCCAGGTGGCTCTCAAGTGCTGCGCTGCCAAAAGGGGGAAAAACCCAACGTTGGAAAACAAGTGAGAAAGGGGCTCCCCGGAGGGGATTGGTTCAGGCTGCAAGGCAGCAGCGTTGGGGAAGCCCGGGACACTGTCTGCACTGGTGGCCCGCGCGGGGAGCGCAGGGGAGCGCAGGGGAGCGCAGGGCCGCCTGGGCAGCGGTCAGCAGGAGCCAGAGGCGCAGCGGGTGGAGCCTGTGCGCGCGGGGCTCCGGGACGGGACACCGCAGTCCCCCAGCCCGCAGAGGCGGCGTGCTCCCTTCCCAGGGCTCCCCGGCTCCCCACTCTCGGCCCCCTCCCTCCGCCCTCTCCCAGGCGTTCCCAGCAGCCCGGGGTTTCAGATGTCCCACCGCCGTTTGACCCCCTCCCCCTGCTTCTCCACCCTGCAAATGAGGTTTGACCAGCAGAGGCAGAGCCCACCTCTGGCTCCGAATCACTGACATTTAGAGTCCGGGCTTCAACCTGTTTACAAGCCGGCTTTCCAAAGAAGGGGAGGGGGGAGGGAAACAGGGCCAAACAAAACAGCAACCGCCATCCCCCCCCCCCCCCAAACAAGTAGTGACTTTGCGCAGGCTGCACATCAACAGGCACCACCAAAAAGAGAAAGCAAGAGGGAGAAGGACACAGCGGCGACCGGGCAGCTGCCTCCAGCCTGCCCACCCCGAAGGGACGCGCCGTCCGAGCCGTCCGGCGGGCTGGAGCTCCCGGAGAGGGACCGGCGGGAGCCGCTGCAGACGGCGCGGAGCTCTGCCCCAGCCCACCCCAGCCCCGTGGGTTTTGTTCACCGTGCTGTCATCTGTTTTTCGGACTTTTTTTTCCTCTCTGTCTCTCTAGCATGGTGAAGAACGGGGTGAAGAAGAGAACAAAGTAACCCCTGGGGGAGCGAAGATCTCTGGTGACCAACAGCACCCCGCCACCAAACAGCTCCGGCTACTGCGGCCACCCACGTCCGCCAGTCCCCCGGAGACTGCAGAGTCTCACGGCGGGTCCCCCACAGAAGCGAGGAGAGGCAGCGGCCCTTCCGAGGAGTTATGGATGGTGGCGCATTCACTTCTGGCCAGATCCGCACCCAGAGGGAGCTAACCAGCGGCCGCCACCTCCAGCTGTCTCCTCGCCTCTCACCGGGTCTCACCCTTCCAGTATGTTCCTTCTGATAAGACGATTTCCAGTGCCGAGAGTGTCGGTACAATGTGGAAATGGATACTGACACATTGTGCCTCAGCCTTTCCCAACCTGCCCGGCTGCCGCCGCTGCTGCTGCTGCTTCTTGTTGCTGTTCTTGGTGTCCTCCGTCCCTGTCACCTGCCAAGCCCTTGGTCAGGACATGGTGTCACCAGGGGCCACCAACTCGTCTTCTTCCTCCTCCTCCTCGTCCTCCTCCTCCTTCTCCTCTCCCCCCAGCGCGGGGAGGCATGTGCGGAGCTACAATCACCTCCAAGGAGATGTCCGCTGGAGAAAGCTCTTCTCTTTCACCAAGTACTTTCTCAAGATCGAGAAGAACGGGGAGGTCAGCGGGACCAAGAAGGAGAACTGCCCCTACAGTAAGTACCCGCCGCGTTGCCTCCAGTCATCCGCCCCCACCCGCAAGGGGGAAATCTCTTCCACATGTGGCCAGCTAAATATTTACGTCCCCAACCCCTGTAAAATGATTAAGTGGAATACTTTCACACTAAATCACCCCCCTCCCGTGTATACACTGCGCTGCCGCATCCCTCCCCGGGGCGCTCCCTGCACATGCCCCGCTCCTCGTCACCTCTTCCGCCCTGTCTCTCGGCTTGTCACCACGGGACACCCGAGAGTGGCTGCCGCGTGCGGATGCTCCTCTCGATCCCGTTGCCCTTCTCTACCTCATCCCGAGGTCCCCTTCCCCTCCCTTCTGGAAATGGCCCAAGTAAACACATTCTGTTTCTTTTCGCTGGCAATCTTATTAAGAGTTTTGGGACAGTTTCTTCAAGCTGAAAATAATTATCCTCTGTCAATTATAGGCGTTTTATGGAAACTTTATTTAAAAAAGAAAAGTCAATTCTACTCTCTCCCTACCCCCATCCGTTTACCCCACCACCTCTCTAGATAGGAGCGAAAGCACTTTTCTGGTTTTGATTTGGGGGGGGGGGGGTCCCTCCTGTTGGCTTGAGTGATTGCAGTCCATGAAGTTCGCTTTTCCGGCACTACTGCTATTAGTCTTGGGCCTGCCTTCTCTCTTGGTAACATGATGCTCATGTCTGCGTTGTCAATAGCATATGCGCTGCTTTGTGGTGTCCCGTTGTACTGTTTCTTCTGAAACCTCTCATATTGCAGAGCCCTACTACTACAGCATTGTGAACATCTGGGGCTGGATTCACACAGACCTCACACAAATTCCATTGTCATTCTTCTATTTTCAAAGTAAAAGTCATAAGTCTGTTTCCATGGCTGTCATTTACCCCTTAGGATGAGGGTTTTCTCCTTAGTTCAAGTTATGCCCTGAATTTATTTCCTTCCTTCCTTCCTTCCTTCCTTCCTTCCTTCCTTCCTTCCTTCCTTCCTTCCTTCCTTCCTTCCTTCCCTCCCTCAGTCCTTCCTTCCTTCCTTCCCTCCCTCAGTCCTTCCTTCCTTCCTTCCTTCCTTCCTTCCTTCCTTCCCTCCCTCCCTCCCTCCCTCAGTCCTTCCTTCCTTCCTTCCTTCCTTCCTTCCTTCCTTCCTTCCTTCCTTCCTTCCTTCTTTCCTTCCTTCCTTCCCTTCTCCAGCTCTTTTGCTTCTTTCTTTCTTGCAGGGGTGTGGGCTGGGAGGAGGAGGGAGAAGGGGAAGAGGAGGGGTGGATATTGTGTCTCTTCTTGAATTAGTCCAGCAAAGCCAGATTACTCTGTTGGCTTCCTTTCCTAGTTACTTTCAAGTGGTGAGTCTTATTCATCCTCTATTGATTGCTATTTGAAAGGCTCCCGAGGCTATGTAATGGCACACTGAAGATAGTAGACAAAGACATTTAAACATCTTTAATGACCATTTAGCATGATCTCAATGGTACTTTCAAGTCACCTTTTAAAGGGACCTTTTTTGTCAGTTGTTGGGGAATTTGAAACATATTTGCCAGCTAATTTAAATACGTGAATCATACATTTCAAAATTCCTTGGCCCAGAAGGTATCTGGCACAAAAGGGAAAAACAGTTACCAGAACTTAGCATTTTCTTTTTAAGTAAAGATTGACAAGAATTAATACTTAGTTTTCTTATTTGAGGACTAACTGAACATTAACTTCTATTCCTCCTCAACTGCTGCTTCCATTTACTAAAATTAGTAATATGTATAAAGTAAAATTAGCGATTATTCAAAGTAACAGTAGTTGTAGAAGGTACTCATTTTATGTTTAATACTAAAGATGTTAAAAGCCCATTGCCCATATATTTTTCCCATTCTGATTTATAAAAAGCAGCTAGAATAATGTCATTTATGATAATGATTTTTTCCCATTGTTACCTGAATTCATTAAACACTGTACATAGATGTTATAGTTGGTTTAAAAGTTGATACCTTTGTTCACTTTTAAGCAATAGCTGTGGTATCACCCAGATAGGACAATGGGGAAGAAATGGTTCCCTTACTGAAGACTGAGTTGAGAGTTTCAAATAAATAATACCCAAGGACTGAAATTCTTGCTTGTATTTTAGTTCATGGAGATAACTTAAAGAAAGATGATAATTTAGAGTGCTACTCTTGAGCAAACTTTCTTCTTTTCTTTTTTTGACACTATCTTGATTTCGCTATTGCGAAGTGTTTTTAAGTGTTTTTAAACTGTGATGTAAGGACCAATCTATATTAGTTTGTTTATGCAACCTAAATCAGTATTTTCTAAAATAAGGATCACCATGGGATTAATGATTTAGTAAGATGATTTCCAGTGTACAATTTAATTATATATTACAGTTAAGAATTATCTGCAAAGAGAAAAGTATACAACCTTCACTGCATAGAAACAAGCATGGTAAATTTCCGTCCTAAATGTCTAAAATATACTAATATCTCTTCCAGATGATAAATTATACTAATAGTTCCTGTTAAAATTACAATATCTTCTATAGTAATGCAGTCTTAATAAGTGGATAGAAAGGGAAGGGGGTGGGTCTTACTCTGTTAAATAATGTCAAGCCATAAGTAATTTAGGCTTTCCAAGAACATCTGTATGAAAACATAGCACGTGAAAAGTAGAGGCTGAAAAAGCCTTAATTTCACATGTGGCCTGGTAATCAGACACTGCTCCAATTTCCAGCTGGACTGATGCAGCTGAACTACATGGTATCATTAAGATATTGTCTAAATGTTGCATAATTACACATGACAAACTCTTGCCATGCCTACAGGGGTGACCAGCCACCCAGCCCACCAAATGGTAGCCTGTTAAATATTAGGGTATTTAACCTCTGAGGAGTGTCAGTTCCTTGTCCAAAAACCACATTTCAGTAACATTTTCCTAAACAAGTTATTAATTATTCTCAATACACTGAAGTTGTTCTTTTGAGGTTTGCTTATTTGAAGCTTAATTTTCTTTGTTACTTCTGACCCTAATGTTATTGCTGCTAAAATACAATAACAGCTTATCTAAGAGGTTACATGTTTGTGATGTCCTGGGTTATTAAATCACTGTTTTACTGGCTTTTTGCCAGCAAAATGTTCACACAAGAGAATAAGAAAATCTCCCACGAGTTTTGTAAAATCATTTTTAACTCCAAAGCTGGTTCCAAAAATTGGATGGTTCTAAAAATATTACTCATTAAAGAAACTCTCCTCAATTTGAGTGATTATCATAGTTTCTCTTATTTGGGGGGGGGGGGTGTATTTTTTTTTCTTAGCCATTATAGAATAGTAGAATAAAGGAGAGCAGAGATGAATTATGTTTCTCCTGTTAGAAGTCTGAGAAAGCTTGAATAATTTAGAATAGCTGTGGTGTATCTGTCACTAGATATGCTGGGGCTCATTTAGGTTTGTTTTATCATTCTTTACATCTAGAGCTTTGCCCTTGAAACATTACCACTCGGCTCCAATTCTGGCCTCCTAGAAAGGCTGCATACAGCTGTTAGGTGGTGCCCTTGCAACCGGGACTGGTGGACTTATTTCTGAATGTGAGTGAAACAGCTGTGGGCTTCTCCTGTGGTTGTCACTTATAGAAAAGGGGAGTCTAGTGCAAAGAAAATGTATCCCTAAACCTGAGACAGCCAAGGATGGACAGTCTCACAATGGAGAGCTACTGCGCTTATGATCTTTCTGGAAAAGGAGTACGGGAGACAACACAGAAATTGGTATGTACTGAATATGTAGTATGCACATTATTTCTTTAAATATGTATTTAACACTCATAACAATCCTACAATTTAGATATAACCATTCACATTTTTTTAATATGAAAACTAAGCCTGAAAAAATTTAAACTACCCAAGGTCATCAACCAGAAATTGGCAGAGCTGGGATTCAAGCCTAAGTCTATTGGGTTATATCACTCTTTATTTCTTCCACTTCTCTGCTACTAGTGACACTGACACCAGCATATTAGAATTAGATACCCCAAAAGTCTAAAAAACAAAGTACCCCAACATATAATTACTTCTTACTATGAATACAACCAGTTCTTCAGAAGGAAATTGGAACAGTAGTAAAATGATGGTGGAACGGATATGAACTATGTCAAAGGTATCATTGCAGGTGGCTCTCTTGTATCAGACTCTATTAGGACATCCTCTAGGTGAAGTATCTTTTTGGATATTATGTGTGGGAATATAATTGCTTATGAGCACTCCAAATATACATTCATCAGACTCACTCATTTCAACAGAAAGCATTAGAAATATATGACTATTTAAGAAAGCTCCATGAATGTCATTGTATATAGTTAATTGTTTACAGCTGAGGGCCACATGTTTAATTGTTTCCATGTGTAATAAAATAATTTGATTGTAAATAAATACCGTGTGAAAACTGGACTGTTGCAAAATCTTCTGATATATGATTCTATGAGGAGCAAAGTCTTGGAGGCCTAAAGATAGATAGATGGATAGATTGGTAAATAGATTATTGATGATAGATAGATAGATAGATAGATAGATAGATAGATAGATAGATAGATAGAAAAAGCTTTAAAATGAGTCTGCAAATCAAAAAAGCACTTAGTACATAAAAATGAAAGATTATTGTCTAGGATTAAAGGTTTGTATTGTTACTTTTAATCAAGATGAGAGCTTATTATAGGAACATCAATAAAATGAGAAAATAATTATTGAGAAAAATAGGGACCTAAGTATTACTTACTAAAAATTAGACAACAATTTTCTGGGAAGAAAACCAGTATACATCTTAAGTTTTCCCCTGGTGTCTTATTTAAGTTGTGGTTCTTTCTAGGGTTTGGTTGTATAATTTATAACCGGCAGCATTTAATCACAAGCATTGAGGATTTATGAAGGTGGAAGGCACTGCATTTAATGTTTATGTGACACTGGTCCTGTTACCTTTACTGCATTTCTACCATATGGACCCTCCACTTTGATGACTTTATCATAAATCCATTAAAAATTCACAATTACAGAGAGTTTTCTCTTCAGAGACCTGATTTATAACCATCTACCTGAAGAAACCCAAGAAAACAGCAGAAATCACATGCCAGTATTGGAATATGAGAATTCAGAGACACTAATCCCTAGGTCTTAGGAGATCTATTTCTCAAAAATATGGACCACTCTTTCCAAACAGGGTTTTTAAAATGATGTTTAAGCATGAAATTGAAGAGAAGAATCATATCTTATTGAACAAAGAAAACCCCATTGTATATGTGTTTCTTGTACATTTTTTTTACCTTCTAGTTTAGAGTGGAAAATCATATTCCAGTTCACATTTTCAGTGTTTAATGAACTTTTGGTAGAACATGAATGAGCACTTTAAATTCCTGCACAATTACCTTCATGTTCAGAGGCAAACCCCATTTATTATCCAAATGTCTGACTTTCCACAAGCCACAATGCTGGAAAAAATGTTGACAGCTCATTTGAAATGAAGCTAATGTTCCTCACATTTATGAGCTGCCTATGAATATCTACATCTTTCCTAAGCCTTAAAGGTCTATATATACTTATCCAAAATTGTAGTACAAATGATATTTCTTTATTATGCTTCAGAAGGAAGATTAATGCATGTGTATTAGTTCAAAGTGATTTTAATCTATCTTAACATTAATTCTGTGAACTTTGCAGTGAAGAGTAATTCAGATGACATTTTTAGTATTACTGTTCCAACATTTGTCAGCATTAATAGTTGATGTTTGCTTAATATAAGTCAGTAAAATATTAGCATTTCCCTCCCAGAAATTAAAGTTCTCCTTTAATTTTCCAGTAGAAAGGCACATAAGATTCTTGTTTACATAATTTTAATAGAGTTTTATCTGTTGAGAAAAGTAATGAACCTCATTTTGTCTCAAGTCCTTTATGCAGAAGTATGTTCATTTTTCATGGGATATTGCAATGATTGAAGATCATTTACATTTGCCATTTGACCAGTGGTGTTTGTTACTTGGGTTTACAGATTAAAAAGGCTTACTGTTCATAATTGGCATGCTTTCTTTTCAGTGCCTGTTACCTTTACCCCTGCCTGTCAGTCCATATAACAAGTGATAACCTAGAAATGTGCCTTTAATATTAGAGAAACTATAGCTACACCTTGAGAAGCTACCAGCAGCACTCTGATACAGAGTTAATGAGTCCTAAATGTTTATTATTTACAGGTTTAGTTTAAAATAAGAATTTAATTAGTACAGATTTTATATAAATAGAAAGTTTCAAGATATCTAGAAGGGAGCCAGGTCACCCACAACATAATGGTCTTAAAGGCTCCTTGGCTTTTAAATCAGGTCAGTTGTGTTCTTTCTTTGAACGTTGTGTTCTAATTGGAACAATAAATCAAAGATGACACAGAGTAGATTCCCCTGTAAGGTGGACAACTGGACAGTGACTGTTTACTGCTGCTCACACGTGCATCCAATTACCATTTGATAGATCCACAGGGCCAGCAGTAAAGCATTTTATAGTTCACCTAATAATTCTTCACCCTGAATCTGTCCAACTTTACCTCTATCTAATCTGTCAGTATGTGTGTTATCATTAATGAGGAATTTTCGAATGTCTGGCATGCTTCCTACAATGAATAATGACATTGAAATATTAATGAATCATTCAGTGAATTAGAATAGAGGAGGTAAAGTATTGATTAAGTCGATATCTTCCCCACTTCAAGTAATTGTCCACTAAACATAACCTGATAATTAAACTACAACTCTAACTCTATTATGAACAGTGTAGTTTAACTGCAACTTAGTTCTAAATAGCCACAGTTAGCTACCACATTAAGAACTTTTTGGAAAAACCATTTTTCTGTAATCATTATTATTTTCTTTCAAAGACCTTGAGTTAACATGCTTTACTGAAAAACATCCATGTTGGTTCATCCTTGATCTTTTTGGAGGCATTGCTCAGTTTGAGCATAACCGGACATATTTATGGTGTCTTTACTGCTCACACGCCACCAACTTCTTTCTCATAGTCCTATCTTGAGTCAGCTTTACCTCTGAATTATCAACCATCTGTGACAACCAGCTTCTGAGACATCATGAATACCTGGTACCCTATCATCCCTTCACCACTCCATTATTTTCTCCTCCTTTTCTTTCTCTTTCCCCCGGATTCTATACCCCGCACATGCACATACCACTGAATCCAGAGAAAGTCACCTATTATCAGTGTTGAGCATCACCTATCCCAGGTAGAGCCAGTGGCCTGGACGTTTTGGGATGTGTAGCATCCAAAATAAATGGTTAATATTCTGTGCATAAAAGTCTTCAGCAGTGTAAATTCGGCCTCAAAAGGAGCCTTCTCTGCTTTTTAGTCTCCAGTGAATTCTCCCTTCTCCCAGCACAGAAGCCAATTTAATTTCCTCTACCTTCGCCCTTTAGCACATTCGGCAAACCACAGAGCAGAACCTTCTCCGAATGCATGCTGACTGGGTACCAAGTCAGCCTTCTGCATTTCCCTCCACGTTCAATAGTTTGTTCCCAGGAACCCTCCCTGCAGGCTCGTTTTACCTTTCTTTCTAATTGGTTTCGTCCGTGCAACACTTACCAGCTCCTTTGTTCGTTCTCTGTCTTTTTGCCTCTGTCTGGACCTCTTGTAAGAGAAAGTGAAGGTGATTTAGGAAATCAAATAATGATTCCCCTTCTATCTGAGTCACCATTTATTCCAAAGAAGATGAATATTAATTTAAAGCCTTTCCTGTCTTCGACTTTCAGAATTTCACTTAGATTATAAAGCTTCTCTGAACAACCCTGTCCATGTCAACTGCAGCTCCTGAAAATGAAACCCATGTTTTCATTCTATCCAAGGGGAGAAATGTAGAATCCACATGCAGGTGCACTCTGGCCTGGCCACTCCCGGAAATGTACATATCTTTACTAGAAAGCTATGGAGGCAGTTGCAGAAGTTAGAATTTGCACTAATAGACCACCTGTGTTGCCAGTTGTCCAGGAAGAGCACCTTGGCACTGAGTGCTGAATTGTTTTATTAGATGCCGAAGCTGACTATTCACATGTGTCCAAGTGGTTGTTACTAACTGTAATAACAAGGAAAAGCCAAGCTGCTTTTTTATAATCAGTTTCAAGTTAGGTAGAGGTCTAAATCTAGATCTAGATATATTTTGAAATCTGAAAGAGCTTTGATTTATTGATAGAAGTGTTCAAGGAAAACCTAATATTCTGTGGCCTGGGGAAAATGGGAACACATGGATGCTAAATTACATACTATTTATGACCTACAGTGAGATTGATTTGCAATGTTATTCATAACAGTCATTACCGTTGTAGTAAATGAGAGGCATTTTTTGGAATATCTCTATTGAAGGAGATGATTCCACAATTATAAAAAAAGAAAAGTGCTAGTAGTCAGATTAGGGTATAAAAGCAGATGAACAAAACTACAGAAGGGCTTTCAGGTTGAAGGCAGAGCAACGGGCGAAGGACAGGTACTAATTAGAATGTGAGGAGCCAGAGGAAAAGCAGAGGCGGCCACAGACCATGTAGACAGACTGGGAGAGGAGGAGATTCGCAGCCAGAGTGATGAAGACAAGGGTTTTGAACTCCCAGGAAAGAAGTCAAGCTAATGAGTAGCACGGCACAAAGTTTGACATGACAAGAAAGGTGTGAGGGAAATATAACCCAAACCCTGGCATCTGACCGGTTGTTAAATGAACTGCAAGGGGAACCTGTGATCTAAAAGGAATCCCGCCGAAGTCATCGCCGCCATGGTATCAGAGTGAGGAGAGCCCATTCCAGTTTCTGCAAGAGGCTTAAGGTGGAGGAACTAAAAGTGTGGGCTTTCATCAAAAGTGATCACAAGTCTGGAGTTGGGTTAAAAGGGACCTTTGAAAGCACAGAAGTGGGCAGATATGAGGCTCCACACTGCCAGAGAGTAGGATATAATTTGGGCAAGATGTCATGAGTATAGCAAGGATATTCACAGTGCCCACCTCTTTCCCACACAGGAAAGATTTCATGAGATCCTTCATTCATTCAACAGAAGCTCATTGACTGCTTGCTTTGTTGTGTCAGATACTGTGTGACACTTAAATACAGTACTGAAAAAAAATGCTGGATTTGCTCCCATAGAGCTTTCATCTATAGTGTCAAAAAAAATAAAAAGAAACAAGCAAACAAAGAGATACATGATGGAAATTAGGGATAAATGCTGTGGAGAAAGAGGTCCGGTACTCTAACAAAACACTCGAGAGTTGTTCCAAACCTCAGGGCTAGAGAAGCCTTTTGAAGGTGGAGGTTGGGACGGTCACATGGGGCGTGTTTGACACCTCCCGGAAGAGGACAGAAAAGGCACACTGAGCCCAGGGTCAGGGAAGTTTGAAGGAGTCAGAGTCCATGCAGTTAACGGCCTAATATTGCCTGCTGCATAATAAGCCTTCGCAGTATATACTTTTTTTTTATGTAACTAGGATGCTTCCCCTTGTTGGAAGAGAGAGCATTTACAAAGCAGTTGAATGGTTTGATGAGCTGGAAATGAGAACTACTGAAATTGCAGGAATCAGAAATGCACCTGGCAGTTTTTAAAAGGTTTGGAATGGCAGTGTTTACAATGTCCTGAAGTTTTGGGGAAAGAGAAGTCTGCTTCATTAAGAGACTAGCAGCAGACATTTGAAAATTGAAAGTAACTTGAGGAGAGAGGGAAGAACTAAACATGAAGACGAGAAGATGCACCTGACCCAGGGCACAACTGAAAAAAGGGAACAGAAGAGAGTAAGAGACAAAACAAAGGACCGAACAGGCCACTGGGGCTGGGGAGAATGTGGGTTATTGCATACAAGGCCACAGGAAAAGTGACTCAATTTTTAAATATTTCTAAACAAATCTACTATGTCAAGTGACAACATGGCTCGAGCCAGGATTCTCACTGTGGCTCAGCTTTCGGTAGATTCTGCAGGGAAGTGTCCTGTTTCTCGCCCTGTGACTGTAACCTTTGTGGCCCATGCCCTCAAAGCATTTTCAGTCCAGAGATAGGGGCAGGAGACTTTCACAGGGAGTCGGAAGAGAATATAAGGCCATTTATACTAAACACCAAAGGAGCAGGGCAGAAAAACAGCAACCTGCAATGAGGGAGGGGTGAAGGACCCCTCGGGAGTCACCCTGAGGGTAAGGGGCTTCAGCTAGACCTAGACTTAGAGAAAAAGAGAGGAGCAAGGCTATCCTTAGAGAAAAGCACAGAAGCCTTGTGGACGCAGATTACACAGGAAATGTTCAGGAAACGACAGGCAGGCCAACGGGGTGGAGCAGAATTTGCAAGCTAGGGGGTAGCTTACGAAATACAAAGCAACATACATGAAAACGTGCTATCGTGTGGGAGCGAAACACATAAATAGATTTGAGGGCTTACATGTTTTGTTTTGTTTGCTAAAATCTCACTGAAAATTGGCATTTTTTTATTTTACTTTTGAAGGACAGAATAAACAAAGAGAAAGCAGAGGACTATTTGAAAAGAGTATAAACAACAGTATAATTCATATACCGAAATATATTAAATTGTAATTTGATTGGCAAAAACCAAAACCCAAAACAAAGAACCCACCACTCATTTTCTACTGGTAGCATGAAAAAGTAGTTCTGACGTGCACCAAATGTCGTCATCCCTTAGCATTCCTGACGTGCTAAGTGGTCATAACTTAAAATGTCCCTCCTGCAGAAGTTCTTAACACACACACACACACACACACACACACACACACACACACATCACTCCGAAGGGTCTGTCACTTCCCAGCAGGTTCTCAAAGCAAACTCCTGCGGCCACAGAACCACTTGCTCCCTCTATCTTTCCTGTCATTCTGTTCTAAGCTGTCGGAGTATTATTTGGGTTAGGTGAGTAGAAAGAAAAAGTAGACTCCAGCTCTTCACCTTGCAAAAGAGTATACTTAAGTATTTAGTTTGATAACAAACTAGGAGCAGGATGCAGATAGCCTGAGTGCAACTGTGTCTACTACTGTCAAGACCTCGAGCTCTGGAGACCAAATTCTAGAGTTGGAATCTGGGCTCTAAGACTGGCTGGCTTGGGACAAATTACTCCCTGGGTCTTGATCTCTGCAACTGTTAAGTGAAGATAATAATATCATCCCCCTCAATCATTGTTGGAAGGATGGGTTTCTAAATTTACAAATGAGACTATAAATGTAAAGTTCCCTGTATAGGGCCTGGAGCATTTTAAGAGCTCAGAAATGTTAGCTCTCATTACCGTTTTGTGCTATGACTACTGTGTTCTTTTTAGTTATACTATTTGCTAAAAAGATTTCTAAGTCATGGCATAAAAAAAATTAGACAGAAAATTGATATTCTATCCCCTTATTTTATAGTTTATAAAGCAATTGAGTGGTTTCATCAGTTGGTTGTCAAAAAAAATCTGTGACATGGCTGAAATAATCACTGTCACCACCAGGCTATATTTAGATGAGAAAACTGAGTTTAAAAGTCATGGTGCAGTTGCATAGCTAGCCTACATGGGTCAGGATTCACACCTAGGCAAGTGTGCCCGTCTGGCTTGGTGTGCCTGGGACTGTCTCAGTGAGCACTGATTGTTCTAATATGTTATTAATAGCCCCTATTCACTCCCAAAATACCCATCACCAAGTCGCCCTCATCTTAGCCAGTCTGCTCTGGAGAAGGCACACATCTACCCAAGCCGGCTTCCTATTAAATACTTAAACGTCATTCCAGTGTCCTCAGAATAACAGCAATATTCTTCTGCATGCCATGTAAGGTCCTCATGATTTGTTCCCTAACCTGAACCCCTCCCACTTCCTTTATTAAGATACTTCCTGTTACAGACATGCTGACTTGGAGTTAGTTCCAGGACAGGGCTGTCCCCTCATGTATAGCATTTGTACACATGACCTGGTCTGGCTGGAGGGATGCTCCTGTCCTCATTGTCCCCAGTACTCCTTTCTTTCATGGGTCATTTAGAGGCCATCTCTAGAAAGCCTTCCTGACCACTCTATTATCCCACAGGACCTGCGCTCCCCAACACCTGCATCTAATAGTGTAACATAATCTCACATTTGATTAATTTCCCCATGTAGTTTCCTCATACACAGAAAGCTTGTTGAGGGTGAGGGCTAGATGTACCACATTGACCTTTGCATGCAAGCTCTTAATACAGTGCCTGGCACATCATGGCTTATTTCTATGTATTTATCAGGTAAATTACTCTTTGCAATTGCATGTCCTTGACACAAGTCATCCAGAACTTTTTGGCTTATTCACCTGGTCTGGAAGGTATGATTTAATACATGAACTACCAGGAAAAAAAATTTATCTTAAAAATTTCATTCAGTTCTAAGTGTTACAGTTCTGAGAACTTAGAAAATAAGTTAGGGCCATCATTACTTAAGTGAATGTTAAGTACTTACTTTCATACAAACTTGTGAATGGAAATATTATGTAATCCTCAAAATAAATTGTTTCCCATATTTCTCCAACTTGCCTAAGGTTACTATTGTCCATGTTTAGTGGAGATAAATGATGACTTGACTCTTTCTTAAATTTTTTTTTTTGCTGGTTGTGAGATATTTATGGTTTCAGAGTGGTATTTGGGTTCTGGGGTAATTTGGTAACAATTAGCAAATGAGTGATTCTTGGTAATTTATTTAGAGAAAAAGAAGAATGAACCACAAAGAGTGAGAGTAAGGGATATGGTTCATCCTCTTGGCTGTGTCGAAACATTCACTGTGTGATCCTGGGTAGGTCTTTACTTTATCTTGCCCTCAGAGACTTAATATATGAAATGGGTATATTGAATTAAATTATAATTAACATTTTTGTGCAATGTACTCATTTTCTAGATTAAGGACTAGATTCTAGGAGCCTAGCATACCTCCTAGGAGAGAATAAAGATAGAATGCTGAATAATAGCTACCCATAGATACCAGGTCTTAACCTCTGAAGCCTGTGAATGCTACTTCAGGTGACAAATTTTTCAGATGTGATCAAGCTAAGGGTCTTGAGAAGTGGAGGTTATCTTGCAATATCCAGGTAAGCCTTACGAGTGATCACTTGTTCTTATAAGAGAGACAGAGCTAGCGTGCGGAGGACCCGGGTTCGATTCCCGGCCAGGGCACATAGGAGAAGCGCCCATTTGCTTCTCCACCCCTCCGCCGCGCTTTCCTCTCTGTCTCTCTCTTCCCCCTCCCACAGCCAAGGCTCCACTGGAGCAAAGATGGCCCGGGCGCTGGGGATGGCTCTGTGGCCTCTGCCTCAGGCGCTAGAGTGGCTCTGGTCGCAATATGGCGACGCCCAGGATGGGCAGAGCATCGCCCCCTGGGGGGCAGAGCGCCGCCCCTGGTGGGCGTGCCGGGTGGATCCCGGTCGGGCGCGTGCGGGAGTCTGTCTGACTGTCTCTCCCTGTTTCCAGCTTCAGAAAAATAAAAAAAAAAAAAAAAAAAAAAAAGAGAGACAGAGAATGATTAAATATGCAGAGAAGGCAGACAGGGATTTGATGATGGAAGCAGAGAAAAAGAGATTTATTGATGCAATGCTTTGACTTTTAAGACAGATGATGGAGCCAGAAGTCAAGAAATGGAACTGTAGACTCTCCCTGTAGAGCCAATGGAGGGAGCTTGGCTCTGTTGGCCTTGATTTGGGCCCATTGAAACTGATGGGCTTCTGGACTCCAGAAATGTGAGAGAATAAATTTCTATTGTTTTAAGATGCCAACTTGGTGGTAATTTGTCATAGCAGCCCCAGGGAACTAATATAGATTTCATGTTCAAGGTAAGGTGCTGCTCTAACAAATACCTAAAAACATGGAGGTGGCTTTGGACTATATAATGGGTGTGAGCTGGAGGAATTCTGAGGCACATGATAGAAAAAGCCTATATCGCCTGACCTGGTGGTGGCACAGTGGATGGAGCATTGGACTGGGATGCCGAGGACCCAGGTTTGAGACCCCGAGGTTACCGGCTTGGGCACGGGCTCATCTGGCTTGAGCAAAATAAAAAAAAATGCTCACCAGCTTGGACCCAGGGTCACTGGCTTGAGCAGGGGGTTGCTCGGTCTGCTGAGGGCCTGCGGTCAGGGCACATATGAGAGAGCAGTCAATGAGCAACTAAGGTGTCGCAATGAAGGACTGATGATTGATGCTTTTCATCTCTCTTTGTTCCTGTCTGTCTGTCCCTGTCTGTCCCTCTCTCTGGCTCTCTCTCTCTGTCCCTGTAAAGAAAAAAAAAGAAAAAAAAAAAAGCCTATATCGTCTTCACCAGACTTCTGGCAGCAGACAAATGAAGGCATTTATCTGGTAGCATTCATCTGGTGGAATTGAAGGCATTCTGGTGAGGGCTCGGAAGGAAATAAAGTGCACAGTGGAGAAACCCTATGTCATCTTAGAGCATACATATATCTTCATAAACAGAATGTTGGTAGAAATATAAATTTAAATGTGCTTCTGGTGAGAGGAAATAAGGAACATGTTATTGGAAACTGGAGGTAAGGCCATCCCTGTGAAAACATGGCAGACACTTAGTTGAACTGCACTTGATATGTTGCATGGAAAGCAGAGCTTGGAAGTGCTGAACTTGGAAATTTAGCTGATGACATTTCCAAGAACAATGTTGAAGGTGAAGCCTCATTTCTTCTTGCTGCATATAGTAAACTGAGGGAGGAAAGAGGTAAAATGAAGAAAATGTTAAACAAAATAGAACCAGCACTGGATGATTTGGAAAATTCTCAGGCTATCCAGATTGCAAAAGAGGCTACATTAAGAGATTTACTATTAGGATATTGTGCTCCAAAAAAAGGCCAAGGATGTGGCTGGACAGCCTTATGCTGGTGCTGAAGAGATTAGGGATATGACTGATGGCTTCTTTCAATCATTTCAACAAAACTAGGAATAGAAATTAACAAAGAAAGATCTCAGGAGGACCCTCTTGGCTACTGACATGAATGCCAGTGATATACATAGGAGACCCACAGTTTTTTTAGAGCATTATATCAGCAGAAACACTGCCAGCTTGGATTGAAAGAGACAGATTTAGCACAAAATAAAAGAAAGCTTTCAGACTCCCAAATTTCTATAGACAAAAAATAGGCTAATAAAACTATTCAGCTGTAAACACATGGCACTTTCAAGCAAAAGGAGGGATCATGGTGACCACAGAACCTTGGGCACAGAGTGTAGAACCACAGGTAAGGAGGCAGAGAACCTAACCCTAGGCCCAGAGGCAGGACCCTCAAGCCACAGAGGACTATTCCCAGGCCTTGGGACATAACTGAATTTATCCTGCTGGATTTTGAAATTGCTTGGGACCAGTGAGGCTTTTCTGCCTTCTATAATTCTCTTTCTGTAATAAGAATACTTGTAATTGTTGTACAATGCCTATCCCACCATTGTATTTTACAACAGTTACCTTATTTTCCTTACTTTATTTCTTTATTTTCCTTTCTTTCTGTTTCTTTCTTTCTTAAATATTTATTTTTTTGATTTGTTTATTAGAGAGAGAGTGGAAGGGAGAGACAGACAGGCAGACAGAAACATTGACCTACTCTTTTATGTACCCTGATGAGGGATCGAACTGGCAACCTCTGGGCTTTGGGATGATGTTCCAACCAATCAAGCTATCCGATCATGGAGAAGATGCATTATTTTCTTGTTTTAAAGGTTCATAATAAAGAAATTTTGCCTCAAGATGAATTATAGCCAGAGTCTTATCCATACTGATTTTATATTATTTAGATGATGAAACTTGAAATGTTTGAGCTGATGATATTTAAATAAGATTTTGGACTGGAGCTTATGCTATAATGGATGATAACTTTTGAGGGTGGAAGGAAGTAGTTAACCTATGGGTGAATATAAATTTGGGGGTCCAGAAGGTGGACTGTAATGTGATGAATATGGTTATCCAAAGATATTAGGTCCTAATCCCTGGAACATGTAAATGTTGTCTGAAACATTTTACAGTAAAGTTTTGCATAGGTGATTCAATCAAGGATCTTGAGATGAGGAGGTTATCCTGGATTATCCAAATGGGCCCTCAATACCACCACAAATGTCTTCCTAAGATAGAGGCAATAGAAGACTAGACATGCACACAGAAGGCAGAGGGTGATGTGATGAAGGAAGAAGAGAGAGAGATCTGAAGATGCCATATTGCTGGCTTTGAAGTAGAGGAAGAGTCCTGAGTCAAGGAATGTGGCCCAGGAGGCAAGGACGGATTTCTGCCCTAGAGACCAGACAGCTTGACTTCAGTCCAGTGAAACTGATATTGGGTTCCTGACTTCCAGAACTGTGAAGGAATATATTTCTTTTGTTTAAGCCACCAAATTTGGGATAATTTGCTACAGCAGTCACAGTAAACAAATACTATAATCTATGACAAATTTATGTGGTCCAAAAGAAAGGATAATTCAACAAAACAGTATGTTATCATAGAAAGCACCGAGTGGGAGCTCTGATAGAGGTGAGTTCCAACACTATCCACCTCTCATTGAGTGACTGAGATAGGTCTCTGAGCTTCGGAGTCTTCATCTGGTGAATGAAGATGAGAATAATTTATGTAGAAATATCTAGCAAAGACGTACCAGGCTCATAATGGAACCTCAAATTTTAGTTTAGTCTAAATTGTTAAATGACTATTTGTAAGACATCATTTAAAAATATAGTGCATTTGCACATAGCACCTTTACTGCTGGGCACCGTGAGAGCAGCGGCATGACTTTGATTGTTTAATGCAGAACCTGGCGAGATTGGTGGTCTGTTTTTCATTGGGTCATAAATCCAGCTTGGATTAAAAGGAATTGTTCTCTTCGTCCTCATCAGTCCAAGAGCCACTTTCTTAAAGTTGCACACTTAACCCATGAGAACCTTTCCACCTAAAGAAAACCCTTCATAGTTAAAGGTGACAGAAGATCTATTTAATAAATGGATAATTAGTACAATTAAAATGTACGTGAGTGCCCTCTCTGAAGTTCAGTGTTTAAATGTGTTGAAGTTGGCATACATTTCTTGCTGTCTCTGAAACTCTGCATTATCTATCCCTTCACTGTGGATAAAATTCATTTAACATCCTATATTTCAGCTTGTCACATCTAAAAATGTTTCCATAATAGTATACCCCTCCCAAAATTTAGTATCATGACTCTTTATGTCACTTGAATTTTTAAGGCTCAGAAAAAAAGAATGATGCTAAAGTGTCATTTACTCTTACAGAAAACCAGTTTCTCACACTAATAGGGTCTATGAAGTGGTAGACAGTAGATGAATGCTTTAATTGTCTGGGGGTAATGGGGAAACTTCCTCCAGGCTGAGGCTGACAGTGGTATCTCCTAATTTAGTGTTATGAGCTCACTCCTTTTTCTCTTTGAGATTCATAGTTAACTGAGTGCTGGGGCTTAGGAATTGGAGAAAAGAGGTAAGGTGGTGATATTGGCAAGGTGGGTGCAATCAGCAGGGGATGTGGTCACAAGATCTGAGCCGGGATTAGTGTTCAATCACCAGCCCTAGTGGCATTCAAATATCTCTACTTGTATTCTCAAAACCAGGCAGATAACACAGGTCCATCCAAATCCACAGGCGGCTTTAAAACTCTCTGAGCAATGGAACGGCTGCTGAGACAGTTGTGAGTTCCAGATTGAGATGCAGCCCATCCCCATTTCTCTTAATGAAGATAAGAATCCTCTGACAAGGACTTTACAGAGAGATTTGAAGCAAATAGAGAAAGAGGCCAGATTTTAAATAGCTGATCGTATGCAATGCTGGCTATTTCTCAAGTTTGGACCTGTGGACCACATGATCAGAATAACCCAGATATTTGCTCAGAATTCAAAAGATAAGAGTCTTATTCCAAAAGTACTGCCCAGGGGAAGAGGGGTGGGTAAGGGGTGCATGTACAGAAATCTGAACTTGAACAAACACACCAAGCATTTTTAATCCCAACAGACCTCTAAGAAACAGTAAAATTAAGGGAGGCAGTAAATTAAGTGTAGATTTAATGGGCTGAAAGGCCAAAGATGTTTTGAGCTCTGGATAAGCTGAAAAATTTGGCAGGATGACTTTCTGACACAGAGTCCTCGTCTACAGTTTTTCCATTTTTGCACACATTCTGGCAAAGAAGAAACTGCCAGTATATTCTAGAAGGAGGCAGTCATTTTTAAAGTTAAAAACATATGCTAATGTTTAAATACTTCTTGGTTGGTGGAAGACTTTCTAATAAATCTGAGATTAGGTTCGTTTTCAAGGCGCTATTGTAAACATGCTAAGTCTGGGTGAGGGGTGGGGAGAGGTGATACCCACCTAAAGCAGGCTGTTGGTCACCCCTTCAGTGTGCGAGTCACTGCTATTATGAGGAAGAGGTGGGGTGCTATACCAAATGAGAATGGTGTAAACACACTTTTAGAGATTCAGAGCCCCTCCCTACTTTTTTTTTTTTTTTTTTTTTTTTTGGATGCCAGAGGAATCTGTGCACAAATGCTTCTGATCCCAAGAGTGGTGGCAGGAGCCTAGCCCTCAACATGATCACTTGTGACACAGCTTCCAAAGCCGGACATGTAGAAAAGAGAATACTGATGAGATTCTGTAGTGTCCTCGGGAGCCATCTTGTGAACTCAAGCAGCCCTTCGTTGTCGTATCTGTTATTGAGAGGCATTCCTCTTTCTTGTGACAAGTGTTCTCTTTCTGCTGTGGCAGTTGGTTTTGTTTCAGTTCCTGTCTATGACCCTTTCTTATTTTCAGATATTGAGACTGGCTCTACAGAAAGCTATGACTGTGCTCACCTTGGGTGTTCCATGAGTGTGCAAGTTATATGATCCCTGCTGGTGTCAGAGGTATTTCTTTAGAACTACAAAAGTCACCTCAGACCACTTAGAGGCCATATAACTCAGGAACGTCTCCTGCAAAGTCACAGGGAATATGAATCGGGAAATGTTAGTAAAAATCAAAAACAACTAGCACATTCTCAGATGCATCATGTTTTCATCTATGTGTTTTATATATGTATTTCTTCTTTGTACTGAAGGCTTCCAGGTCATTTAATAAGATTAATCAGAATCTGTCCAGTTGAACTTAGCAGTATGTAACTGCTGTCATTGGTCATAATTTATGAGTCTGAGATGGTTATTGTATTGGCCAACCTAAAGGCATGTGATGGGGTTTTTCACAATCCAAAAAGACTTCATGGGGTTTGAGGTTATTTGTTATATCCTGTTGCGCTATATGAGGCATTTGGCCAAAGGCATTTTGCCCTAGTGTTTTGTGCTCCAAAGAATACATCAAATTATTTCAACTATAAAAGAATCTGAAATTGAACACTGCTGAATTGGTTCACCAGAAAAATGCCATCCATCAATTGTCATATTATTTTTCCTTTTGGTGACAATGATTACAGAATAAAAGCACGCTATTCTAGACTCTCCTATCATCTCATGTCTTTTTTTAGTGACTGACACTTTAACTGAATTAACAAAGTTTTCAGTTAGTTACAGTCACATTTTCTGATGTAGTGGAACTGCATACTAGCAAGAGAAAAATTAGAACTTGGAATATTATGAAGTTTATTCTTATTTTACATTAAAACAAATGAAGCATTCAGTAATAGTCTTACAATCTCTTAGATTGACTACATAAAAAATCCTTATTTTTCTAGCTTGATCATGGAAAATGTTTTGATGCAGTTCAGTTTTAGTCAGCATAGAGGTTCTTCATGTGCTATGGTTTATCATTTCAGACATTGGCAGGATCCATTAAATAAACAAGTAAAGTTTTAAAAAACGATGTGACAAGGATTGTTTTAGGCAGCATTGAATGATTTATTTAAACTGGGTGAATATTCTCAACTACTGATCTCTAGCTCCATGGTTTTAGATAGCATTTCAGCACTGTTTTCACAATGGGATAAAATAATAATAACCACTAATGAAATCAAATGCTTAGTTGGTTCTAAATACTTTATATATGTACTCATTTAATATTCAAACAACCCAGCATATAAATATTTGTGTTATTCTAATTTAGAGATAGGAAAATATGAAGCCATTAAGAGACTGAGTAACTTAACTGACATCTTACAGTTAATTAGTGGCAGAGCTAGAATTTGAATCCAGTGGACTGGCTTCAATGTGCATGCACTTAATCACTATTGTATTGTATTTTTTAATGAGATAAAATATACAAGTCGAATTTGAAATCCTTTAGTCAAGCCGAGGCAAACCAGGCACTGTGGTACATTGGCAAATAAAAATTTATAGCTGGGATAAGCTTTTGTAGTATTCTGTGCTTTCTTCATTCACTTTGCCTACATCAAGACCAAAGGATGTCACCTCTTGCCACTTACAAATTTGTACCTGAAGATGCAAAAATCTGGCTCCTGATACTTTTGTGTTGATATTCCCAATGACTAAATATGTGTGTGTCTCTGTGTGTGTGTGTGTGTGTGTGTGTGCTTTTCCAGTAGTAACCTCTTTAAAAAATACTAAACTAGACATATTTTTTTTTTGTATTTTTCTGAAGCTGGAAACGGGGAGAGACAGTCAGACAGACTCCCGCATGCGCCCGACCGGGATCCACCCAGCACACCCACCAGGGGCGACGCTCTGCCCACCAGGGGGCGATGCTCTGCCCCTCCGGGGCGTCGCTCTGCTGCGACCAGAGCCACTCTAGTGCCTGGGGCAGAGGCCAAGGAGCCATCCCCAGCGCCTGGGCCATCTTTGCTCCAGTGGAGCCTTGGCTGTGGGAGGGGAAGAGAGAGACAGAGAGGAAGGAGGGGGTGGGGGTGGAGAAGCAAATGGGCGCTTCTCCTATGTGCCCTGGCCGGGAATCGAACCCGGGTCCCCTGCACGCCAGGCCGACGCTCTACCGCTGAGCGAACCGGCCAGGGCCTAGACATATTTTTAAAATAAAGTTTTACATCAATTTTTTTCAGCTTGAAATTCTTTATGTCATTTATTTAATATCAAAGATGATGCCTTTAACCTAATCACATATGGGGAGAAAATACTTATTATTTTCTTGAACTTGGGGAAATATCTGTCTTGAAGCCAAACTTCCCAAAGACATACTCTTTCACTAAGAAAGCACAGTTGAAAAGAGTTTACTTAGAATTGCTGATTTTTCCTTTTTATTTTATGCCACCATCATTTCCAAGTTCAAAACCTGAAGTATTCTCTTTATTCAAGTCATTCAAATTAAACTCCTGCATCTATATGTAACCATTTTTAAGTCCAAAGGACCAAAGGAGAACTTTAAAAAATGATCCAAATATCTAATCAAATTAAAGATTTATTTTCTCCTCTTAGCAAATGTCTTTACTAATGAATTTCAACCAAACTAACCTAGTATCAACTTTTGGCATACCTCATACTAATGGTAGATTTGCTTTCTGCTTTTGAAGGCAAATTGATATTCACAAATCATATGTCACAAGCCACTAAAAGTGTCAGAATCCCACAGCAGGCCCATGGTGGCTTGTTAATCTCTCCTGTTTAAAGGAAACAGACTAATTCACTTAAATATAATCAAAGCCATACCTACTCCAGCCTGGTCCCTCAAAGAGTGTCAGCCCATGCAAGTCCTGCCTTCTTTCCTCACCTCCTTTCCTGGCTCTGACAATTAAACAGGAAGCTAAGAAGCAGTGATTTCCCTAATGTTTCCATGTCTGAGTTGTTTCTGATGTCATATATGTACAAAATGTAGAAAGCTTTCTTTTTTTGCATTGAAAATATATATAAGGAGGTCTCCTTGTACACCTTTCACCATTGTTTTCAACAAAGCATAAAAGATAAACCAGGATGTTAAATGGAGGAGCCAGATGTATATATAACCTTTTGCCCTCATTATTCTAATTGGCTTCCATTAAGGGGGAGGGAGAGAAAAATAAAATAGTACAAAATAGGAAATAATTGGTACAGAGGTGTCAGAGTGAACTCTCACAGGGGCTTGGCTAAAATCTGAACATATTATGATCATGACAGAAGAGCAGTTTTCAAAAGGATCAAATCAAAGGTGAATGGTATATTATTAATAGGAGGAAGAAAAAAAAATTGTCGTCATTCTTTGCACCCATACATTGTCCAACTGTGGTAAGTTGTTCCCATGCTACATTATTTTTAACATTTCTCTTATTGACATTTATCTTTGCAACTTGAAGAGTCGTATATCTGACTTCTTTGCCTAATACACATAACCCACACACTATGGGCTAATTATGTTTGCAGTGAGTTTTTCCCTTCTAACCTGGTGTGTTTTTTCTTTTTAACAGTATGTCTATTTGTGACTCTCTTTGCTGAAACTAACTGTCGCATTAGTGAGATAGATATTCCTACCAAATACCGTAATGACAAAAGAGGTACCCGGGCCTGAGATAAAAACATCCTAGGATGAAATAGACTTTTACTGTTAACCTATGTCTTCATCAAGGCTTCAAGTCATAAGAGTGAAAATCTGAGAGTTAGGATATTTATGAGGAAAAACAATTTTCATTGCGATCATACTGTACATGTTAGTCATGGCTCAGTTGAGTAGAAATTTTATAAAGCAAGAAGGAGGTTTTGAGTTTCCTTCTAAATGTATTTTTAAATAGCATTACGGAATCAGGATTTATGAAGAAAGGAAGACAGGAACAAAAAGAAAGTTCTTCCCTTGGCAAATTATTTGAGAACTAAATTGACCACCAGGAAAGGACATAAAAAGACCACAATGAGATGATTGATTGAAGAGCTCCCAAATGTGGCAATGTCTGGAATCTTACAAGACAACCTTCCAGAGCCTGTTGACATCTAATCTTGGGGTATAAAGTCTGAGTGCAGGTTGTAGGTATGGAAAGAGCGCTCCAAGGTCATTAGGTCACCTCCACTCTTTCCCCACAAACCACACTCTTTGTCATTTGAGATAACTCACACTGACACTGATAACTGAAAATAATCATTATTGAGGAATCTATAGTACTCAATAACCAATTCTAGTGTTTGCATATAATACCCCTCTCTATATATATATATATTTAATTTTTTTTACTTAACCTATTGGCTATCTAATTTTACCTCATTTTGTAGTAGAGTATCTTCATTAAAAATGAATCTAAATAACCTACTTAAAGTCTTTACATTTTTCATTTATTTCTGTCTCAATTATTCCATTAATGCCATATGTTTTCAGTGAACAGGTTGTTCATCTTCTTTGTTGAATTTATTCCTAAGTCCTTTTTTTTTCTTTTAGTTTTGCTGCTGCTGTTCATGGGATTGTTTTATTTCTTTTTCAGATAGTTGGTTGTTAGTGAATAGAAATGCAACTGGTTTTGTATTCTACAACTTGACATTTTCCATGTTAAAACCATCTATAGAACACCATCCACAGAGATTATATTGCTATAGTTCTACCTTAATTTCCTTGAATCAAAAGAATTCACAGTATGATTGAATTCATTAAGATATCTTATTTAGTTTACAGGATATTTTTACATACACAAGCTTATCTAGTTTCACAACAATGCTTTCAGTAAGTGGTGATAACCTTACTACATATGTGAAAATACTAATGATATTGCATTTAAACTAGAATCTTTTTTTTCTTTTTTGATCTCCTTCCTTATTCCTAATTAATAAAATTTCTTCTGCATTAATACATTTCTCCTAGATTAGGATTGTTTAGCTTCAGCATCACTGACATTTTAGATCAGATCATTCTTTGTTGTGGGAGGCTGCCCGGAGAACTGTAGGATCTTTATCAGTATTCCTGGTCTACACGCCGCTAGATGCCAGGAATACCCCTCTGCCAGCTGTGACAACAAAACATTTGTTATCATAGGCCATGGGTTAAGTGATTGACAGTCTGATTCTATCTGGAGAAGGACTCTGTTAAATTACTGTTAAATATGAAATACCATAAATATAAGATGGGTATCTTCCTATGAGTCTGCATAGCATTGCATTATGGAGGTGTCTCTTTTGTGATAACAAGGGTGCTTGCCCGCTCATAAGAGGATATAATTTAGTACCTCCCCTTAATACTTCTGAGGTTTTTAGTTTCTCATCATAAAGGAATTTTTCATCTGTCCTATAGGAGGCATCACAGTACGAAATGTGAATTTGATTTTCTTTACTTTTTTAACATTCAAATTGCCAAAGCAGAATATGTAACTTAAATGAGTTTGGAAATCTCCTAGCCACCTATGCCTTGGCCGATAGCCAAGGACTGAGCCTGAAATCCCTTTTTTTCCATGCTCTGAAGCTTTGAGCTTCTGGAATATATACAAAATCCTACAATGAAATTCAAATGTGAGGAAGCTGTCTTCATTACCAGTTGCTAATTTGTTGTCTCATTAGCCCTGATCCAGGGCTATCCTAACTTGTATATGTGTAGGTCTATGAAAGAGCTAGAGAAACAACATATTAAGAAAGAAAAATTTATCTGCGGAAACCAAGAAAATCACTAATGAGAACAAAAGGAATAATTAAGATTTCCACTAGACTAACTGTTTACAAAATCATGAGCAATTGCAAGTGGATATGTACACAGTAACACTCTACCTTCTAAGTTAATAAATGTCCTAATGACATAGAACAAATAACAGGTACCAAGAATTATTATCTTTATATTATAAAAAGGGTCTCATGAATCAAGGAAGAAAGCTTTTGTCAGTAACCTTATTAGAGAGTCCCATTTACAGTGGACAAATCTTTCACACTCCATTTTCACTTTCCCACAAACTTATCTTTCTTTAGTAATTGTTGGGTATTTAAGACAATTTGTAAAATTTCTTCCGTCAATCCAAATTCTCACAGAAAATTTATAGTAGCCAAACTTTGTTTGAAATGTCTTTAATTTCAATATATATATATATATATATATATATACTTTTTTTTTTTTTTTTGTATTTTTCCAAATTGAGAAGTGGCGAGGGTGGGGGGGAGACAAACAGACTCCGCATGCACCCGACCGGGATCCACCCAGCATGCCCATTAGGGGGCGATGCTCTGCCCATCTGGGGCTTTGCTCTGCTGCAACCAGAGCCATTCTAGTGCCTAAGGTAGAGGCCATGGAGCCATCCTCAGTGACCTGACCAACTTTGCTCCAATGGAGCTTTGGCTGCGGGAGGGGAAAGAAAGACAGAGAGAAAAGAGAGGGGGAATGGTGGAGAAGCAGATGGGCACTTCTCCTGTGTGTCCTGACCAGGAATCAAACTGAGGACTTCCACACACCAGTTCGATACTCTACCACTGAACCAACTGGCTAGGGCTCAATCCATATTTTTGAAATTGCTATTTTTTAATTGCTATTGATTTTAAGAATACCCAATGGCTGAAACTTGCTGAGTCACTGTAAGCAGTAATTTTATTTCCTTATGAAAGTTTACATACCCATTTTATTATTTCTACTTAATTAAGTTTCCTGATGACATCTGTAATTAGATATTAAAAGAAAATTATGTTTAATTAAGATTCATCAGTTATTTGAATGCAAGTTTTCACTTGAACAGCCATTATCTTTTGTACTACAAATTGAAAATTATTAATAGTACATGACTCGGCTGGTTGGCTCAGTAGTAGAGTGTCAGCTTGGTGTATGGATGTCCCAGGTGTAATTCCCAGTCAGGGCACACTGGAGAAGCAACCATCTGCTTCTCCATTATTCCCACTCTCCCTTCTCTTTTTTTCTCTCTCTCTTCTCCTCCCACAGCCATAGTTCCAATGGCTCAAGCATGTTAGCCCCAGGCATTGAAGATGGTTCTGTGGAGCCTCCACTTTAGGTGCTGAAGATAGCTCTGTTGTGAGCATAGCCCTAAACTGGCCGAGCATCAGCCCCAGAAAGGGGTTGCCCGGAAGATCCCAGTCAAGGCACATGTGGGAGTCTGCCTCTCTATCTCCCCTCCTCTCACTTGGAAAAAGAAGAGGAAAAAAAATAGTGCATGAATGATGGACATTTAGAAATATGAGCAAGTGAAACAAAACTTACTTATAACACATAATTTTGGGTAAATTAAATTCATATTTGGCTTTTCCCCAAAATGAACTCCAGGAAAATTTATATTGCCATAGAAAACTGAAAAAGTAATAGCGCATACTTATTTGGAGATGCATTCATTATTTAACAAATATTTATTGAGATACTACTACTTAATAGGCCCTCTGAAATATTTTGGGTAAAGCAAAATTAGCCACTGCTATATTGCACATGGAATTCATAGTGTATAACTAGAGATAGACATGTAAGCACATAATCATATAGAATAGCAAAGAACAGAGCATCAGAGACACAAGAAAAAGAAGAGTTTGGGGCAGGAACACTCAGAGATGAGTGATGTCAATTCAAGTTTCTTGAGGGGAAGGTGGGAGATTGTTTTCAGCAGAGGAGAAAAAATATATAGACTATGTCCAAGGGATTGGGGACATTGTGGATAGAGGGGGAGAAGCCCATAGAAGGGAAGATTGTATTGAAACCATTTCTCAGATTTAGGGAGGCAAAAGACACTTTACATAGTATTTACTCACTAGCACATATGCATCCATTGATACCGCATGATATGTTTCCATAGGACAGAGAATATGACAGTGCATAAAGGACCAGCTGCTGTGAGTATGTTAGTGTTTAGGAAATAGAAAAGGAGTTGCTAGGCTTTATACTGTGTTATGGAAACTTTATATGTGTCTGGGCTAATTCTATCAAAAATATTATGGGACAGATAACTTTTTTTCCATTTTTACAAAGAATTAAGGGATAAATTGTCACAGCTGACAGAGGCAGCAAGGAGCAGAACCATGAGGCCAAGTTAGGTCTTCTTAAATCTAATCATTACAGAATATTGTCCCTCTTCTCCAGATGTTATTTGGTGCAGTCAGGTGTTTTTAGAAAGTATAGTCTCCTTGAGGGACCTGTAAAAATGGAAGCAGAAGGCATAGAGCCATGGATTTGTGTGGACAAAACAAATACAGGTCACCTTTCTAGTAGTGTGTGACTGTGTTTGTGTGCACATGTGTGTATTGGAGAGGGAGACTTTTTGCAAATTCATATGAAAGGAATGAGAAATGCTATCCAGGTACTTAGGAAATGAAACTACAAAACTGCTGAGCAGACAAATCAAAATCAGTGAGAAATTTCAAGTAAACTTCCAAAAATAGCAAATGTAGATTAAGTGCAACCTAATAATGAGTTTGTGAGGCACGAGGAATCTGCAGAAGCCCAATGTTTCTAAGTCTTGCCAGACTGTGCAGGAGAGATTTCTCTCTCTTCCTTGGCTCAGCTCCTAAACAGAGCTATTATCTGGAGAGATAATTCCGGATGCTCTGGCCCCTTCCAAATTCTTATTTGATGATCAGTCATCTGGAGTGGAACTCTTACTCTCCATTGGGTTTCCAGAATGATGCACCAATCTTTGCTCTCCTAATTAACACTATGGGTCATCTCCATGCACCCAGTAGTTCTTGGAGACTGTCAGAATTCTCAAATCTATGACATTGCCCTTGGGGAGGAGACGGATGGGTGGACCCTTTGAGTGGCCTTCAAATACCTCAGCATTAAAATAGAAGTCTCTTATGAGTGTCTGAAAAACTTCAGCTGTTATTTCTCCAACTTAAAAAATTTTTGAACTCAGAAAGCAATAAACCACAAGCTAAAAAGACACAGCAAGCTTCTGTGGGGAGCACAAGTCATTTTTAGCTGAACTAGCAAACTCCGTGATTGTCATCATTCCAGTCAAGATTTCAACACTGAAGAATAATCTTGACAAAGAGTTGCATCTGCAAAGCAACTCTTTCCACTTAAAATTTTTATTATTGCTGGTGAGTACGTGGAGTATCTTTTGGCATAGACATTCCAGGTACTTCAGTTTGTATTTTATATTGGGTCAATGAGATAACTAGGATATTTATTCAGAAAAAAAATAGAAGTCTAAGTAAGAAAAATGAGGAATCTGTCCATGTTTGCCTCAGAAGCAGACCTCCTTAGAAGCTCCAAATCTTAAAATATCATTAAGACAGAATATTTTTTGGATAAAGCCTTGCCCTTAATATTCTTTAAAAAGTAGGCAACTGAGGGCCTTGACCGCTTGATTCAGTGGTAGAGCATTGGCCCAGCATGTGGCAGTCCTGGGTTCGATTCCCAGTCAGGGCACACAGGAGAAGCACCCATCTGCTTCTCCACCCTTCCCCTCTCCTTCCTTTCTATCTCTCTCTTCTCCTCCTGCAGCTAAGGCTCCATTGGAGCAAAGTTGGCCAGGGCACTGAGGATGCTCCATGGCCTCCACCTCAGGCGCTAGATAGAATGTCTCCGGCCTCAATGGAGCAACACCCCAGATGGGCAGAGCATCGCCCCCTGGTGGGATGCTGGGTGGGTCCTGGTCAAATGCATGTGGGAGTCTGTCTGACTGCCTCCCCACTTCTAACTTTGTAAAAATACAAAAAAAAAAAAAAAAGAAAAGAAAGAAAGAAAGAAATTAGGCAACTGAGGACAGAGGGGCTAGAGGCATCTTGTGTGACAATAAGAAGTGTAAGGTCCTAGCCTCCAAGCTTAAGTGTCTTGCTATCTAATTTAGGAGATAAGGTTGGTAGTATAATGATAAGATCTATAAAAACTTCTAATTATTGAGTACAAATAGAATGTTAAAACCAATAAAGAAGGAATAATGCAATCTGGAGAAGTGGCTGAGCTTGCAAGTAATTGGAGGTGGTGGCCATGGACTAAATTGGAAATGTGGTTGATGTATTCAGGATGAAGGACCAGATGGGTGTGGCAGAATGAATGGTTGCCACAGAGAAGCAAGAGTTGGGGGACTAGCAGGAAAAGCTAAAGCGGCATTATCAAAAGCCATCAGGAAATCTCCAATGTCAGGCTAAATCAGAACATCCCATTAACACATTAGTAAATGTCTTACCCTTTGAAACTACTTTTCTTGGAAGAGTATATTTTAAACAAGTAAAGGAAATCTGTTTTAATTAAAGTTAATTCTTATGTGGTTAAGACAGTATCATTTAAGAGTGGAATAATGAATTATAACATTTGGACTTCAGAATTCTCCAAATGCATCTTGGTGTCCTTATGAGCTCAAACATTAGGTGAACACCAGGTAGTAAACCTTTTTGTGGTTTCAGAACAGTGAGGATTGGAATGACTCGAAAGATCAGCTTTTAGGGTTCATAAATGGATACAAGTATTGCAAAATGATGATTTTGTTCAGGAAGATGACATTTTCTAAACAATCACTGGGCTGAACATAAATGACTTATTTTTAAGATAGACTCAGGTTTCCCAGTCCAGTCCATTAGACTACCATTACCTAGCCTATTAAGGGGCCATATGCAAATGTTGTTGCATATCTTCCCTGAGAAGTCCAATGAACAACAATCTCCCCTTTCCTTTAGTTTGCAGGATTGGCCCCAAAGATGTTTATATAATTCCAATTTCCCCTCTCCCAGAGCATGTGGACACTTCTGTGATTTCCCTGGAAAGCTGTCCAATGGCAAGACTAGGTGGAATAATTAAAGATTATGTTCCCTAGGAGACCCAGAACCATGTCCGTGTTTTTGAAAATGTGTATGATTTTTGCAATGATATCTTTCTAATGTGTGTCAATATAATTTTTTCTGGTAAAATCTCTTATATAAAAATGTGCAGGTTCAAAACATTCCTAATAGTAGGAAGAAAGCCCTCAAAACTTCATTACAACATAAGCTAAATATAAATGCTCTGTAAGGTACCATGGATGGTTCGAGAGGAGTGCACAATGTACCCAACTTTATAAGACTTCGAATCTTGTTAGGAACCTTTCACTGGGGTTTGAGATTGCCCATAATGGACTGCTAAAAGGTTTGAGCCTCTGTGCACACTGAGCTGTGGAGGTCTGGGCTGTGTGTATTGCATCACACTGAACACAACGGTACCACAAAAGAGAGCCTCTCTCAGAGTATGTCACTCTGAAATCTTCGATTTATGGAGGCTAATCCTTTTCATTATGACTTTCATTTTTTTTTCTTGGTTTTCAAAATAGATATATCAATTTCAGATACAATGTACTAACTTTTAGTGTTGTCATGGGTAGAGCATGTACTGTTCAAACTGATGTGTGGAGATAATATGCAACACATGGTTTCTTGTGTCTATATGTCTGGCTTTAATCACAGATTCTTCATGAAATGTTGCAATCGTGGGGTGAGCTAGCTGTGAGATTCTTCTGGGTGCAGGCTGAGCTGTGGAGTATAGGTGGGACCGCATAACAAGGCTACTGAGGTTAATTACGTCTGAAGGTTTCCAGTCCAATCCACATCTGTTGACACTCTGTGCACACTACATAAACAATCTGGAGGGAGCGAGTCCTTTATTAGCAGAGCAAGAAAGCAGCTAGCTGCCTGTGCTCTATATAGTGTCTTTTTGTTTTTTTAGAGCTTCTGATTCAGCCCTCTGTTTGCTTAATGTATGCTTAGTCAAACCTCTGCTCAGTAAGCCAAATAATTAAGAGCCAAGAAGATCAAAACGTTGACTCTAAATTCTCCATCAAACAGAACAGCTCTGATTTTAAGTGTAAGTGGTCCAGGAAAGTGGTCTACTGCATGCCCAGTGTTTACCCAGAACTGGAAAGTACATGGCCTAGTGCTAGGAGTCTTTCTAACCTGCAGAAGTTTTATAAAGAAGTTAGCCAGCAAACACAGGTTAAAGCTCTTCTCCCTTGTGAATGTGGTGCCTTATCCATTGAAGCTTCTGCCATGTAGAAGCCTTCTAATTCTCAATGAGTTACAATACTCTTTCTGTGCCACTCTTTCAGTCTCAAACAAAGGAAGGATAGAAACACACTGGGGACCCCGTAGTCTGAGCTGACCTGGAAAGCCTTCGCCTTCCATCGAGCCTCCGGACTTTGAAATCGCTCAGCCTCTGAAATACACCAGCTCCACTTACCCTCACATGGGCTCTGCCTCCTCATCATATAACTTACTGGGTGTGGTTAGTTCTGAAGGAGATAAAGGGAAATGTATAAATCTGACAGGGCTTCATGGCAGTAGAGATTAGGAAACTTTAGGGTCCTGACAACCTTATAAGTGAAAAGGCACTGTACGTAGCCATAAAGAGAAACTTATATTCACAAAGAAGGTGAGAAAGCAGAATTTTGTCCCACATTGTCAACTTTGTCATTGAAGCACCTTACAAAGAAAGGCAAAATAGCCTAATGGTTAGGAGTAAAGACACTGGATCTAACACTGAATTTGAGTCCTGGCTTCCCCATTTAATAGGGTAAGAGACCTCAGGCAGGTTACTGAACCTCAGGTGCTTTTTATTTCTCAGTAAGGTAGACACTAATAGCGTCTCACTCAAGGAGCTGTTAGGTGGTTAAATGACTTCATATATGTCTCCCAGAAAGCGTGGAACACAATTTCAACGGGAAAATCTCAACTGCATCTCTGATATCAGATTCACTGTTAGTCATATACATACAGACCAGTTTTTGTATCTGTAAACTAATGAGAAAAGAAATGCAGAGAAATTACAAGATTATCTCAATTTCCGCCCCAACCCAGCAATGGAGAGCTATGTGACTGTGCAACTGGTTTTTTTGAGCTCAGGTCCTGTCAGGTAAAAAATGAGGAGGTTGAAGTAGATTACTTCCTTGGCCCCTTGCAGATCTAACATCCAGTTACTTCAACATGAACTTTGTTGGTTTCAAGCCAAAATAACTCATCATCTTTCCAAATGACATTAGAGTGCATTTTTCCTTTATTTTTAATTTTTTTTTCAATTACAGTTGACATTCAATATTATATTAGTTTTAGGTGAATAACATAGTGGTTAGACATTTATATAACTACTTGACTATTTTTCAATAAAATCTTGGGAAATTACAGGTAGTGTTAGTGATCTAGATGGCATCCCTCGCCTACACACACATTTCTTTTTGTAACAGTTCTGTTCCCTCTAAAAGTTTTGGCAGTTGGAGCAGGAAGAAGTGAAACATTAGATTTGTGAAAGTCAAGTATATTGCGAGGGAAAGGGTTATAAGGTCACCTGGTTAGTCTGAAGTGTGTAATTCTTTTCTCTCTCACTTCATTCTTGCTTCTTCAGAGTAGCAGTTGAGTAATATTGCATCAGTTTGATAAGAGTCTCTTACCCTCTTAACAACTAAACCCATCCTGGACACCTTTTCATGGACACTCCCTCCATTAAAGCATCAGAGAATGTTAGAGCTGCTTTTAAAAACAGAAGATAAATTCACGATTTTCTTAAGAAATACTTTTCACAAGAAGAGTTTGATGGAGAAACAGTTGAGAATGTCATATAAGATCCTTACACTGAATCAAGATAGGGAGTAGTTCTGCCTTCAGAAAGTATTCCTGGGACATAGATATTAAAAAAGGAACAGACACAAACTCCCTGCATTTGGCTGCCAGTAAAGAGCTCGTTTGTTTACATTATTACTCTCCAAAGAGACAAGATGAGATTGTCATTATCCAAATGTTGTCCAGTGTTTTCCAACTCAGTTCCTGAACTAAAGTCAGAGATTGCCAAAAATCATGTTTACAACATCGAATGCATTGTGTAATAAAGTGTTAGGTAGATCAGCTAATAAAATTACTTATTTTAGACTTAAATCTAAGTTGAATTTGGATCTAATTCTCCTCCCCAAAAAGGACGAAGAGAGTTGACTTTTCAGTAAACTGAAACGTACCCAACTTTTTGTTGATAATAGTGGGTGAGATCCTGTTTCCAGATATTGCCCTTGGGGACCACTCCTCTTCAGGGGAAGAAGTTGGCCAAGCTCAACTGAATTGCTAATGGTCGTCATCTAATTGATTTTGATTCTCAAATTTGTTAAAACTAAGTTGGCCAAGAATATTCTTTATTGCCCCTGTTGGCTGACCTATGGAGGCTGAGCTGGAATGGAGTTGGTGAAAGTTTAGGAATGAAACTGAAATTCAATCCTTAGATTCCCATCATTGATTTCCTAGGGGAAATTGTAACAACTTCACCTCCCACCCTTTCCTGACACTGAGAGTTGTATGATCAGCATTCCCTTGTTAAAGCATTAAAGGATCATGCCTCTTGGGAAAGGCAATGATGTGTTTGGAATATTTGGTCCAAAGTACCACTTAAGATAATTTATCTCAATTTATTCTACTTACAAAATGCAGATTAGGAAAACTAAATCATGATGATTTAAATATAAATGCACCCTACTCCCAACATATCTATGCAGAGTCATATAGAAGAAGTCTTTTATGCCAAATTATAGTTGCGGTTATTATTATAGTGTTGCTCAAGTATTGCAGAAAAATACGGACTATTCTTGTTTTCATGATACCTTTGTACACTAACACCTAATTAGTCACACTTTGTTTGGAGTTCAGGAACCTGAGATGCCTGTTAGTTCTCCACTTTCTTAGTAAATGGTACCATTTTAATGTAGATTGTAAATATAGAGAGCAGGATATATCCACACTTTCGAGTTGTCAAAAAGCCTCCTCTTCTACTTGAGTCTGTTTCTTTCAGGCCCATATATTTTGTTTTATCTTTCTGTTCAACCTTTAACTATTTCCACAACAAAGCCATTGCTATCCCAAGTAGAAAGGGAATACACTTTGACTTTGTATAAATAACAGCTTTGGAAGATTATTTGCAATACCAGGTTGAGGGTCACATACATCAGGGTGTTTGGCTAAGATGAGGCCTGTGAAGAGTCCAGCCGTCAAGGGTTACACTTCCTGAATCAGTGGTCTTCTTTCCTACCCCATTTTTTCAGTTCCAAGTGCAAGAAAGATATATGTTCTTGTAAGTCTTATTTTCCTTTTCACGAATCAAGACCATGGTGCTGCACTGTACCGACATGTAACATGGAGACCGGGCCCATGCAAAGAGGATGAGGTTTCTGCCTTCTTAAGATCTAAGTTTTCATCCTCACCACCTCGTCAGATACATGGGAAAAGGAACTAGTGTCACTACGGTAGTGAATCATGAAAGCTAATAAAACCAAGATCCCACCGAAGCCGCATCTGGGAGTGAGGTTTTAAGGAGCGGGAAGGAATGTGCACTAATTATCAGATTGTTAATACATTACATGTGTTTTGGAGAGGGAATAGCGTGACTCAGGGCAGGCGGTAGCTGAACCAGTAGCCCTGGGCTTTATCCATCACAGACTTCATAGTAAAACGGCAGCTGCGCTGTAAGTCTTCTGATGGAACAAATTCCCATGCACGATCCAGTGCGGCAACCGAACATACTACCACTCTCAGAGACTTGAACACTTATATGAAGACCAGGGTCTATTTGCACACCTTCTGAACAGGATGGAAAGATTAGATATGTCCATTAGGTGATGTTCATGACTCTGCCATGACAATATATATAAAAAATATATAAAAAGTTTGAGGACTCTTAAGGTTCTCAAATGCAATTAAATTTAAGAGTAAATTGATTTTTTGACTTAAAAAAGGCAACATAATTGCCCTTTAGTATGAAGTACTTGGAGAGTCAGGAAAGATGCAGCAAATATAATACAGTACAGATTATATTATATTTATATTAAATAGGCACGTCTAACTAAAAATATACCTTCCTCGTACCTGAGCTGAGGAATGCCAATGATCACAGTATTCTGGCAACATAAACACTAGGCAAAATATTTTAGTAAGAACTGAGAATTTAGGCATTTAACATGTCACACATTCTTTAATTTCTGTTTAAGCATTTTACTTGAAAAGGAGATTTAAATGTTACCACTAATGCAATTTAAGAATCTGTTATGTTCTTTGTAAAGTAGTTAATTTCTTTGTATCCTCCTCAGAAAAGGGAATGAAGAAAGACTAACAACAGCAGTAGAGAGTTCATCGGGTCAATAAAAATAGGCCTTGACATTGGATTCTTTTGTGGCTACTAAAGAGGGAGAATGGATTATAGATCTGGAAACTTATATTAACAAGAAGACAGTATTGATCAGACATTGTTCTAAGCACATTACCTGCATAAATTAATTCACAATCATCATAAGACCTCTATGAAATGAATAGTATTATCTCCATAAGAGAGATGAGAACATTGGGTCTATAGAATTTCAAACATATTGCACTATGTCATATTAAGGGAATTTAATTCTAAAACATTTTTTCTAAGTATGTCATCAATTCTCACAAGGAGTGTAGGAAGTAACATTTATTTTAATAGTAACAAAACAACTCTGTTGGCAGTTATTTATTTTTTTGGCCTATGATATTTATTTATTTTTTTTAATTGAGCACATATTATACATAAACTTATTTAAACTTCAGAAAAAGTCTTGTTAAATACTATTAATATCCCTAACTTACCTGAGGAGAAAAAAAAAAGAGTTACAGAGGAATCACCTTGCCCTGGTTCCCATAAGTACAGAACCTAGAAACTTCCCAGAGTAATATCCAAATGATGTACTCCTAGTGATCTAAATTAACCCTGTGCTGGGACTTAAAATACGTTGATAGCTGTCGTTGGGCTTTTGATTGCTGATCTCAAAAATCAGTATCTGAATCAAAAAGTCATGAGAGGAGTGTATAGGAGCCAAGTAGATTTTCTGAAACGCAGAGTTGATATTTTGTTATGAAAATGTAGGAGCCTGGCTTGTGCCCTGGTCCAGGTAAACAATGCCACCTCTGCATTGGTGTCACTTTCCGGAGGCACGGAGGGTTAGGTATGAGTTTCCTCTGTGGCAGCTATTGCACTGTTTGTACAAGCAGCTCTTTTACTGAACAGTTGAGTTCTGATGATAGATTCAGTGCATCCTGAACTTGTGCATCAAAGTCTTCAGAAAAGCCCCTCAAAGCCAAAACCAAAGCCTGAGTTACTGGCGTGGTACTCTTTGTTCATCAGTCCTGATATTGTGGCTAATTCTGAATAACAGTCACCTGCCCATGTTAGCGCATTCTCAGATGTGCTCCTGCTTCATGGACTAAAATGCTAGTTAACTTTTGACCTGCCTTAGCCTGAGATGGAATCACTAACAATAGAATAATTGGTTTATTCTACAGATACGCACTAGTTTCCGAATTTACCACTGAATTGAAATTAAAACGTGGTTCCTAGTTATTGAAAAATTCACACTTTGTATCTTATCTACAAAGTGGAAATTGACATGGTTCACTTCAGCACCTCCAAATACCCAACTATTAACAGTAGCAAAATATCAACAGAAACGTTAGTATAGAAATGAGTCATTGGTAACCTAGAAGCCTCCCCTCCTTCCTTTCTTGAGAAGGTAAGATTCCAAAAATGAGATGGTCTGGGAATCACCATACTTCCAGGAGAAAAGCACACACTGTAGTGAGTTCCCCTGTTTAAACAGGCACACAAACTATTTGTGATCATCTAACTCATTTTACTCATCGTTCTCAAAGCCTCAGAGCTTTTTCTGTCTCTAAATATTTGGAAAACCACTTAACTTTAAAAACAAATCAGATCATATCAAATGGGATAAATCAGAGTAGATGACCTGTCTTACACGGAGCATAACTCTAAGCATCAAGAATACAAGAATGGATTCCTAGGTTTCTTCTATATTTGGGCTGTTGTAAATAAGGCTGCAATGAACAAACAAGGAGGAGCATGTATCTTTTTCAATTAGTGTTTTCTTGTTCTTTGGATAAATGCCCAGAAGTGGAATTGCTGGTTTGTATGGTATACCTATTTTTTTTAAGAATCTCCGTACTGTTTTCCATAGTGCCTGCACCAGTTTGCAATCCCACCAGCAGTGCATAAGGGTTCCCTTTTCTCCACATCCTCAGCAACACTTAGTATTTGTTGACTTTTTTTATAATAGCCATTCTGAATGCTGTGAGTTGGTATCTCACTATGGTTTTGATTTGCATTTCCCTGTATTTCCCTGATGATTAGTGATGTTACATCTTTTTTCCTAAGACTGTTGGCCATCTGTTTGTATGTACATCAGTAGACGAATGAATAAAGATGGTGTGTGTGTGTGTGTGTGTATATATATATATATATATATATATATATATATATATATATATATATATATATATATGATGAAATATTACACAGCAATAAAAAAAGAATGAAATTCAGCCATTTGAGACAACATGGATGGACCTAAAGAGCATTATGCTGGGTGAAATAAATCAGGCAGTGAAAGACAAATACCATATGGTTTCATTTACATGTGGAATCTAAAATAAGCAAACAAGCAAAATAAACACAAGCAGACTCATAGAGCAGAGACTAAAGGGGTGGTAACCAGAAGTGGTGTCTGGGGGATTGGTGGAAAGGGGAAGAAGGAAATAGTCACTAATATTGTGCTAAATTTACACAGTAACAAATGATTACTAAAATTAGTGAGGTGAACACACTGTAAGGTATAAAAATGTTGAATCACTATATTTGTACACCCGAAACTAATATAATCAATATGAGACTATGTACCAACTATGCTTAAATTTAAAAAGGAATTTTAAAAAGAATACATGACTTAGTTTATCTATTTTCTACACATCTATCTACCACTCTCTTTACAATTAGATGATTAATTAAGCTACTCCTTTAAGTTAAGAAAATTGATAGGTACCATCATGACTTTAAAGTGTGCCTTATGCAGATGATGAGTGTATTTTAATAAGATAAATAAGAAACTCATATCATACATTATCTTCTTAAAAGAGAGAATAAGAGATGTTAAAATCCAAGAGAATTCAAATTTCAGCATAGCTTAATCTGTATTAGTTTATTTGTATTAATTTAACAATCTCAGAGTAAGCAAGCGAACCTGAGAAGATTAATTTCAACAAATAGGTATTTACATATTTTAATTACTTTTAAAATTCTTAGGTGCAATAAAATACATAATAATTTTCATTGGGAATTATTTTCTAAACTACCTAATGATGTAAATATAAACAAGTTTTTCTCAGTAAGGAAGTTACTAAAATCAACATTCTTCTAAAAAATAACTGCACTTCCACCTAAAGCATGAATCAAAACCAAAAATGACCGTAGTGATTTCCCAAGCTCTTTATTGAAACCAGATACTGATTTTTTTAATGTAATGAAATAAGGATAGAATACAAATTTTGTTCTTTTATTTTTAAGAATTTTATTGATCATTTTAAACAGAATATATATTTTAAATTATATATAAAATTCAAATATATATAATTTAAGAGCATATATATTATGTGTAGTCACTTATGTATATTACATATGTGTGTTATACATGTATGTTTCCATACTCAAAGATATAATTTCTCATTGCCAATAGTTTTGCGTGTTCAGTGTTAGAAATATGTAAGATAAAGATTCATTAATATAATAATTGCTCAAAATTCCACTGACCAGAGGTGACTGCTGTTCTGTTTTGGTCAATTTCCTTTCATTATTTTTTCTGTATCTATGATTATGTAATTCTTTATTATGTAGTTACTCTTAGTGGATCTCATTCTGTACATAGTATATTTTATTCGGGTCATAATTTTGTTTTTCTCCTGCATAATTTTTATATTTTTAGAGGTATCCATAAATATTGTTTTAAGACTCCTATAAGGTCTAACTTATACCCATATTGTGATTTACTTTATCATTCATATATAATACATATTTATTACATAATTTTAGAAATATATGCCTATCAAGAGTTAAAATATTCAAAATAATTCTATTACCTTAATGTTTTTGTTATCCCAAGCCTTTAGATAAACAAAAGAGACTTTTATTTTCCATAGCTAGCAGACAGCAAAACTAAGATTTGAACCCTGGTCTACATGGTTCCAAACACTGTGCTCTTATCTACCCAACTTCCTGTCTCAGAAAGCTGACTTTTTAGCACAAAGAGCATACAAATTTTTTAAGTTATTGACACCTATACCCAAACAGCTTTTCAGTTTATTCTAAAGATATTTAACCAGAGCAAAGTTAGAATATCTATTATCAAAACCAAGTATGAGTCAAATTGATATGACATGCACACCCAAGCCAAGTCTAACTTAATTTCAAGATAACGAAGTTGCATTCCAGCAAGAGAAATAAAATGACTTCATCAAAGATAATAATGACATATATATGAAAAAGATTTCAGGGGGAAAAAAAGCCTTATTTCATAATGCAACCAGGATTCTCATAAAAAAGAGAAGGTTCACAAAAAGTGGGATTGAAATTTTAGAGGACATATCAAGGGGAGGGTTTGGTACAAGCAAGAATTTAGACCCAGAGGTGATGAGGAGGACCTAAGTTCTACTCTCCATGTAAGCACCCTCCCCACGTAAACACCCTCTCCATGTAAGCACCTTCCTCATGTAAACACCCTCCCCACATAAGGCTATGGGATAAAATACAGGATACCCAGTTTAACAGAGATTTGAAATAAACCATAAGTGATTTTTTTGTATAAGTGTGTCCAAAATACTGCATGGGATACTTATATACTAAAAAAACAAAACAAAACAAAAAAAACCCCACTCATTGTTTATCTGAAATTCAAATTAATCTACCCCTACAAACCTCCAAAGATAATGGAAAGAATGGCAGGTTTTACCTTACCACAAATGGATTGATAGAAATCATTGCTGCATTTTCTTTACTACTCGTAGGATAGGGCAAACATAAAATGCATAGTTACTGTCAGAATGATTATAAAGTCCAGATCCCACGTACAGTACCTCTTATGATCTAAATATGTGTATCCCCTCAAAATTCTTAGGTTGAAATCCTAAGCCCCAAAGGTGATGGCATTAGTAGGTGGGACCTTTAGGAGGTGATTATACCATGAGGCTGGCATCCTCATAAAAGGGATTAGTGCTCTTATGAAAGTGACTCCACAGAGCTTCCCAGCCCCTTCCACGTGTGAGGACACAATGAGAAGACTGCGGCCCGGTGCAGGCCTTTCCCCTGATCATGGCTCTGTGACCTCTGACTTCTGGCCTCCAAGATTACAAACAACAACTTTCTGCTGTCATAAGCCACCCAGTGGTATTTGGTGTGGTCTTCCCACCAGACCGAGACAGCACCCTTTCTGTGCCCAGTTCCGCTTCCTTCCGTTATGGCAGGGCTGTTCCATTGATAAGTTTCCTTACTGTTAGCTTTGTTTAATACCTACAGCTTATTCCATCCCACTATTGTTTCATTTAAAAAATTACATTTTTAATAACTTACTGCTGGCCCACCTTTAAATGTACAACTCTTCAAAAACAGTAAAGACATTTTCTCAAAGAAATATTACAAGTCTAGCAATGCCCTATTAACCACTGCATCCACAGCATGCTAGAAGGCAGTAGAGCCCTTGGGATTTCCTGTTAACCATCTTCATATTTTTAAAATATTTTCAACCAGACGGGTTCTATTGGCATTTTATTCCAAATTATAAGTCTTGAGGAAAATTATGTATTTTAGAATGGTTGTATGGAAGACTCCTATATTTAATTCAATAAAAATATATCAGGGGCCCACCATAAACAAAATCATATTACACAGACACTAAAAATAATTGTTTTATGTTAGAAAAATAGAAGATGAGACCGGAAATAGTTTTCCTATAGGGAAAATAAGAGCCCGGAGCCCAAGCCACCAGGTCCCATCCCAGTACAATGGAACCCTGTGATTAGGACTTGAGCTGGGTTTAATTAAGAATGGAACACTTACGAAGTGCTACAGCTAGACCTGTGACTTCATACTCAATAAAATTTCAACCCCTGAGACTCAGTACAATATATTTATGTAGCAATCAAAGTAAGAGTATGATATAAAGGATGAACAAAAAGAAAAACAGAAAGCAAAGGAGTGATTCTCAGCAAGGGAAGGAAGGTTTGCCCTGGGTACATCATCACACAACACTCCTTTGAGTTTTTGAAGGGAATCTAGAAAGAACAGTATTATTAAGAGTCTGGACCGGAGAGGTTATGACACAGGACTAACTTCAGCAAGAAGCAGAGGAGATGAATTCATCCCTTCATTCATCTGTCCATTTTTAAAAAACATTTATTGAATACCTGCTACGTGCTGGGCCCTCTTTTAGGCACTGAGTATATAGAAGCAAACAGATAAAAGTTTCCCTGCTCTATGAAGATTACATTGTAGAAAAGAGATAATGTTTTACATGTCGATTAATAAAGATAAAAAGTAAACAATATGATTTTAATTTTATCTTTGAAAACTATAAAATAAGGTGCTGTCCTAGGACTGAACTCTAAATACAGTTCAGCTACTAGCCAAGAGTGGCTATTTTGCTTTAAATTATTTCATTAGTGAAAATTCAATGAAATGATTCAGTTTCTCAATATCAGTAGCCACATTTTAGTTGCTCAATAATTACATAGAGGACTGCCTAGATTATCAAACATTTCAGTCACTGTGGAAACTTCAGGATGGAACTACTTTAAGACACATTCTTATATAAGGTTATTCATTTATGAGGAGATGATATACTGCTCATAAAAATTAGGGGATATTTAAAAATAAATATGAAGCAATAAAAAAAGAAGTATTTGATTTTATTTTATTAAACAAAACATCAGAAAAGCAAACGACAAGTCAAAAAAGATATTCAATTATGCAAATGAGATGCAAAACCAACTCTCATTTCATTGGTGAAAATGCACTAGACAAAAGGCTGAAAGAACTGGAGTATCTGCAGGTTCTCTCATCCCTAATTTTTGTGAGCAGCATATTTGTACTGCAACCTGAATGATGAGATAGTCAGTCTTGCCAAAGTGAGGGGACAGGTATAGGATACAATTCCAGAGTCCTGAAGAATTTAACCTATGTGTTCAAGAAAAAGAAAGAAGGCCAATAGGACTGGGGAATGGAGTATGAAGGTCAGAGTGGTGGGAAAAGTTAAAAAATAATAAAAAGATTGTAGCTCTCTAGGCCATACTTGGTAGTCTGACATTCGTTCTAATGCAACAGCTAGGGAAGGAGTAGAGGCGAATGACATAATATGAATTACGTTTGTTTTTTTAATCCCTTTATCTTGGGGACAACAGATAGTCAGAAGGCAAAATGAAAGCATTATACAGGTGGAAAAGGCAATGGCTTTGAATAGCACTAAGAGAGCTATAGAGTCAAGACACAATTTAGAGATAAAACAAATCTTTCGGTTTGACCAGTGAGGGTGGGGGGTGAGGAGGTAAGAGAAAGGACATGGCATTGCCTTGTACTGAGATGAAGAAGCCCGTGATAGGGGCAGGGAATAGCTTTGGGAAGAAAATCCATTGTTTAGTTTTGTAGATATTAAGGTCACAATTAAAATTTAAGGTCAACTGGCAAGTAGATTGTAGTTTATTAGCCTAGGTTATAAGTCAGGGTGAAGATGTCTATTTGGGCATCATCATCATGTGTATGTAACGTCAGTCCTGAAACCGAGAGGCCCCTGTGAAGACAGTGTAGAACACCCGGGTCTGATTCCAGGGCAGGAGGTAGAAGAATCACTCAGAAAGAGTGCCAAAGAGCTATGCGGAATCCAGAGAGCGTGCTATCTCAGAAGACGAGTGAGAACGGTTTCCAGTCGCATGGAGGAAGAGCTATTTCAAAAGCAACTGAGAGGAGGGGTGAGACCATTGGAATTTAGTGGTATGGGAACTGTTGGTGCTAAGGAGAAGCTTTATCTATAGACAACTTACATTTTGCTGAGAAGGGGAGAAAAAAATGGAGAGAAACTTGCAGAACAACTTGAAGTCAAAGAAAGGTTGTTTTAAGATGAGAGAGGACCAAACACATCACAAACAGTGATTCTGTGTTCATGCAGAAACTGATGATGATAGAAATGGTCATTCAGTCGTGTGTTAATATTCTTATAAACAGAAGAATAAAAAAATCTGGTTGAAATCTGATGCTCTCAGAAAATACAATCCTCGATTTTATTTTGCTGACTTTTCCCCCCAATGTATCTTCAAATATTCTTATTTCCTCACTCTATCATCGATTATTTTTTAATAAAATGAACAATATATATCAATAATCCCCAACCTTTTGGCACTTGAAGGCCATTTCTAAGGTTAAGATATTTTGTAGATGCCCACATGGAACTGTTATACTTGTAACAAAGCTAGTAGGAATGCTTTTTAAAAATTTTGTTACTTTAGCATGACAAAATTTCCACATGTATTTGAAAGATATTATATATGCATGAGATGTAATGCTTATTGGGGTTATAGACAGTGTGTAATGTACCCACCAATCACAATAACTGAAATCTTTTGGCGTCCAAAGCCACAGATTGGAGGTCCATACACAATGTGCAAAGAAGGAAGTCAACAAATAATTGTGTGTGATTTGGGAAGTTAGCAAGAGTGTACAAGTGCTTTTATCCAAATTCAAAAAGTTATTTTTCAAATGGAATCCTATGAAAGTCCAAAAACTTCCTTCCCTTTGCTGACCCCTAGAAACCAGTGACCCCGTACATACCGTAATATCAGAATGATGCTGAAACTCGCTGTTATTCTTAGCAAATGTTTCACAGAAAATCATCTTGAAGGGAAATTTGTACTCTCTCAATCCTAAGTATTGAAAATACAAACTATTCATAACTAGAAGTAGAAGTAGGTCAGGGAGTCAGCAAAAAAATCAGTAAAACCCTAATTTTAGTTTAAAAAAATTAACTTTTCCCCAAAGTAAACTCATCTTTAATCTGACATTTTTATTGTTTGTTTGTTTTTTAATTTTTTTTTCAGTTATAGTTGACATTTGTTATTTTGCATGAGCTTCAAGTGTACAGTATAGTGGTTAGATAATCATATAATTCACAAAGTGTTCCTCCTATTATTTTAAGTACCCACCTGGCAATTTACATAGTTATTACAATGTTATTGACTGTATTCCCTGTGCTGTACTTGACATCCCATGTGGCTATTTTGCTTGTTTTAAATTTAGGAAGCAAAAAAAATATTCACTTAATCTTTTTAAATTTTTCAAATATATCCTGCAGTATTACAGCAACCCAGTGAGAAGTACACTTGCTCCAAATGCTATTTTGGTAACAGTCTGTCTTTAATTGAATATGGTGTCATCATCTGCCTGTAATTCTTCCCATGCAGTGGTAAAGTTTGGTTAAGCCTCAAACTAGACTGCAACAATGGACGGCACTGAGGACCCCTGGCCAGGAAGAGGGGAGCCTTCGCCTGGGGCTGCTGCTTTTCCTGTATGGTCACCCTCACCTGTCTTCATTGTTCTTTGCGGATGTTCCTATGTTTCTCTTCTGCCAAGATTTCTGATAGAAATCTTGTCCTCTGGGCTTGTCTCCTAGGTCCCTATGTCTGCCTCCAGCTCTGACCACCACTCTGGCTGCTTGATCACAGCCTTGCCCTGACCCGTCTGCTTGCCTCAGGATTTCTAACCCTTACAGAGTCACCAGTGACATCCTGAAGTTTGCAGACATCGCTAAACTCCTCTAAGGAGAAACCATCTCCAACCTAAATTACTGAAACATTGAAGAGTGTATAACTGATCTTTTTAAAAACATAAATGAACCTTAATGTGGGCAAGGTTAGAAAGAATTTTAGAGTATTTTCATTACCGTAACTATAAAGATCCATTGGCACGCACACACACATCCTTCGCCTATTGTTTTTGTGGAGTGCATGTACTGACGCAGGCACTCAGTAAATACTTGGAATAATGGATTCTGTTTTTTTTCCATAAAACTTTTCGTAACTTTCCTAATCCAAAATCCTTTCCCCTTGAACTCCTATTAAATGTATCATTCGTTCAATTTATTTAGTAACATATAGAGTATGTTACTAAATCTGTATCTCACCTTTGTTAACTTTCCACAAATGTTTTGCCCCTTGACAGAATGTGCCTCATTCCAGCGAACAGTGAATTTCAGTGGCTGAATTAAGAGCAAGGTCTAGATGCTAGAGAGTGACTTCTACTTCCCTGTGTCCTGCAGGGAATAATGCATGTGCAGTAATTCACAAGTGGTCTTTGGTTTGTCCGTGGTGCTTATGAAGGTCAAATTTAAGACCACAATAATATAATTTTATATAGGAGACAAGTAATTAAGGAATAAACAGTAGCAGGTGGCGTGGACTGAAAATGGAAGTTCACCAATTCCCAAATAGGATTAAATTCACAAATGTTCAATGTATGGTGTAGTTATTAAGGGAGATACCCCAGTTTTTACAGCCTATGTTAGAAAAGATAGGGCTGCTTTCTCAGCTCTGCCTCTGCCTTCACCAAATGATATTTCTGCAAAGTTTACTGGATTAGTCAGAGTATAGAAATAGAATAGCTAGTTTTTGTTCCATACTCTCCATAAATTAAATAATATGTTCCCTATATAAATCTTATGAATTAAAGTCATTTGATATCACTCTCAATAAAAGGCAGATCCCAGTACAGGTCTGTCTAATCTCGGATTCTGTGATCATTCCACTGTGCCATGATTTCTCCATAGTCACTTTAGCTTATTTTCAGGAGGGTTTCTATTCTTACATGTAGGTCCTAAAATAGCAGTGCTCAGTAACCCTGACAGTTTCCTAGTCAACTTCAGTCTTCAAATAATGGTGTGAAGTCTCTTCCAAGGTGGTTCCTGCATAATAGAGGTGGCGTATAATGTGGACATTTATAGATATTTTTAGGGGGGAGAATGTCCTGAGTTTCACTGTAACTCACCGACTTGGAAACTGTGATAAGTATAATGTCCTTATTTTCTCATGATGGGCTGGTGCAGTGTGGATCTGTCTTCTCTGCACCTAGCTAGCTAAATATATAAAATAACAATCTAGACAATGTTGATCTCTCATTGCCTTCGTTCAACCAGACCCATGACCCAAAAAAGTAGAACTGAGTATGCAGTTTTAATCTAAATCCTTGCTCCTTTCTAAGAATTCCTTAAAAGCTAACCCTAACTGAGTTTATTTAGCTCACTACTTATTACATATATCAAATTCCCAAGAAGACATGTTCAATGAATCTGCATGATATAAATAGGAAAGCAAATTTTATTATAAAGATATACAGTATAATATTTCTTATATTTACAAACATGTGTTGCCATTTTTTTCACTGAGAACTTGTTCTCAAACTTTTACTCTGGAACCTAGTGATCAGACAGGCCCCAGAGATGCTAGAAATAAGAACAAAGGAAGAATTTGTGAGAACAATTTTTTTCCTTATTAGATGGACAGTGTTTTTCAGATCATCATACACATCTATCCTGAATTTATGGTGCATCTCGTGTTATTTTCTAGAATTTATATAGGAAAGTGGATTTTTTTTTCCTTCTTGGGCTGACTGTATCTTTTCCTTCAACATTTTTTTTTTGGGAAATTCTGTGGAAGGTATGGCCAAGAAGAATGCACAGAATCTTAATTCTCTTGTCTCTGTCTTTCTGAATTAACCCAATGTGGTATATTCTAAATCTTAGAAAGAGGCCTCACTGTGTATCAATAACAGCTATTCTACAAGAGCCTAAATTCTGAAATGGCCTTCTCTTTCAGAATACCATATTCAGTGATGCCCTTCACTCATAAAGTAGGAGCTACAGGCCCGCAATCATTTACCATATGTTAATATTATCAGAATAGTGAAAAGTTAAACCAGCACACTGACCAATGATGATACCTCCAGCCACCATGGTAAAGAAATATTTGTCCTGAAAGGAACACTTTCTTGTCTTAATGCCTGCATAGGCCATGTCCTTAAACTTTCTAACATTTACTATGTTTCATAGTATTTTGATATTAGGTAAGTGTTTTTTTAAAGAGTTAACGTGGGGGAGGGCATCAAGAAGCTAAAAAGACGGGCATTTGGGAACAAGAGTAGATTTCAGACATTTATGGCTCTTACTGAAGTTTATAACTCTCAGGCAATTCTTGAAGGCAGCCCAGGGAATGTCCTTCCTGTTCTTCCCACCACTTTCACTCTGCCTTCCAAATTCTGTGTTGAACTTGGAAGGGGGGATACTCCTGCTTGTGCCCTCCACCCCTGCTTTGGTCTCATCTGCCACTGTCACTTGTCTATATCCCTCTTTTGTGTGTGTGTGTGTGTGTGTGTGTGTGTGTGTGTGTGTATGTGTGTGTGTGTGTGTGTGTGTGTGTGTGTGTGTGTCAGAGACAGAGAGATGGACAGGTAGGTACAGACAGACAAAAGGGAGAGAGAATAGAAGCATTAGTTCTTCGTTGCGGCTCCTTAGTTGTTCATTGATTACTTTCTCATATGTGCTTAGACCGGGGGGCTACAGCAGAGTGAGGGACCCCTTGCTCAAGCCACTGACTTGGGCTCAAGCTGGTGAGCTGTGCTGAAACCAGATGAGCCTACACTCAAGCTGGCGACCTCAGGGTTTCAAACCTGGGTCTTCTGCATTCCAGTCTAATGCTCTATCCACTGCGCCACTGCCTGGTCAGGCATATTCCTCTCTTTCTTTTACCGCCACTCCTCAACCGCCCAAACTGGTCGATGTGTGTGAAGTGGAAAAATTCATGCTCACTGGGCAATAGTAAGGAAAAGATATGACTACATTCTAAAATTCCTCACTCCTAGTCTCCCATAAATTCTGATTTCTTAACCATTTTCTGTCCTATTAACTCAAGTGGAGAAAGCAACTTACAGCTACGGGAACTGAACAAATGCTGTACCCTATTTTAAAGAGGTGTGTAAGCATGAGGAACTAAGTCTTCAGAGGCAAGAGATGGGTGTTGATAGGGGCATCAGTAGAATGGAATGGGGCCTGGAGGGGGCATCCTTTGTGCAAGATAATGAGGAGCCTGCACGAAGAGGGGAACTCAGTCAAAAGTGAGAAGGTAAGATGCTGAAGAGCCAAGAAGATCAGCCAGAGAAAACCTCTAAGATAAGAGGGCACAATTCAAAGAATTTCAAGTGTGAGAAATAAGTATGTAGTGCAAATTTCTCAGTGTGGGCCTAACAAGTTACCGGTTCACATCTAGAGTGTTGATAGGAGGTTATCACCGCATTTTAGATAATTGGCAAATACACAATATCGAGGCTTCTCCTGCTAGGGAAGAACATAGCCCATTCATATAAACAAGAATAGCTTCTCTGCGAGGATGCCTTACTCAAATTATTTTTATTTTTTATTTAATATTTTATTTTCCACAACCCCACATTTCTTTCAGTATTATTATTTGTACAGTTAAAAATTAAACATCAACTAAATTTTAATATGTGTAACATTTTTAAGGGGTAGGTTACTTTTTGCTTACTTGTATTACTGAATTCTAAAATGATTTAATGATTCTCATCACTTCACAACATTTAGAAACAAAGATGTACAGGCTTCAAGTAAAATTAATAAATTTTTAAAGTGTTCTTTTTTAAAAATAATGTCCTTTGTTTTGGATTTTAATCTCCATTTTGGGACAGATTAGATAGTTTAGATTAAAAAAAATACTCGCTTTAAATCATATTAATTGTTTGCTTTGATCATTTTTAGAAAAGAAAATAGCAAAAGAAAGGAGCTTTTAAAAATTAAATATACTTGGTCCTAAATGCACAGGAAATTAAAGCCATTGATTTGACTTTCCCTGAACATATACCCACAATCTGATATTTGTAACATGCTTTAGGTTCAATTATTAAGTAGCTGGTTAGGTAATTTCAATCTAAATATAGTTTGCTCTTCTACATTAATTCTGTACATTATCTTCTGACATTCCTTGCTGAAGAACAACAAAATGTCTCTATTGTCTTTGATACTTGAAACAGAGTCCATCAGTCACAAATGGCTAATGAAATTAAAGAACACTTTTTAACTCAGCTGTTAGGGCATTTCCGATACATAAAGTTATAGATGAACTTTACACTGTAATCCAAAGCCAGGGAGAGGTTTTTGTTACAATTTAGTCTTCACTGTAAATGTTTCTTTGAACTTCTGCTGCAATGAGGGAGCAAGGGGAAAACTTTGCTGATCTTTTAGGCACATCAAAGCCTTAGGAAGCTAAAGGCCCTGGGCAGATGCTTTTGTCAATCTGCATGGTATCTGTGCCCCCTCTTCCTATGGAGATACAGCACTGACCACCTCTGAATGACAAACGAGGAACTCCAGGAGACATACACAGATCTTCATAACTTCTACTGCTTTTAGTATCCCTCAACTTTGGTTATTCAGTCATCTTTCCAGAGAATCAATGTGGTACTCTGAAAAACAATGTTCTAGATATTCACTGTAGAAAATGTAGACGTTTATAAAGAAAAATAAACATCACCAAGAAAACCATCACTCAGAAATAATCAGTTATTTTAGATTATCTTTCTCCTCTCTGATATATACAATATATAAGATATAGGTTGAATTGTTGCTTTTTTAGAATTGTGATGGTCTAGGATCGTATTTAAAGCTTACATTATTAGCAATTTCTCAAATTAATATCTAATGTTATTTCTAACGTTTTTCTAACATTTTCTATGATTGGAGTGGAAATATAACAATTATATATTAAAATAATGATTTACTTAAAATACTTTTAGTTGGACATTTAAATTGTTTTCATTTTGTCAGTATTACATATGATGATTTCTGAGTACTGTTAATACATAAATTTATTTTTGGCATCTCTATTTCTGCAGCATAGGTTTCTGAAAATGAAATTATTGGGTTAAGGATGTAAGACTATTAAGGCTATTCTAGAAAGTCACTTACTTGTTTTAAAAATGTTACAATTTATAGGCCTATAGGCAACTTACCAAACCCATACCAGCAATAATAATTATTGGTTATTTTCATCTTAGCTAATTTGATAAGCAAAATATTTTTCTATTTCATTTTGGATTTCTTTTACTAATTAAAGGGTTCAATATTTCATATCTCTAAACCTATATATGTCTTCTCCTAAATTGTATTTTTCTTATTTGCCCAATTTTCTGTTGAGTTTTAGTTTTTCTTTTTTCATTGATTTATGTGAGCTCTTAATGGACCAGGGTTCATGATCTTGTTAACCTTGTGATATAAAATATTCTCTCTTTAAAATCTTTTCTTTTTGATTATTTATTATATATTTTGATATGCAAACATTTTTATATTCAGATCTATAATTTTCACTTAGAAGTATGTCCTTGTGTTCTGTTTTCTCATGCCCTGAAACCAGGTTATTTCCCTGTAGTTTTACTTCTGATTATATTTTGCTGTTGTTTTTCAAGTGTAGTGTTTTTATTAACTTGGAGTTGGTTATTGATTTGATGAAAGGATCCAACTACATCTCTTTTTTCCCAAATAGCTAGGTAATTGCCTATCACCTATAATAAATACTTTTCTGATTTATTTCATGCTATTTTACTTATAAACTATATATGACATACTAAATAATTGCTTATTATTTATTTATCCTGTGCCTTGCTATAAATTATTTGAGAAAACATGTAAAGATAATGGATAAAATAAATAAGTAAAATAAAGCAAAGAAAATATAATAATTGAATCGTAGATAGAATTCAGAATGAATTAATACAAATTGTCTACCTTCAAAAGTTACAATAGGCAAAGAAGGGACTATAAATAGTGATCCTTAGGTTTTCAAGCAGCCTATGAGAAGAGGCAAAAGTGTATTATGAGATTTAAGATTCACAGGCACACAAAACTAATGTTTTAAAAGTCACAAATTATCCGCTCAATGAAAGCATAAAGGAGGACACTGTAATATGGTGAAATATATTCTTTACTATGTTTTTAAAATAAACAGAGCAACACTAAGAAAGAATCTGTTTTGTACTAACATTCTATTTTCAAGCCCATTGCTTTGGCATTCTGATGAGTTCAATTCATGTACAGTTTTTAAAATCATTTTTGTTAGAATGGATTTCATATCCTTCTTAATTTTTAACAGTTTTATTTTTGGAAGATACTTAGTGGCCATGCATTCAAGTATGTGTACAGCCAGCCAAGAACAGAACAAGAATGAAAAATTGGAAACATTAGAATAGAACTGGCATCTTCTCTAGCAAATTGATGGTTGTTTTAAGGTCATGTCATGTTTCTGAATAGAAGTTCATTCGCCTTCTGCTTAAAGAAAAATGTTATAAATAAGGTAATTAGTATCTCAGTTATCTAGTCTATCCGTCAATCTTTTTGTACCACTATCATTGTTTAAATTATTATATCTATATAATATATTTTATCTGAGAGTAAAGTGTTGTCTTTTAACATATTTCAAAGGTGAAATTTGACTATTTTTAACTATTTATATTTTCCAGTGGAAGATAAGGCCCCCTTACCAAATTAAAATATTGAAATTGTGGTTGAAATGGCATTAAATACATAATAAACAAAAACCTAAAGTGTTTATAATATTCATATCTCTTTATATTTGCTTTTTATATCTCTAAATATTTTATTTCTATAAGTCCTGTATATTTTGCTTATAATTATATTTGTTTTTATTTGGATTTATAAAAAGATCATTTTCCTTTCGTTGTCTATTAGTAGTTGGCATATAAAAAACAATTGTAAATATCTTGTATGGAACTAACTAGAAGAATTGTTAATGGTTTTAAATTATTTTGTTGTTTTAGTTAGGTAATATTATCATCCAAAGGCAATGATAGTATGGCTTCTTCTTTTTAACCCTTTGAGTAGTGAGTTTTTTTCATGCTCGCTAACCCTCGGGAGTGAGTTTTTTTCAAAAAATGAAATTAGTTCCAGTTACAGTTTTATTAACTTAAACTGTTTGTTTGATAACTAATTTATGAAAACAAAAAGAACATACATTTACTGCTCCAGCTTTTATTCTCCAGCTCAAAGTTTAAAGATGTATGTATACGATCATACTCTGGATGGTCAGGAGGCATGAGGACGTACGTGAACATTCGTACTACTCAAAGGGTTAATATCTATCCTTCTAATTTATGTTTAATGTTGTAGTACATTAATTCAAACCTCTTGGTTAATGTTAAATACTAGTTGTATTAGTGGGTATAGTTTACCTAATATTAAATTATATTTGAATTGATGAAAAAAATCTCACTTGACCATAGGCATCTTCTTATACCATACTATTGAATTAATAATTAAACTAATACCATACTTTTAATACTATTTTATGCAGGATTTAATGATAGCTTTTTTTGTGTGTTATCATTATCATATTTTAGTGTTAGAGTTTTTGTTTTTGTTTTGTTTTGTTTACAAGATAATTTGGGATCATTAACATGGTATGGGCTTACCTGTTTTAGAATATTTAATAACACAAGTATAACCACTAGATCCTAGAGCCATTTTTAGGATTTGATAAATGGTTTTATAAAAGTAGTGGTAGGGATTGACATTCTACCTTATTTAAGATAGACCCCTTCCTCAGTTTGAGTGAGGTGACAAACAATATAGGTTCTAAGGATAATTGAAGTCATTATCATTATTAACATTCACTAGTTCTGATATTTTTAATATTTAAGAATATAAATGCATTATCAAAATAGGTATGCATTTGTAATATAGTATCTCTATAAAGGTTGTTTACAGAATTCTTTGTTATTCTTTGAATCTGTACTTCTCTAACATGTGTAGTCAATAGGGAAGAAAAGAGAAAATTAAAGCTAGACAAATAAGCAAAGTCTAGGCATATAGCTTAACCACATGTGAATTTGTACAAAGGACTTGTTCATGATTAGCATCCACATGTTAAACAATGAATTAAAATAGTGACATAAATAAGGAGAACTTCATTGATCTCCATTAATGATGTTCAAGTTGTAAATCAATGAATAAATTTAACATGCCAAATATTTTATTTGACAAGTAGCTCTGAGATCATAAAATCTGAATGTTTCTTCCCAGCAGAACTCCTAAAAAGACTTTTGTTTTAATTTTCTTTTATTTTAAAAAAATATCCTTGATATTAAAAGGTTTTTTTAATTATATGCTATGATACATACGAAGTAGAACATTAACTATAAACAGGATTGGCGCATATGGACACAGTTGAAGCTTTTCAATTATCATTTTCTTGATACAAAAAAAGAAATTAGGAGACTTCTCTAATCTAATAGTGCTTGCTTAAGGGAAGGTGTTGTTGGGCATTACTTCTCATCATTAAGATGCAAGAGTGTCTCTTGGTGAGTGACCATTGTTGTAAATGATCATTGTTAGTTTGTGAGCCACACATTTCAACCTATAGGCATAAGTCCCTATAACTGATGGTTAGAAAAAAAGTAGACAGGTTTTTAATTTATTCTCACTGTGATTCACCGTACTTTATGTTGCAGCTAAATTCTGAGTTGGGCACTATGTGAGAAAGATAAAATTAAACCAAATACAATATTATGTATTTGAAAATCCTTTTGCATTTATAGAGGGAAATGCTAAGTGCTAATGATTAGGAAAGAGAGACAGAAAACATTCTGTGCTATAAGGATGTTTCTTATGCTCAGTTATGACCTCCCTCACACATACACACACACACACACACACACACACACACACACACATTTATGATCAGTTTCCATTGAGCCTTCCTAGGGTTTGTTTATGAGCAATGCACTCATTTTCCAGCAGACTGAATGATCTCAGGATCAGCTCTTGTGTTCCTGTCATGACCATCTCAGATGGATGCTACTTTGTATAGTATCATATTTCTAGAGCTATTGGGGAAAATATTAAGGTGGGACTGGAAAATCCTAGGCAAACATCAAGCTGCATAGAACCAGGTTAATTCATTTAACTATTGTGTACTTCTTGTTTTGTCCTATGTAAATGATTGACATTCTTTAATATGACCTCTAAAGGCACTTTTATTGATAAGCTTCCAGGGCATTTCTATATTTAGGTTTTTCTGTGTGTGAAGTTAACCATATTCCTCTTTATAGTGGGATGAGAAGGGGGCAAGGGGTGAAACAATGTTTTAAGACAGTACTTTAAAGATTACTTACATTTCAGTTTATAGGAGAGATACATAATTGGAAATGTGGGCTTTGTGAACCCTCTATTTATTTGTATTTATATGTATTTATATGCTACTTCTATTAGATCCACAGGTGACATTTCCCTTAATAATCATTTCCTCAAACTTATGTAAAATTGTTGTCTAGATATATTTTTCCTCTTCTTCATTTTCCTTCATAATTGCTTTACTTACCTTCTTCAATAATTCTTCTTTTCATGGGTAACTAATAGAAATAAAAGTAAATATCAATTTGTTGTCTTCCAAAAAAGGTCAATACAACAGCTTCAACTTATATCCACTCATCTTTTTCAAATGGATTTTCAAATAGATTCTCACTTTAGAGTGCAGAGATGGAAAGGTAAAGGGAAGAAGGTGGAAAACCTAAGGTTAACAGCACAACAGGACATTTATATCCACACACGGAAAAAATGATTTGAGGTCTCACCCAGTCTTGAGACAACTGAGGCTTCCTAAAGCCGAGCACTGGGGAGATAACTTTGGAATAGCATTTACCACTATTGTGAGGACGTGGTGGCCATTCCTGGCTGTAGGAGCAGAAGAGATGAGAACCACATTCCCACCCTGTGAGCATTTGTTCCCGGAAAGGAAGGAAGTGAGGTCCGGGGCAATTCATGCAAGAGAAGGAAAGCGCTGGGGAAGGAAATGATAGTAGATCTAACATTCAGAAAGCTCCGCCTTCTCTTCTTCAGCTCCTCCCCCTTCCAGCAGCCATGATCCCCACATGCAGAACACAAATGCACAGCGAGTGAGATCCAGACACATGTCACTTAATACCCACACTGGCAGCCTCGGCATCATCTCCTTCCGTCCCACTAAAGAGGCAGCTGTTGAGAACACAGAAATCCAGCTGCACAGAAGGAGAGCATCCCCTTCATCTGGTAGCCAATCAGAGTTAACATTGTAAAGAACAATGAAATACAACACGCTGGTGGTTAAGAGCCTACACATGTGATATCCTGTAAGACTTTCGACCTTGACTTTGAGCTGTTTCAATTTCTCCTTTCTTATGTCTATAATAGGGTTTATAACAGAGCCATTGAGGTAAGGACCACAGTGAACTTAGCACAGGATCAAGCACATACTGATACCCCATAAATCGGAGCTACTGTGCATCTCCTACACGTTCTCATATTTATATATTCATTTCCTCTCTTCCCCTCTGTGAAATGAACTCAGGACAAAACGTTTCTTTTGTCTTCCTTGTTAAGGTCTATGCCTTATTACCTAACATAGTGCTTAGAAGATACATAGGCATAGATTTTTATTGTTGCTGCTTTGTATTTTTGTTTTGTTTGTTTTGCTGCTAAACTTAAACCACTCTGCTGAAATCCAGCTCTGCAAGAGTTCAGTGCATCTGGGCATAGATACTCATTGTTCTATCGACAGAGCTTACTTCTATAATAAATAATACAAGTATGATGAATATTTTCTGTCTGGAGTGAGTTTAATCCTGTCTTAGGTTCAACCACTTCTAACCTTTTGTAGGCCTACCTGCTAATTAAATTTTACCAAAATACAATATTAAAAGAACACTATACAAATCCAAGTACACATGCTGTTACAGTAAGCCTAGACTCAGAAACTTCATGGAGGTGCCTACTGATCATGAGCAATGTGGCTTTGCCTCAAGAGTCCTTTCAATCTGTTAGGTTGATTATTTCCTCCACTTCCTCCTCCTCTATCCTATCCTCCTGCCCCCTTTTCTCCTGTTTTTTTCTCCTCTTTCTTCTTTTTCTTCTTCTTCTTCTTCTTCTTTACTAACTAGTTATAAACTAACTGCTTAGCATATGCTGAATGTTCCCTTCCTTCCTTGAACCAAGTTTCTTCCAAAGAACACTAATTACTAAGCTTTGTTCTTCCAAGTGTGGTCCTAGGACCAGCAGCAGCATTGGAATCATTTGGGAGTTGGTAATTAAGAAGCGGAGACCCCAATTCAGGTGTGGCTCTATCTTAATTGTATCTAGGGATGGTATGGTTTTACCCACTAGAGGGCAGTAGGACATGTGCATCACTAGGCATTGGATTTATTTCAAGCAGGATAAAAAGTTCTCTTAAGAACCGCCTGCAGTTGCCAAAGGGATAGTATGCTTAGTTCCTTTAAAGGAAAAACAACAAAGTCAAACCAGGTTACAGAGAGAAAGGCAACATGTGAAATTAATGAAATGAGCAGTTCTATGGCACTAGCATAGTATAAAATCAGGTGCCAAATCCTAAATTGTAATGTTGGCACTTGTTCATAGATCATAGAACTGTAAAGTGGGAAAAGACTTTGAAAATCACCTCTGGGGCAACCTCCTTATTTTACAGATGAGGAAGGAGATTCCGAGAGGTTAGCTGGCTTTTCCAAATTCATGCAGCTCACAATTTGCCAAACCAAAGCTGGATTCCCTACCAAAAATAAAAAAAATTAAAAAATTAACAAGATGCTAAGCATATCTCTGCAGTAATGCTTGGTAAAAATGGAGCTCATGCTTGTACTTTACACATGCTGGGTTTTAATACCATCATTTGTTGCTTCTTAAGGGGAGGGAGATAGAAACAGGGGTATTTGTCTTTTTTTTTCTTCAGTTATTTATATTCAGATGCACTACCATCAGAACACAGCTTAGAAGTCTCCAGCTCAAGCCCCAAAAGCGCCTGCGTGTAAACATCAACCAATCACTATGTACTGAGTAACTATAATATTCATAGCACAGTTTCACATTCTTTTTAGCATGATGCTAGCATGATTTCCACTCTTGGTGGTCTTTGCTTATGTGTGTTATAATAGGTTGGCTGTTAACTGCTTTTAATTCTCAATTCCATATGTTTTTTGCATGCAAAATGGATCAACAACAATGTGTCACAGACCCAAAGACACAGAAGGTGGATCCTCATTCATCTAAGAAGCTGACGAGGGCTTTACAGAGGAAGGAACCCTTTACAGAGAAAGGAACACATGCAACACTCTCCATACAACTTGCTCACATGTCTCCAAAATGACCTTTTAAAGAATGTTTTAAATGTCAATGCTTTTTTAGAAAACACTGAACCAAATATGGAAATCACATGAGAAAAATATCTAAGTCTCCACTTAAGGCACAAAGAGCCACATTTTCAATTTCCTCTTCCTTTTCTCTTTCTCTTATTTATCAATGCAATTATTCAATAAAGACTAAACTCACATAAAAGAGTAGTCAAGGATTGGGATGTTATATAATGTAAGCAGTTTGTTTTTTTAGACTAAGTCCCAGTTGCTGAGCAAAGCTCCAGGATGAACACTGTGTGGAAGCAAAGTCTTTGTGGAGTGACCCAGCAACAACGAAGCTCCTAAAATAAGTGCATACAATTTTTAAGGAATGGCTAATCTTGATCAATTTCTACCTTGACAAAAGAATTTAATCCTAGCTCCCAGGTAAACTGTTCAGAGTGACTTCACATTCTCCCATCCCTCTTTTGCATTCAGCTATAGTGTACAAATGATGTCATAACCAATTGGCACAAATTTACCAGCCATAACTGTTTAGAGTGAGTTACCCACAAGCTCACTTTTAATTATAAAGAATAAAAACGCAAAAGACAAGAGATTGGATTAAAGTCTGAAGTGAAATATCTGGGGTTTTTTCTATTTTAAACTAAATAGTCAATAATGTTAGCCAAAAAAAGAAAAAAGATGATGTCTGATTGAGCTAGTAATCGTAGTCTATGTTTTAAACAACTAAAATTATAAATTTTATTTTCCTAAGGAATAGACCACATTATATATACTATTAATATAGGGTATGTGTTTTCTCTGCCATAACAACAGTACAACAACCATAAAGAAAAAGAGTTGCAGCCTGACCAGGCAGTGGCACAGTGGATAGAACGTCAGACTGGGATGCAGAGGACCCAGGTTCAAGACCCTGAGGTCGCCAGCTTGAGCACAGGCTCATCTGGTTTGAGCAAAGCTGACCAGCTTGGACCCAAGGTCGCTGGCTCCAGCAAGGGGTTACTCGGTCTGCTGAAGGCCCACGGTCAAGGCACATATGAGAAGCAATCAATGAACAACTAAGGTGTTGCAATGCACAATGAAAAACTAATGATTGATGCTTCTCATCTCTTCGTTCCTGTCTGTCTGTCCCTATCTATCCCTCTCTCTGACTCTCTCTCTGTCTCTGTAAAAAAAAAAAAAAGAGTTGCATTTATAAACTTTATTGTTTTAAATACACATACAAATGTATATGCAGATCTTTTAGAAGAGTAATATTATCATTTGGACTCACTCTACCTATTTAATCTAATACTATCCCTTTTTCCCCCATTATAATAAAAGAACAGAACAGCTCTCTCTCAATTATTGCCAGTAATATTAGTGGTATATTCATGTTCATATCTTAAATATGCTTTTAATTTTCTGAAGCAGAGGCAAATTGCTGGTGATATCTTAATGTTTGGAGGTAGTTAATGCCAAAAGGCTTGGACCTCATCTTAAACTGAATATTTCCCAGATGTGTGGGGAGGTGAAAGGTGGAACAGCTAACAGAAACCCACTTCCTATCCCTGTTAGACTTACCTGGGAGGACTTTAAGTAAGGATTAATTAGGCAATGAGACCCTTTAAGCAGTCACCCTCACAGCTCCCAGAGATAAAAGCAGGGGACCTGCTCAGTTGTAACATAAACCATATGTTGAGAAAGAGAAGTATCAACTACCACCGTGTCCATACACTTTGTTTACCGTGCTCTTTGAGCCAAATTTTCTCTGGAAAATTCAATCCTTTTGGAAATGCTGAAAAGCTACTCACTAAAGAATTAAGGAACTCACAGTTTTTGAATAAATATTAGATAGATATTGAAGGTACAAAAATACATGCAAACTGTTTAACGCGTGAGGATGAGCTTATAAATATAAAAGGGCAGTTTGAGTGACAAGAGGACACTGCTATTAATGTGTGTCATCCCAGACAAGCTTTGTACTGGCAGATCCCCTGGGGACACCAAGGCTCTGAAACAGGATGTCCCTGTAGGAAGCCAGGCTACCTATCTTAGGAAAAGGAATTTGGTGCAAATTTCCAGTTGTCTGTTCACATTCAGTAGAGACCAACATTGCACTGGAGCAAGATCTTGTCAGTTCTTAAGGGTTGGGCTCTTCAGCTTGACAAGATTTTCCCACCTAAAACAGCTGTTCTTTTGTTGGATTTCTAGATGGTAATTTTGCCAGAACTACTGAGAAGGTCTGAGCCCGAAATGTCAGAGCGAATGTTTCTGATGTGGTACATGCTCATTTTCTGATTTTTTTTAACTTAAATTATCATGTGGATATAAGTGCTGGTTTAAATTGGAAGTATTGATGGAGAAGACAATGATGTCAAGTTAAAGCCTATGATCAAAATATATCAGACAATTGAGAGATCTGATTCAACAACCATAACAAAAGCTACAATTGGTAAAGTCAAAAGAAATCAGTGTGTGTACCTATTTGCTGACAGTAACAGCAAAATCTTCATCAGTAATATCAATTCTTCAAATATGATAAGTTATTCTGGATTGGAGTCTACATGAAATAATTTTCCTTATATAGCTTTCTCTTTCTTAGACTCTTTAAAAGTATTTAATAACAAGCTTGAAGTTGTCAGGTCATGGCAAGGAATAAGGAAAATGGACAGAATCTGAGAAAGCATCTTGCAAAGAAAACAACTAGTTATATATTTTTTTAGCCTATTACAAGTTTGCCAGAAAAATTGTGTCTACCAAAAGAGTTAGTGTGTCAATATTTCATTTCATTTTACAGTAAAAAATGTCTCTGACTTTCCAGCGTGATTGCCTTACATAGTAGTGAGCTAGCAAGGCAACTGAAGAAAGGGAACTATCAGATTCCAATGAGCAGTACAATCCTCACTCTACAGGGATGCCAGAACGTTCGAAGGGGTTGAGTGAAGGTGAAAGAAAAACAAAGTAAAAACACTTTTCAAGTCTAGCCAGTCAACAGTATAGTGTGCCCACCCCTTGAAGTTTTGAGTGTGGAGACAGCTAAGAAAATGTCTCTGAAGCTCTCTTTTTGGAAACCGAGTTGGTGTAACTGAATAAGACACGCGGCACAAGTCTGTGCAATTAGATCCCACAGCCCTGTACCTCCAACATAATTATTAGCGGCTGTTTCTGTCAACTGGCCGGTCAGGGAAACAATAAAAAGAGGAGCTGCTGCCGATGAAAGAGTCGGGGCGTGAAGTGGCCGTACTCTTCCCAGTAGCTTTTAAGTCTCAACATAAAGAAAAGACTTTGTCATCCTCTCTGGACTCAGAGTGTTGACTGAGAAAGCAAAGAGGAATGACAAGGCTGTTTCTTGGCTACAGGAATAAAGATAGGATCTGCCACCATGTCAGAAAGCTGTTAAGCACTCAAGATGAAAAGACCCATCAGGGTTTTAGAGTCAACAAGCAGTTGTTTATATTTGGACATTTGCAACAGACCGCATTACCTCAACATCCTTGACCAAGTTTCTGAGGCAAAGAACATCCAGGGTGTAGACTGGGATATTAGACTTTATGGTTGGGGTACCTTTTTTTAAACCCTTTTAAGCAGATTTTTGTGACTGCACACCTATGTAAGAGTGGAGAAAATAGTGGTCCCTGAATGTTTCTGTTTTTTGTCATTGAAGTAAGTGAAATTTAGTAAGAAAAGACATAAAAAATAATAATTCTGGATTTAGGTGTGGGGCTCTGTCTTATTCCTTTTCTTCCTATAACATGCTGGTCACAGTGGCTATTTTTATGCTCAGTTAGTAGGTTTCATATAATTTGATTTTCACAGGGTTACATTTGGTAACCAGCCCTAGGGATACATGTTCATTACTTTGAGTTGAATACACATACATAAAATAATGTGAGGCATCAGTCTTCAGGCGAGAACTCATGCTGAGGACGGAAGACCAGCTGGGGCATGGGGGCGTTGGAGGCATAGTGGTATTTTCTATTCCTTGGCTTCTGATCTCACCCCACTGAGTGTTCTGGGTAGCACTGGCACATCAGACACAGAGAGAATACCTGCTGTAGCAACTAGCTTTCTTTTCCTCTTTCCAGAGGGAAATAGTTTGCGCAAGTTGGAAGAGGTACTTTGCATATTACTTTCTTTAGATAAACAAATTGGGTCCCCCCCATGATTTTATATTGGGTACCTGCTATGGGCTAAGTACTGGTGGTACAAATGTGGTCCACATGTAGAAATAGAAGGGTCATGCATCCAATAAACGAGGGGCAAGTTGAGTCTCTCCCTCCCTCTGGCCAAATTCTCTCTTCTGTTTCTTCACCATAATTCTCACTTCTGCCAAGTGATCAAAGAGCAGGCTTTTGAAAGAATCTGAAGACTGCATACTGAATATTTTTCCTTCACATGAAAATATAACTAGGTCTTGTATCAATGCATAAATAAATAAGCTCAACTTCACAGTAGCTGTAACCTATTCATACATAAAAATGGCATAGTAGAGTTCTATTTTTGAGTTCCCTTTCCATGGTCTGCCATAGTTTCATCCAAGTTTTTAAACGTTTTAAGGGCATGTCTAGTTTTATTTATTTTTGTTTGATCAGTGATTTTTTAATTTTAAAATTGTTTTCTAACTGATTTGTTTGTATAAGACAGATGTGCATGATTCTATTTATGTATCTATTTAATTACAATGACTGAAGTGCATGCCATATTATGGGTCCTGATTTCTGAATCTGTTCCCTTAAAATATAAAAATTTTAAGTATAGTATATTTCTCTCTGAAATCATATTATGATACTAAATTTGACATCTATTTGGACACCATTTATAAAGATCCTCATGTGAAAACAAATAAGCCAGGTTTTACTTTGAATCTTACCCAAGAATAAGCTACACTGAAATATTTCAGCGTTTGTACTAAATTAAATTATATTACACAGTTTTTTTTCTGACCCTCTAGAATCAGTAGTTGAGGAGTAACATTTGAAATAGCATTTAAATTAAACTACTGAATATTGCTCATTCTTCTTTACAGATGTTTTCATTAATTTCTTTCCTTCTTTTCCAAGTGAGAGGAAAGGAGCTAGATAGACTCCCACATGTGCTTTGACCAGGATCCACCTGGCAACCACATCTGTGGCCAATGCTCTGCCCATCTGGCTGGGGCCATGCTCGAAACTGAGCTATTTTTAGCACCTGAGACATAGGCTCCATGGAGCCATCCTCAGTGCTCAGGCTGATGCACTTTAACCAATCCAGCTATGGCTGTGGGAGGGGAAGAAAGTCAGAAAGAGAAAGGGGAAGGGGAGGGTGGTTAAGCAGATGGTCACTTTTCTTGTGTGCCTTGACTGAGAATTGAACCCAGGACATCCACATGCTGGGCCAACATTCTACCACTGAGCCAAACAGCCAGGGCCTCTATTAATTTTTTAACCTAACTTGCTAAACAGCCAACTTTAATGAGAATTGTTTTTGCCATTTTGATGGCAATTTCAAATATTTTCCCAAGTTTTTATGGTTCATTTTAGCTTCTGTATTTCCTATCCCACACAATGCATCAAAATTTTAATCACCATAAATTATTGTAAATGAATCATTTTATTTCAGGTGAACTTAATTATTTGACAATGCAAGCTAATCAGAATTGAGCAAGTCAATTCAAGTTCCTTCTCATAATTGATTATATGAACTAAAGTATATTAAAATAGCATTTCTTTTGGGAAGAATGCTTTTAAATTTTGACAAATAAATGTAAATGGACACATTTTTTTCAACTCTAAGCAGAGTTTTATCCAGTTGAACTGAGGAATACTACAAAGAAGTTCGAAACAGCTTTTCTTTGAAGATTGTTCTATTTTTTCACAAATTTTTAAAGGTTTAACAATTTTGGGAAAAAATAAATTGAGAATAATGAGGCATTTGCAATTAGCATGGTTTGAATGTGTACGTTAATGCAAGATACTCAAAATAAAATTAGTCCAGCCTGACCAGGTGGTGGCTCAGTGGATAGATCATCAGACTGGGATGCAGAGGACCCAGGTTCGAGACCCCGAGGTCACCAGCTTGAGCGTGGGCTCATCTGGCTTGAGCAAAAAAATGTCACCAGCTTGGACCCAAGGTCACTGGCTTGAGTAAGGGGTTGCTCAGTCTGCTGAAGGCCCACGGTCAAGGCACATATGAGAAAGCAATCAATGAAACGAGGTGTTGCAATGAAAAACTGATGATTGATGCTTCTCATCTCTCTCCATTCTTGTCTGTCTGTCCCTATCTATCCCTCTCTCTGACTCTTCTCTCTGTCCCTGTAAAAAATAATAATAAAAATAAAATAAACTAAAATTAGTCCATCAATTTTATTTCCCTCAGTGTTTCTTCCCTGTTAACTTTTGGTGTTTGGTTTCCTCTTTATCTCTTTCTCTTGTAATCTGGATCCCAGAAATATCTTATATTCATGAGAACTCAAGCACGTAGTAGTTGTAATCTATCTTCTAATCTTAAATGCTGAACTTTCAGCATGTTTTATTCAGAGCTGCTTACTAGGACTTGAACCAAGACTCGTATGAAATAACATTTGTCTGAAATATATATATTTCTCCACTTATTTGTTTCTCAGCATTTCTTGCAGCTCTCCTAATTGTTCCTATCACTTAGTGATTATTTGAACCCACCACCTACATATAATGTTCCCTTATCTATCAGTTTTCACTCTCCAAATTAGATCAGATAGATGTTTTCTCTTAGAGCATTTGTGTACTTTCTCAACAGCCTACTATTTTAAACCAATTTAGGCACTGGTTTTTAAATAAGATAATATTGAGATAATGCCTGGTCTTTGTCCGCCATGGGAAAACAGATATAATGTGTCAGGTAGAATTCATCTTGCCTAGTAATTTCTTTAAAAACAACTTATCAACACAAGAATTAATGAAACGAAAATGTTCATTGAGAATTAAAACATAGATAGCATTCCATTTCCCATGTATAATTACAAAGAACCATAAAGGATATATGTTGGGTCTAATATCAATCTGTAGTTACTCCTCCATAGAGGAATAATACCTTCCTTCCACCCACATGTGGATAAGGTGATAATAGTACCTAAGAAAATCTCTTCTTAGCCCAATGTTGCTTTTCTCATTGTCGTCTATGCCAGAAGGTCTGACTCTTTTTTAATCTTTGTTTTTGTACCGTCTCAAAATACAATTTTTAAGTGCAAGAAAAAAATAACTTGACACTCATTTCTATGAAAGTATCTCCTCCAATGTACCCTGTAAAATATCAGCTGTGTGATTTTCTAGTGATTAGAAGTGAATTTGATTCCTCTCGTGTCAACCTAAGAGATCTGCTTTCGGTGCTAGCTGTGCACTGTGGCTGCGACAAGGCCCTGCCATGAACATCAGGGAGAAAACACCACTTCTGTCCTGGTGTACGGCCACATAAGGGCCATCGCCGGTCCAGAAGACCACGACCTTCATGAGCATCTCGATTAAACAATCCCTTTTCAGCAGCAAGCAGAATTTCTTTTCTCAATATCATTAGTTACAGAAACATTTAGTTGTATAGATGGCCACTGAGTCAATGTTTCACTTCAGCAAGTTATACAGCTTACTGGTCTTTTGCACAATCAAATAAAACTATACCTCCCAATAGCCATACATATATTATTTAGCAAGTATTATAATTACTCACCCTCTAAGTAACTATGAAAAGAATATTTGAAAGAGTTAAAAAGCTAATTGGCAAAAAAAAGAAAGAAAGAAAGAAAAGCTTGGCATTTTTACAATATAACATGTTCAAAGTAAGCTTTGAGCTTGAGACTTAAAACTTGTTATACAATAACTCTTTTAAATTACTAAGGGCTGTTGATGCTTAACTAACCTGTGAACACTTCAATGTATCTTAAGTTTTTTTCTTGTCAGAAACCCAAAATCAAGACATGCTCTACTGACCCATTTTATTTTTCTCAATAAATTGAGGAGAAAATATATTCTATATTATATTTAGAATCCTAGAGAAATTTAGAAGAACTAGAGTAAATGTGATAGATACTTTATAGGAATATAAGAATGTATTTAGGGTAATTATTTCTATTGACATGATGATCTTTTAGGGAAAGATGCCATAGAGTAATTCTTCTAACCCTTTATGTTGGCTTTCAAATATTTCTTCCTTAATTAATAAAATACAGTGGTTGAACCCAACTAGGATAAATTGTTTCTGTGTAATGAACAAGATAAATTGGCCTATGAAACATTAAGTAGATATAAAATCTTTGCCTGGCTGCCAACAGTTTATAAATCTTTATAGGAACCTCATGGTGTAGTAGAAAGAACATGTACTAATTATTTATTTCAGACTGTGAGTAATCTCCTTGGATAAGTCTCACACTGTCCCTGGTTTCCAGGTGTCATCTATTACCACAGGAATCAGAGATGTACCAAACAATCTCTAGATGTTGTCAAGCTCGCATGTGATTCTACAATTTATTGAAACCTAGCTTTCTCTGAAGCCTTAGATGATATGAACTTTTCTCACTAAATCTATGGGACTAAATTTTCTTAGTAATTTTAGTTGATTTTTAGGCTTTGAAATCTGTACTTTAAATTAGACTTTAGATGTAAAGCCAGTGGCCGCAGCCACCATCACAGCTGCCTGGCCCATGCAGGTTCGCATTGGATTCGGACAGTCGGTAAAGAAACAATGGAGCCAAAAACTGGTGGGCCATCATCTTTATCCTAGCTTGCACCCGGCGAGCAAGTAAAAACACACACTGGGCTCCAAAACCCACTCACATTCAGTGCTCACAAAGCTACTGACTTATCCAAGTTTCCTAGAATCAAAGGTTTCTAGCTCACCTGACTTATTCACCTCTGTTCCCCATCTCCTTCCTTCTCCCTGCACAAACTCTGCACAAACTGGCTTCTCACTCAGCACTCCACCATCTTGGCTGCTTCTCCTGGCCTCTCCATGTGGCCTGTCTCTGCTCTCTGCTCTGCTTTCTCATGCTAATCTCAGGAACTAAGAAGGCAAGCTCCTGTTCTGCCCCCATTTTACAGTGTAGAAATCCAAACCTTTAATCCAGTATACAAAATAGGGAAGTCTCTAATACAAAGTCACTTATCTGAGGCATGATGGGATTGTACCACCCCACATCAAAAAGGATGGGAAAGGCTTAGTCCTAAAACCAAGCCCCAGGCTACAAGGATCCTGCCTGCCCACAGCCCAGCCTCAACACATATTAATGTCACCTGAGCGACGGGCTTCCACGTGGGCAGCGCCATCTTTAACAAAGTGAGCATAATATATTTTATCTGCCCAACAACTGATAAGAAGACTGTTTCCCAAAAGAATTTATAATGACTTAGTATTTAGGAGCATTGGGGGTGGAGAGTCTTAACCACTGTCATGCCTACCAATACCTCTTTTTCACAGTGGATTTAGTTTAGGAAGTTGGTTGGCTTTTACTAGAGCATAACATCTTTCTAGTATCATTTTGAATTGGGTATAGATGTGTCCAACAGCAATAACATAGCAAGTAATTTTCTCTGATTTTAACATGGTTGGTATTTAAAACTCTTCCTACACGGAATGGCAGACCTTCCCTCCTTCTAAGGCTCAGCAGGGAGACACAAGCCACACAAGAGGATTCCCCTCAGGCGTTTTCCCCAAATGTGAAATGCAGAAGATGTAATAAGAATAGGAACAAAGTGAGGTGTGGCCAGGCTGCCCTGAGAAGAAACAAACAAATAAAACAGGATTTCTAATTTTCTAGAATTTTTTAAAGAACTGATTTATTTACTTAAAAAGAGAAAAGGGCAAACATACTAGTTTTATAAAACTTTATTTACAAATATATTTTCTATACCAATGTTTATCTTTAAAAGAGAAATATTTCCAGTAATGACTCTCTGCCTTGTACTGCCCTTATTACCAGGAAAATAAACTGTGCCAGGATTTTCTGAGTGTGCCTTCCTCCTCCCTTCCTGAGCTCTTCTGCCTTGTGCCATTTCTGACCATTTACCCCATTGGAAAGTGGGGTACAATGTCACCTATCTTGGGTCACAGCAAATGACACAAGCGTGACAGTATTTCCAATGTTCTCTTTTTCTGGTTTGCTGGTAGCTAAGAGTGGAGGTCGAGTTTCTATCTCCAGGGGCACACAAGTTTTTCTAGTTCTTGGTTTCATGCAAAATGAGACAAAATCTTTTCTCATTTTGCAAGTTAATTCAATTTATATCAGCAGTTATTGTGGGCAATTCTCAAGAATTTCAAATTAATCCTCATCCTTAGAAACACGTAATATCTGTCTTACGGTGAATATAATCTTGAAACACAGGAGGTAATATTTGAAACCATGGCACTATTATAATAGAATATTGAAAATTATCTATTTCCTGACATAGTTCAGTAGAGTTAAGTGAATAAAAAAATATTTTCTGCTGGTGAGGAAAAAAAAAAGAAGAAACTGTTAAGTTTACTAAGTCTGTTGACTTAGCACAGCACCATGAAGAAACACATTAGATGACCATATGCAAATGTTTGTTGACTAATGATCAATGAGAAAGAACCAGAGTTAGACTTCATTAGCAATAAAAATGCTGTGGGACATTAATCTTTAACACACTTTAACACTTCAATTACAACACAGAAATATTGTTTATAGACTGGGTTGTTAGTTTCCGATACTTGTAATATTAGATCAATGGCGATGGTTAAGTTACAATCCTGGTCAATCAAAATAGCCTTTAAATGGAGAAAAATTTTAGAATTTGCCACTGTGCGTATAAATAAAGCCACCTTAATCTCTGCACCAGATGAGAATGTAAAAGGGCATTTTGGTCTTTGGCATAATGGGGAAGGTATATCATTTTATATAGGAATGATAAGGGTGTTCTGTGCATGCAGGTCCAGTTTCCACCTACAATTCTAAATGAATGTTAAGGGTATCTGAAAGACTGTGGCCAATAGAGAAACTAAGTAGCGCTATGCATTATGCTGGACAGGCATCCCAAGTCTCTAATAGTACAAGGTAGACCAGACATAGATTAATGATTAGTCCACTCTGCTGTCCTCCTTTTAAAGGTGTTGAGATCATTCTAGAACAAGTATATGCCTTAACTCTGGGTGGGGGGTAGGCAATGAAGTGAATCCCTACTGATTTGTAGCAATTACTTGGCCTGAGAAGAGCTTTAAGGGGCCCTTATAGGCCTTTCATTCCCAAAGTGTCAACACAATTAGTCCTATAAGAATGTCTATAAAATACCTAAAAGGGTATCAAGAAGGCACTTAACTTTCCACCAACGCTTCCACACTCTTATTAAAGAGAAGGAAATAAAGAGTCTGATAATAATCTTCCTGCAAGTCTGAAAAACTGACTATGTACAACACTGTAATATATTTGTAAACAAATTCCAAGTCCACATATCACAGTAGGGCAGATGTTAAAAGTCCCACACTATCAAAAAACAAGCAAAACAAAACCCCAGTGCTTCGTTTCACGTTCCTTAAAAATTATTTCTTTGATGTTAAGCTGCTACAATTATTTGTGTCCATTCTTGTCTGTAATTCAGCTTCTCTGCACATGTTCCTGTCAATACTTTTTTATATCAAAGGCCTGCTCTATCTCTGAGTTATAGTTTATAGAACAGTGTGTGGTCCTTGGACCAGTACAGTCATCCTTGCCTGGGAAATTGCTGGAAATTCAAATTCCCTGGCACCTACCAGATGATTCTTATGCATGTTCAAGTTTGAGAGCCACTGGAATAAAAGAATGATTAGCTTACCAGCTGCTCTGATTCAGCAGACAGTATATACCTATTCAACATCCAGGACTGGGATTCTGCGCAATCCCATGAGCTGCTAGCAATTGGCCCCATGGAAACAAAAACTGGGGGGACATAAATGACCTATCCGAGGTGACACAGTCAGCAAGTAACAGAGCTGAGATGTTAAGACAAGTGCTTCTGCTCTTTAAAAGCGACCGCTTCCTTCCCTCTCATTCACATCCAAGCTCCTTCCTAAATTTCATCATGTAATTATAATGTGACTTTGCTCTTTTCTTTCAAAATTTGAGTGTGAGGTTATTACCAGCCTCAGCCTCATTGTGTGTGTGGGGGGGGGGGGGGAGAGTGGAGACAGACATGGAGCAGCAGGGTAGAGAGAACTGGGACAGGAAATAAGTACATAATACAAAAATTACTCAGGTACATTTTGACACTCTTTCAAGACAGTTAAGCTAGATTTAGATGAAGCTGTTAAAATTGTTGAATCAAGCAAATCGGCAACCCCATGCAGGTTAGAAAGTATGGGGTGGTCCTTAAGAAGATCCACAAACATAGTTCTGTTACCCCACAGTTCCATTGCTTCTCAGTAAGGTGCTCTCCTTTCCCATCTTCCAGACCCCATTCTCTTCTTCCTTTTTCCATGCACCGTTTGTATAATATCTTCCTGGGCATGTGCTCCTTATGAATTTGATGACAGTTTTCTACTCCTTAAACAACATGACTTTTTGAGTTTGAGTGATTGTCAAGCAAGCAAACAAACAAACCAAAACCCAGCACCAGGCGCTTGGCGACAAAGCAGATTTTGTTAAGACTACTGCAGTAAGGGAGAGAGGCTATAATATTAACAGAGCTCAACTCCAGCTGAGAGAGAGGTGGGTGAAGTTTTTAAGGGAGAATAGATAGGGAACCAGGAGAGGTTATGGGACATTGAAACAGGTGGGACAAAAGAGACTAGAGGCTATATAGAAATGAAAAAATTACAGAGTAGGGTAAGTGGAGAATTACCGAATATAGTTTGGTAAGGTGGGTTGTGACAATGTACAACTTCCAGTCTGGCAGCATTGAATTTTCTTAAAGAAAAGCTCAGCATGAGAGCTGGGGTCACCTTTTAGGGACAGCCTAGTGCAGCTGGAAGTCAGGCTAAAGTTTGGTCAAGTCTCTTAGCAGAATGGTCAGGAAGGTTCTTTGTAATGTGTGGGAATCCAACAGTTCACATCATTTTTTTTTTTTGAGATTTCATTTAATTTAGCTCTGTTTTGCATTAAAGAGAAGTGAAATCATCTGTTATTTGAAATATTTCTAATTATTATGATGGACGTTATTTAGGTATTAAAAATTACCATCTATTTTTTCTGGACATGATCATATAAACCTAGACTCTACTGGACTTTCTAAATGTCAAGTAGCATTTTATTGTCAAGAACCATGAATGGAATCATGTTTTTAATACATTCAAGGGTGTAAATGAACTCACTACCAACTGAAAAAATAATTGTTTAACTTTTTTCAACACTAGTATTTATGAAGCAGAATTATACCCTACTTAATCATTTGCAAAATTTCTATTATAATTTTTATAACATAGGAAAAATTACTACATTTATTTGACCATAGACATGAAAGATAAAGCTAATATAGTTTGTGCTAGATGTAAAGCTAGAGATTTTTATGTTTCCCCTAGAACTTAACCACCACATTTGTCTAGGCTTCCACTCTCTGAGGTCTCTGAGACCCCATAACGAGGAGGTATTAGGGTTTCCGCACAAAACCTCATGCCCTGGATTCAGCAGAGTATTACCAAAGTTTGCTCCTATTTTTGACTCCATTCTAACAAGGCTACATCTAATTTATCTGCTCGCTTAAATGGAGATGCTCAAGGGCTCCTGAGAGCTTTCTCCTTTCGGAGCCAGGAAAGTCTTCAGAGCCGATTTTGATGGATCTGAGTCATCAGGAAAAAAACATTAATTTCTGATTATCATATCTATATATAAACAAAGATATGAGTGAAACACATGCCCCCCCATGTCCATCACAGCACTGTTCACGGTGGCCAAGACATGGAAACAACCAAAGTGTCCCTCGATAGAGGATTGGATAAAAAAGATGCGGTACCTATATATATATATATACAATGAAATACTACTCAGCTATAAGAAATGATGACATAGTGCCATTTATGACAACATGGATGGACTTTGAGAACATTATACTGAGTGAGATAAGTCAACCAGAGAAAGCTAAGAACTGGATGATTTCACACATAGGTGGGATATAAAACTGAGACTCATGGACACAGATAAAAGTGAAGTGGTTACCAGGGGAGAGGGACATCGGGACATGGGGGAGAGGGTAGGGGGAATGTGTAAAGAAGGACAAATATAAGGTGACGGAAAAAGACTTGACTTTGGGTGATGGGTGTACAACATAATCAACAGTTCAAATACTATAGAAATGTTTACCTGAAACCTATGTACTCATTGATCAATGTCACCCTGTTAAATTTAATTTTCTAGATAAAATTTAAAAAAGGAAAGTTTAAGTTCCAAATTATTTTTTAATAAAGTCTAAGAGCTATAAACTTTAATTACCTAGAAAATTAATCTATATAAAAGTTAATCCCTTTGTGTTGACAAAGCCATATGTTTCTCTAAAGTACTTTTGAAATCTAAAAATCAAGTGTTTGCTAGAACATGGAAGAAGTGTTTAAAATAGGTACAACTGTCTTTATCATGGCTTTTGTTACATTGTTCTTTTCAACTTTATGTAACAAAGCTTGATATACTGGCAAGAGAACAGGCTTTGGATGCAAACACCAAATCTGCCATTACTACAGAGAGTATGAGTTCACCAACTTATTTAATTTCTTCAAGGCTCAGTTTCAGCATGTTAAGAATATAATATTTACTTGATGTGGTTTGTGAATATTAAATGAGACGCGAATGCATAGGACACATAAGAGTCGCTCTGTATCCATTCTTGATTTTCGTGCTACTACTGTCTTTAAATTCAGTTTGCTCCAATTGGTGTTTGTTTGTTTGTTTTAATCAAGAATGTTGCTTTGACTAGAGACCTCACAACCTGGATGTCTTTTCTGATCCATGTTTGAGAACCCTTTTCTCACAATTTTCATAATAAATATTTTCAGAGCCACTCATCTACTATTTAGAAAATTTAAAGGAGCTTCGGATTTATAATAATTTCCTGAGATATATTTAAAAAATTAGGCCCTGGCCAGTTGGCTCAGTGGATAGAGCATGTACCTGGCATGTGGATGTCCCATGTTTCATCCCTGGTAGGGCATACATGAGAAGTGACCATCTGTTTCTCTCCCCCTTCTCTCTTTCTTCTCCTCCTGCAGCAAGTGGCTCAGTTGGTCAGAGTGTGGGCCTCAGGTGCTGGGAATAGCTGGGTTGATAGGGATATCAGCCCTAAGTGGGGGTTGCTGGGTGGATCTCAGTCAGGTTACATGCAGGAGTCTGTCTCTCTATCTCCCCTCCTCTCCCTTAAAAAAATAAAAATAAAATAAAAAATTATATTTTGTACTTCACTGACTTTTCCTTTGAAGCATACAACACTTTGACATTTCCTTTTACTTTCAGTTTCATTTTCATTAGATGTGGAATCATTCATGCCTCTCATGAATGATTACAAATATGACTCTAATAAAAATATATATATATTTATGTAATGCACACCTAGTTTTCCTGTACTCAGAAGCACTCATTGATTCGTTTATTTATTCAATTAGTATATGTTGAGCATATATTATGAAGTATGCCCTGTTCTAATAAAAAATAAAGAAAGACCACTCCAGTTGCTGTGGTTCTTTGAGAAAGATATGTAGTTAAAGAGATAAGACCCACAGTGACTGGGAAAGAAGACCGTGTTTGGACCCGTGGAGCCCCACGCTCTTGGGTCTGGTCACATCATCTCTGAGGTCTAGCGCAGGGGTCCCCAAACTACGGCCCGTGGGCCGCATCCGGCCCCCTGAGGCCATTTATCCGGCCCCCGCCGCACTTCCGAAAGGGGCACCTCTTTCATTGGTGGTCAGTGAGAGGAGCACATTGACCATCATTAGCCAAAAGCAGGCCCATAGTTCCCATTGAAATACTGGTCAGTTAGTTGATTTAAATTTACTTGTTCTTTATTTTAAATATTGTATTTGTTCCCATTTTTTTTTACTTTAAAATAAGATATGTGCAGTGTGCATAGGGATTTGTTCATAGTTTTTGTTATATTCCAGCCCTCCAACGGTCTGAGGGACAGTAAACTGGCCCCCTGTGTAAAAAGTTTGGGGACCCCTGGTCTAGAGTGTAAATGTGAAAACAAGCTCAAGGAGCTCAGTGGGTTTTTCTATATTAGAATATAATAGATCCCTTAGGACACGGACAATCATGAGAAAAAGAAAGATTTAATTTAGAGAAGTTAGAATTTGTGTATTACATTATACTCATTGTGATATATTTCAGCACACTGGCTTAAACTATCACATGATATAGCATTATCATCTATTTTGAGTTAAAATGTTTAGAGGAAAATAACAGACGTGACCAGTTCTGAATTCATGAGGCTCTGACATTGATTGAACTGCTTCCAGGTTTCACAACTGATTTTTGGAAAAGTATATCCCTCTCCTAAGAAAGCACCATTGTTGCTCAATGAAGCTTTTACCGATGGTGCAGTCAGTGGGGAAAGCCAGATCGGCTCAGGCACTGAGATCTTCTTTCTCCCGGTGGCCTGTCTTGACTCATTTTCTTTTCTTTGTCCAGAATAGTCCACTCAACTTTAGAAGTTCCCACCTCGTAAGATCCTGCCCCTCAAATCCTCCGCCTGGAAGGCTCACCTTGAACACCAACATCTTTTACCCAGATGACTTCTTTACTACTTAAAACCATGAGAGCCAACATCTTTTCTCTCTGATATAGCACATGATCCATTTTTTCTTCAATGTAATTAGTTAATTGTGTCAATATTGTACCCGGTTTTAAAGCTCCTTCAAAGTAAAGCCTGTATCTTGTTTGTCTTTGCATCCTCCAAAGTGAGAGTTAATGAAAACCCTGCACATCTGTGCTCAGTACCTGTTAGCCGAATAATCTATGATTCCTTCACTTAGCCGTATTCTGCTCATCTAGTAGAGAATAACAGGGCTCATTTCCCCATCAATATCCATTCTATGAAAGTTTTACTTGTCTTATACTTTCTCCTGTTGTGTCTGTGAAAAAATATTTAAGGAGATAGTTGTCTACGGCCATACCACCCAGAACGTGCCCGATCTCATCTGATCTCGGAAGCTAAGCAGGGTCGGGCCTGGTTAGTACTTGGATGGGAGAAAGTTACTATCCAGTACAATAGCTTGTTTATCCTAATAGCCCAAATAGCCTTGGTCCAATGATTGCTCAGGAGAAAATGGATCAGATGTCTCTCTTCTGGTAAAGAATGAAACCACAAACCAGGAAAGACACTGGTGAGCGGCCACCTCCTCAGATTTCCTACTCAAGGACTCATCAGAACATGACATACTCTGCGAGTTACATAAAAATTACGACTTCTAGGCTATTTCCATATGGAGTTCATCAGTCTGTAAAATCCTCTCCATTGCTATGGTGATGGTGCATCATTAGATATCATTTGTCAATTAATAAGAGCTGATTTATATCACAATCTCTTTTGTAATGTTGATTATCAAACTTTATTACCCAGGATTTCAAATATAATTAAAAATAAACTTTACAGATGACTATTATTTATTTAAAAGAATTTGCTAAATGCTTGATTTTTCTAATGTGTTCTTTAAAGAGTTATATATTTTTAGGTAAAATATGTTGTATTTGCCTAAATCCTTATTGTCCGTACAAGGTACTTGATAACTTGAGTCTGACTTACCTCCCCAACTTTATGTCTTACAATTCCTGCCTTATTCCTTTTACTCTAATTGGTAAACCAAACTGACAATTTTTCAGAAAACATCATGTTGTTCACCATAAGGGTATTATTCATGTCTTTCCCTTTCCCTTGGAAGCTTCTTACTCAACCTACAAAACTCGGGCCCTGGCCGGTTGGCTCAGTGGTAGAGCGTCGGCCTGGCATGCAGGAGTCCTGGGCTCGATTCCCGGCCAAGGCACACAGGAGAAGCGCCCATCTGCTTCTCCACCCCTCTCCCTCTCCTTCTTCTCTGTCTCTCTCTTCCCTTCCCACAGCCAGGGCTCCATTGGAGCAAAGGTGGCCCGGGCGCTGGGGGTGGCTCTATGGCCTCTGCCTCAGGCGCTAGAATGGCTCTGGTTGCAACAGAACAATGCCCCAGATGGGCAGAGCATCGCCCCCTGGTGGGCATGCCGGGTGGATCCCGGTTGGGCGCATGTGGGAGTCTGACTGACTGCCTCCCCGTTTCCAACTTCAGAAAAATACAAAAAAAAAAAAAAAAAAAACTCGGTTCAGGTCTCATTTCCAATAGTTATTCTGTCTTGGAACCTCAATCAGTCTGAACTGCCTCTGTTTTTGCCTCTTGTGTCTTCCTTTGAAGCACTCACCATCACATCATATGTTGTATTGGAATTCTCTCAGCATTGTCTTATATTCCCAATAAAACATAGACTTTGCAAGAAGGGAGCTATAACTTTACTTCGTATTATCTTTTCTAAAAAGGGCATCCTCCTCCTATTAGGTCTTCCTACATGTTTGAATTAAACTGTTCAAAAGCCCTTGAACAGATTTACAATACCACCTGGCATATTCATCTTTTGAGAGATATCAAAACATGTAGTTACAACTTAATAGAATTTCACTACAAGAATGTGTCTTTAAATTTATAAAAATACCTAAGTTATATAAATGTAAAACATAATTTATGTTTCTTTTTTGTTGATGATATAATTTTCAGGTTCTAACTTCTTTGAGTAACAAAATAATGCTTCCTTTGTAACTTTCATTTTGACATAACTATAAGGTCACATAGGGTATGAGAAATACAGAAAGAGCCTATATGTCCTACACTTAATTTCCCCAAGGAGTCTATCCTTCAATTGGCATTTTAAGTTTTCATCAGAAGTATACACATGTAGAACTATAAGTTATTAATCTAACAACTATCAAACAAAATTCTAGTGTTCTTTTCCAAAAATGCTTGTATAAGCGAACTTGATCTTGCTCACCAAAGAACAGAGAACACTGAATAGATTCTTTTTTTTTTTTTTTGGAGAGATTCTTGATAAAAAATTGAGATGTCCTCCACACATGAGTGTCTCAGAAAGTCACTCACATTCACAGATATTTACAACAGAGACAGTCATTGCCACAAGATGATCAAATTATGATTTTCTGACATATGACGTATACAAAAAGTTATTTTTAGAATTTGAAAGGACCTTAAATAACCAACATCTTCTCTCTTTCTATTTTGATGCATACAGAACCTTTTTAAGCTAGCTTTAACCAGTTGTAGAGTGGAACAAGTGGTTACTTGATAGATTTCTTGAATAATGAGTTTCTATTTTGTGCAAAGTGGAAAGGAACCCATGGATTTTAAGCTATGTATGCTCTACCATGTGCTGTGCATTCTCACAAATAATCAGCCAAGGATTAGGTAATATTGGTATCACAACATTTCTCCTTTTCCCAGTTTAGTCTGTTACTACAACTTAATCCCATGACTTCTCACTCACCTTCAAAAATCTTCGTTTATTCTTTGCTAAAATCAGCCTTCATGCCGTTCATTCTAGCACTTCCCAGGCACAAAATCACACATAGGAAACTCCTCACAATTTGTTGATGGTGTTTCCTTGCCTCTTGGGCAGCCTAAATATTTTGCCCAGGATTTCTACCAACTGCCTTGCTCTATATCTTCTGCATATAACATAAAGTATTCAATATATAAGATTTCCTTTTCTAAAACTCAGACACTATCCTCTGTTGCATGCCTGTTAAAGACTTACCTTATGAGTCATTTCATCAGATGGCTTTCCAACAGGATTCTCATGTGGAAACAGGGAAGAGTGGGGAGATAGGATGTAGAGGCAAAACACTCAAGAGATTGAGAGCAGGATAGTCTGACATAAGGCTTAAATGTTGGATTTATCGTTACTGGCCTGTGTCACTTTATCACCTTGTGTGTGAGTTATACAACCTCAGTATCCTCCATTTATTCATTTGAAATACCTCCTCATTGGATTGTTATGAGAATTAAAGAAAACTATAAGAAAGAACTCCTTTAAATATGCAAATGCACATGTGTGCATGAGTTCATACCTTGAAGGCAACTATCAGCATAAAGAAAATAGATGTTAAAAGTATAGATAATATCTCCTTCACCCTTTACAATCTTTCCTTGGTTTGAGCTTGTCAATCAAGATCTCTCTTACTCTACTAATGAGAGTGTGTGCTATGTTAAGTCAGCAGCTTCCTACAGGATATCTGGACAGAATGGTCCATGGCATGGAGTTCCAGCATAAGACTCTCTGGTTTTGTCACCTTTGCCATGGAAGAACTCAAGCATTTCTATTGACCTCCCCATGGCTCATCAACCTGGGAAAGAAAGAGCATTCTTATCTTGAAAACAAACTACTCTTTTTCATTGGGAAGAGTATATAATGTGGCAACCATACTTAGGACAGTATTTCTTTAATTTACTTTTTTATTGAATATATTGAGTTAACAAAGTTATACAGGTTTCAGCTGCCCAGGGATGAATGCTAACATATAATAAACTTCCAGATTTTATGGGCTAAACCAATAGTAAATTGTGAGTTCCTGTTCAGGATTATACAATTTGATGAAGAAGTTCCAAGATCTACAACTCTTGGAGAACTTCCCTCTAATAATAATTAAGTCACTAAGGTGTAGGCAAGCTCTAATTACTTAACATGTATATAGCTGACTTAATCCTCACAACAAGACTATGAGAGAGGTACTATTATGTTGCCCGTTACAGAAATGGAATGAAACACAGTGACTTCCGCTACAATCATTCACCAATAAATACAAAGTCAATTCAAACCCAGCCACTGGGGATCCAGAGGCCTTTGATGTCACAATGCTGCTTCCAACCCCTGAGAAAGCTTTCCTGAGAGTTATAAAACAAGAAGTACATAGTTAATACCCAAGGTCTTCTTAACCTAAAATAGGGTGGGCATTTTGAGGAAGATATCAGATGCTTTTTCTTTAGTTACCTACAAACTTTTCAGGGAACATTCTCTCTAGATGTATCAAACAAAACTTGTTTATTAGGTGAAAACGCCTCTCAATTATCCCTCAGTTTCCCATTATTTCTAGAAAAAAAAAAAAAACTTTAAAAAATGCTGATAGATTTTCTCCCAACCCTGAGTAGTGATTCTGCTATTTTAAAGACAGTGTGGATGTGGGATTAGTTCTTCTGTAACTCGAAATGTCAACGCATTTGCCAAAACTAAATTTATCAGTTAAATGTAGCCAAAAGATTTAGTTTATCTAAGTGTCCTACAAAAAAGAAACAGTTTACCACTGTTTTTACAGATTGAGGTAAGTCTGACATATTATTGACATATGCTATAGATTTAATTTAATACCCTAGTACAGATGTGCTCTCTGATAAATTTTTGTGAAATCTAGGCTAAGATGAGTAGAGTTGTTTCAATATTTATGGAGTTGAAAATGCAGAGTTAGCAAAGGAAGCATTTTAATTAAAACAATATTTTCCCTGTGTGCTCAGAGTAAAATATAAGGGGATTCTTTTAAAGAACTACTACCTGTTTCTGTACAGCTCCTGAGTTTTTAGGCACCTGGAAAGGGGATAAGGTTTTATTTCTAATTTTGTTTAAACCTTTTGATTTTAGAACCATCAAAAATAAACTCAGTGGTTTCTGCTGATTTTTCTTTCTTTCAACTAAATTTGTATGACTCCTTAAGCATAGCCTTTTTAATTGTATCTTTCAGGTATCCTGGAGATAACTTCAGTGGAAATCGGAGTTGTTGCCGTCAAAGCCATTAACAGCAACTATTATTTAGCCATGAACAAGAAGGGGAAACTCTATGGCTCAGTAAGTATCCTGCTTTTATTTTAAAAATTTACTGCAGCAAATATTGTCAGTTTTGGAATGTTTTTCCCCAAACATTGAAAAGCTTTGTTGTTGTTCTATTGCTAATAAATAAAGCCACCATGGACTGGTCCCAGGGTTGCCAAGGCTGGCAGAGTCACTCCTACAACTCTATAGTCTCCTCTGTTGTTCACTCATTAGTCTACCACACGTCGGTTGTAGTACTTCAGCCCACTGGAAACTACCAGTGTTGCATGGAAGAAAACTACTCAAGACACAAACTTATGTCAAAAGGGAGAGAAGGAGGCCTGCCAAGGGAGGCAAATAAGACCTCCTGAATTTCCTTCTCCCTTAGCTTTTATTGATCAGAAGCAGAACTGAGGTAACAGGATTAAAAGGGAGGGAGGTCAGGTGATAAGGGGAAAAAATGACTAGTGCCATTTTGCTGACATGGAGAAAGGGCTAATTTGGGTCAGTACTTCCTTTTTCTTTTGCTAATATTTAACAAGCACCAAAAAAGGGCCAATCTAGAGCCCCTAGGCTAATTTTTCTAAAGCCTGTTCACTTTCATTTCTTTGTGTCTGCACAAAGGTCACTCACTCACTCACACAGTTTCTTGGTTTTGCATCCAAGAGACATCCACTCAGGGCTTTTAACTAAAGTTCTCCAATCTAAGTCATAGAGGGTTCAAGGTTAGATGGGTGATTCCCTACAATCAGTCAGTGTTCTGGATTGCTCACTGGTCAGACTCTTACAGACCTATCTGGGCAGACTGGCAGGGGCACTGCAGACAACTTGGAGAAGAATCATTGAAAATAAAGATCTTGAATTGAGTAGAAAATCATATGATATGTGTATATATTACAGCTAAAGATAAAAAAGAGACTCAGGTATTTGGTATTCTGTTAAAATCTGATGTGGAACGGACATATCAAAAAAAAATGGTCATGTTGTGTGCCATTCAATCAACTCCAGAATTTTATTTACTTAGACAATACTGATTAATTCCATTATGGAGCTGGTCTCTGGCCAATGCTTTGGATACATACAATCCAGTGTTCCATAGAAAGTATTAAGAAGTGTCACTTTAAAATATGTAAATAAATTTATTTTGTCAATTAACATAAGGATGGGTATGCCAGCAGCTCTCAAGATTATGTGTACAAATCACTGGATTTATTAAAAACCACCCCAAGATTTTCTGATTTAGTAAGTCTGTGGTAGGATCTAAGAATCTGTACTTTTCACAGGGTCCAAGGTATTTCTGATACTACTAGTTCAGTAATTGCAATTAAGAATCTTTGAAACCTGATTCTATAATAGAATAGTTCTGTATTTCATTCATATCAGGTTCATTTATAATTGAAGAGTCAGGGGTACTTTGGATTAGTCCCTTTGGCTGGGGTAAATGCTTATGGGGTGAGGGGAGTCAAAGGAATTTTAGTTAAATTTTTCCATTGTATGATACCATTATATGTTACTCTCTTAATGAGTCTAGAATAGTAATAGACAATTTTTTTGTGTGTATGTGAAGGGCGGGAGAGAGAGAGAGAGAGAGAGAGGGAAGGGACAGACAAGAAGGGAGAGAGTTGAGAAGCATTAACTCATAGTTGTGGCACTTTAGTTATTCATTGATTGCTTTCTTATGATGTGCCTTGATGGAGAAGCTCCACCCGAGCCAGTGACCCCTGGGCTCAAACCAGCGACCTTGGGTTTCAAGCCAATGACCCTTGGGTTCAAGCCAGCAACCATGAGGTCATGTCTATGATCCCACAATCAAGTTGGCGACCCTCCCGTGCTCAAGCTAGTGAACCCATGCTCAAGCCAGCAGCCTCAAGGTTTTGAACTTTGGTCCTCAGCATCTCAGGCTGAGGCTCTGTTTGCTTCACTACTGCCTGATCAGGCAGTAATAGACTATTTCTAAAAACTGGTTCCATTTAGAGGTTCACAGTGTAAATCACTTTTGAAGCATTGTTTTCTTTTTCTTTTCAATGAATGTGCCCAGGTCTTTTCTTAATCTACTATGACCAGAGTAACTGGGTAAAAAGACCAGGTGTATGTGTATTCTTCGAAGAGATACTGATACACACAGAGAGAGAAGAAAACCAATGCTTTAAAGTAAAGTCAGCCAACGTGAATTTATATTGAGGGAGAAAATGTAAAATGTTTAATTACAATCAAAGATTAAAATAATTTTTAATCAATAATATATACTTCTTTATAAAGGTAACACCAAAGAAAAATGACTAACTCTCAAATCAACTATAGCATAAAAGTATGTAATATTTTTCCTCCCATTTCCCCACATCTCTCTTTTTTTTTTCTTATCACAACACAACTCATGTATGCTTCTTCCTGAGCTCTAAGGTCTCTCAATTATTTCATCCTATCTCTCTATCTAAAGTAGGTGCCCAGTGGCTTTCTATCACATCACCCCATTTTGATTATCTGCAATGGCTCTTATCAGATATTTTTTTCATTAATGTGCTGTATGTTGACTGTCTCCTCCTAGTAGATTATGAGGGGTCTTCCCTGCCCCCCACCATTTATTTCCTCAGCACTTAGAACCATGGAGTTCACAGAGTTGTGCAATGCATAAACCTATCCCCACTTCCAGTTTCCTCACTCATTACAATCTATGCTCCCCACTACCAGGATGTCCCAGAGAGACCCCCATCCTCTCATCATAGTCTGCTCGAGTGATTTTGCATTGCCAACAGGAAGAGTGAAAAATCCTAACCTGTTCAAATTAAACGGAAAAAATTCCTTACACTGAATGTCCTATTCAGGATAGAATGGGACTGAGCATTTTGCATCTAAAGAGTATACCATCAAAATTCATGAGTCCACATCTTATATAATTCTGTACATAGGTGACAAAATTGGGGGGGGCAAATTTCATTGATTTGATAAGCTTTCATAAAACATCAATTAAGCACCCAGAGTGATTAATTACACCAGCCCAATATTCTATTCCCTTGTGTATTTTCTCTATTGGGGGAGGATGTGTATTTCCCATATTATTTTCACTATTTATTCTCTGAACAATGCATTTATTATATTATTAGTTTTTTCTTGATTGACAGAATTAAGAAATTAAATTATAAAACTGAATTTAAACAGAACAGGCTCTCAAAGGGCATAATGTAAGGACCAAAGAAATTTACCTGGTATCCTAAAGAAATCCAAAAATCTTTTAAACTAAGACCCTATTTTGAGACTGTGCTCTAGCCTAGATTAAAAACAAAACTCTAAGACTTATGATTTTCCCAACTGCTATAAACAACATGGATTCCTAGGCCCCTCCTGAAGAGATTCTGGTACAACATTTGAGCTATGATCTAATATTTAAAACACCTGAGATGAGATGTCTGCTACAAGTAACCTCACTTTAAGAAGAGTTGCCCTACAAATTTATTTCGGGGAGCAAAAATAATTGTCTACTGCTACCTTTCTACACAAAGCTCTGTTTCAAATATCAAGTTATCTATAGGCCCTGAACTGTACCCCATTGATTGAAATGAATATAATTATCCATGTAAAAACCACTTCTGCTTTGAAAGCCATATTGTTCTAGACAAACTAAGATGAAATAAATATAAAAATAAATCCATTCTAAGGATTTAAAATGCATAATATTTATTATATCTAAATACTTACCTTAAATAATTTACCTTTTCTTTTTACTTTTAACCAAATAAATCATCATTTGAATGTTACATGTAAATATTACTTTATAGAAAAGCAGCACATAGAGTAAATTAATTCCAGGTAACAAAAGTTAAACTAACCAGATTAACATAAATTATAGCTGGCTATGATAGTTCTGATGAAGTTCAAAATGATGACCTAGCCCACAGAAACCTGGACATTTCAATATACACATTTAGAAACTATAAGTAGAAATTTCAAGAAGTCCTGAGGTGAGAGAAACGATTTGAACTGCCCAATGGAGGTCTCAGCTAGAAGGTGCCTACAATGACTTAGCTTTGGATGAAGAAGATGGAATCAAAGGAGCAAAAGCTCCACTTCCATTGCTTCTTAACTGCTTTAACTTGGGTAGAAGGAAAGGACATTTCTGAAGCCAGAGTCTATAGAGATTAGTGAGGTACCTCCCTTTTGTTAACTCCAGAGTGAGATTCTGGATTTATGGAATGAATAAGACATCAATCCTTGTCCCAAAAGATCCCCTTAAAAACACATGGTCACTTGAAACAAAGCCAAAGAACTATAGCTATAGAGTGGAATTTCTCAAGATCAAAGTCTTGGGGCTTATACAATATAGGCAGTGCTAGTCACCACATTTATAATTTCTTTGATATGGTAATTCACAAAGTTAGGCATTCCATGTCCCAGTTTTCAACCATTCCGAGATCTCAGAATAAAATCTATCAAAATTCCAAATTATGAAAATTGCAAATAATTTACCAAATTCAGAAATCTGGTATTTAGAAAAGAGGAAGACCCTCTGCCAACCCTAGCCTCATGGTTATTTAGAACTATTACAGTTTGCTATGAGATCTGCTTTCTTTTATCAGTGTGAGTGTACTTACTGTGGATTTAGGAGTAAAGTTTGAAAACTTGAAAAGGCCACTTTTTCTTATAATTTAATTTTTCCCATGAGGCAACCTAGTTATTCCTCTGAAAAAAAAATTTTATAACACCGTTCTTCATCATTGGTTCATCACAAATATTGTTAGTGAAATGTTTGCTCTATTGTAATCATTCTAGGCACTTAAACTGTGTCATATTCAAGGCATGCCAGCACGTTCAAAGGGCCCCAATATGCGGTTATAATGATCAATTAAAACAAGCCATGTGTCGTTGAACACAGAATCTGCTTTGTGGTTATGAGTTTTACTCTTCTGTTGTTGACACTGTGAATTGAGGGCATAAATTATGTGCGAAGGTCAACAGCAAACACACCCTTGAGCTGGGCTTCTATGGATGGTTTGTGTCAAATGGAGTCAAGTAGCATCAGCATAAGAATAAAAGATTTTTTTCCTTTGCAGAAAGAATTTAACAATGACTGTAAGCTGAAGGAGAGGATAGAAGAAAACGGATACAATACCTATGCCTCCTTTAACTGGCAGCACAATGGGAGACAGATGTATGTGGCACTGAATGGAAAAGGAGCTCCCAGGAGGGGACAGAAAACTCGCAGGAAAAACACCTCAGCTCACTTTCTCCCAATGGTCGTGCACTCATAGGAGGAGGCAGTGCCCTCGGGGGCCACACAACCAAAGGCTCATTGGCCAGGAACCGTGGGTATTCTTCTTGAAGACAGTAGCTCAAAAGGCAAAGATGCATTGCAGATGTCTGCTTGCTTGAAAGGAAGGAAGTCTTGGAAGGTTTTTGTAACTCAACTGCTGACGTATGATGTTCTCTTAATTAGTTCTGTGTCTTGCCTTATAATCAAGACAGAGGTGGACCGAATGGGATGGAAGTTATTCCCAAGCGAACGACATTATGGCTGGGTTTTGGGTTATGTTTTGGTTTCTGTTTTTTTTTGTTTTATTTTGTTTTGTTTTCTAACCTCTGAGATAGAACTTCAAGGACACAGGACAATCTGTTGAATAAACTTCAGAAAAGTTATTTATGGAATATGAACTCATATCAAAGACTTTTGCTGCTCATTCAAGCCTAACGATTCAGTGAGCAGTAAGACACGCAAGCATTGACTGGAAAGCACTTGGGTGATATTATATGCACAACCAAAGGAGCTCTGGGTGTGGCATAGCGGAAGCGTTGGTTGGATAGGATTAAAAAAATGTACACATGTTAGTGTAAAACTGTTCTAACAAAACAAATAGTATGGTATGCTTGTGCATTCTGCCTTCATCCCTTTCTATTTCCTTCTAAGTTATTTATTTAATAGGATGTTAAATATCTTTCGGGGTTTAAGAAAGTACCCTCAACAGCTGCCCTCTGCATTGCCTTTCCTTTGTCTTCAGCACACCACATGCACGTTCATGACAAAGTGTTTTCAGAACCTGGCAAACACTTCGAGAATAGGAGATGACGTTGGACAAGCAGTTTGCGTGCCCCATGTGCTATCAGTTGACTTGATCTGCACTTCAGTAATGAGAACCATCACCCACACACATGACCGTGCTGTGGCATGGCTTGAGTGACAGATGTCTGCCATCACTTAAAAACATGTATCACTGCTAAGGCTTCCTTTCTGAAGAAATAGACCAGTCGGCTAAATAGTTCTCTTCCAACACATCCATGGGTCTCCAAAAATATAGTAAGAGAAGGAAAATTTATTGTTAAATACACCTTAGTAGCCTAGCCTCACTATTTACTAACAATAGTCTGCCATGTGTCACAGTGGTAGGGAGGTGATGAAGAGGCTGTCTTCACACACAAGAACCCTTCATAAGTTCCCCATGGTACATTCTTCCCCAAAGGATCTCTCATGAAGATTGGTGTGAAGTGCAACTCTCCCAGGGGCTTAATCTGAGCAAATATATCCTGGTATATGTGTAATCACATACTGAAACCTGTTCAAGCTGTATGATCTAGTCTTTACAAAACCAATAAAACTTATTTTCTGCAGATGGAAGTTTCTGTAATAACTTTATCGAATTTCATTTTGTTAGAGCAGGTATAGGAAACAGTACAGTAGTGTCATCATCACCTTGTATTCCACTACATAAATACATAAGCCTTATTTGCAGTGTCTGTAGTGATTTTAAAAATGTAGAAGAAATACTATTTGTTCTAAATATTTCAAGTGATAACTATAAGAGTATGTTGAGGCTGCAATTTTTATCTTCATATTTCTTGCTTTGAAAAGGTCTGTTTTTTTATTGTTTGGACATGGTATTTTGGTACAAGAAAAAGAGTCACTGAATGTGTCTTTCATTCAAGTTTAACCTCTAGAAAGGCTGGTGTTTTGTGATTTTTTTATAACTTTATGGTGGCGATGCTTACCCAGCACGTCCAGTTAATCTGTTATTTAAGAATTAGCTTTAATAAGAAACTTTTCCATAAAGTAATCCTATGAAAAATCATATTTTTCTCACTTAAAAAAAATGTTGGGATTTCAAAAGAAATGCATTTGAGGCAGTGATTTGGCTATGGCTATAGTCGCATTTCATGGTACCTGGCTTCCAACTTGCTTGTTGACAAGTGGGACTCTAAAAATGTTTAATTTTTGTGGTTGGAATCTGTATGTTAAACTTTAATTGGTAACTGAGTCTGAGAGCTATCGTGTAATGCATTCCTATCAGAACTAGATTATCTTTGTTCTTTTACTTTAAAATAATAATTGCACCTGACACATGAACGTGGACCACCCACAACCCAAATTAAATGTTTGATGAGACAAATATAGTATTAGATGACCACGGTTAACAGCAAAGAGGGCACAAACTGGCTTCGTATTTCACATAGCCGTTTAGATTACCAGAGAGACTGTGTAAACAGTCATCACTGTAGTACTCAAAACACTAAAACCGCTTCTAGCAAAATGTATCAAAGCTTGCAGAAGCCAAAAATAGAAAACATCTTCTTTACCACTCTCTCCCAACACACACAAACACACACACACACACACTCACACGCACACACGCACACAGATACAGTTTGATAAGGAGTGAGATTCTCTTGCATTTAAAAATGTCATCTTTGCTCAATATTGAGAGAGAATTCTGGTCCTCTTTGCAGTTGAACTGTGCTACCGAAGGAAAAGCAGTTCCAGCCCTGAATATTGTATTTTTTTTAAATCATCACGATTTGGGGAGCTCTGCCTCGGTGGGAACTATGGCCCCCCTTGCCACAATGTCAGGGTACATCAGCCAGGAACGTGTGTCCATCGGAGCACTGGTTCTGAGGAGGCTCCTCGTACAGACATAGACTCCCTCCCTCTTCCTACCTCCCAGAAGGCTGAACAGTGTATAGCATGTTACATTTAAATAAATTAATAAAAATGCTGGGAAAAGAAAATAAAAATATTGTCCTTGTTTGTTTTTATTAGCCTAAAACTGTATTTAGTGATAAAATAAAAAGGGTTGTTTTTTTTTGTTTTGTTTTTTTATAAAAAAGGGAAGCTCACGTGCTGTGTGCCTGGCAGGAGGTGTTTAAATGGCCCGCAGCGCCAAACAACAACAGGGAGAAAACCACTCAAACATTTGTAAGATTTCTTTAATGTTTTACATGTGTGAGTCTGCTCTCCTTACTCTAATAACAACCAAATGCTTTTGATTTTTCCTAAGTATTCAGGTCCACCTAGTTTACACAGTGGATCAAGAGGGATGGAATGGAAACAAGAATGGCTTGTGAAGCCATGAGACTCATGGAGGAACGCCAGAAGGCCGCAATAGCTGACTTCAAGGGGCTAGAGGAGGCCAATGAAACTGATTTGAAGAGGAGAGAGAGAGAGAGAGAGAGAGAGAGAGAGAGAGACAATATGAGAATACAGAAGAACTTGGACCCAGGGCCTAAGCAATGTTATGGGCACTACTTAGATGGATAAACATTCATGCTGCACAGACCTCATAATTTCTGCGTTGTTAATTCAGAGTTCATGCTTATTCACATGAGTAAAATTTATCTTTTCCTTATCAGTGCAATCCAAACTTTGTTTACAGGAAGGTATCTGTAGGAAGCGATGAGATATTTAAGGGACAGTATCAAGTACATTACAAGTAGCACATTGACATGCAGTTACCATGTTGGTGAAGAATTCTTGTCTCTTTCGCTAGACAGGACTTTTGAGACTTATATTAAGCAGTAAGGAAAAAAAGAAAGAGGAGTGTTTTGGAAGGAACCCTGGAAGGAAGAGGGCAAGTCTGTACCGCAGCAGAGCCAGAGCGCGGAGCAGCGGCGCCCTGCGGCCTTCTGGGCACGTCTCTCCTCTCATCTCTGATTGGCTTCATTCGCTTGGCTACCGCTTGCATCCGATTTCCTTCTTCCCAATTTCAAAACCCAAACCCTTTTTCTCAAGATCCTAAAATGGAAACAGCCTAGATCTGACTCACACTGGCCAAGTCTGAATAACATACCAACCTCTAGAGGAATTTGTATTTCAAGGGATGTGGGCGCTGTGATTGACCCAGCTTCAGTCCCATGACCGGAGTGTGGGTTTTGGCACCCTACACAATGAGAACCAGGGCAAAGCAGCGTACCAAAGGGCAGGCTCGGCCGGTACAGAAACAAAAACGGTCCTTAGGTATGACAATTTAAATGAGACCAGTGACTTAAACATACATCTTTTCATCTTGCATTTTTTTTCTCATTCTGATTAGCCTTCACCTATGTATTCAAATCAGAGATTTCAAGATCTGCTTATATAATAAGTGTGTTTAGTTTTTTTTTAACAAGGGAAAGACTGGATTTCTCCTGTTTTGTTTTAAAGCCAGAGGAGGGCTCTGACAATAGCCAGGCTCCTGATAATTCTGCAAACATTACAGAATGATAACTGAGGTGCACGCAAGTTTTCACTAAATAAAAGGTGATCCCCCTACTAATTATCAACCTATATCACAACATGATATTCTAAGTCTTTCTTCAGTTTATCCCAAGAGTATGTAGTAGTATTTTCAAGTTACATCAATATGTAGAATAAAATCTAAAAATGAAATGCCATTTGTTTTTTTTATTGTAAAATAAAAAAGAAATAAAAAGAAAAACCTGCTTTATATCTTTGACTATGTCTTGTGTACATTCAATGAGACAAAGAAACTTTAGAACAGGCACTTCTCTTTTCTTCCGCTGATTAGAAAAGAATAAAATACAAAGTGCCTTTGTAAGTGAATAATCTACTAAAAACACCTCTGCAAACCCTGTATATTAGTTAAAATGGAATAATGGTGATCAGTGGCTAATAATAAACATTTCCATCTGGCTTCTCTATGATGGCAGCAAGGACGATAGTTCTACACTCAAAGAGAAAAGCCAACTATGTATTCACATGACACGGATTATCTTACATATTTTTATTGTCCTCCACAAAAGAGTCTATGTTCATGTTTTAATACAGGCAATTGCATCCTGTAGAGATGGGCACAGCAAATGAAGAATCAAAACATCCCATGTGCCTGTCACAACTGGCAGCTGAACATACGCCTTCCCACAATGTAGGCAGTGACCCTCGCTGAAGAATAACTGAGTGCAGTCAAGCCTCAACCCACCAAAAGTTTGGTTTTAATTACCTTATACATGTCTCAAATGCCTAAATAATCTTACAATTCTCCAAATTATTTAGTTATCATTTCTGCGGTCAACTCAAGCTGCTGACAGTGCACATATTCTCAGAGAGGTCTCTCAAAGAAAGTAAATTAAAATCAGTGTTTCATGAGGTACTATAAATTAAAAAAATAAATAAGACTGCTTTTTATGGTTAAGGGAAGCATTCAGGTTAGGGGTCCCGTATCGATCCAATTCAGCATTAAAAACATTTTAACATCTGCTTTTTAAACATCAGCCTTTCCAATAGCCTTTTTTTTTCAGTGATTTGATCAGTATGTTCATAAGTGGTATTTAAGGCAATATCTATAACAATGATATAAGAAAATATCTGTGCCCTGGCCAGATAGGTTGGTTGGTTAGAACACCATCCCAAAGTGCAGAGGTTGCAGGTTGGACCCCCAGTCAGGGCACATACAGGAACAGATCGATGTTCCTCTCTCTCTCTCTCTCTCTCTCTCTCTCTCTCTCTTTCTCTTCTTCTCTTGCTAAAATCAATATATAAAATTAAATATATATATATATTTGGGGGGAGCATCTAAGAAAAATAAGAAACACTGAAAAATAGCACTACATATATGTAAAAACACAATATCTTTTTTGTTCTCCTGATATATTGGATGTGAAGTACATTTTCAAATGCAAACAGCTTCATGCAGGAAAAAAGAAACTAAAGAGTATTTTTTTAAAAAATAAACACACAGCATTTTTAAGTGGGAATCTGCAATCACCTCTCCTTATCTCCCCTGGGAGAATTCTGCATTCCATCTGCCAGGATCTCCTAAGAAATAGTCAAGTCAGCATATTTCAACTGCAACAGTTTCTCTCTCTCTTTCTCCTCATTTTTAACCCCAGGTGATATTAAATAGCTATGTGAAAGCTAGTTCTTAGACTCACAAGAAGAAGATAGACTTTAATTAGATAATATTGGGTACTTGGAATTATTATTACAGTCTCCTGTCTGTTTTTTAATATTTCATGGTGATAAAATTCATGCTTTCTAATCATTTATGTTATTCATTCCTATTATTGGGGGAAAAAGAATAAAGACACATTTTAAACATAGGGCCTGTTGTGGGTTGAAGTCCTAACCTCCGCCATTCATGGCCGCGCGCACCAGAGACCGGTACCTGGACTCTCCCTAATCTACAATACCGGCTGCCAGCTCTTAGTCTTAACTTTCCCAGTAGAACCACAGGACCAACTTTTGCATCCTAATACATTACTGAATTGATTTCTATAATCATACTCTGTGAAACTGCAAGACAAGTAGAGAATAAGGGCCCTTTTTCCAAAAACTTTAGTGAATCCATTTTTTAAAAAACAATAAGGGTCCTTTGTAGATATAGACACATTTGCCAAACATTCTCTCTTAATTTGTTTATTCCTCCTCTGCTCATTGACTGGTAGAGCCAATAATCCAGGATTCCTGTGGTGCTCAGGGTTTACTCCCCCATTCCTGACCATCCCAGCCTCCACCTTCTCCTGCACAAGTTGTAGTGAAGCAAGCAAGAGGTCAACAGGATTTAACAAAATAAAATTACTCTGGGCTAGCCCCATGCTAGATCAACGCTGCATGTAACCACAAGCATGCTCAACATTCAAAATATCAGAGGTTGGTTCTGGGACACAGCAGAGTTCTGCCACCAAAAAACTTGTTCAAGATTTGTCTTATATCAAATGCAGTAAATTGGCTAAAATGTTGATCTCTATCATTCTAATTTGATATCCTAATTTTATGAATGATAAAATTAAGGCTCATTTTCTTTCCCAGAGCTTACTACTAGGTTAATGAATGCAGGTCTCCTAATTCCAGACTCTCTCTTCTCTCCATTACATGAGCACTCTACCCCCAAAAATAAAAAGTACACCATTTCCAGCCTAATATTGTTCTATTTTTTTTCAGAAATGTAATTCTAAGGATAATAAAATGGTTTCATTTCAATGACACGTTTCTCTTTATGGATACTTTCTTGGGAGGAATAGCGTGTATTTTTCTATCAGAGAGATCATTTTAATACCGGCTCTCACACTTCTACAGTATAAACTTTAAAATGTTACCCCATTTAAAATAAAAATGAATGACCAAAAACCTCACATATGCCTAATGTTTTTGACGATAGTAAGAACTGAATGTTATCATCTTTATTGACTGTACTGTATAGTAACTAGAAGCAATAAGCGTTCGTTTTCTGCCCTCTTTTTGGTCAGTTGTGAACATTTAACAAAAAAAAGTCTTAGTGTGACAAAATAATGACTAAGTCATGTTCAATATCTTTACACTCACTAGAGATTAATTTATTATAAAGATTTCAGGTTTCATTTATGTATTTTTTTTCTTTCTTTTCTTCTTTTTCCAAGTAAGAGGAGAGGAGATAGAGAAAGACTCCCACATGTGCCTTTACCGGGATCCACCCAGCAACCCCCAACTGGGGTTGATGCTTTGCTCATTTGGGGTCATGCTTACAACTGAGCTATTTTTAGCACCTGAGGCAGAGACCTCATGGAGCTATCCTCAGTGCCGGAGGTGGATGTGCTCGAACCAATCAAGCTATGGCTTCAGGAGGGGAAGAGAGAAAGTCAGGGAGAGAAGGGGGAGAGGGAGGCATGGAGAAGCAGACGGTCACTTCTTTTGTGTACCCTGACTGGGAATTGAACCCAGGATATCCACACACTAGCCAAAGCTCTACCACTGAGCCAAAAAGTCAGGGCCTAATTCATGTATTCTTTCTTTCTTTTCTAAAAATAAGAATGACCATTGACTACCATCACTGTATATTAAAATCATATATACATCCCAGCACTATGGATATTGGGCTCTGGGTCAGCTCATAAGGATGAATTTTATTTCTAAACCAATTCCCCCTGGAAAGATGGACTTTCTGAGGCATCAGAACAAAGGAGGCAGAGACAGCATACAAAGAACCTCAGCATAGACACAACTGTCTTCCCTCAGATACGGGCTGACCTCGCCTGTGCACTGATGTTCACAGTACGTCCTTGAAGGAAGAGGTGCACCCTGGGAGCATGAGCATTTCTAGAAAAGGTACATATATCTCAGTAGAACAATGGTTTGGTAATTATTCAGCTTTTCCTTTCTTTTCTTTCTCTTTTTTTTTTTTTTTTTTTTTACCAACTAATACACAGTTTTCATCGTTCTCAAGAAAAGTGAAAGTGGTAACTGTCCAACCCACAGGGAATAGAAGGCGTAAGGAATGGGCAAGGGTATCTCCTGAGTATTCTGCACTGTGTGGGGCCCTTCTATTTAATTTTTAATTCTTTTGTAAAAATATTTAGAAATAGGGCAAAATATGGCTTCATCTTTGTTTCCAAGAAAGCGATTCAGCTTTTCAGCTTTTAGAATCTTGCCTAGAAGTGGATGGCACATGGCCCATGTCACCCCTTCGGGACCCGGCACTCCTTCCCTGGTTGCTGAAGACAAGGTGCACGCCCCGCCCCCTTCTTCGCCATGGAATCCACCTCCAGGGACACCTCGGGGTCAGGTGGATGGCCCCTTTGCTCCTTTGCTCCATTGGGGATGATTCAACGGGGTCATCCCCCTGTGGGATCAGCAGCGATATTTGTTGTGACTTCATCTCTGATCAACTTTTGTTCCCTCTGCCTAACCCAGGGCCTTCACCCGTCACAGGTGTCCAAGAACACTCTCCAGTAAACTTCCTGCATGCAAAGCCCTGTCACGGAGTCTGTTTCCTCTGGAACTACATCTAAGACATCTCGTGTGTGCCGTGTGCATGTTTTCAAGGGAGAATTTGACAAAACTGTAGCACACCAGCTATCCCTTCTTCTGAATGCTGGCTGCTGCAGTTTTACCTTAAATAGCATGTGAGTTTAACCAAGTCCGCTGGAGAGAGGGAGGACACACTATCCTTCCTCAGACGAACGGAGGAGGGTGTTGTTCAGTACCAGCTTGGAGAGTCCAGCAGCACAGGAGAGCTGTAATGGGTTCACTGGTCTAATTCCAGGCTATGAACCAAAGGCAATGGGCTCTCAGCTATCTGTCAAAATTAGGCAAAGACAATAGCAATTATCTAATCTCTCTCTCTTTTGATTTTAAGAGAGTACCAGCTGAGAGAACCTATGACAAACAGTTCTGCTGTGGGTAACCTAAAGATTAGAAAAGTGTACTTGGATATTTCAAAAGGAACATTCTTAAATACTTCCTTACAGAGAAAATAAAAGTCAGTGTAAGGAGTAAATGAGAGATGTGTAGGTATGTAGGTATACAAACATCACTGCAGGAAAGTTCAATCTACCATGAGTCTAAAAGGCAAAGAATAATATTCTCAAAACAAAGAAACTTCCAAAGTATTCTCTCCAAACAGTTCTGGGACCTAAGAATTTGTATTTTATAAAGAAAATCACTGATAATAATTTGCTATTATTTTTTTCCCAAAGTGCTATGTTGAAATTCCATTACTGAGAACCTTAACCATCATTATCCAGGGAAATTCCCTACTATTATATAGGAAATGGAACTCAATTTTAGGTTTCCAATTCCAAGTCCCAAGTGGGAACTAAATGTCACAGAACAAAATGTCACGCAATGAGATCGGATGCTAAAGTATGTGACAGTGTGCCCAGATGTTTCCCTAACAATTACCACATAGCAAAAGCCAGTCAAAAAAATGAGGTACAATGCTTCTCACAAGTCAAAGGGCATCCACATGGTTACTTAGCATATTGGTATTTGCCAGTTAACATGCTGATGAGCACAAAAATATAGAATAAAATGAAACAGATGATTTTCAGGAAATAAATTTTTAAAGAAAGTATGCAAAATGGTCTCAAGGGGACAACTCATAATATTAACAACATAATCCAGGTCCTCATTAAAACATAAAGTACAGGAGAATAGGTCCTTAATTAGTCTCCTATAAAACTCATTACCACCGTCCCTGCCTTACCCCTCCCATTAAACACTTTGCCACCTCTGATGCATGAGAAGAGGCAAAAAGAAGAGAAATGGAACTTATCAGACAGATGTTCACTTCAGAGATAAAAAGGCAAAATTGCCTGACCCGTGGCGGCGCAGTGGATAAAATATCAACCTGGAATGCTGAGGTTGCCAGTTCAAATCCCTGGGCTTGCCAGGTCAAGGCACATACTACAAGAAGCAACAATGAGTTGATGCTTCCTACTACTCCCCCCAGCCCCCCCCTTTTTATTTCTCTCTCCTCTTTCTAAAACCAGTAAACAAAATATTTTTTTTAAAGGCAAAGAACAAGAACACCCTTCCCTTCACCTTGGATACTCTGCATGATATGACCCCGAATCTTAGCCCTTGGATTGGGTCCTCAACATCAACATCAAATTGTCAATTTCAGGAAGCAAATAATTTGTTTCAAGGCAGCTGTTCTTATAGTCCCTCACTATCTACTTTTAACACTGTGATAAAGTTACAGTATCCAGTAGTGAAACCAAAGATTAAAAACACTCTTCAGTAGAGATAGTTATCCAAACCTCCCTGAGACATGGGTAAATATTAGTCTAATGCAGTGATTTTCAACCTTTTTTGAGCCGCGGCACATTTTTTACATTTACAAAATCCTGGGGCACACCACCTACCAAAATGACACTCTAACACAGTACATATTATACATATAGTTAATAATATAGTTTCTAAATGTACTTATACTTACTTAGTGTGAAACCTGGGCCTGTTTCGATGAACACAAAAGGGATATCCTGGCAGGAATGGTAGAAAGATACACACGAAGCTCTTCTTCAACAGTTCTCAGTCTCTCCCTGTTTTTAGTTTTTATCGCAGTCAAGCTTGAGAAGCTCAGCTCACATAGATATGTGGTTGAAAACGGGAGCAATGTAAAATAGCTTTGTTGGCCAGAATGGGGAACTCCTTGGCAACAGATAACCAAAACTGTCCAAAGGAAGATCAGCAAACTTTAGCTTTAAACCACGATCTTGTTTCAGTTCAATGAGTTCCTCTTGCTCCTTTAAAGTCATGTCCTTTCCGCAACGGATACTGAGCTGTATGGGTCCCTAACCCAGTCAAGGCATTCTGTGAAGGCTGAAGAGAAATAAAATGACAATGTCTTCTCAAGAGTTTCAAATGTCTGCCAATCACCTCGCACATTGCAGCAGTGTTGCCATCATGTTGTTTCTCGGTGAGCGGGAACATCTCAAGGTTGCCACGCTGCACATGTTGTTGCCAGAGCTGCACCCTTAAACAGAATTCGTTCATTTTATCAGTGCTTGTAAGCAGGTTTTCATTTCGGCCTTGCATCCGTGTGTTCAGTTCATTCAGACAATGAAATATACCAGCCAGGTATGCCAGCTTTGCACACCACTCATCACTTGCAAGCAGCTTTGAGTAATCAGACCTCTCGTTTGTCAGAAATACTTTAAGTTCCTCTCGCAACTCATACACACAGGCCAGCACTTTGCCGCGCAACAGCCACCGGACCTCCGTGTGGAGCAATAAGATTTTATGTTCCACTCCCATTTCTTTACACAAAGATGCAAATAAGCGACATCTCAAAGGTCGCGTCTTCACAAAGTTCACTATGCTCACAACATCATCCTACACAGGAGCTAGATCTGCTGGTAAGGTCTTTGCAACGAGGGCCTCACGGTGCAAAAAACAGTGCGTAACAATAACATCTGGGTTTCTTTCTTTGACCCTACTTACGAAGCCTTTGATGTGCCTGACCATGGCTGCGGCTCCATCAATGCAGACACCTGTGCAGTTTTCCCATGTAAGCCCGCTTTTATCAAGATATTCCAACGTGACCCAAAATATTTTCTCTCCTGTTGATTTTTCTGGCAGTACCTTGCAAAATAGGAAGTTTTCTCTAATGGCTTCTCCATCCACAAATCGCACATTGGCCAAGAGCTGACAATGTCCACTAATATCCATTGACTTATCAAGTTGCAAGGCAAATTTCTTACTGATGTGCACCTTTTCCAAAACAACAGTTTCAATGTCCGCAGACATGTCATCAATACGTCTGGCAGTTGTGTTATCTGAGAGAGGCACTTTAGCTATCTCTTTGGCCGCGGTAGGGCCAAGCATCTCATTTACAATGGCTTTACAAGCTGGCAGTATTAATGTTTCTGCCACAGTGTGGGACTTTTTTGATTTAGCTACGAGTTCAGCAACAAGGTAGCTAGCTTTGAGGGCTCTCTCGTTTACCTTTGTGGTTTTTCTCAAAAAAGTTGCCCGTTTCTCATTGTTTGTATGTAAGTGGGCTGTAGTTTGAAGACCCATGTTTAATTTCCCCACGGCACACCTGACCATGTCTCACAGCACACTAGTGTGCCGTGGCACACTGTTTGAAAAACACTGGTCTAATGGACCAAAGGAAATATATTCAATAAACAAAAGATATAGGGATCATAAAGCCTTCTGATATAAAAATAAACGTAGATTAAAACCAGTCTTAGGTATAAGGTCTACTGGAAAGTTCTGTCCGTTTTTGGAATAAAACAAAATACAAATTTTTTTACCATCAATAAACTTTATTAAATAATATAATTGCCATTATTATTAATGATTTCTTGCCAGTGTGAGGGCAATTTGTATATCCCATTTTTGAAAAATGTTTTATCTTTTGATGTGAAAAATTGAACCAGTGCTTATTTGATATCTTCTTCATTTTTGAATTTTTTGCCCTTCAAAAAATTTTGTAAGGACAAAAACAAGTGATAGTCGGAGGGTGCTAAGTCCGGGGAATATGGTGGATGCGACAGACATGCTTCTGTAGCATTTCTTCCTTGTTGAAATTCTTAAAAATTACAGTGGCGTAAATGAACTTTATCAGTAGCAATGGGTACACTATCGCTTCACACATAAGACTAATGTGAATCAACGTTGTTTTAGTTAATTTGCTACATCAGTATGTATACATTAAGTGATAATAAATAGAGAGGCACACATGCGCCAAATAAACATGTGCTTACATGTCGAAACTTGTTGTGATAGAAACGGACAGAATTTTCCGTAGACCTTATATAATATCACAGTATAACTAACAGTTTCACACAAGAAAAATTAAAATAATACATATTTAATTTACATTATATGTGTAAAGTTTTTTTTTTCTGGAACCTCTAAAATATTCTGTGAACTGGTATAATTTTATAAAATATGCATGAGCTTAACATAGAATAAGATAAGAATTTCGGGAGTGTTTTAAGTTCTAAAATGTATTATTGAATTTTTTTTAAGACCTCACATTTAATTATATTTAAGATATTACCAGGCAGCTAAAATACAACATATTAAAGACAGGTTGCCTGTTGTTTTTTAATATTGAGTTTGCTAAAAAAAAAATCTCAAAATATAAAAATATATATATAGTGTCTCTCTTTTTTCATTTTCACAAAAATAAACGGTGCTGAAATGTGCAATCGTCCTCAGCAGCCTAGGCATGTGGAATGTAGGAAACAGGTGACAGAGTCTCTTTGGAGAGGAAAAGTCTAAGCTCTAAGCTCTGCCTCCATGAATTAGTGGGGTCTGTGTTGTCTTGTCCTCACAGCCCTGCTCAGTCCTGTAGACTCTGGTCTGTGGCTTCCTTTATGGAGTCAATCCACCTGGTCTTTTGTATTTTCCTGCTGCTTTCTATTTTTCCCAGTTTTATTGTCTTTTCTAGAGAACCATGCTTCTCATGGCTCATGGTGTTACAAAGACAGCTTCCAGTTCTGTCATGTTTGCCTCCAGCGATGTTTCGGGTAAATTTGCTATAGGAACTACCTGTTGATTTTTTGAGCAGTCCAGAGTGTGTGCAGAGCTCTCCAGAAACACCATGTTTCAAAAGAATCAATATTTCTAGCAGCCATCTTTACTGTTCAGATTTTGCATCCATAGTTAGTAACTGGGAATAACAAAGATATGATTGAACTTAGCCTTTGTCTCTAATGTCACAGCTTTGCTCCTGGTGATTTTTCCTAATTCTTCTACTGCTGCTCTTCTGAGTCTGAGCCTTCTCTCAATTTCTTGGCTGCAGTCTCCATTTGAGTTGATGGCTGAACCAAAATCAGCAAAACCTTGGACAGTCTCAATTCTGTTGTCTACTTTAATGCTGTGTAATTCCGGAGTCACAACTTTTGTCTTCTTGATGCTCAAATGCAGTATTACTTGGCTTTTTCTTCTTTCACTTTCATCAGGAGTCATTTCTCATTGCTGCTACCTTTCATCAGTCAAACAGTATCATGCATCTTTTAAGTTATTGGTATTTCTTCCACAGCTGTTCACTCCCTTTCCTCTGAGTCTAGTCTTGTATTTCACATGTGTTCTGATACACAGTAAATGAATAGGAAGATAAAATGCATCTTTGTGTGACACCTTTACGTACTTAAACAAAACTGTTCTCTCTTCATATTCTGTCCTGATAGTTGCTTCCTGTCCCCAGTACAGGTGAGACTTCAGGAAAATCAAGTACTGAGGCATGCCTATTTCTTATAAGGCAACCCAAAGCTTTTCAAAATACATGTATTTTTTAAATTGCTACAAGACATACTATTCTGTGAAAATTGCACTATTTATCCTCAGCCTGATGCACATATTGGTTGTTTCTAAATTTTTATAACTACTGATGCAGTGAATGTCCTGTATACATTCCTCTCTGGACAAGGTCAGATGGCCTCTTCACTATGTGATAGGTGAGCATCTTTGAACTTTCCCACATACTGTCAGGATGTTCTTCAAAGAGAATTCAGATGAATAATTTTAATATGGTGTGTGTTTTCTTGTCGTTTTAAAGAAGTTTGTCCTCATCTTGACAAAGTTTTTTTTTCTTATAATCATTTCTAAAAGTTTTAAGATTTCTGTCATATTTACATTTTCAATTCATGTGAAATTTATTTTTGTTATAGTGCAGGCTATGGGTAAAACTTTATTCTTTTCAATATGGATAGCCAATCACATCCTTCTTTACATCTAGGCCTGCCTCTGTCATGTATATATAATACATGCTTCTGTAGCATTTCTTCCTTGTTGAAATTTGTACACAATACAGTGGCATAAATGAACTTTATCAGTAGCCATGGGTACACTATCGCTTCACACATAAGACTAACGTGAATCAACTTTGTTTTAGTTAATTTGCTACATCAGTATATATACATTAAGTGATAAAAATAGAGAGGCACACATGTGCCAAATAAACATGTGCTTACGTGTCGAAACTTGTTGTGATAGAAACGGACAGAACTTTCCGGTAGACCTTATAATAGAATTACTGTTTTTACTTTTCATCCAAAGCAAAAAGCTTTTGAAATTGAAAAGGGCATTATTAATAATTATGCTCAGACAACATTCATAAGCAGGAATAGCCTCAGGTAAACTAAACATGCACACATTTCATTCATAATGCAAATTCAAATATGTGTGCAGGTCTATTTTTTGACTACATAGTTTCCTCTGATAAACCTTGCATCCATTCCTACAGCCACAACACACAGTTTTAATGATTCAAGGTTTGTAACACCAAATAGTTTGTGGCAGGTATTAACAAAATTTTCAGCAAGACAAAATCTTATAGTGTAGAAACCATTCCATATATAGTTTGAGATTGGGAAATGATATTTGCAGCACATATCACTGAGAAAGATTCATATGCAGGCCTCCTACGAATTCCTAAGGAAATCAAACAGTATGAGACTACTTCACACCCACCAAAATAAGCAACACTGGAAATTCTGATGACAGTGTTAGAGAAGATTTGTTAAAAAGGAACATCTCGTGTACTGCTGTCTCTTGGCAGATAGAAACAAGACAACCTGTTTAAACCCTTCTTCACCAAAACAGTTCCAAAATGTTTCACGGCCCTTTTCTATTGTATATGAGTTTTCAGATCATAACCTATATAAAAACCATTTTGGTTCATTTGAGTGGTTTTTCTACTCTGAATGGCTGGATCACAGCTTGCTTGTCTAGGAGAATACCGATGAATTTAATTGATTAATAATTTAAATAAGTATTCCAAAGTAATTTAAATAAGTTGCTCTGTTATAAAAAGGAGCTGCACTTTGTGTAACATGAGCTGCACTACACTAAGGGATGAAGATGCCACAGAACACCTGAGGCCAGGTGGCCTCAGCAGGAATGCCAGAGGAAGTACACTGGGTGAGAGGGATCTCAGTTGCTTCAAGCTCCCCGCTGGTATCACAACAGTCATCAGTTTTTAAACTTTTATAAACTTCTATTTTGAAATGCTGGTAGATCCACAGGTGGTTGTAAAAATAAAATAAATAAACAGCGAGTGCCTGGTTATCTTTACCTACTTTTTTCCAGTGATAATATCTTGCAAAAGTATTCCAACCAGGATATTGAAATGAATAGAGTCAATACAGAGAACATTGTCCTTGCCAAATCTATATAGCCCTTTTATGTCATACTCACTTCCTTCTCATACCCACCCTCTTCTTAGTGCCAGGCAACAACTAATCTGTTCACTATTTCTATACTTTTGTCACTTTCAGAAATGGTTTATAATGTAATCATACCACACGTAACCTCTCGAACGGAGGGGAGAGGGAAAAGGGGAGAGGAAACGGAAGCATCACGTGGGGGGTTTGGATTGACTTGTTCCAAATGCAGAGCCTCATCAGGGGAAATACATTCTTTCCAACTGTCTCCTTCTCTTGTTTCAACAATCTCCCTACCTCTTCTTAAATATTTAGAGTTCCTCTTTTTTTAATTACGTACATCCCTGCCTGCTGTCCCAGCAAATTTGGTGAAGGAAAGACTCTGAAACTCTATACTCAAATAGCAGAGCCTCACTATACTTCTTCATCATGAATAGAACAGCAACTATTTCAATGAGTGTGCCAGTTAACATTTCTTTGATATATAAACGTGTCCCCTAGACTTGGGACTTGAGTATCTCTTTCTTGCTATTCCTGTGAACACATCTCTTCCCACTGTCTTCCATGTTCAGTCTCCACTAACTCACTGTTCTCACTGCTTACCAAACCCACAGGCATGAGCACATCGAAGGCTTCTGTAAGTGCAGGTCCCACTTTATGGGACCCTTCCACCAGCGTATCCATGTGGCTCCCTCATCTCCACCAGGTTTCTGCTTAGAAGTCACTTCTTCAGAAAGGTGTTTCCAAAGTATTCTGGCTTGATAAAATAATGTCTAACATATTCCATATTGATTTGTTTAATATCCCCTGGAATTTAAGGTCCATAAGACTAGATGTATTTTTTCACCATTATATCCCCAAACTTAGACTAGCTCCTTGCACGTAATTGGCAGGCAAATATTTGTTGAGCGAATAAATACATGAGTAAAAACAGAATTTGCACACCCTTAAAATGTCTGCATATCCCCACTGATCAGGCTTGGGGAGATCTTACTACTGTGTATTAATGAGGTAGGACTGTTCAGAGGAAAACGAATGGAACCAATCCCAAAATTAATGGCAATACTAAGGAGAGAGCCCAAGTTTCAGGATCCAAAGTTTAAACCGCATCTCTCACTTAGGAAGCCTCTGACAATTCTCTATTTTGCTTTATTATAATAAATATTGTTTTATTACCTGAAATTTTTATATCTGTTCAACCCTCTTGACATTTTAGAGACTGAGCTTTTCAACATAAAATTTATCGCAGGGGTTGGCTTCCTCAGGTCAGGGCATATCACGTCAAAAACATGGTTCCCCGTAGAACCTGGCATTTTCCTTCCCGGTACTAGCCAGATCCCAGGAGCCTTAAGGTGTTCCAAAGTGAAAAGCAACAGGAAGGGAAAATTGACCAAACTCCTGAAGCCTCCAAAGAGTTTGGTTTCAAGTATTATTTTGGTGTAGATTCGACATGAGAGAGGAAGGAGAAGGATTACTATTTCATTCAGTCTAAGCATCCAGTCTTGAGATATTTCTCTGTTAAGCTCTTCTTGGAGTTTCTTTGTTTAAATCTTTTCTGTTCTTTGCTGACAATTCATAACCAGGTTCCTTTCGTGTGTATTTAGAGAATTTTCTTAACGGGAGCCAGAACACATTTAACATAATCAGGATGGACTTAATTAGAAAGGGGACAGATGCTGGTCTTTCCATAATACATGGAAACCTTATAAAATTTCTTTTTAATTGAGCATGAAACATACAACAGATTTTATGCCACCTATGTAGAATTACGTATTCAAGAATAAACCTATATGATGGTGTATTCACACATACACAACAGTTTTTCAAAGATTCAGGAAAATAAAAAATAAACATCTATAGAAAAGGTTTTACATGTTACTTGTTATGCAAGTGAGCCTAACGCCACATTTCTTGGCCAAATTTAAGAAGAAGAAAAAAAAAACTGTTTTCTATTCCTGTGCAGTTTGTTTATATTTATTGTCTCACAGTTCTATAAAACTGACACTATTTATTCTGGTATTTTTTTTTTAAATAAATTTTTATTAATGGTAATGGGATGACATTAATAAATCAGGGTACATATATTCAAAGAAAACATGTCTAGGTTACCTTGTCATTAAATTATGTTGCATACCCCTCGCCCAAAGTCAGATTGTCCTTCGCCACCCTCTATCTAGTTCTCTGTGCCCCTCCCCCTCCCCCTAACTCTCCCCCTGTCCTCCCTCCCCCCACCCCTGGTAACCACCACACACTTGTCCATGTCTCTTAGTCTCATTTTTATGTTCCACCAATGTATGGAATCATGTAGTTCTTGTTTTTTTCTGATTTACTTATTTCACTCCTTATAATGTTATCAAGATCCCACCATTTTGCTGTAAATGATCTGATGTCATCATTTCTTATGGCTGAGTAGTATTCCATAGTGTATATGTGCCACATCTTCTTTATCCAGTCTTCTATTGTAGGGCTTTTTGGTTGTTTCCATGTCTTGGCCACTGTGAACAGTGCTGCAATGAACATGGGGCTACATGTGTCTTCACGTATCAATGTTCCTGAGGTTTTGGGGTATATACCCAGTAGAGGGATTGCTGGGTCATAAGGTAGTTCTATTTGCAGTTTTTTGAGGAACCACCATACTTTCCTCCATAATGGTTGTACTACTTTACAGTCCCACCAACAGTGAATGAGGGTTCCTTTTTCTCCACAGCCTCTCCAACATTTGCTATTACCCGTCTTGTTGATAATAGCTAATCTAACAGGGGTGAGGATCTAAAGTTTTTGTTTGTTTATTTTTTTCCTTTTTGGTTTTTGCTTCTATAAACACATATAGTATGCACACTCACCTAGGAATAGAGTTTCAGGATTGGGTGCATTTCTACTTAACAAGGTGATACAAAATGGTTTTCACAGTAATGGTAATAGTTAAACTCACACTGTGTTTCCATTACAATGCATCCTCACCAACACTTTATATTTTCAGAACCTGAAGGAAATATTTTAGCAACCTAGTGTTGTGAATGGTGACTAATTTTAACTTTTTCTTTCTTATTTATTAATACAAATGAGCATTTCATAGGTTTATAGGTTACTTTTGGCTGAAGGTATATCCTCAGTAACTGTTTAAGTTAATGAATAAATGAATAATCAAAAAGCATTATGTAAATTCTGTTAAATTTTAATGTTACAGCAAGAGCTTACTATTTTTCTTAGGGTACCAAGAATTTGAAAACCAAACTAATGTTATTTGGAAGGTGTTGCTATATATTATCTTTTAGAGGTTGTAGTTGATTCAGTAGAAACTAAGTAGAATAACATGTTTCTTCTTTGCCTTATCATTTGCACAGGATCTATAAGAATATTTGCCTTTTTTTAAGTAGAGCCCAGTGTCCATTAGTAGGTGAGTAGATAAAAAAACTTTGGTACATTTAAGAATATTTGCTTCTAATTAGAATAATGCCCAGATATCATTTGCTTGCCCTTAAATATCATAACCGTTTGAAAGGCAAATTAAGATTAGATTTACTAACCATACTGAACAGGCCTTTAGTTACAGATCAGATGAGTATTTACAAATCACGACCAAAGATCAGTTCTTGTTCCGTGTTCTATACCCACTACAGAAATAAATGCTCCAAATGGTTCAATCAGTTTCCAGCCACAGTGAACTGAAATCAGGTTTCTGAATGTGACACAACTTTTGTTGTCTCCAGGTCTTTAAACAAACAGCTCTTTCTGTTCTTAATGCCTCTACCCCAGCCCATCTTTCAGGTTACAGGTTCATGATTTTCTTTGAGTCAACATATCAAAAACTTATTTTTTCAACATCGACACTAAACAACCGTGGTAGGTCTTGGCAACTACTTTCTCCTTCTTGTTTTCACACAATCATGTTCAACTTTCTCACCTTTCCTCATTAATATGAACAGTTAAAAATCATGTATAAAGCTATTATTTTGAATTTATATTTTTCAAACAATCATCATATGTTAATAATATCCACAGTCCAAGAAACCAATGGATTTTTTAATTAAAGACATATTTTAAAATAAAATTAATGGCATAACCATCAGAATCTTTTGTTTGTTCTTTACACATTGAACATTTGGGAAAAGTTATATTCTTTCACTAAAAATTTAATATGTATATATATTTAGGAATACTGTTTTCATAAATATATATTCACTATTGGAATTAATTCCATTTGTGTTTTTTGTTACACTTAAGATATGTAGTTTAAATAAAGAAGGGAATGTGTTTAATTAACCATTTCAATGAAAATAGTAAAAAAAATAGCAATTTTCAAAAAAATAAGTCAATAGAATTATGCTGACATCAAATTAAATATTTTACTTATTAAGATATGATTCTATACTTCCTTACATGCAAACAAAGCTTCTTCTCTGAGGCCAGAGCAATTTTCCAGGTGAGCCCTTCCCTCTATAAATTACAGAGTACAAGAATGATTCTTAGAGCTTCACATACTGGCTTGGTTTTCATTTGCTTCCCCTTGAAATAGTGTGTCATTTCCATGTTTTAGACATTACTGTGCATCTGCACCTATAGAGTTTAATATTAGAGATATTTCCACTTTGGAAGTGTTTATATGTACATATTATTTTCAACGTTATTCTCTAAGCACTTTGCTGGGGGATAAAAGAAAGATCAGTACTGCACACCTGAGGCAGAAACGTGTTTCATTTCCATCCTTCTACTCCAAGCATTCAAATGCTTCCCCTAGGGTATAAGGAAGGCTGCAGAAACTCTTGGTACTTTATTGCCTGCCGGTTCTTGGAGACCATGCTTTCTATTACTTCGAGTCATTACTGGTGTTGCCCTCACACCATCGAGAGCTTCTTCCATTGGGGAATAACAGAGATATTTTGAAAACACAGTGTATGATACCATAAGTAAAGGAGCATTAAAAAGAAACAGAGACGATAGGTTAAGCTTTTCTTTGCCCTGAGTACCTAATGTGACGTGCCCATTTGTGACATTGATGATATCTTGAAATTGACCACACCCATACCCTCTTTTCAAAATACTAACTCATTTGATATCTTTCTTATGCCAAATCTAGTGAGGTGATCTTTTTAGTCTGATTCCAGCATTTTGTACTAGAACTTGCATTTTCACATTTTTAATATGTTGTATTTTACTGCAAATTATTGAATACTACCAATTAAATCTAGATATAAAATTAGTTATTTTATTTAATATTTGATAATATGGGAATAGATGTTGAAGAAGAAACAATATTCTATGTACTTTTTTATATTACGTCTATAAATTTTTTTAGAGAAAATGTTTTGTTACTATTTGGTTTGATCTTCCTTTATATTTATATGTGTGTGTGTGTGTAACTTACACAATTTAAACACACACACTCACATAAGAAAGAAATACTACTGGTTGTGCAAAACCTAATTATCTGCATGTTATATATTATTATAATTCCCATTGAATCATATTACTTTAATTGCTTGAATTTTTAATTATTTTATTATGCTGGTGTTTTCCAATCCTGTGAAAAGATTTTATGAATATTTTAAGATACCAAGTAACTTTGGTGGTTATCAAATAATTTTGTGGGGTTTTTTCCTTGTGTTTGTAGTGAAGGACTCTCTGACCATAGGTGGGTAGCCTAAAAAATGAATTTTAAAATCTCTCAACTATAAGTCATCACAACAAAACTTGGACCTATAAACCCCAGGGAAAGAAAGCATTCAGCTGCATCTCAACAGCCTACAGCAGGGGTCCCCAAACTTTTTACACAGGGAGCCAGTTCACTGTCCCTCAGACCGTTGGAGGGCCGGACTATAAAAAAAACTATGAGCAAATCCCTATGCACACTGCACATATCTTATTTTAAAGTAAAAAAACAAAACAGGAACAAATACAATATTTAAAATAAAGAACAAGTAAATTTAAATCAACAAACTGACCAGTATTTCAATGGGAACTATGGGCCTGCTTTTGGCTAATGAGATGGTCAATGTCCGGTTCCATATTTGTCACTGCTAGCCGTAACAAATGATATGACATGCTTCCGGAGCCGTGATGCATGCGTCCCGCATCACCAGAAGTAGTACTGTACGTGAGCGACACTGCGCTTTGCAGCGCCTCCACATACAGTACTCTCACTGACCACCAATGAAAGAGGTGCCCCTTCTGGAAGTGCGGTGGGAGCTGGATAAATAGCCTCAGGGGACCACAGTTTGGGGACCCCTGGCCTATAAAATAATTAGTTCACAGGTTTTGTAATTTTACTGGATCAATTCCATTCTATTCACTAGTTAGAATTCAAAAATGTAGATTTTCTCATAACCTCCCTCACCCTGTACTATGGAGGTGAATACTGTACTGTCTGCCTATGACCAATACCTAGGACAACCCTCTATTTAGGGGGAGGTGTCAACTGAGCACCAGCAAACTTGACAGGAAGTATTTCTGTCTGATTATTAACCACTTCTCTCTTAGGAATTTTTCTAACCATTCCTATTTGGGAATCTGCCTAAAAAACTCATTTCGACTTTCCTGAAATTGATTGGGCCAAGTAGCACCAAGGTTGAGAGATAGCACTGAGAGCAGCAAACTGAGAATGCAGTGCCTTATCTCAGATTCTAGTTTTGTTAGTTTTGTCTTGCTCTTTAGACAGTTATTCCCAGCAAGGGTTCATGCTGTGGAAGGAGCGTCTGACAGTCTCTTATCCTCATGGCACTATGGGTCTGGTTGGGAAAGGAAGGAATGGAGACCAGACTGGTGCACACGGAGCAGAGCTGAATGTGAATCAGGTCTCAGCGTGATGTCTGCACCCTGACCAAACTGGGACATGGGAACAAGGACCTCAGCTGTCTTCCTCAGCTCTATCTTCGGGGCCTAGCACAGAGCCTGGTACACAGTAGCAAACAAACTCTGAGGTCTGGTCTGACATGAGCATGACCTTGCTTGTGAATGTGGCAGCCTGTGGAAGAGGAACCATTTATTTGACTTAGACAAAACAGTCAAGCACATCTTTGATGCCTTACAGAGCTGTTAATGGAGAAATAATGAATGTTTTTAGTGATTGATAAACCACTCTCCTTAACCATACGCCATGGGCTTCCCAATCCTTTACCACATGTGAAAACTACTTCTGATTCTCTTTCTAACAACACTGCTCTTACTGTGATGCTAGCAATGATGTTCAATTTTTAACGTGCTTATTTTTAAACTAGTTTCCTTTGTGGTTTCCCTATGCACAACAACCATATTTCTGTTTAATATTCTTGAACTCCATTCTCACAATCCAGCATGTTTAAAATATAATTGCCATACTAAAAAATAAATGCTACAGCAGCAAGCAGAAAAGCAGGTATTATCAGGGACCTCCTATGCCCCCTGCTTATGACCAAGCAATACACTACTGCTTTCCAAATCCTGCAAGTTAGGTTGTATGACATTTCATCATTTGACATCAGTGGTCTCTGTATTCAGAAAGGCAGGCTATCTTCCCAGCATAAGAGCTTGTATTTCTGGGGTCCACACTTCACTGTGCTGACCACACTATACTAGAACTTGTATGGCTGGTACCCAAATTGTATTGCATCGATGAGCCCGTGCTGAGCTGCCTCTCCCATCAGTCGCTTTGCTATCCTTCCATCTCTTACCCCCTGGCATTCCCTCTGCCATGAGGTCAAAGAAACAACAAACGACCTAATCTCAGTTACTCTCTGGAAAGGTGTTTTTTCATCCTAAACCTTTTTCCCGCCTGACCTGTGGTGGCACAGTGGATAAAGCATCAACCTGGAATGCTGTGGTCACTGGTTCGAAATCCCGGGCTTGCCAGGTCAAGGCACATATAACAAGCAAAAGCAACAGCGAGTTGGTGATTCTTGCTTCTCCCCATCCCTCTTTTTCTCTCTCCACTCTCTAAAATTCAATAAATAAAATCTTTAAATAAAAAAACAAAACTTTTTTTCCATGATCAATGAAACCTTACAATTTGATACAGTGACCCCATATTCTGCGTTTTAAGAAATTCGGAATTACTACTGTGTAGAGGGAGATCTAAGGCATAACCAAGCTCATTCAAATTGTGTTTTTACTGAAAATGCAATTAACTGAGCAGGAATGTGTTCCCATAGCTATTCCAAGACTTTTGGGTGTTTAAATACATCCCCCCTTGTTCACACAAGAGCCTTCACCAAAGAAATAATATCAAAGTGATATTTTCCCCATAAATCTGCTAGACGGTTGAAATACTTAAATCTGTAGAATCCTGTAAGGATGTACATACATTTCTATTGGCTTTGTCTGAATCAAGATCACCAGATTGTAGTTTTTTAATAATGCACTCTGCTAACTAGACCACTAAACTTAAATTGTGAGTTCAAAACAACCTTGTAAAAACTAATAGATGCCATTTATGGGCACTAAGTCTTGTCTCTGATTTCATAAAATTCTTTTTCCAATGATATCACTCACATAAAAAATATGTTTGTTTTACATTTTTTTCTTCCCTACATTTGTGGTAACTCTCCACTCCTCATTATTAATATCATAATGCGGGAAGTGCACTCCTCTGAACAGTGGTGTGGCTACTGCGGCTGGAAAGACATGAGATTTTGCTTACAAAGAATTAGCCACCAAAGCAAATAAACTGGTTTTGAACTACACAAGCTTCCCACAAAATGTTTCTGGGCTTTTTGACCTTGTTTTTCCTTTGGGTAAACAGAATTCAAGGACATAAATACTAACCATTGCTGACAGAGTTCTTAGACCACTTACTGGATTTATCCTTTCCTTATTTCTGAGCTGATACTACCCCTCTATATTATGAAGACAATTGCATAACACACCTTCAAAGTCAGTCTCACTTTCTTCCAGCTCCAGGACCTTTTAAAGTTATTTTGACTAAGCAGCAGGAGTCTACACATCCTTTTGCCTTTCAGGCAACATTTTGTATTTTAAGTGTTTGTATATTTAATCTGTCATTCTGTGAATCAAAGTAGTAGAAAATAAAACTGGCCATGGAATTCAAAGTCATAGAACAGCTATAATCTTTGGCCATGTGACAACTGTCTTCCATATAGATTCTCTCCCAGACAGACAGCAGAATAGAAAGGTAACCTTACTTGTAAATATTGGGAACTAATCTGTGTATTCAATGCTTCTGAATTTGAAGAGTTCATTTCTCCTAGGTTGACTAGTTTTTAAAAATAATTTTATATGATTTTGTTTCACCATCATTCCTGCACAATTTCTTATATATCTTGGTTCCGTGCCTGACACATACTACGTTTTCACTTATTTGAAGAATGAATGAACAAATGAATAAAATAACATATGTACAAAAATATTTGAGGGCAACAAAATCATATCATTATGGAATATATAAAAGCCCCCTAAAATAACTATTTAACCAGCAAATGGGTAGCTTTTTGTGTGGCTAACTTTCTATTAGAACAGTGGGTGTAGAAATACCAGATGTTTTTACTTAGGTCATTGTGGTGGCCTGAAAATAATTATTTCCTCTTTTGAGGGCCTTGAGGACATGTGGCCAAGAAAAAAATTTCAATGCCTCATAGCTCTAGTGGAGACACATCTAATGGTACATCTATCATCAAGGCAGCTTGGGATAAACACCTTGGCAGCTTATGAACATGGCGATGCCACAGTGGATAATGTACATTGTAAAACATAGGCTAAAAAAGCAGGATTAGAGAGATAGGAGCCTACCATGTTTAAAGTCAGTGGTTTGAGGGAAATTTAACATTTAAGTTAAAAGTAAACAGACACTGACCATATCCAGACCACATCTATGCTTTACTTTCAAGTTATTATCAATTAGTAGGTTCATTCTGTAAGCACTTTAGAAAGACATTTTTTATGAAATGCATAGTGACATGCTGGGTTCCAAGAGACCAGAAGTTTTTTAAGCTGACACCTTTCACAGTTCTGGTCAAGAAATCTTTCACTGTCTGTCTCTTTATAATTTACGAGGCATCTGCATTTGGGTGATGCCACGTCATGATGCAGAGCTATTGTTGAAAATAACAGCTCCCGACAATCTGGGTTGCATGTACCTGCTGAGTTTTGATTGCATTATCAGAGATGTAAACTAACACTAAGAATATGTTGAACCCTGAGAAGTCTTTCCCAGTAAAGAAATTATTTGATTTGAAGGGCTCCAAAAATCCAAGTTAAACCCTGACCAAATGTCTTAATGATATGCTGTATGAGAAAAAAATAATCAAGTTCACTAAATTAACAAGGGGCCAATCATTAAACTTTTTTCTAAGTTTTCAGTTCAATTTCAAATTGTTCATTATTAGTATGTAGCAATCTAATCAACTTTTGTTTTCTGACCTTGCTACACTTACCTTTACGTCCAATACCTTTATTGTAGCCCCTTTGTAGATTTTTCATAGACAACCTATCCTCTGTGAGTAAAGACTTTTTTCCCTTTCTATTCTCTATGGCATTGAATTGTTTACTTATTTACTTTTACTTTCTTACCTTTCTTCTACTTTACTCACTTTCAATCACTTACTTTTATTTACTTTTACTTACTTACCTTATTGACTAGTTAGGACCACAGTGAGGATATGGGACCAGTAGTAATGGTGAGAGTGTGTCTAGGCTCTTCCTTCCCAATCTTAAAGGGGAAGAATTCAGATTTTCACAGTTAAGGATTACGTTGCCCTTTTTTTCTCTTTCTTTTTTTTTTTTTTTTTTTTTTTGTATACCCCTTATTGGGTTGAGAAAAAGTAACCATTTTTCTTAATGTATCAAGAGTTTTGTCCTGGATAGATCTCAAATTATATCACATGCTTCTATATAAGTATGATCACGTGGATTTTCTTTACACTGAGACATTGGTGGCATTGACTTTGACTATTAAACCAGCCTTGCTTTCCCTAGGTAAATCCCCCTCAATCTGACTGTTATATTTTTTTTAATTGATGACTTCATTTCTTGTTGATGCTTTTTGCATCTATGCTCATGAAAAGTAGCGTATAGTTAAGATTTCTTGTAATGTCTTCGTCTCATTTTAAGAAAAGCATTATTCTGAATTTATAAAATGAGTCACAAAAGTGTTCACTCTTCTTTGATATTCTAGAAGAACTTGTGTAGAATTGATATTATTTCTGCCTTGAGTGTTTGGTGTGATTTTTTAAATATCCAAATCAATTCCACTTCACTAAATATGATCTAAAGTCAACAGTTTTGTGTAAACCAACACAATTTGCTCTAGAAATACTATGTGGTGACCAACATTTTGAGTACAAATCCTTAATGTTTCAAAGATGTCACTTTTTTTTTTAGATTTTATTTATTGATTTTAGAGAGAGGAGAAAGACAGATAAAGAGAGAGAGAGAGAAAGAGAGAGAGAGAGAGTGAAAGGGAGGGAGGAGGGAGAGAGGAGGGAGGGAGGAGTGGGAAACATCAACTCTTGCTTCTCCTGTGTGCCTTGACTGGGCAAGCCCAGGGTTTCAAACCAGCAACTTCAGCATTCTTTTATGTACTGAGTCTATGCTTTTATGTACTGAGCCATGACAGGACAGTCAAAAATGTCACTTTTAAAATTTACTTTCAGTTTTATTTAATTTCAAACTAAATTGTAATAGGGTTTTACAAGGAAATTCACAGGCTGATTTTAAGTTTACATAGAAGAATAAAAAACAATAAAAACTTGATGAAGAAGGACAAAAAGATAGTTATGATGTGCCCCACATTGTGATAGTGTTTACTATAGAGCTGTAATGTTTCAGGCAATGTGGTATTGGCATAAGATAGACAAATTGACTATTGTAACTAAATCAGAAGATCAGAAACAAATTCATACAGGTAAAAATATGAGACTAATGACAGATGCAGGACAAAATGCTGACTAAGTTTTGATTAATAAGATAACCTTAAAATTAAGAATTTTTGTTAATCAAAAAACAATAAGTAAAAATATAGACTAAAACTGAGACAGATTACTTGCAGCACAAAACTAACAAAGGAATAGCATAATCATAATACATAAAAAGTGGTAAGTATAAAATTGGTGAGTATAAATTGGTTTGATTAATATAATATCTATTAATTGATAAGATACAAGCCAATAAAACAATCAGAAATAAGAACAGAGATTCCAGACAAGAGGATAAATATGAAAGAAAATTCTCAGGTTCAGTAGTAATCATTAAAATTCAAATTAAGGTTACACTGAGATACTATTTTATATCCAGTACACTGGCAAAAATTAAGTTTGATATTACCAAATATTAGAGAGTAAGATGGATCAACAGGAACTTATTGACACTACTTGGAAGAAAGTTCATTGTTATGATCATTTTAAAAAATAATTAGGTACTACCTTATAAAGTGAAAGTGAAACATTATTTATGCCTTAAAACATAGCAATTCTACTCCCAAAGAAATTTGGCACATGAGCACCAGAAAAATAAAAACTGACACGCCTTTCAGTATCAACAGGGAAATGAATTGTACTATATGCTCACTCAGTAGAACACTATAGAATGAATTTGTAACTACATGAAACACTACAAATTAATTGCCAAAATACAATATTGATAAATAAGCAAATCCCAGAAGACTATAACATTTTTATAAAACTCAACTGTTTAAGGATTCATATATAATAGAAAACTATTTTTATAGTAAGGCAATGATAAACAACAGGATAGTGGTTGTAGACAGACCAAGGGATTGTGATAGTAAGGAAAACATGAGTCTTCAGTGACTTTGGTTTCATACCTGAGTATTTTATTACTCTATTCCATAACATGTTTTTTACATATCTTCCCTTTAGCTTATATCAATTATATGATTTAATAATATTTAAAGATTAAATAAGGGTACATATGAGTATATGCAAGCCTTTCAAAAAGCTTATTAGTATCATAATAAGTGATTTAATCCTTTGCAGAGGGAATGAGCAAATGGTCAAATTTCCCAGATTCCTCCATCCACTTAAACTGAGTGATGGGAGAAAGAAGTCCCATCTGGAGTAAGGGTTCACTAAACACAACACCTTTCACTCTGGCACGGCACCACTACTGCTCAAAGACCCAAACCTTCATCCTGTCTCTAGCTGAGTAGCTTGTGCAGGGATTTTGCTGTCTACAGTTAAGGCTTAAAGAGTCAAAGAGAAAGCTTTATTACCAGAGTTATGAGCTCAGTATTTCTGTCTCCTTAACCCCTCCTCACAAAAAGAAGCAAATAGAAGACCAAATCAATTACAAACTCAAAAAAAAAAAAAAAAAAAATCAGCCCAGTGCCTTCTCTAATCCTACAGCCCATCTACAATCTTCTCTTTAAGAAACAATGAAATAAAAAAGGCATATGTTTAGCTTTCAGATAATCTTATACAACAACTGGATTCAGATAAAATGACAATATATATTTCCTCTTATGAGATGAACAGTTTTTCAAGACTCTCCAATTTTCTAGAAATACTATGAACATTCCATTGCCATCTTCCTTAGGTCAAATGACTCTAGTGATAAATATGCTGCATACCATCATATGTCAAGTGGGATGAAGCAGCCCTTTCCAAGAGACATTTTTGCCATGCCTTTGCCCAGAAAAGTAGACATATCCTTTAATCTATCATAATTCATACTCAAATTTTCTAACTATATCAAATATATGATTATGGAAAACTTAATGAGCATATGGTGGTTTCAGAAAACTTGAGAAAATCTTGTGAGAATTATTGTGAGAAATATCTTTATCATAAACGTATTGAAGCCATACCCGCTGGACAGTGTTAAATCAGAAATAGAACTCAGAGCATTAACTAAAAGATAACTCATACTTATATCATTCAAAGACACCATTAAGGGGATAAGTTTTACAGGAACACTTTTTTTTTTTAAATAAATTTTTATTAATGTTAATGGGATGACATTAATAAATCAGGGTACATATATTCAAAGAAAACATGTCTAGGTTATCTTGTCATTAAATTATGTTGCATACCCCTCGCCCATAGTCAGATTGTCCTCCGTCACCCTCTATCTAGTTCTCTGTGCCCCTCCCCCTCCCCCTAACTCTCTCCCTCTCTCCCTCCTATGTCCTCCCTCCCCCCACCCCTGGTAACCACCACACTCTTGTCCATGTCTCTTAGTCTCATTTTTATGTTCCACCAATGTATGGAATCATGTAGTTCTTGTTTTTTTCTGATTTACTTATTTCACTCCATATAATGTTATCAAGATCCCACCATTTTGCTGTAAATGATCTGATGTCATCATTTCTTATGGCTGAGTAGTATTCCATAGTGTATATGTGCCACATCTTCTTTATCCAGTCTTCTATTGAAGGGCTTTTTGGTTGTTTCCATGTCTTGGCCACTGTGAACAGTGCTGCAATGAACATGGGGCTACATGTGTCTTTATGTATCAATGTTTCTGAGGTTTTGGGGTATATACCCAGTAGAGGGATTGCTGGGTCATAAGGTAGTTCTATTTGCAGTTTTTTGAGGAACCACCATACTTTCCTCCATAATGGTTGTACTACTTTACAGTCCCACCAACAATAGATGAGAGTTCCCTTTTCTCCTCAGCCTCTCCAACATTTGCTATTACCTGTCTTGTTGATAATAGCTAATCTAACAGGGGTGAGGTGGTATCTCATTGTAGTTTTGATTTGCATTTCTCTAATAACTAATGAAGCTGAGCATCTTTTCTTATATCTGTTGGCCATTTGTATCTTTTCCTGGGAGAAGTGTCTGTTCATGTCCTCTTCCCATTTTTTTATTGGATTGTTTGTTTGTTTGTTGTTGAGTTTTATGAGTTCTTTGTAAATTTTGGATATTAGGCCCTTATCTGAGCTGTTGTTTGAAAATAACATTTCCCATTTAGTTGGCTGTCTGTTTATTTTGATATCAGTTTCTCTTGCTGAGCAAAAACTTCTTAGTCTGATGTAGTCCCATTCATTTATCTTTGCCTTCACTTCTCTTGCCATTGGAGTCAAGTTCATAAAATGTTCTTTAAAACCCAGGTCCATGAGTTTAGTACCTATGTCTTCTTCTATGTACTTTATTGTTTCAGGTCTTATATTTAGGTCTTTGATCCATTTTGAATTAATTTTAGTACACGGGGACAGGCTGTAGTGGAGTTTCATTCTTTTGCATGTGGCTTTCCAGTTTTCCCAACACCATTTGTTGAAGAGGCTTTCTTTTCTCCATTGTGTGTTGTTGGCCCCTTTATCAAAGATTATTTGACCATATATATGTGGTTTTATTTCTGGGCTTTCTATTCTGAGGAACACTTATTTTTAATTTCCCTTCTTTATCCATAAGTTTTCCTCTTATACTGCTGTTTTCATTCTAATTTTTCTCTTAAAAAACAAGAAAAATCCTCTTAGTTTAATCAGTCTCATATAGTCTCTTTCTTTCTCTGTATGTAGGACATAATTCTTTTGTTTCTCTAAAGTAGAATGTTTTATTCCCTCTTACTTCTTCCAAGTTTTCTCTTTGCCTTTAGTTTTTTACAGTTTGAATAGGTTATGCCTAGGCGTATATTTTTTGGCATTTATCTTCTTGGTATTTTCTAAGCTTTTTCAATCTGTGGTTTTGGTCTGTCATCAATTTTAGAACATTCTAAGCCATTTTTACTTCAGTGATTTTTTTTCAATTTTACCTACTTCTTTTATCATTCTAATTACACATATATTATACCTTTTAAAATTATCCTACCATTCCTGGATGCTTGTTTTGTTTTATTTTTTTTTTCTCTTTTGTTTTCGGTTTGAGGAGTTACTATTTACCTATATTTAAGGTCACCGATTCTTCTTCTGGCTATACCCAGTCTCCTGATTAACCCATCAAAAGCATTCTTCATTTCCATTACAGTGTGGTTTTTTTTCAGGCATTTTCTTTCTATTCTTATCTAGATCAGTCATCGTTTCATCTTTTCCATTCTGAACACTATTATTACAGAAAACTTCAAATATCAATACAAAAAATCATAATCCTTAGTCTCATAGATCTATGACTTCCTCATGTTTTGAGAACTTTGCCTGTGCTTCTCTTAAACAGCCAACAACATGGTGGCCCTCTTATTTTACCTGACATCAATAACACTTAGCATTATTGGTTACTCCGTCCTTAAAGATACTGTCCCTCACCCCTGTCATGATTCTCTTCTGGCATATCTCCTGTCTCTCTGGATCTTGCCTCTAATTCTCCATTATGGGTTTCTCTGCCAGCACTCTCTCCTAATTGTATCCTTTAGTGTTCTTCCATTCATTCCTCTTCGTGGTATATCCCATGGATGACTCCATTCATATTTGTGGCTTCAATTATCATTTGTCAGTGAAACCAAAGAACTGTTCCTCTAGTTTCTCTAAGAAAGCAAATGTAAAAGTAGATATTTTGACCTGACCTGTGGTGGTGCAGTGGATGAAGCATCACCTGGAACACTGAGGTAGCTAGTTTAAAACCCTGGGCTTGCCCGGTCAAGGCACATATGGGAGGGAGTTGATGCTTCCTGCTCATCCCCCCTCTTCTTTCTCTCTCTCTCTCTCTTCTCTCTAAAATGAATAAATTAAGTCTTAAAAATAAATAAATAAAGGTAGATATTTTTACTATGTTGGTTATATATATGTACATATTTGTGTATATATTTGTATATATCATAATTTAAAGGAACACAGTTTGAGTCTTATTTTATTATGAAGCAATATAATAAATTAAAATATATTCTTTACACTAAAGTTTCAATACTCATCATATTCAAAAGGGGCCTACCACCAAGAAAATATTAAGCATCATTGCTCTAGGCAAGAGATATTTAAGTTCTTACTAATGGAATGAATTTTAATTAGCTACTTCACCAATGCTACAAAAAAATAGTATTTTTTACAGATGGAGAATTATGAATTGTGATCAACTACCTGATGTTTTTATTTTCTGTGTGAAGGTCTAATCTCTTAAACTGTATAGTAATCTCCTCCCCCTCTGCAGAGGGGCTGACGTGTTTCTCCTCTTTAGGATAACTCCCCCAGAACAATGAACTCACACTGGCTAAGCAGTACAATTCTGCTCGTAGCATCTGGATTTATAAACTGCCCAGACAATTTTTTCACAAATCATACTAGATCTTCCAGGAATTATTGATAGGTACTTGTTAATTGATTAAATGATTCCTATTTGATGCAGTCAATTTAACTCCGTATTTAACATACTAAAAAAGATTGCCAGTTTTCTAAAAGAAAAAATATTTTTCTTTTTTTTTTGCTTTTTTTTTATTTCCTGTTTAGCCATTTGATTTTGAATGCAAATAGGATCTTTCTTGCAAACGTGGGATTATTACCCCTTAATTTTCCCAGACACATTTATTATGAAAAAGGCTTAGAGTTACTATATGAACATATAATATATAAAGCCTCTAAAAATTCTCATTAGTTTGTAGTATATTCCTCCTTTTTTATGAATGAAAAACGATTCATGCTTATTAATCATAAATCATGGATTATCTATTATTTCTTTCTATTTTTAAGTAAGCCATCACAACCTCATCATTAAATATCATTCAAATCATGATTTTATCCAGAGAAAATAATTCCAAATATAGAAAAACACAAAGTCTAGATTTAACACCAATCATGAGCTCAGTTTATCCAGGGGGCACCCATTCTGAGAAGAGGAGGTGACCTAGCTTTAAATTTAGTCCTTTACGCACCATAAGATGTTTAGTGGGCCATTATTTTCACAGTTCATCATAATGAGTAACTTTACCTTATTTGCTTTGCAGGGAACATTTTATTCACCCCATAAAAAAATCTTACTTCCCTCCCCTCCTCTTTAAGCAAGGGTTGATGATTAGACATTTAATTTTAATGAGTGTAAGAATATACTAGTTCACTGAGATTAGAAGTTCTCATTTGCAAGGTCCCAGCCAAGTGTTAGGAGAATTTTTCTAACACTCTCGAGTATAATATCTTACTACTGCTTTGACTTTCCTTCACTAAATAACTCCATTAATTACCAGCAAGCAGACTTCACTTCCTCGTGACGTTTTGTGCACCTGGTTTGCAGACAGAAGGTGGTAACAGAAGCAGACAGCACACCCAGGCTGCGTTCGGGCCAGAATGCTGGCTACTCTCAGCTAATTTTATGTGTCTGTGGAAAACAGAGCTTTGGATTTCAACCAGCTCAAGTTACTGTTTGCTGTTTTCTCTATTCAACACCAATGTTGCCCTGCACAAAGACAACACGGAAAGCGTATTTTCACGATGTGGGCCGAGCCATCACTGAGTTGCAGCTTTTCTAGGTAACTATGGATTCGTGTTTTAAAATAGAAACAATACAGATTAAAGCCTCCCAATAATTTGGAGCTTTGTCATTGGTTTTTGCACACTAAAAGCATGATATTATTCTAGTAATACTTTCAAAATAAAGGCTGAGAGCACCTTTGGAAAAAAAAGAAAAGTAATGTTCTGCATTCTTATTTACCATTTCTTTCCGGTATTCGTTCAAGGAGTTGAAATGTCTCCTTAAAGTCAGTCTTGAAATATCTTCTGTACATGTGGCATGAGCCGCATGTCTGGGCATGCCCAATAAACACTGGATTAAGGAAGGATGCTGGTTTTCATTGTGAAATCAGACTCTTAATTTCTATCCCTCTCACAGTAACATGTTTTGCCATAGTCTGGGGAGGTTTTCCGACAAGGAACTAGCCACAGGAGCCTGTCTTTGGCTCTTGCTTCCCTTGGGATCTCTCTAATAAACCCTCCAGATGAAACTAGCAGTGGTGGTCCAGTGCACTGTTCCAAGATAGGGCTTGTCGGGTGGGAGCAGCAAGCTCTCTGCAAGCGTATGGGAAGAGTACTTTCCCTACTGCGACTCAGGGACAGAGGGCACCACGGGCTGAAGATACAGTTGGGGCAGAGAGGGTGGCAGGGCTGAGTTACAGTTGACCATTCCAGACACTTCTCGGGTATATTACAACATCATTACACTAACATCAACATTCCAAAATAAAACGCAGAAAGATCTGAGAAATCTTGTAGAAGCTTCATATGCCGCCTTTGGACCCAGTGGACCTCAATTTAGGGAGGACTAGGATTACATAAACCATCCCCAGACTGCCTTCAGGGCAGGAACTACCAGAATCTTCCCATAATAATAACACACTGTTTGGCTCAAATTTATTTTACTTTCCATAATGTTATCAAGCAAAATGGGTGAGGATATTCAGGGTGACTGACTTCATGAGAGAGCCGGGAAGAAAAGGGGAACATGATAGAGATACTTAAAGCTAAAGAAAATTTAAATTTAAATTTTTCCTCTCTTATGGATATGACTATTTCATCTTAAAAATAAGTAATTTGGTTGAAAAAGATTTAATACTTTTTTTTTCCTTTCACTTAAAGTAAGAAAAACTATAGAGGTAGAAAGTTGCTGGGCTATCCAACAAAATAAAATCTATAGCATTTCCCCTAACATCATATCATAATTTCATCATTGAATGCATAATTGCAATTTTTCTTCTAGAGGACAGACTTTGATAGAAATGTCAGGAGATTTCTGCTAACTTTATCTTTTAATCTTTGTCTTTGTGGCAATTATTCCCAGACCTTATTGTGGTTTCCTGCACAAAATTATACCCTTAAGCCTAGCAGCCTTACATTCACTACAGACTCAAGACAATAAAAAGTCCACAGCAGAAGGAAATATGTTTTATATGTTCAGTTAACTTTACACAGAACTGGAAAATATTGGCGAGTGGCACTCAATTAAGTTACTCTAGTTTCTTTAACAGATCTCAAAAACTGCCAACCTAAAAAGAGGTTACTAATTTCTAGTTATTTAGAGATAAAATAACTATTTCTATTAATTTTTAAAGACTTCAAGTAAAATTTCTATGATTATAATTTTTTTCTATTCAATTTTATGGCATTATAATTTTGTATTTTAACTTGTCTTCAAACAGAAAACAAAGGAAAAGTGATTTTATTTGAGACATGTAAATATGTAAATAAACTAGACATGAGTAACCCTAAATTTTTAGCAGTTTGATTTGTGACTTGTATTTGTTTAATATCATTTGGATGAGAGACCTTCCCACTGAGGGTCAAGTATCTATGCATTAGTTACACATTGTTATATAACAAATTGCTCTCCAATGTGGTTCCTTAAAACAAATACATTTGTTTCTGTACAGTTTCTGTGGGTCAAGGATTCAGGAGTGGCTTTGCACAGGGCTTAGCTCTGGCTTCTGGCTTAGCTGCTGTCATGAGGTTGCAGGTAAGACATCAGCTGGGGCTGCAGTCACCTGGGCACTTGGCTGGGCTGGAGGATCCACTCCCAGTATTGCTTAGTCTTGTCTATTGTCCAGAGGACTCGGTTCCTCAAGCCTTACTGGATGGTTGTTGGGCTTTTCCATAGGGCTTCTTGAGTGTCCTCACAATGTGGCCGCTGACTTTCCCGAAAGCAAGTAATATAAGAAAGCAAAAAAGGAAAACGACAATGCCGTCTATCACCTAGCTTCAGAAAGCTACATTTCATCACTTTCATAATATCCGGTAGGTTGCACAAGTTATCTCCATCCGGTGTGGAAGGCTGTGAACACCAGGAAGCAGAGATTATTGACAAATGACAACAGTCCAGTCCAGCAGGGAAGAAACAAAAACACAATGGCAGAATCTCCAACACACGAAAGATGAACTGCAAGGTCATAGGAAGGATTTCAGAGCATGACTAGTTGGTACATTTTTAGTATTAACACTTTAAAATGAAGCCTAAATCCAAGTGACCAAAACTATGTAAGATTCTAGGACATTCACCTGCTTTGTATTTATTTAATTTTATTTCCCTTTAATCTTTTAATAATTGATAGTGATGACCCTTGCTTGGATTCCCTAACTCCTTCTAAACACTAAAAAGATGCAGAATAATAGGAATACATTTTGCAAACAGTTATCAAATTCAAATGATATAAATAATAAGTTGCTACCATTTGAACTGTGGCTACGTAACTAAAGAGCGAGATTTGTAAAACAGAATCTGAGTTTGTACATACTAAAATGAAACCTCTGCTGGAAATACCATGCACATAAGAGCGACCACAGGGAGATATAAACAAAAAACTTTTTTCAGTTTCTGAAAGCCTTACTGGATGGTCCCACTTTGTTTTTTGAAAAGAAATGTTCAAAGGAATCATCATGACACCTGGACTGGTTTTACTTTTTCAGGACTGTCTTTCTAGTGGCCTCCTAGGATGCAATACCTCCAGAATGAAAATGTCCCTTGATGGAATTAAATCATGTCCCACAACATCTCAGAAATAACAGTGAGAAACATGTAAACAGTGTGGTCAAATACTTCATTAGTCTAAAGTCTGCCCTCAGTGACAAATGGCCAGGAAAAACTCAGCCTTAAATTAAAGATAGACATTAGATTGAAGAAAATCACAGTGAATGTGCATGCAAAAGGTGGGAACTGACCCGGTAGGATGAAAAGAGACAGAAGGGAATGAGCTGAAGGCTGGGAGAAACGAGAGCACAGAGAAGCTACAGTCACATCAGCAATGAACGTACCATACAATTGCTGGTCGGAAAATGCGAAAAGCAAAATCGACAGTGAAAGGAAGGGCAAAACAAGCCTTATTCTAATTTGCATCCAGCACGGCAGGTACCAAATAAATGGTACTGCAGAACACGAAGTACATATAGAGAGATATTCTCGCCCACACAGAGACATCATTAAGAGTTGGCTGATGGTCCTGAGATTACAGCTGGCTCAGGAGTCAGAGTGAGGAGTAAAGTAAACGATAAACCCAGACCTGTATTTAGGGAGTGCTATGCCTCATTCAGAAGGACCTCTCATAAGGTGTGCGTTTAAGGCAACAGTTGGAGGAGGTTCACAGGTAGGTTTGGAGCTGGGGGTAGAGTGTGGCACAAAAAGTCAAGAGGAGCTATCACAAATTGAGCAAAGGAGTTTGAAGAACCGGGCCCAGGCAAATTTTAAAGATTATATTCTTCTAGTTATTTCCCTGGACACAAATGACAGAGCTCTGGTACCCAATTTACCTAATGGTACAGAGAACTTATCTCAAGAAAGTGAGCCATTGATAAAGAAACCACATATCAAACATTAATCATCCATAACAAGAGAAATGATGGGATTCAAAATGCCAAGGGAGCCTTACAGAAACTCTTAATCTGAAAATTCTAGATATGGAATTGCATTTATGTACAGAGCATATTACAAGGCACTCTACTGACACTAATTGAGCTATGCTTTCATTTGTATCTATTTCCTTGTGACTTAAAAATTATGAGAAAAAAGTAGTGCTACCTTTGGGCATTTTTAGTAGGAGGTTAAAAAAATGCCAGTTGGGTTAACTATGCAGAAATCAAGGATGTGGCTCAAACTATTGAGGTGGAATAAATTGAAGAGCCACGTAGTTCTACAAATCTGTGGTTCTATTGACCACATTTGAGTATCAGTTTATATAAACAGTGCAGTTTTAATCTTTTGAAGTATTTCCACATATTTTCCATGTTCCCTTTCATATCCTTACAACAGTCCTGAAATGAGTTGGGTAGGTATAATTATATGTGTTCCCATAGCTGGAGAAATAGACTCACAGTGCAGAAATGACTTGAATAAGCTGGTAAGTGATAGAACTGTGACACACAAGTGCCCCGAATCCAGGCTGGTGCTTGCCTCCCACAGACCCGTGCTTCTGGGAATTAACACAGATCACTGGGACTCTTGTTAAACTTATAAATTCTGATGTGGTGGGGTAAAGGCAGAGCCTGAGATTCTACATTCCTGACAAGTGCCCAGATGACACCAGTGACATCAATTGTTCTTTTCTTACCATGGACTCAAGAGCCCTAGTCCAGAGGATTCAGTAAGTCCTGAGATATGCACTTTTTTAAAAAGTCCCGTGAGTGACTTTTGTTCATAACCAGGGCTGAGAACTTTGCGTATTAAAAGGTCACTGTACCTGTAATGTACATGTTAAAAATTTAAAGCGAGAGTTTTTCATTGTAATTGTACTGACCCCGGTGCCATCCTAACTCTCATGAGAGAACGACTTTATACATTTATAGAATATTAAACTTCATTTCTTTAAGATTTCAATACCTCATCTTTTGATCTTAAGATCTTAATATTTTTCTAGTTCCCAAAGTACAAAGTGTCATG